>NC_138728.1:18294793-19037293 GCF_965113295.1 Leuciscus leuciscus | reverse complement strand
CAGCCTCGATGAGCATAAAATACTTGTTTCAAAAACATCTTACTGACCTCAAACCTCTGAATGTTAGTGAAGTTGTTACCTTGAAGATAAAATGTGTTAAATTATTTATTTGTTGGTCTATCTGTTTATGTTTTTAGAAATGTCTACAAAGTGTACACTTACATAGTTGAGATTTAGAGTTTCTTAAATTCTAATCTTGTTTTGTACGTGTGTGTGTGTGTGTGTGTGTGTGTGTGTGTGTGTGTGTGTGTGTGTGTGTGTGTGTGTGTGTGTGTGTGTGTGTGTGTGTGTGTGTGTAGCTGGCGAGAAGGATCTATAAGGGAATTCCACTGCAGCTCAGAGGTCAAGTTTGGTGTCTGCTGCTCGACGTCCCCAAAATCAAGGAGGAGAAGAAGGACTTCTACGAGGTAAAAACTGTCTCTCCATTCCAGCATAGCCATGGTTTTCTTTAGAGCTGGTATATTCCACAGAAATGTGTGTGTAAGAGAGAGTCAATCTCTCTTAAATATGACTTTCTAAAATAGCCTGCCCCTGAGGTTTGCAATGTAACACTTATGTGGTTTGACACACACACACACACCACAGAGGGAAGCATCACCCCAAACGGACAATAGCAGCTTTACTAAAGCCTTGCAGCATCCAAGCAGACAGAAAACATGATTTGCAGGCCGTATTCTCCTTTAACTGGAAGTGTTTGCGTGTGTGGCAGAAATCATGCTGTGGTCTCTGCAGAATGCTGACTATAATTCACTGCTAGTTAATATTTCTTATGAACTCAATGCCCTGTCTCTTTATTTCTCCAGAAACTGAAGACCAGAGCGAGGGGGTTGTCTCCAGATGTCCGTCAGATTGATCTGGATGTGAATCGTACATATAGAGATCACATCATGTTCATGCACCGTTATGATGTCAAGTGAGCATCCAAACACACATCAACAGAAATACACACACTGATACACAGGAAGTGTATATGTTTCATGCTACGATGGGCCCTCAATTCATGCAATGACCGTTAGGGCCCCTCACCACACGGCTTTATTCCGTGCTGTCGTCTTCGCCGGTATCAAAATTCAACGTCTTCATTAATTTTCTACTCAACCGGCACTTCGCTACAACACAACCTTGTTTCTGCAGCGACAGCATGTTTCCTTTAACAACATGTCTGACATGTTTACGTTTCACGTGACGTGAGAAAGTGACATAAACCACACGAAATTCGATCAGAGCGGTCAGACTGAAACCCATTTCCAGAAATGCGATTTGAATAGGATTTCAAACAACATATTGTTTGCTCCATCCATTGCTCAAAACGGATTTGTTAAAATCGGATTATGTTTTGTTTTGTTTTTTGTTCACACTTGCTAAATATGATCAGAATCCAATCGGATATGCACGAAAATTGGATTTTAACTGACAGTCTGAACATAGCCTGAATGTTTTTATTTTATTTATTTTTTTATTCTGAACAAGTTTTTCAAGTAGCCAAATATTTTGTGTTTTGTTTTTAGTTTTGTATTTGTTTTGTTTTCATATAATCAACTTTTTAATTTAATTTAATGTAATATAATATAATTTAATTTCTTTTATCTGAACAAACATTAGCCAAACATTTTATTGCAAGTATTGCATACATTGTGGTGTTTTAGGAGGCTTTCATGCTAAATTGCTTTGCTGATGGAGACTCTTTTTTTTTTATATAGGGCTTTAATCTGTCTGTGTAAAATACATTTTTTATTTCTCCTCGGAGGTGCTTCCATTTCTCATGGCCATAAAACTGCTACATTTAACCAGCATGTGAAATGGAAAAGTTGCGAACGCAATGGAGCGAGAGAGAGAGAGAGACGCCTACACCCCACCGTTTCTCTTCGAGTTATTGGTGTATTGAATTGTGACAGGGCTAAAGCGCTCATATTGATTGATGTGGCATTTACCTGTGGAGATTTGAAAGGGTCAGATCATTCTCACGTTGTGTGTGTGAGACAATGAGAGAGGGAAAGAACAGAACTTGCAAAAAATGTGCTAAAACTTAATGATCTATGGCTTATAAAATGAAAAGGAGAATGGAGGATGTGTACATGATTGTTTTGTGTGTGCTGTGTTTCAGACAGCAGGATCTGTTTCATGTGCTCACTGCATACTCCATTTATAACACGGTGAGTCAAAAATACCCCTTTTTTAAATAGCCACGCTGATTTCAGTTTGCTTCCCAATATCGAATTAAATTGCTGTCTCAGAGTCAGCAATCATTTTTGAGTATGATTTTGGTTTATGTGTGGAAAGAAGCTGCACACAATGGATTCTCACTCTTATGGTGTGTGTGTGTGTGTGTGTGTGTGTGTGTGTGTGTGTGTGTGTGTGTGTGTGTGTGTGTGTGTGTAGGAGGTGGGCTATTGTCAGGGCATGAGTCAGATCACTGCTCTGTTACTCATCTATATGAATGAGGAAGATGCTTTCTGGGCGCTGGTTAAGCTGCTGTCTGGACAGAGACATACCATGCACGGTACATGCACACTCTCTTACCCACTCTAGAACTGTGGTACTGAACTGGTGTAGAGAAGTAATGATAATAATAATAATAAATCATCATCATAACAATAGTGCATATGTTAGATTGCAAAATAATAGAATTTTTGTAATGGAAGAGAAAAGAAATGGAAGAGAAAGTGCATCCATTTAAATTCAAGATAATCCAAATAGCCAGTAATTATCAAATTAAATAAATGTTTAAATTAAATGACTGCTAATACTGCTAATAATAATATCGTTATTATTTATTTATGTATTTTTTTTCCAAAGAACTGTTAGTCCACTTAAATATAAGATAATCCAAACACCCTGCAATTATACAATTAAATAAATATCTAAAATAAACAAATAAATAATTTATTATTATTATTATTGACTTATGAACTGCAATTAAAATAATCAATAAAATTAATACAAATGTAATAAATATCTCAAATAAATTAATGAATTAAATAATAATTATTAATAATAGTAATACATTTAGGCTTATGTTATTCATAGTATATAAGTTCATAAATTCATAATATTTTGTTTAACTTATTTTTTTCTATTAATACATTTTGGTACTGTGTTCAGTCACCACTTGATGTCCAATGTAAAATCTGGATCCTGAAGCAAAAATTAGTTGAGAACCATTGAGCTACAACACGTTTAATGTTGTGTTTACTTATTCAATACTGTATATTGTTTATACAGTTTTTACTGTATAAACATGCACTTCACATACAATTTCTATACCAAATTGAAAAATGTTGTTGTGATCCTCTAGGTTTCTTCGTACCAGGGTTCCCTAAACTCATGCGCTTCCAGGAGCATCATGATCGTATCCTGCAGAAGATGATGCCTAAGCTCAAACAACATCTAGTAAGACCAAAAAAAAAACTCCAAAACATCATGTTCTACATTCAAAAAGTGACATTTGAACCTTGGGCCACTTCACTCACACATCGTTTTTAGAAAAACTCCATGGAACAGTTATTTATCAGATAGTTGCATGCCAAGTACAGCTTTTGTGTATTCATTTTATACTGATTAATGCTGTGTGTCCTAAATTAACTTTTCACAATGGCTGAAAAGCTTCATATGCAGTCTTATTTTTGGCCTATATTGTGTTCTCTGTTTGTCAGTGTATTGGTATCTTTTCGGAAGTAAACCCGAACAGAACAGCTGGCCAACCCTGAGTGCTCATGTAACAGAGAATCCACAAAGACATGCCAGCAGGGATTCATTAAAGGGCAGAGTAATTAATAAAAGGCAATATTAATTAATAAAGAGATGGATGGAGTGATGAATTAATCAATTATTAGTGTGTGAGAGTCAGCCTTTGATGTGGGTGGATTAGAAAGAGGATAAAAGAGAAGGATAAGCTTCACTCTTTAATATGTGTGATTATATGGCCATATGACACTATACAACCACAGTACTTGCACTATTTTTGCACTATATACACTGTGCACAATATATGATTCATCTATGTATGTACCTGGACGACCTACATTTTAGGAATACAAATGGTGCCGTACACAACCAAAGATCACACACAATGTGTGAGAGTGAATGTGCTTTCAAAGAGAGTCAAAGACTTGACCTCCCAGGTCTAGAGTGAGAACAATTATATTATTTTAATATTATTATTTATTTATTTATTTATTACAAAGTAGGATTCTAGGAGGAAAAAAATTGAAAGAAACTCAAATGTGTAACTTACTACTTTTTTAAACATTCACCCATACAATTTAAAGAAGTATACGCTGTGCAGTGGGTTATACAGTAGTATTGCTTGTGTGCGCATTCACAAAATGTTTTTATCTGTCTTTTGTTGCCATTCTTTTATTAATAACTGTAACTTTGCTGCCCTCTACAGGATAACCAAGAGGTGTTCACCAGCCTGTACACTATGAAATGGTTCTTTCAGTGTTTCTTGGATCGGGTATGGACTCTTAAAACATTATTTCAGTAAATCACAGCATATTATCTTTTTCTGTTGTAATATTATTTGTGAAACCTCACTGATTTGAGTGCATTTATATGTGTTTTGAATAGACTCCGTTCACGCTCACGCTGAGAATATGGGACATTTATATTTTGGAAGGAGAGCGAGTTCTGACTGCAATGTCCTACACCATCCTCAAACTACACAAAAGTAATGAGTGTAAAGTAGTGTGTGTGTTGTGTGTTTGTATGTCTTTGCTTGGCTTTGTGGACAAAATTGCTTCTAAGGTACAGGTATATCTAAGGTTTAGATGCTAGCTAAACCTGAAAAATCTCCTTAAAAACAGTCATTAAAGTAGCCTGGTTAAAACCAGACCATTCTCAGTAGTAACTGAGATATGGTCTGGCAAAGCTCCATTAAAAACTCATTTCCAAAGGGGCGTCACCAACGGACGTCGCTCAAATGCCTCTGGGCGCAATTGGATAGACCTAAAACCAATCAGAGCGATCGCGATCGCCATCGTGTAAAGCCATATGCTGCGTCCAAATTCGCCTAAGTTACACTACGCCATAAAAGTATGTACTCTTTTTGTGAAGAAAAGGTATTTACTTTTGAATGTGTAGCAAAAAAGTAGGCAAGCTTTGGGACATACTACTTCGTCATCTTTATCTGACGGATCTGTCGCATGCATCCTGTCACGTAAACTGCCCTGTCAATCATCTTGTCACAGTTAAAATCCTCTATTAAATCTAATTTCATTTCCTACCGTTTCGGAGAGAAATTTAGCAGCACGTTCATCTGCCAGTGGGTCTTTCATGGAGACTGTCCTCATGTGTTTGCAATTTTAATATAATAATGCATTTAAAAGTTGCTGCGCTTCACCAACGGACGTCGCTCAAATGCCTCTGGGCGCAATTGGATAGACCTAAAACCAATCAGAGCGATCGTCATTGTGTAAAGCCCGCCTCAACGTTTCTGATTGGTGCCTCGATTTCGACGGATTAGAAATGGGCTTGAATGGGCTCTTTGCCAGACTACTTGCAGAGCAAATCTAAATTTGCCGGAAGTTGTCTGGGTTTTCCCAGGCTATCATTAAAGCTAAATATGTTTCAAATATTAATATATTAAATAAAATGATTGATATGTGCAAGGGACAACGTGCAAAATAAACCCTGAAAGGACATCATCATAATAGACTGTATAGTTATTATAATTATTGTGTGGTTCTTCTTAGGATTCAAATACTTTGAACATGTCACATTCTAGTTGTAACCACTTGTGTTTTCTCTGGTGTGTGTGTGTGTGTGTGTGTGTGTGTGTGTGTGTGTGTGTGTGTGTGTGTGTGTGTGTGTGTGTGTGTGTGTGTGTGTGTGTGTGTGTGTGTGTGTGTGTGTGTGTGTTAGAGACCCTCTTGAAGTTGTCTATGGAGGATCTGGTGAAGTTTCTGCAGGTGACTCTGTCAAAAGATTTCTGTTTTGATGACGACTTTGTGATAGAGCAGCTTCAACACTCCATGTCTGAGCTCAGACGATCTAAACTGGAGCTGCCACCTCCAGGTACTTTAAACACACACACAAACACATACTAAAATCATGGCGAATCATAAAATGTATGGCTGTGTGTCACCACCCATAGAGGGAAACATCCTGCTGCACATACTGTCTCCTGGTAATCTCTCTCTGACTCTATCTACTTTATCTTTTCCTTTATCTCTTGCACATACACACACACACACACTCTCATTCACTGCTGCTATGTATTGTTTGTCTAATCTGCGTTCTCTCCCTTTCGCTTCAAACATAGCTTCTGCTTACACTAGTGGGTCTGGGAAAGGAGGGCGCCAACCCTCCTACAAAACCAACCGGTGGGCAAAAACGCACTGACTACTTTATCTGTCAATCAACCAACCATTCGTTCGTCTACCCCTATATACACACGTCCCTCTCCCCTCGTTTGTTTCTCTGTCTCACACAAAACCTGGGTTCTTCAGCAAAACATTTTTTGGGGGGTATGTATTGCAACAAGCTGAGTTCTAAAAATTCACTTGACAGAGAATGCTTATAATAAACACACTTAGATTAGTTCACTACAAAAATTAGCAATGCAAATATTTTTAACCTTTGTGTTTTTGAGTAATAGAGTATTTCCTTGTTACCTTAGCAATGCTAACACCAACTTTTTTGCTGGGCTCATGTTCGATTTAAATGGGACCTATTATGCAAAATTCACTTTTACATGGTGTTTGAACAGAAATGTGTGTCGGCAGTGTGTGTACAAAACCACTCTATAATGGTAAAAATCCACCCACTTCTTTTATTTAATCCCCATAAATCATAAGCAGTGCAAATAAGCCGTTTGTAGTTTCTATGCAGTGTGACATCACATTGCACAGGCCCCGCCCACGACTGCTGACAGACTCTGCCGTATTTGCATAGACCCATCCTGGGCATTTAACAGCAGTATCCAAGTAAGAAATATATTCTTATTAAAGCTAATAAAGTTATTTAGTCAAGAGCAGTAAATTATTTTCTGTTTTTCTCATTGTTTGATTCATATTAACAGTATGTATAGCAGTAGGTACTGTATAATACACTGCTTTTTACACAGATCTAATATACACATGCAATTTCTTAACTTGCTGTTTACGTTCACAGACAAAACCGACTGTGTTTATGTGAACGTTGTGTGTTTTTGACATAACCTTGGTTATTATTAAATATGACTTTAAAACACATGCAGATAATACACTTTCATGATGATCTGCAATGTCACTTGAGTGTCCCAGCGATAGAGATGATAATCAAAGCCAAACAGATGTTTTAGTTTTTGTCAGAGTATCCGAGGCAGGAGCTGTACAGGCTCCGCCCTCTTCTGGAAAGTGGGGTGGGGAGCAGAAGCTCATTTGCATTTAAAGATATATGCACGAAAACAGCATTTTTTTCCTTCCACTCAAAAATGGGCATTTACAACATGGTATAATAAATTATCTGTGGGGTATTTTGACCTGAAACTTAACAGGCACATTCTGGGCACACCTGAGACTTATATTACATCTTGTAAAAAGGGGCATAATAGGTCCCCTTTAATGAGAAATCATACATAACCATTATTGATTTAAACAATACATGCCATTTGGCCTGTAACCTGCATTTGGTGCTTAGCAAATCTTAATTTTGGAACCAAAGTATGATAAACTAGCACCTTTGATGGTGGTTTGTTTGGATTTGACGTTTCCGTTCCTCACAGCCCTTTCTCAACGCAAACCAAGAACCGCCCAAACCATCAGTATCTGTGTGTAAACGTTCATCATTCCCCTGACGTTTTCTTCAGTTTCCTTCACTGCGTACTTGAATATCGTGCACATTCTCTGTGTTCCAAAACGTACCTAACACATCCTTTCTCCACATGATTTGTATGTTCACAGTCAGGCTTGAACAGTAAGTGTTGTGTTAATATTTTTTTTATTTTTTTTTAGCTTCTTAAATCCTCAATGTTCCCAATCTGAGCTTTGATTTGACACCAGCCGTGGATGTTTGTGGTTTGTTTTTCTTTGAATGAAGTGTCAACTGTAACTCTTGTTTTATTTGGCAGTTTGGCTCTGCTAAAAGACATTCAGCTGCATGACTGTTGCATTTCAGTGTGTGTTTATATTGTCATGGTTTAAAGACTCCATGAAATGCAGTTTGCATTCCAGAAGAAATTCTCGTTCTACAGATTATTTTATTGTTCATAAATTTGTACACGCCCTGAGAGCAAGAGTCGTCATCAATGTTTTGATCTGTTCCTTATGAAGAGAGAGACTGCTTATACAGTTTTCATGGAGTCTTTAATACCTGTCATTTCTGTGTTGATATTGGCTCTGATTGGCTGCTCTGCTGTCACCCGTGCAGGTAAGGAGGATGAGTTTCCTAAGAAACCATTAGGTCAACTTCCCCCTGAGCCTCCAGGATTGGCGACAGGAGCAACCAATCATGTGGCTAACGGGCAGCCGGTCGGACAGACAGGTGTGGGTCTCCCCCCTCGTGGTCCGAGCCCTGCCGCAAGCACCAGTAAACGAGCAGAGTCTGGTCCCATCACTGATGGAACACCAGAGAGGTACCAAGAGAGTCGGCCACCCAGCTCACTGGACAAGGTGCCTCATCCGGACAAGGTGCCTCATCCAGACAAGAGCGAGAAGGATAGACGGGGTGTGGACACTCAAAAGGAAAGGGTCCCAACCCACATGCCCAACAGCAGTGCAAGAGTTGGTGGGAAGGCGTCGACCCAGAACCAGACAAATCACTCCAACTCTGCTAGATCCAGCATGCGCAGGGAAATTGGACCTCGCTGGGTCAAGCCTTCCGAGGGCAAACTGGAAGCAGTCAAGGCTGCAGCAATTCGGGAAAGCCAGTCTAGTCTAAATACGGGTGTTCCACCCTCGCCCAGCTCCCTAGCTCCAGAGGAAGCCTCCGGGGCACAGCGCCGACCCCATTCTCGCACATTTGTTTCAGGCTCCAACCGCGCTTCCAATGCCTCACAATACGACAATGTCCCGGGACCAGACGGAGAGGTAATGGAAATTATAGAGCTGGAGAAACCACCATCTCGCCCCCCATCCCGACCATACACTGGACCTTCTTTGAGACAAGGCAGTCCCACCCGTTCTCCTAGTGGTGTAACTGGTGTTTCTCCCTTTAGAATGCCCAAACAGAGCATGATGCAATCCAAACCAGAACCTCGTGCACCTCCGCACTATCCACCTGGCATGACGCCTGTCTACACTACCTACATTTCGGATTCTCGGCCAGAGGATAGACTATACGCGACTACGGGACGTGGCTCATCTAACCCTTCGCCTGAGAAAACTCTGATGAACAACAGCTACTTAACCTACCGACGGCCTCCGCCAAACATGCCCCCGCTCAGGGTTTCTCCGGCTGAGCTTTCTTCCCAGATAGACAGTGTTGGTGAGGGCGGGTATTACATGAGACAGCCCACCCGACTGGGGTCTCCTGCTTACCCGCCCACAGAACTGCGTTACGAGGGACACAGACAGAGAGAGGGCTGGTATGGGGACATGGAGGCAGGGCCTCCGCGATCTCCTGTGGGACTACCTCGATCTCCCAGCTTCCAGAAGGCTCAGCTGTCTCCCATTCACCCAGCTCCGGAGTTTAACTTTGCTCCTGCAAATATCTCGGACGCTGTGCTCCATTTCAGAGGACACTACCAAGAGCAATCCAGCAGGCAACAGCTCCCCCCGCTGTTCGGAGGGGCACACTACAGGCAGGCACAGGAGGCCTTCGCATTGCAGGAGTCCATGCTGCTCTGAGAGGGACAGACAGAGACCGAAATAGAGGGATACACTGTATGAGTGATGGCTAGCAAGCAGTTTTCTGTTGGTTTAATGCTTTTGCATTCTGTTTTGTTTGTTTATTTGTTTGTTCGTTTTGTCTGGCAAGTCTTACTAAACAAGAGTTGCCAGTTTCAGTCATTTGTACTGATCAAAGACTGACTGAAGAATTGAATTTTTGTTTTTGCCCGTAAAATAATCTTTAACTGCCGATGTGAGTTATATAACAGAGCTTAAATGTGCAAAGAGAGGTTTTTGTTGTTTGTTTAATTAGTACACTGAGATATTTAAATGGAGGGTTAAAGACAAACTCAGTTACTGATCTATTATCATCTATTTTTTTAATGCATTTCAGACATAAACACATACTTTAGAGGACACTTTATTCCTTGATTGTGAATATATATTTTTAAGAACAAAAATTTGTGTAGGTTAGATACAGTATGGATAATTATGAACAACTAAAACAGTGAACATAATTGCTGTTGGACAGAACATTTTGATGCATCACAACACTGTTCAAATGAAAGTAAAACCCTTGTTTGTAAGGCTTGTTTTTGAGGTTATGTATAAAAATGCAGATGTTTAATTTTAAATTGAAAGGGAAGTTTAGGGGGTATGTGCATTCTCAAAATCTGTTAGGCACTGACCAGCAAGTAGATCTTATATTGTCAGTCCATCAAGGTTAAAACATAAAATAACAGATCAAACCGACTGATACTCGAGTTTGTTCAAATTCACTAACAGATGACTCTGTAACCAAGGGTGAAATAAAGTACATTGGGACGCTTTTGGCAGTCAAAGTGGCCCAATTTACCCAAATTCATCCAATAAATGTCTGTGATGCCCAGTGCAAGTTATGCAGTTAGTTACTGAAAACTCTGTTAGTATTCAATAATATGGCTGCTATTTTGTTGTAGCATGCGGCTGCTGTGTTAAGTTGGTTGTACCTGTGCTGTTACTCAGTGGAATTCTTCTAATAATGGACCTTTTTTTTTATAGCAGAAGATTATCAATTTCAAATTTTACAAAAGCACAGGTTTTACACATTATAACACAATCAACTCATTGAATCTCTACAGATCTATTGAAATTTGTTTCCAGTCCGTGCCATTTCCTAATCTTATTTAGGAAACTAGATTAGGCTGCTAACCCACTAACCTGATTTTGAGTGAATCTTTTCTTTTTTTTTTTTTATCAGCCTACTTGACATGATTGTATGGCATGGCAACACTACCAACTTATTTGACATTCATTTTAATATTACACACCAGTATATTTGCTACTGAATAAGCAGATGGATTATTTCATACTGTAATATACCCTAATGACCAGCCCAAACAGCTTTCAGAACACTCCACACAACACTCACTCATTGTATCCCTTTCTGATGCCATCTGCTATCATACTACAAAAAAAAAAAAAAAAAAACACAATTAAAAAATATATGTTTTATGTCATATTCATGGACAAGCAAACTAATTTATTCTCTGCACTAGAGCCCCAATTGTTTCCTTCTTCCATGCTTGTCTTTTCAGTATATAAACTGGTTTAGTGCATTTCATTTTGACACAGCATTCCAGTTCAGATTATTGGACTGAACATTATGTCTTTGTTTAACTACTAAATGCAACTTGATTATCAGATTTCCCCTTCTCTAATAAAACCACATGGGGTGATAAAAAAATAATATAAAAAACTGGCCACTGTTTTGTTTGTTCTGGCATCTCAAATTGTTTAATGAATGTAATATGTGAGATCTCGTTCAATTCTAGAGACTGCAAAATATTTGGATGTGTGAATGTATTGCAACCACCAGATGTCTCCATCTGCTTGAACACATTGTGCAATTTGAGACAAGAGATCATTTTCAAACTTAACCATTCATGAAGCTGTAGGTAAGGGTGGTGTGGGACCGAAAAATGACACTTAATATAAATGTTTAATCTTTATCGAATGAGACTAATGACTCCTAGTTTAGTTATGTCATTGAATAAATGTCAGAAAAGACATTAAATTCAGGCCCTGGTGACATTTTGGTCATTCATTTTAAACTTTTCACCTTCAAGAAGCTCAACATGTGGAGTATGGCGCTAACGCTTCATTGGTTCAGTTCCTAAACAGACTTACAGATAAATGGGACTTTAATATACTTTAATAATAAGAGTGATTGATGTTTATTATCTCATGATAAAGACATCCTAGATCATTGTTTTCATTTTCCATGACTTCTTTGTTTCAGCCAAACATAGATGTGGAAAATGTTTGTTTTAATTTGTTCAATCTCCAGCTGTGCATCTCATTTAGTATGAAAACCATCTACAGCCACCTCTTGAAAAGCCAAACTTCACATACGAACCAAAACATAGAAGTTGCCTGGTGTTGAAACTAAACTGTATGCGTGTCAACCTTTTTCCTGGAACAAACAGATGACTAGAGGAACCTTCAGGTCACTGGAAACTATTTGTTGTCGTGTTTAAAGTGACATAATTTATGGGCGTCCTGTCAGTTGACTCGAGGCTTGATCTGTTGATTTATGCTGTCAAATTTGTTGATGCGACTCATTGTTTATAAAAACTGACCTAAAAATGAGTCGACCACAGGCCAAATAAAGAGAAAGACCCAACTGAAAGAAACAGCTTAATTCACCCTAAGGTGGTTTAAGCTGGTCTAACTGGTTTTTGACATTTTGAAGACATCAATTTACATCAATAGTACTGAACTATCATTTTTGTAAATAACAGAATTGTGTTTTTATGGTACAGTATATACGCACATGTACCTAGAAACCTCTCGTCAGATGTGGATGTGTACAGACACATACCAGTGTACACCTTCAGATAGATAGCTACATGCATGACCACTCTCTCAGTTTCATACATGAAGCACACTATAGACTAGATTGCAGCTGTCAGGACTAATGATGTGTACATGAGATACTATAGGGTTTTACATTGAAACTGGAATTATGGGCTTTAATAGAGACAGTGTAATGATTAGTCCACTGAAGGAGAGTTGAATTAAACCCATGTGTAGTTTATTACAAAAACAAAACAACTTGACAAACATGACTTGAAACTGAAAATTGGGAACATAAAACTCAACAAACAGCACTTACAGGAAACAAAGCTAAGCGAGAGACAATAACATGTGGGCTGTATATACTTGATCCAGTAATACTAACACTTTCTCTTCTATTTACCAAAAAAAATGTGTACTGCGTTAGATTAAACTGAGAAGGGTCATAGCACTTGCATATTGTTGTTAGTTCAACTGCTTCTATTGTTCTCATTTGTAAGTCGCTATGGATAAAAGCGTCTTCTAAATGCAAATGTAAATGTAAAATACTTAGGACTAATGACATAACAAGACACCTGAAAGCAATGAACCAATGAGAACATGACTCATGAAACAAGGGAACCAATCAGAACCTGACAATAAAGGCTTGTTCGACTTCCTACAGCGCTGCACAGACTGATTGGCGGCTGACTTGAAGCAGTGCATACCGGTTAGAAATTGTGTCCGACTTGAGACAGCGCCGACTCCACATGACTGTGACGTGTGCCATCAAAGTAACGCGAGAGCGATTCGAGAGCAGCCGGCTAATTCAGACTAGGGAAGCACAAGGCGTTATCACATGAAGGCAAGAAAGTCACATTACCAACAGGAACATGACTATGAAAACTTCAAAAATAAAAGACAAGAAAACATGGACATGAAACAAAACCACAACCAACTGCGACAGACATATTTCTTCTTTACTATATTTTCAGATGTTAAAACCCCACTTTCAAGGAGCAAACTGATTTATGCTCCCAACACCCATGCAAAGGCCTTTGTAATGCCCTAACAACCACCATTGTTGATGCGGCTCTGTACACCCTAGCAACAACCTGGTATCCTGACAGCATCTTTTGCACATACACATTTCAGAAATTCTATAGTTAGTATTAATAAGAGTCCCTGGATCAACATCTTTGTTGATCCTGAAACAACATTCCAATCAACGAGTCAGATTTGAGAGACAAGTTATGTCAGTTTATATCAAGTTTCGGCTTACAACCAGGGTTTAGTGCTTCTACATCAGTGTTATTTACCTGTTATGTCCCTCTGATTTTAGGGGTAACTTATGGGTAGGGTTATAGGTTTAGGGGTGAGGATATTGTTAGGACCAAATTTTCGGACAGAAATGTTGTTCCATGGTCGTCAAAATATGTTGACCCAGGAACATGTCTTACAAAATCACGGTGACCATATTCCGTACAGCTCACACTGAGGTCACTTTCGAACCAAGCAGCTTTCTGTTGGTCAACGCGCCAAATTTCACGTGACCAACTTGAAGCCGTTGCCAAAATCTGCATGGGGAAATCTTTAGCCCTCACGCAAACTTCCAAATCACATGGATTCCAATTGAAATGGGCCGCTTAAAAATACGCTGAAAGGTGCGGTCACGTTTACTGTCGCTCGTCGAATTTCCGTGGGCAAAATCCAGTCATTTCAAAAGGAATCCACGTGAAAATTTGCGTTAGAAATTTGAAAATTAGGACATTTGCGTGGAAATCCAAATTTGGCGTGTTGACCAACAGCAAGCTGATTGGTTTGAAAGTGACTTCTGTTTGAGCTGTGCTTCAAACATCACTACACAGCTAAGACTAGACAATGAACTTGTTTTGCCTGGGGAATTGCGTTAATGTGATCTTACCTGAACAATGGTGGTGTGACATCACCTTAATGATAAGCTATTAACCATTTTTGGAGTGTTTTAAGAGGACAGTAATCCTACCTTAGACATGACTCATGTATGAAAACATCACTTATGTTTATGTTTACTTGTGTAATCAAGTTTTGTGTATAGGACAGAAAAAGAGGCAGGAATGTAGGCCACCTTCTGTTATTGGAAAAAAAACAAAACAGCAAATACTTGGTTTTCTTTAGAACGGATAGGTCTAGTTTAAGTTTGTAGAGAAATGACCTTTTTCTTTCTGAGAGCTCACACTTGTTATCCTAGAAACCTGAAGTGGGCCAAGCTAAAGTACCTTTTAGATTATTATAACTCAAATTTATGTGATCTTTTGGACAATTAGTACACATATATTTCCTGTAATCTACTCACTAATATGCAGCATTTCACAGTAGGTGAGGGTAAACTCAGCAGTAAAGAATGTGCTTGCAACCGGTGTGCTATTTATCTGGCTGTACAGTCGCCCTGAGGGACTCTGCTACACCTTGAATTTGACAGCAAAATTCAACAGATCTTCTTATAGTCCAATGAATAAGTTCCACATACTTGAGACAAAATGATATGGTTGCAATCCACTTCATTTTCTTTCTTCTTTGTGTTGCTCTCTTATATTGTATTTTCATGATATGTAATGAATATGTAATGTCTTTTTTTTTCTTTCTTTTTTTTACTGTTTGTTAATAACCCTTTGATGTATGATGTCTATATCTTTAAAACTCAGTTTTAACCATGCATGTTAGATCCAAACTATGTGCACCTTTAACCATTTCCCATAATGTAATCTGACATCTCTTAATTAAATTAAATTAGTTCAAATATATTTGAAACTACTTTAAAAAAGAAAAACTTAGTAGTATTTTTTTTTTTGATCTAATCGTGAACAATATTAAAATATATCATGATTCATGATAGCAATTACGTCAGTCAAAAGTAAAATATGCAAATTGAAGTATATCAAGAATCTTGATTGATCGAGATGTCACGCATTCCTAATAATATGCAAAGTGGTCTTCAGTTAATAGCCTACCTGTCGCTGTACCGACTGCTGAACTGTACTTGTACAATGTACATTTTAAATAGATACAGTAGTTCACTGAACACCATTAAGTTAGTTTAACTTTCAAATGTCACTTATTCAGTGTGTGTGTGTTTGCACGCGCGTCCGCGCGCGCGCGTGTGTAGAGGCGCTCCGCCTCCACCCTCAAGTACACCAAACACACGAGGCTTGCTTGAGTCATTTGAACTCAGCGGTATGAAACAAGACACCTTCATTTCATCAATGACACGAACAGGAGGGGTACATATGAACTTTATTAACATGATGTGAGATGTTATAATGACCGCGGAGTAACTAAACAAACAGGAGAAGGTCTTAAACTGTGCCGGAGAACAACCAACGCACAAGAGGTAAAGCTGCTCATTAACTCATTAATATTAACTACAACATGTACACTTTTGTCAGTGAATATCTTTACGAAGTAATGCAGTTTGTTTCTCTTTTTTAAAAAACATTTTATTTAGGTGCAGTACTTAATTTGTTAAGTACGGTTTTAGTTATTTGTTGATAGATGCTACACGTACTGTATGGTTTAGGACATTTATATCAAACAACAGACCATCACTGTATATTGGTTCCACCACAGTATTATTATTATTATTATTTAATTATATGAGATGCATGGCTACCTAAACAGGTAGGCTATGGGCATAATCTATCTGTCTGTCTGTCCATTGATCTGTCTGTCAGTTGATATATCTATCTTATCTGTTGATCTGTCAATTGATGTTTATCTGTCTGTCAATAGATCTATCTATCTATCTATCTATCTATCTATCTATCTATCTTGCAATCAATAAATGCCCTTACAAAAAGTACTGTGGTGGTTCTATGGAATGAGATGTATAGTAATGCTATAGTAATGAATTTACTGCGTTTACATTGGCCGATAAATTATATTGAATGATTGTTATATTTATTGAATGTGTTTCTAAACCTACAGACTTTTAAAAATATGTGGTATCCATGTTTGACAGACAATGGGATAATAAGGGCACATCACATCATTGTTGTCTCTATTTTTTCTTTCTGGAAGAGGTTCTCGCACTTTTCTATTGTGATGGCTCAAAGGATGTTCGTCTTCACGCTCTGCCTGTACTTATGGTCCTGGCTGTCATCCATTCACGGTCTGGATTTTCGCTATCATAACAGCGTGGAAATGGAGCAGTACTTGAAAGACGTCAACAGGACGTATCCTGAGATCACACATCTACACAGCATCGGACAGTCTGTTGAAGGTAAAACAGCTGTGGTGCAGCGTTAAACACAATCATGACAATAGTTTCCTATGTTTGTCTTCTGTGAGTTAAATTCCTCTCTGTCCGTATGTGTTCCTGCAGAAGAGCACACAGTGTTGTACAGTTTGAGGGCATGTCAATTTTAACAGATGCATGCAACAGGTTCAAACTTATTGCCTGGCCGATCATTAGAGAGCTTATTGTGCAACAAATATTTTTATGAGTCTACAAACAGCAGCAGCAGCAGTACAGTGAGCCATACATGTATCTATATATGTATGCATAAAACACAGTCATCTCATTTGTTTGGCCCGATATACAGTCCCTCAGAACTGGGATTTTTCACTGTTTGCATTGTCTGTGTTTGTGGGATCGAGACAGGGAATGCCAGTCTGTTTATTTTGCTGTGGTCAGGAAAAACTTTTGGCATGCCTTTTTTTAATTTTTTAATTTTATTTAGATTTACAAATTCAGTTTATTAAACATTTTATGTGTGTAACTATTTACAACAAAGCCCAAGATCCGCCCACAATCATAAGACTAAATAAAAATAAATAAATAATATGAAAATAAAATAAAATTTTGACCAAAACAAATAGAAGGATCTCAAAGTCTCAAGATTTCAAACTTTTTGATAAAATCTTAATAAGGTCCAACCAAAATTGTATTGTCCTTCTGGTGGCGCCGTGCACTTTAGCTGTGTGTGGTACATTCCAAAAGAGCAATGTCCAGCAAATAGGACATCCAAAGAGACATAGCTGGGGTAGTTGGTTCCAACCACAGTTTTAGGATAACCTTTTTAGCAGATATTTTATTAATTTATATTGATTAAGGTATTGTCGAACTGCCTTTAAAATAAAAACATTAATTTCTCCCCATATTTACATTTGTGTAAATAAATTTCGATAATAGATGATGCAGATTAATTAAATAATATTACTTATAAGACAAAACATGGCCAAATATATATTTTTTTTTAAACATAGTTGATAGTTGGGCAAGATGTGATCCTTAATAAATGGACAGAAATATTACCAAAAACAAGCTGAATGAGGACAACTCCAAAAATGAATGAGATCATTCTGCATGTAGCCTAAAACCATAAAAAAATATGTAGGTCCGCGCATTTTATTCTGATACGGCACAGAATAAGATATGACATCAGACTCTGTATCGCCTTTAAAAAAAAACATAAATTCAGCATATAACAATTAAATGCAATGCAAACCTGCTGCTTTAAATTTTGCATATTCAGCTTAGAAGAGGTCACACTTCGTAGTGTAATTTGCAAGTCAAAGTTTACCAAAATGCGAAACTTCTTCGCATGAGCTAGCGTGTTTTTTCTTGCATTCGCATGCGTATGAATGGAAGTCAATGGAATTATGAACGAAAGGCGTAGTGTGATGGCACGGAAATTCGGCGGCTGTAGTTTACAACCTCACGCCAGTAGGTGGCGACAGGTTTTAGTTGATTAGTTTCGCGCAAACGAATCACGATTCATTCAGGTGCTTTTCATTGCACTCTTTGTTAGGAACTATTTTTTAAGTATTGTAAAAAAGCAATATTACTCGCAACCGTAGTCTGAATATAATCTGCGCCCTCGTGTCTATGGCCGAATCAACAGCACTCTTACTCATTTGATATTCCTTCAATTTAATTTTATATTTATTTTAATTAGCAAAATGCTCATATGACTGGTATTCATAAGCAGATGCCTTTTAAATTTGTGAATTGTTTACTGACAGTTATTTCATGTTTACATAAACAGTGACCTCAAAAATATTTGGTACTTATTAAATCTGTTTTCAACATTGCATTAATTAATGTGGTTAACTTTAGTCCTGAGAAATACTCTAGCAGTATGTGTTTGCTTATGAGGGGATTATATTAACTATCTAATGCAATGACATTCATATATTACAAGTGTTGCTTAAATGTCCAAAAATTATTTGGGGTCACTTATTAAGGTATATTGGAAACTTTTATAGCAATATTCATTGAGTATCTTTCACTGTCTGATGTAACTGGGAAATTCACATTAGTATCTCTCTGAATGTGCTGCTTTGCTCAAATACAGTACCTAAAGTACTGGTTCCCCTTGAAACGTCCTGTGTAAAGGTGTTGGATACAATCCCATCAGCCATTTCAGTCCCACTACATGTTGATCATAGTTATTAAAACACATTACCCTTACTATGAGTGAAGCCCTACTAGTCATTCATGCATATTGAAACCACAATGCTTTCAATCCTTGAAAGATTGAATCATCTTAGGTTTTAGATTGATATAGTCTACTTGTATTTTAATAATGTTAAAATTGGTTTAATCTCTCTTCCACATCAGATAAACTGTTTTGTTAATTTAGTGACACAACATTTGATAAGGATCTTGGCCTCTGACCGAACTTCACGTCTAGTAGTTTCTAAGCGCCAAATACCAAAACAGTTTAAGTGTAGCAAAGCGGTTCATATCAGCGGCAAAATCACAACTCGCTTGAACACTAGTTTCCCATGGTTCTACTCAGGTGCTTGGAAAGACCAGCCAGTTTTACTCTATTACCCCAACAAAAGGATCCTGGGTAGCTTCAGTGCCATGCTTCAAAGGTCTTTCTCTACGCCTATACGGTCATACTGAAAGAACGTTTTGAAGCAGGCTGTTTTGTCTGGGGATGTTTGAAAGGATAGTTTGCTCATCCCATTTGTTATTTGAAAGGGAAATCAGTGCAGCTAAAGATTTGCTGTTTTTCCACAGACGGTCAATCTGACAGTGTTAAACAGAGGCGGTAAACACTTGCCCGCACAGGAGCACAATGCAGCTCCTGTGCTGAGAGATTGGTATAACAAATAAAGCTGACCTTTGATTTGCATTTGGGTGACAGACAAGAAGACAGTAGTTTTTACAATGAAACAAAATGATTGTCCGGCACTCTTAAGATTCCATGCTAAAGGTTTAGGCTTTTTCTTATTTTAGTGTTGCTCATTCTGGTCCTGTATGACAGTGATTCCCAACCAGATGATTTCGCTCTGTTTAAAGCATACAACTTTACCACTTTTAGAATATTAAAAATATTAGGCTGATGTAAAAAATAATAATAATAGCATTACTATTCAAACGTTTGGGGTCTGCAAGTTAATGTTTTTGAAAAGTCATGCTTACCAAAGATGTATTTATTTGATTAAAAAAAAGAGGAAAAACAGGGGGGGAAAAGAAGAAAAAAAATGCAGCAGCCATTACTAATATTATTCTAATATGCTGATGTGTTGCTCAAACATTTCTAATTATTATCATTGTAGAAATTGAGTGTGCTGCCTATGAGATTTACAAAAAAAAAAAAGTTAAAAAGGGGTGAAATTTCATTGCATACCATAAGACGTAAAACTTGGGAAACTGAGTGATATAACCACTCCCTGCCATTTGTACCCTGTTTTTCCTTTTAATAAAGTA
The DNA here is from genome assembly GCF_965113295.1 of Leuciscus leuciscus. NCBI lineage: Eukaryota > Metazoa > Chordata > Actinopteri > Cypriniformes > Leuciscidae > Leuciscus > Leuciscus leuciscus. The sequence continues at coordinate 19,017,025 of NC_138728.1, read as the reverse complement.
CGTTTGTTTAGTTACTGTGTCCGCCTAGCTCACGGTTACGGTGAGTGATGGAGACATTGGCTTATCTTTTGGTGAAGGTGCTGCTAGTCCGTGACATTTTAAGTTGATTTGGTTCATGGATCAGGTTGCTCTTTTTGGCTCAGCACAAAAACATCATTGAGTAGAACACATCCGCTGCCAACTCTCTCTCCCTCCCTCTCTCTCTCTTTCTCTCCTTCGGTTTTCTCCATCTGATTTAGATGCTAATATCATGCTGTACACATTCTCTCAACCTCTGTTTCTACAAGGGTGGTCCTCCGTATCCTTCAGACCAAATCTCGTTTACTTCATCTCTAGACAAGAGGAGTGCCCCAAGGCTGACTCCTGGGCCCACTTTAGTTGATTAAAACCTCAAGTAAACCTCTGCTTCCCCCGTTAAAGATCTCTTTCTGCTAATGTAGGTAGTGCCCAAAGCTAATCCAAGGACACTGCGGAACCATACCATTTCATTTAGCTGATGGAGCCACACTTCAAGAAAGCAACCCCTAATGAAGTTGTTCCCATCTCTTTCATCTCTTGGAAACCTTTGTTACTGGCTGATTGTAAAGCCCATTTCTTCAATCACTTCAGACCTCAAGGACATTGTGAAGCCATTGTGCGCTCTTGCCCTGTCAAGCTAACCCCTTGTCCTAATCCCACTGTGTCGCCTATTTAAGGCCAGGAAATAAGAGACCCGAGCTGACTAGAGGTAATCTAGGACACCAGCTGCTTAGCCTGGAAGACAGTCCTTGTTTGTTGACCGCCCTGTCTCGGCCTAATCAGTGTTACAGTTGCCCACCAGGGTAAGAACGGGGCTGGAGGCTGACTATGATTATCTCTGATGTAATATTATGTTTCTTATGCTTGATTAGTTGGGCCTAATTAGCTAAAGCGCTTGTAGGGTGATTATCAACCCAGACAAATGCCAGTTGTCATTTGGCAACACTGTTGGCTTAATCAAGATTACACTACAGAAATCCTTTAAGCATTCATAATTCTGTACATCATTTTGTCATGTTTGATAAACAGCAGTAATTGGATTTCAGTTCTGGTAGGAAATGCAAAAATAACTTTGTTAATGGAGGAAGTGGCATGTATCGGCTCTTGTGATTTGTGTAATAGGGAGGTTGACTCTTTGTAACCACTGTTGAAGTTGCAATGAATTGGAAGTAGCGACAGATGTTTTCTTAATGTAACTACATCCGAGTCTAACAGATTATTGAAAAATAAAAAAATTACTTGGTTGTTTTTTAAGACTGGTTCATTTGTTACTAAACAGTAATTTTTAAATAGGGAACTAATTCGCTTCAGGCATGTGCACTCAGAAAACTGTATATCAGAAGTTTGAACTGGCAAGGTTTTAAAACACATGCAAATAATAAACTTTGATAATGATGGAACAACTGCATGTGAGTGTAGCGCCACATTAGAAAATTAAAAACCATTTGGATTTCAGTTCTGGAAGGAAATGCAAAAATAACTTTGTTAATGGAGGAAGTGGCATGTATCGGCTCTTGTGGTTTGTGTAATAGGGTGGTTGACTCTTTGTAACCAATGTTGAAGTTGCAATGAATTGGAAGTATCGACAGATGTTTTCTTAATGTAACTACATCCGAGTCTAACAGATTATTGAAAAAGAAAAAAATTACTTGGTTGTTTTTTAAGACTGGTTCATTTGTTTACTAAACAGTAATTTTTAAATAGGGAACTAATGCGCTTCAGGCATGTGCACTCAGAAAACTGTATATCAGAAGTTTGAACTGGCAAGGTTTTAAAACACATGCAAATAATAAACTTTGATAATGATGGAACAACTGCATCTGAGTGTAGCGCCACATTAGAAAATTAAAAACCATAATAATAAAAAAAACAGCAACTGCAACTGATAGACTTTGCACTGTACTACACTAATGATCTCTATGTAAAGGCAGATTGTGGAGACATTTTAATCTTTCACCATCTAATATAGTCATGCTGTACACCTTAAACTTGGTTCTATGCATCGGTTGTTGATTGAATTTTCAGATGTGGACGTTGCACTCAAAAGTTAAAGCAGATTACATGATAATGAAGTCCTGCCTACATCATCTGTCATTTTCACTGGAAGGTCCAGCTATGACATTTTCATTAAACATTATGTGGTCAAAACATTTTCTTTTTTTAAATAAAACCCATGACCGGTGGTTTGTTCACAGTACGATCTATAGCTTGCAATTAGAAAATAACTGGGGTGAAATTTCATTGCATGCCAACTTTAAGGAGTCAAATTTAAATCTCACAACAACAAAAAAACACATCAGAGATCACTCCTACTCTTTTGTTGCTTTGGGAATAAAAGTCCAGGTGCTTTAATAGCTGGGCTGATATTATTACAGTATATTGATGCGTATTGGACCAGAAGTCCATTGACTTTTCCGATGACATGGAGACTTGGCTGTAAATGTGAATAATTATATTTTCTTTTCTCTGTTTGGAGGTTTTGTGTGAAACTGTGAACAGGACTGTAAAAATGTCATCAAATCAGTGCTGACAATGCCAAACCAAGCTGTTAAAGTTCTCAATCGATGGTATGTGTGAACAAAGCCATACTATTAGGCATGCACGTTGGAGCATGTTTAAGGTTGTGATGCTCTGTACTACTGTAAGAAGTCTGCTTTCAATGAGTTTGACCCAGTCACAGAGTTTGACGCAATTAGGGCTTGTTCACACAGAACGCGTTTTTGCTTTGAAAAACGCAAGACGCGGGCAGTGGAAACGCAAGATCTTGAGATGCTTTTTTTAAAAGTTAAACTGATATTAACTTTTTTTAGAATGATGTATCATTCGCGAGGTGCTGCAAAAGACGCAAGGCGCGAATGCAACGGTTATACACGTCCGTCTAGCGCGACTTTACATAGAAAAACAATATAAAAATGTAGCACATTTGAATGGAATAAATGCGTTCTGTGTGAATGGCGCCTTAGACTTACAAGTAAATTTCATGGACTGTGTGACATCATGAACAACTGTATAAATTGTGCATTCAACAGCATTTTGGTGGTGAAAAAAAGATGCCTTTACCAGAAAAGTTAATCCAGTAAATTAGTGTAAAAGTTGCTATCTGTTGGAGGTAGAGAACCTGACACTCTTTCTAAAAGTAACTAAAGAAACTATTGTGGACTTGGAGAGAGGCCCCCTAGTGAGAGTGAAAGGCTTCAAGTATCTCAAGGTCCACACCTCAGAGAGCTTTACATGGACCACACACACCACAGATTAGTTTGGAGGCCACAATAGTACCTCTACCTTTGGTGCCTGGGGATGTACCGGATGGTCCCCATGATCTTTGTAAAGGTGCACAATTAAAAATGTTCTCACAGGTAGACCTACTGACTGGTGTGTAAGTTCCACACACACAAAAAAATGGTAGGATGTGTGGATGGGGGTATACATTTATGCATTTTAAGTTGTCTGGAGGGCAAAAATTGGATAGCATTAGCTTTAAAATCATGTATTTTCACTTTTGTCTGTGTCAGTGAAGAAAAGTGAACACATGGCCGTGAAGAGTTGCATTAGTTTTTTTGGAACGACACAATTACAATAAATAACTGAATTTTCACTCAGGTGAACTATTCATTCAGATTTTACAGACCAGCCATGGACGTACTGTACTGTACTGCAAAGGTTACAGCGGTTTCTTGTCAAAAAGAGAAAATATTTGGATTTTTATTTTTTAATATATAGCCTATATATAACAAAAAAAAGACTAAGTGACTGTCCTAACCATAACCTATCAACACACTTGTCAAAGCCACATGTTTTACCTGTTGTGGTGTAGGTCTATATATGCATTACAAGTGAATTAACTGAAAGGCTGTCAGGAAAGTGTAACCAAATTCATTCACAATATGCACACATTCATTCTTAATATGCCTAGTATGTTATAAATGGCTCTGGTTGAGTTGTTTGCATCCCTGAAAATTAGGCTACTGCTAGTCGTTTAACATCTCGATAGCACTTTATTTTACAGTCCTGTTCATACTTATTATAGTAATATCTATAACTGGGTAAAAACTAATAACACTAAGTACACGTAAGGTCATGTACTGTAAAATAAAGTGCAACCTATCGTAGGCTACAACAGTTTAGCATAGCATGCACCAATGCTAAATTTGCTATATACGGTAAACATTATGTTCACAACTTGTAATAATTACTTCAATGAGCTCATTGTTTCTGCTTTAAATTAATACATGACGTTAGCTAACTGCGTGATTTATATATGTACATTTCTGAAATGCATAACTTAGACACAGTCACCTCTGATAACAGATGTAGACATGCATTTTCTGTAAAGCTGCTTTAAAACGATATGTATTGTGAAATGCGCTATACAAGTAAATGTGAATTGAATTCGCTACGGGCATCTTACATCTCAATTGCAGGATGTAAGTTCAGCTTTGCCGTCACAGGAATACATTTCATTTAAAAAATATTAAAATAGTTTTAGTAAACTGTAATATTACAGTAATCTTGGTTTGGATGACTGTTTCTCTTTTCAAGCTCATCTTGAAGATGTATTTCTTTTAGTTTGTTCTGAAGCAAGCATGCTTTAACTTGCTCAGTGAATGTGAGATCTCCATATTCAGTAGTCCTCTGAGAGACAGAGACCGAGACAGACAAATAGAGTGAATAAGAGCTAGACGTGAGATTACACGGGATTGGGTTGCCAGGTGCCTGCCCAAACTGTGCAAAAACATTATTTGAGTATCTGGTTAACCCTGAAAACACAGTGAGACATTAATCATGTGACCGGCACAAGATCCACACTACTTAATTCAGTTGCAAATGCACTGATTCACTAATTGAAACATTTGTTTGCAGTCGATTAACATTTACATTTTGTCTTTCTAGGAAGAGAACTCTGGGTCTTAATACTGGGTCAACATCCGAGAGAACACAGAACAGGCATCCCGGAATTCAAATATGTGGGAAACATGCACGGAAACGAGGTAATGCAGCCGTGTTCCTTTTGTTATTTAGTACAGGACATGGATATATTTTCACTAGGTCTTGCATTGTAAGCAGTTCAGTATTACCGATCCGCTTCTAAAGAACCCAGTCTGGCATGTCTGTTTTCTTTAGATCGGGCTAAATTAGGAATTGGAGGCTTCTTTAAATAGATCCAGCTCTTCGTTTGTTTAGTTTTTTTTCTTCTTCTTTTTTGTTGTTTGGGCGAGAAGGGGCCAGCGCTGGTCTGAAGGGGCGTATTTGGTGAGGGGTGTGTGGGAAAAGCGGTCTGTGCACAAAAGCATTACAGTCCGAGGAACCGGCCGGGACGCCAGTGAGGAGCAGTGGACTGTGACCCTCACTGGGAAAAAAAAATAAAAAAAATAAAATACAAGGTCGGCTGTATAGGGGGGATCTTTTCACCAATGTGCTCCGCCTCCACACCCACTCAGAACTATTGTGAATTCAGTACTTCCTGTCTTTGTGAGAAGACTAAACCAAATTTGCTGAAGAAAAACTGTGGTTGGAATTACTATTGGAGGAATGGGCTGGAAAAGCTTTAGGAGAGAGATTTTTTGGGGAAAAAAGGGTCACACTTTAGATTAGGGTACAATTCTTACTCTTAACTAAATATTAACTATAGCCGCGTTTCCACCGCAGGAACTAGTAACTTTGGGGTGGGACTCGGTGTGTTTCGACCACAGGAATCAGGGTCTAAATGAAGTTCTGGGTAAAAATTTCCCCCTCAGAAAGTCCCTGCCTGCGAGGTAGTACTTTTTCAAAGTTCAGGAACTTTCGGGGGTGGGACTTGGGTGCCAAACATGCTGATTGGTTGAGTTCATGCTGCATTTTGATTGGTTGACTCCACGCAGCTTTTAATTTCAACCACCATTTTTACCTGTTGTGGTGCGTGCAGTCCTACGTCATCGGACTAATTTGTTTAATCTTCACGGTACTTTAGCCCGCGGTGGAAACGCAAAAAGCAACAGGTCTAGGGAAAAAAAAAGTTCCTGGGACAAATTGTCCCGGGTAATTTCGGTGGAAACGCTGCTTATGACTTTTATTGCCTCAATAAAATCCTAATTACTGCTTGTTAATAGTTAGTAAGGTAGTTGTTAAGTTTAGGTATTGGGTAGGAATATGGGATGTAGAATATGGTAATGCAGAATAAGGCATTAATATTTGTTTTATAAGTACTAATAAACAGCCAATATCCTAGTGATGTGCTAATAACCAACTAATTGGACCCTAAACTAAAGTATTACCAAAAATATACTTTGCAGGGATGACTATCCACCTCTACTGCATTTTAAATTAGGCCTATGGGTGGCACTTCTGGTTTGGGGAATCAAAAAGACTGAAACAACTCATTTCAAATAGGGTTGCACTTCAGTTAATCCTTATCCATCAGTTTGACTGAATAAGCATACATTTTCCATCATGTTCTATTTTTATCCATCAGGAAAATAATGTCAATCTTGACATTTTAATGTGACATTGGTATCATAAGAATACTTGTGATAAGGGCTATTTTCAGTTTGCTGTGTTCTGTTCTCCCAGATTAGTTTATTTTTCGATGGATATGAAAAGGACAACAGATGCTGCAGTATTGTGGTCTACTCTCCTGATTTAATGGACATATCCTATAAATAATTTACTGGAATGCAGTAAGAATCTCTTGTTTTCTCCCCAAATTCTCATTCACATCTCTTTAAACGGTTTGTTTTCACTCAAGCAATTTAAAGGTTAAATCGGTTCTCAACCAATGTGCATTCTAGTTAGAAACTCTGACTTGAGACTACGCTGACACCATGTGACTGTGACGTATGCCTTTAAAATACTACGAAAGCTATTCCAGAGCAGTCGGCTGGCTCATTCTGTGCAGTTTCTCCAGAACGGCTGCACAAGCTCTGATGTTTAATGATGACAGCGATGACGTGTGTTTCGTGTTTGTTCTGACACCTTTAGTTCCGCTAATGCCGACAAATCCAAGTTTTTAAAACCAAAAAAAATCATGCAATCTTAATCTTATATTGTTTTATTGGTATTTAAATAAATTTGGAATTAGAATTTAAATTAAGTTATTGCACATATGTGCACTGTACATAAAGCAGCATAAAGTACTGAATTTAGTGCTACTGTTGCTGCATAAAAATGTCTTGTATTTGACATATTTAATCAAATCCACTTTGCATACTTCATCAATCCGAACGTCACCAAGGGAAGCAATTTCTGAATTGACGGCTCCGTTTTCAACTCTTTCCCCAACGGCAAGCAGCGAATCTTTCTGATCTGTTAAATCCAGCCAAAGTCCAAGTTCCTTTGGGATGTTTTGCCTTTTGATTTGACTTAGACTTTAGTCAAATAAGCAACCACCTAGAATCCAATAGCAACACATTAAAAAACACTGTGAACATCTGTGATCATCTTAGAACATCATCATTTTACATACTGCAGTATTCTGTGTCATTTTGTAGTCGTTTTTTTTAAGTAATTTTTTTTGTAATATAAAAATAACACAATTCAGCTTCAAAAGATTTCACGTATATTAGTAGCTACTGTACCTTTGTCAAGTTACCTTCTAAATTTAGCCAGTCAAAGCTTTACTTGTCTGGCACCGTGGTGCCACCTAATGAGACCGCATCCTGTCTGACCTTTTCAAATCACGCAAATGCAAGGAAGAGAGCATTTCATAAAACTGTAAACATGTAAACATTACTCAAATTAGTCACGTAAGCATTAACGATCAGCATCCATGAGTCATCTCATGAAAAGAGGTGTGCCAGATCTTTGATACACCACTAAAGTGTTCCTATAATGGTCTGAGTCTCTTAATGACCCCATAAGACAGAACATGATCCTTTTGTTTAAACCTGAATGGCAAAAAGTCCCTTTTAAACTTCTAGCTAAAGAGAGTGTACAGACTGTAAACACAGACAGGGCTAGTATGGATTACGGAGGGATGAAAGAGGAGAAGAGAGGGGAATTATGCATTACATTAATGCATTACTCAGATTAAACGTAAATAATTGCATTACTTCGGGCATCATTTATCAGACAAACAGAATTAATCTGTGTTGAATCTATTGCAACAATTGCTTGTTTGTTCTTGAAGCTCAATTAAAGAGCATACCTTTAGCAATATCAAGCAAGGTTGTACGTTTCTCAGTTTGTGTTTTTATTGGGAAATGTTTCTTTATGCATTCAGGAGACGCTTTTACTCAGTGCATTAAAGGCAAATGGTTTTACAAACGATTTGGATGAATTTGTTCAGCTCATGTTTCATGATTGAAAGGTAAGTTTATTTATATAGCACATTTCATACACAATGGTAATTCAAAGTGCTTTACATAGAAGAAATTAAAATAATCAAAAGAAATAAGAATAATTAAAACAGTTTAGAATAAAAAATCAAATCAAATAGTACAAACAGTCAGACGAACAGTGGCACAGTACTCATTAGGGCTGTCACTTTACATTCGAAAATCGATTGCACAATCGATCGGACCAACCAATACAAGTTTCGAAAACGAAAATAGGGAATCAATATTAACGGCCTTCTCTCGGAGCGCGTCCAGCTCGTTGCGATACGCCCACAGTGAACGCGCGTCACACAGCAACTGCAGGTTCTGACAAACACACATAACAGCAAATTATAGCCTACTTCTGCATAACGTATCTCTTTTTACAACAAAAATGTGAATTCTGCCAGTATTCAGACAGTCTCATGCATACAGATACAGAAGGGCTACAGTCGCCTACATAGGTGAAATTTGTTTGACATTTCTAATCGTAAACACAGCCATGTTGAAGACTGCACCGCAGCAGAGCCATAGAGACAAAAAAAAGTTGCGACACTCCTTGATGTCGCCGCTATGGCTGTCACGTGGTTCATGTAAGCCCCAATAGTTCCAAAACATACGCTGGCTGTCATGTTCTTCTATGGGACAGACAGCAGCGATTGCATTATTGAACGGTAAATATAAAATAAAACGCACACCCAAGTACTTTTTCAGCTGTTATTGCATTATTGCATTTTGTTAATGTCAGTTTTGCATTTGGAGAGGCAGGATGACAACGAAATACTGTAGGCTATATTACTTGGATAAGTTTTAGGCTATATTTTTGGAGGGAAAAGCTTAGTGTTCATGTTCGCATGGGTAGTAGCACTGGCTTTAGCGGCTCTAACTTAACTTGTCCATATCATTCATCTGATGATGGATGTCTCATGATATTTATTTTAGCACTACTGGGCTGTATTAGGCTATTGATTCCCATGATTTTGCTTATAAATTCCGATTCAGCCATTAGCCTACCTTCGTGATCACGCAAAGAGGTCTGACATGGTGGTCCGTTCAGAATTCGCTTAGAAGCTAGCTCCCTTCTTCTGATGAAAGTGGCCACCCCCAGGACCACAACGTGAAACATGATCATGTTAAGACTAAGAATATAATTTTAAGATTAAGCCATACACATATTATCAAAACTATAACAGATTAAAAATGAATTTACGCTTTTATGTTTGGGTCTATAGGTAAGTGCAGAGTGAAGATTTTCCTCTATGGCTCTGGGTTAGTGTACAGAGTAGGCTAAGAGTAAGGGTAGCTGTAACTCAATCCAAGTAACTTAAGCAATTAACTAACAAAACACTTGTAACTTCTGTTACAGCTATTGAGACATCAATTAAGCATGGCTGATACAAATGAAGGTTTTCAAATAAAATATTTTTTATTAAACAATGACAAACAAAAATGTGTGCTTGTGTGAGTGTGTGTGAACAAGAAAAACAAAAACCAGGGGCAGGTGATCCATGAAACAGACAGGACTGGTGATGGCCATAACAATCCTAGAGGTCCAGCATTGTTCTCACAAGCCGCTTCACTCAAGACAACAAAACATAATGAAAAGTTAGTATATCCCAAAAATTAAATTAAATAAAAGTTGCTATAAAGGTGATAGCGATTCATTACCGAACTAATTAGATGCTACCTTCACAGCTGGCGAAGTCGCGCTAGCTAACTAGCAAGCAGGCAATGATAGAAAATTGGTTGAAACAACCAAGATAAAATATAAATAATTACGCTGTGCATATACAAATGAAGACCAGTATAAGCATCGCAAAGGGCCTCTGATACAATATAGACAGTTGACAATTCAAAAGAGGTCGATATTTCAGCAACTTACCTCTGGAACAACTCGACGCGCAGCAATGTAAGTGAATGGTGTCCAACGCCCAAATGACAGTGTTTGGAACTAATCCGATCTTCAAATCCCGGAAGTAGGCGGTTAAAAGCGCCGCCATTTTTTACAACGGAGGTCTATGGGAGTGTCGCAACTCTTTCTCTCTATGGCTCTGCACCGCAGTAATATTTTTAATTGATGTTATGGCAGTCCACTCTGCTTATTATTTTTCGAGAATGTTGCACTCCTGTTTGTCATTGTGCACGAAACTTCACGCCAATAAATCATCAGAAATATTGCTGACTTGTGCGCGTCTCAATCGCCCTCTTTACGTTCGTCCTAATGCCTGTTAGTTGTCCGTGGATTGGCCTATATTTGAGTCTGGATTTGAATGTGACCACTGTAGGAGCACATGATCTCTTCTGGAAGCTGGTTCCAGCTGCGGCTGGCATAATAGCTAAAAGCGGACTCGCCATGCTTACAGTGAACCCTTGGTATTTCTAGTTGATGTGATCCTAATGAACTGAGTGATCTGTTGGGTTATATTCAGTTTCAACAGGATGGCCTCCACCCAAACAAACTAAGGCTGATTCGGTCTGTGTTCGATCACATTCATCTCGTTTGGAGATTCCTCATCTACATTCATTAATACTTCAAATCCGTTCTCAAGATGTATAGGCAGTGGTAGGAAACTAGTGTTTGCAATCCCTGTCAGAGCCGTATCTGGGGTAGAGGATGCTACTGCGGCAATATGTGATGCTCGTGACAATCTGATGTCTCGAGTGCCTTTGGGTCTCGCTCCCTGTTTGTGCCATCGATTAGTGAGTTGATCAGTTACGGCTTGTTTCTCTACACTCAGTATGGCCTGTCGAGGAGCACTAGATTCATGGGACTCACCGGCTGTATGCTGGGGACATCCATGACGAAGCTCTGTTGTGTGTTCCGTCTGGTTTGGTGGTCCCGTAAGTAACTTTGTTTCAAGAACTGCAATCCTTTGTAAAAGTCTGTGGCAGTTTGTGCAGCAAGTAGATTCTTGAACCCAGAAGAGGCATTTTGTCTCTTGTCCTTTTGAATGTAGGCTGTTGTTGGTGACGTTCTTGGTGTGTTGCTATGCTGTTGGTAAAGTGTTCTAGAATGTGCTGGTTGATTGCTTACTGACTTTGCATTTAAGGATGTACCGAAATTAAAATTTTGGGCCGAAACCGAGAGTGAAACCTGAGTGCTGAATGCTGAGCGGCAGGCGGCCGAAATTTCGGTGCATCCCTAAATGCGTGTCTTGAGCGTTTTAAACTGTTTTCCTTTATTGGCGTAAGCGGCTTAAGAATACACAGATCGATATTTGCCCTGATTTTTTCCGGTCATGTAAACACCTTAACTTTTTTTGTTATATGTGTAATATGTAACAGGAAAGCATCCTTACTGCAGCTTTAGGTGCATCCAACCAGAGTTAGTGTTTCACTGTAGGAAAGGTAAAAATATGTCATACACTCTGACTCTTCCTCGACCAAAGTAAAAATTGTTTTATATATAATTCAGAATGTAAAAAAAGAAGCAGGAATGAACTATATACATATCCTATATTGAATATTAACATCCAATAGTGTAAATCGCGGCAGCAGCTTCAGGTTGGTAATCCAAGGCATTGTTGTTTATCTTTACTTCCGGGGTTCTTCCCACCGGAGCCTCACTTTCGATTTCAAAATGGCGGCTGCGTGAAATCAGCGTATGGAGGCTGTATTGGAGTGTTTTGATAGTATTTTGGGTGCTGGGTCATATCGCTATACCTACACCATACAACTATACAATTTTCAGAAAGAGAAAGCTGAAAATCATCAGAAGAGCAAAACAAAAAGAATAATTAGATGGAGATGGATGACATCATCCAAATGAAAACCTTAATTATTTTTGAAAAACAATTGCGCACTCTTAATATGAAAATATCAAAAAGCTGCACCATTTGAGAAGCATTCATGTCTGTAACATAAACAGACATGCCATAATTGAATACCAAGTATAGGAGCTACTCCTATCATCTTCGAAGTATCATCTACAGGCATGTCAAATCAGCATTATTTTAAGTAACCATTAAGTAACCAACAGTGAGAGAGAAATTCACGGAAAGCTAAAGTCTAGTGACTGTGTTAACACAGTCAAATGACCTTCGGCCTTAGTGCAGTGTGACCGACTTGTCTTTTTCCAGCTCTGGTTTTACTTCAATCTTAAATTATTCTGCTGCACGCTGCTCCGGCCAGAGCGGACTCACCGCCTGCTCAAGCTGTGCTGCATGAAAGCACGATTGTGAATATACAAACTGATCTTAGTCCTACCGGAGGTTTTCAACAGTGGCCCCTTTTTTTCCTCTCTCTCTCTCTCTCTCTCTCTCTCTCTCTCTCTCTCTCTCTCTCTCTCTCTCGATTAGACCCTCAAAAATGTTGTTCAAACAGTAGCATGATCTTTTTTTTATTGTAAAAAACGAGTCAGTGTTTAAGTGGTCTTGACATGAAGCTGTGGGTATAATGTGTGTCTGTTTATTTAAATCTCTTGTTGTCTATATGCCAACCTAAAAAAGCAGCCCATGTGCCTCGGTAATCAGAAATAGATCTATAAATATTCTCCTCTGGATTAGTTATTTCACTCAATAAAAATAAAATAAAAAAAGCTTTTATAGGCAACAGTGAAGTTAATGTTTTCTTACAAAGTTTTACAAAGCCAGATTTTTTACCAGCAGTATTCAGCATAAAGTCTGGTTTAAGTCTGGTAAAGAATTGCCTACTTAGACATGAAAAGACCATATGTCTGACATGTAAGGTACAAATCAGTTCAGTTGGTTTCTAGCAGTGGAAATACGAATTGCTGTACAGAGGAAAAAAGTACATTTTAGTGATAGAATTTAAAACAATTGTTCATTTTATTAATTACTTTTCTGTTTTGAGTCTTCTTTTAAACACAAGATTACTTCGATTTTTCATCCGATTAATTGTGCCTAACTATTTACACTAAGGCAAATAGACTGTCACAGTCATGACATTTAAACATTAGTTTCGGATTTATTTTTGCCACATTGTTCTAATCACTTGAGGTACTATTGTTAATGTCCTCTCTCAGCCTTGTCGGCAAACATACTGCTGTTCTCTTCTAATGAACCATTTAGTCAACATAATAATAATTTTTAAATGTGTTTTGCAATGTTCTATATACACAGTCAAAGTTTTAAATCTGTATCTGATATATTCAGCTTCATGAAGATTATAGTGTCATGTGTCAGAACAAACACGACTAGGCTTCAGTGATAGTTTTAATTTTGCATCTTTTACTGTGTAATGACAGCAGACCCTTCTCAGCCACTCCCGCAATGGACGCAGCCAAAACTATCGGTGTGGATTGTTGCAGATAACCGATAGTTCCAGAAATCGGTTATCGGAGCAGATAAATCCGCAAAATCAATATATCTGTCAACCTATACAGCCAATCATTTATTCAACTGCTTTTAAACCATTCAAGCATAATATGATACAAAATAGAATATTCAGTACTGACGTTCTGTCTGTGAAGAGTCTCTCTGTGAACACACACACCCGAAACAGAAAGCCTCTTCTCAGACAGCAGAGCTGCCAACTCTCACGCATTCACCGTGAGACTCACGCGATTGACACTTTTCACACGCTCTCACGCCACACATTGATTTTCTCACGCACAGAAAAATCGCTAAGCAAAGAGGACACGGAGACCGACAGACTTAGACAGAGCAGGTTACTTATGATAGAAATAAATCTCAGCTCTCAGATTCTGTCAATTTTATTATGAAATTCAAAACAATAAATACCGTTTTGGCGCTTGTATGTGACAGATCCCTAACGGCACGTGAACCGATCATCTCTACTAGCTAATAGTAAATAAACACGAACACTGTTGAAAGATACAGTACAACTTACCGAAATGTATATTCCTCATACATAATATCGACCAATCAGTGTTTTTCAACCGCGGAAAGGGGTCAATAAAACAGCTGGAGAACAATTATGTCACCTAACATTTACCTCAGGAAAGCCATTTAATGACCATAATATAGGCTATAGCAAATATAGAAAAAAAGAGCTATAGAGAGTATTTTGCTAAATATGTGTTCTATATTACGTATTTATTATATTTTTACTTGACTTATTTTATTTTACTTTTACTAAAGTTGTTATTATAAAAAAAAAAAAAAAAAAAACGCATTATATTTAATTTGAGTTATTTTTAACCTTAAATAATACTACCAGCTGATAGGGCTCTCTGAATGTTTACATCATTAGGTGAGGTTTTTTTTTTTCTTGAGAAAAATTAACGCCTATCTTGTGTACCTAATATTTATCCAAATGAGTCAATATTAAATCAAATCACAAGAATTTTATTTAATTGAAATCGTGAAATTTGTGTCAAGCAATAATAACAAAACGTAGCTTTTTTGTGAAAAAAAAATCTCACTCCAAGCTAAGCTCAAAAGTTGCCAGCTATGCAGACAGCACGCAACAGTTATTTTTTGTGATTTATTAAGCTTGAGTGACAAAAACACACAGAATAATGTCAAAGCCCCATTTTAGGTGAGTATCCTCATAAGCACTTAAATGAGTCTTAAATGAGTTAAAAAGTCTTAAGGTTCATTACATGTCAAATCAACAAATTTAACAGTTTACTCATTGAGCCACATTGAAATCCCCATATCTCTGGAAATATACCATAAAGGGCCTTAAAAATGAATATACCCAATCTAAAAGGATATTAAGATATATTTAATTCTGAGTAACAGGCATGGAAACTTCAGGGGGAAAAGCACAAGAAGTATGTTTTTGTTTTTAAATTTATGACATGTTGACATTGGCATATGATGTAACACAGATTGCTAAAGTCAGTAGATTTAACTAATAGACCTATTAATCTCTGTGTAAAAATAAAACAATGATGTTGCAATCTTCATAAAATAATTTGTAACCCCCTGTAATCTGGCTCCAAATCTCTGCTAATGGATTAGTCAAGATTGGATTACTCAGTTAATATCCATTCATCCATGACATTTAATGTTCTGGCTTTCTTCTTCCTTTATCTGTCTTTCAACAAAATAAATGATCAAAATCAAAGTTTTTAGCCAGGAAACTATTGTCTTTTCATATTAACAACACATTTCACAACATAAAGGGATAGTTTTCAGGAATCTTCAACCAAATATACTCCTGTGCAAAAATTCTGTGCTAAATCTTGTGTGGGTGTGAGAATTCCTCCCTAAATTATTAAACTGGACCCTTCTTCCATTTCTTCTCTCAAAGGTGTTTTATTTCACCAACAAGTGTAGGCTTGGCCTCCACAGGTGTGAGGGTTCTGTCTGTGCCCTCACACACATGCTGAAATGTTTTGGGTGTTGATCTAGAGGTGTTTTAGTGTGAGCATCAGGGTGCCGTATGAAGAACATCATGTTTTTCAGGCCTGGCTTGGGCCCTGTGATCATGTCTGGGGCGCTGAAGGGACTGAGGGTGTGCTGTTTGTGTTGGTCTTTTGAAAAGGAAATGGTACACAGTTCTCGGCTCTTGTTGCTGTTCACCGTTTTCACCCACAATAGATGGACACTGTGTAAATTGAATGGTAAACAAAAACCAAACCACATCAGTAAAGTTTCAACCACATCACTGAACGTTTTAGAGAAATGTAATGACATGTCAACATATAACCACTAAGTAAAGCAATTTGCCGTAATGCAAACATGACGTGACGTGTACAGTGTTCAGGAACTATTTAAGATGTGTCAATGAACCGTGAAACCAGACTTTACTGTTTTCTTCTGAACAGTATAATTGCCACTGGAGCAGATGTTTTTGTCTGAGATGAGTTGGCGAGTAAGCGCTGATGGGGACAGGGAGAACTACAGGACTCAATATATCATCATCAGTGTATGTTTTCAGCTCTCTGTTTTTTACAGAATTTGCTTAGAGGTCTTATGGAGCCAGTGGTTCTTGAGTGGACTTGAAATGCTCATTGTCTGGACTTGAAATGCTCATTGTCTGATGAAGAAACTGGACAAAACTTAGTATGCCACTAAGTCCTCAAATGAAACCATTAAAAAGATGAAAAAAATTGTGATATAACAAATGTGTAAGCTGATGCAGTTGAATAGTTTTTAAAAGTCCCATTAGGGACAGCAGTAAGCCTTTCCTAAATGCCATTAATCACTCAAAACAGAATGAAATCATTTAAATTACATATTAGGAAGGAAATTTTATATTTAAACTATGTTGTTTGATAAATTCTCAATACGCCCCTACATTTTTCATTGTGCTTCTCTGGGATATTAAGCCCTGTTTAATATTTTATCTAGAATTTATTAATATATATATTATAAGGATGTATGCTTTGTGCTTATATACGCATTGGCACGTTTTGTTTATGGGTGTCTGTTTGTATGAGTGAGATTGTTGCTACTCTTTTGGAAAGCTGTGTTATCACATTCACACCGATGAGCTGATGTGTGCTGTGGTCTGTTTCACAGATAAAAGTAATCGTACACACCGTGACCCACTGTTAGACACAGACTACAACACTCCAGGACAGACAGTTTAACCCACAACTCTGCTGGTCTGAACTTGTGCTTCATAATCACAGGTCTCACTGTGTCACAATGTGTATGACAATGCACTTTAACTTCAGAGCCTCATTCGAATATAGTTTTCTAGAAAATGGGTTGTCCTTGGGACAAACAGAGGCAGTAATTACTCAGAAAGAGTACAGAGACTTCCACACCTTACCGATACTATCTATCTGTAGTCTCAGTGCTTGCATGTTGTCTTATATAAGCACCTCGGGCATCATGTTCTGTGAGTAGTTTCTGGTATAGCTGCTCCTGTAAGATGAGAATAGCAGTGCAAACTCTCTTCAAACCACATCAAAGCGCCCCTGGCGTCCTGTGACGTCCAGAAGAGACAACAGTGATGTGGCATGAACTATCTATTCAGTGATCTCATACTAGGAATGGAGCAATTCATTTCCTGCAGAAGATTCTGCCATAGTTATGTTAAGCATGACAAATACTAATGCAATTTGTGTGGATTTATAATTGAAGATATTACATTTGAATGAGCAAATATAAGTTTGTTGTGGTGAATTGAATTAGACAGTTACAATGCATCATTTCGACTCCCCATGACGTTATAAAGCAACAAGATAAAATCCATCTATGTTCTGTTTATATAAACTATATATACATAGTATGTATATGTGTGTGTATATATAAAAACACGCACAGTGTGTGTGTATTAGGGCTGTCAATAGAATTTTTTTTTTAAGTGATTAATCATACACTTATGAAATTAAGCATACATCATTTATCTTGTTTAACAAGTTAATTTTGTCATAATTTGCTACTGTATATCCAGCAAAGTAAGGGTGATTCTCACAAAATTGTATTCTCTTCAAGCTTTTGTCAAGGTAAATTTAGGTGTCTTTCCAAAAAAGGACACTTAGAGACTCCAAAAGGACACCTAAATGATATGAGCCCATATAATTCATAAATGTATGCACAGCGAAGCAGATTTATCAAAAATAGCAGTATTATCAAAAATCTTTGAAGTTGAAACTTTTTTTCCTTTTGACTATGTATTTGTGTTTCTCTGTGTGCAGGTTGTAGGGCGTGTGTTACTGCTTCAGTTGATCAATTATCTGACAAGCCGTTACCTGAGTGATCCGCTGGTGACACGCTTGTTGAACAGCAGCCGTGTGCACATCCTGCCATCCATGAACCCGGACGGCTTTGAGTCATCTGCCCGGGACTGCATGAACTCAGTGGGCCGGTAAGTGAGAGAGAGATAAATAATACAATTTGATATGAATATCCCACATTTGTGCCACAATACCATGCTTATAATAGTGTTACTACTGTAAATCCATGGTGAATGTTGGTGATTTGTGGTTAAAAAAAGCCTAGATCACTGTCGCACAATGTTTCTCCTGTCTTCTGCGCGAGTGTGAAAATGTCAACTAGTTTAAATCACCAAGACATTTGTGGTTTGTTTTTGAGAACTTGAATACTTCTCACTGAATCTCGCTATTATTGACACCAGTCAGCAACTAAACACATTTGCTCTGCGCTGCCTTTTGGACAGAGATAATAATCGGGGCAGTACAAATTAATAGTGTTGTTTCATTCTGCTTTTGGCAAGTTTGCCATTGGATGTTTTTAATACGCAACAGAAATGGCAGCACTTATCATTTAGGCAAATTAGTAGTGGGATATGTGCGACCTCTTAACAAAATTCAACAAAAAGTCGCAAAATGTGACCATTCAGTTGCAGTCCGGATCCCTGCATTTAAATCGAAGTGGGCAAACCAATGATATTGGTGAATTGTAGCCTCGAGCTCACAGCTGATTGGTCCGTGGTGACATTCAGTTTCAACACTTCCATTGGCATCGGTCCATACCATACACTCACCTAAAGGATTATTAGGAACACCTGTTCAATTTCTCATTAATGCAATTATCTAATCAACCAATCACATGGCAGTTGCTTCAATGCATTTAGGGGTGTGGTCCTGGTCAAGACAATCTCCTGAACTCCAAACTGAATGTCAGAATGGGAAAGAAAGGTGATTTAAGCAATTTTGAGCGTGGCATGGTTGTTGGTGCCATACGGGCCGGTCTGAGTATTTCACAATCTGCTCAGTTACTGAGATTTTCACGCACAACCATTTCTAGGGTTTACAAAGAATGGTGTGAAAAGGAAACATCCAGTATGCGGCAGTCCTGTGGGCGAAAATGCCTTGTTGATGCTAGAGGTCAGAGGAGAATGGGCCGACTGATTCAAGCTGATAGAAGAGCAACTTTGACTGAAATAACCACTCGTTACAACCGAGGTATGCAGCAAAGCATTTGTGAAAGCCACAACACGCACAACCTTGAGGCGGATGGGCTACAACAGCAGAAGACCCCGCCAGGTACCACTTATCTCCACTACAAATAGGAAAAAGAGGCTACAATTTGCACGAGCTCACCAAAATTGGACAGTTGAAGACTGGAAAAATGTTGCCTGGTCTGATGAGTCTCGATTTCTGTTGAGACATTCAGATGGTAGAGTCAGAATTTGGCGTAAACAGAATGAGAACATGGATCCATCATGCCTTGTTACCACTGTGCAGGCTGGTGGTGGTGGTGTAATGGTGTGGGGGATGTTTTCTTGGCACACTTTAGGCCCCTTAGTGCCAATTGGGCATCGTTTAAATGCCACGGCCTACCTGAGCATTGTTTCTGACCATGTCCATCCCTTTATGACCACCATGTACCCATCCTCTGATGGCTACTTCCAGCAGGATAATGCACCATGTCACAAAGCTCGAATCATTTCAAATTGGTTTCTTGAACATGACAATGAGTTCACTGTACTAAAATGGCCCCCACAGTCACCAGATCTCAACCCAATAGAGCATATTTGGGATGTGGTGGAACGGTAGCTTCGTGCCCTGGATGTGCATCCCACAAATCTCCATCAACTGCAAGATGCTATCCTATCAATATGGGCCAACATTTCTAAAGAATGCTTTCAGCACCTTGTTGAATCAATGCCACGTAGAATTAAGGCAGTTCTGAAGGCAAAAAGGGGGTCAAACACAGTATTAGTATGGTGTTCCTAATAATCCTTTAGGTGAGTGTAGATAGAGTATACATGGTTTAAATAAATAATGTGGTAGAAAGGTTTACGCTCTTTAAGTTAGTATATCAGAAAAAGCAGGGGAAATCTTTTTGCCCATCAAGTGACCCTTTAACATCCAATTGAACAATTTATTTTTGTCTTTCAAAAGCTGAATTTTTTTTGTTGCAAGGAATTCAGAACAGTTTATTTCCAAGTTGTCAGAGTCTGTAACTGTCTTCCCAGAGAAACCATGGCTCAGATGAAACGTTTAGAGATAGAGCCTACTTTTCCCACAAATCATCCAAAACTTTGCTGATAAGCAGGATACAAAGACTCAAAACACACGTCTTATCTGGCATGATGGATCTTACTCACACATACACACACACAAAGATAAACATCCATTATAGCAAACTCAAACTATTTGGCCCACAGGCTCCCAAACAGCGGTACATAGTTTTGCCAGAGTAGAGGGGTGTTAAAAGCCTGAAGCAATGGAAAATAACTTCCTTGGTCTGTTGCCACAACATGCTGACAAAAAATCTACCCAAGAGTAAATCTGTAATCTGAAATCAGAAGATATGAAAACCCCTATCTGGATGAATAAGTTTCATTCATCCTGTGGATGTAACAATGCAGCTTTTGATCAGACCGTGCCCACAATGCTGTAAAAGTCTGATGTTTTCAACGATAACAATCAAAGACAAGTCAGCACCTCACGTTGTCCGTTTTTGTTCAGAGGAAATAGATGATGTAGATGGATCGTATCTGTGGAAGCTCCCACTGGGTGGCCTCAATCTAGAATCGCTCTGTATATGATTAGCAATAAAGTAAATTGAATTAGCCAAGCTCAAACATTGAAGACAAATAGAGATGAATAGTTGGATGTCATTCATGTCAAGGGGAAGGGGATATATGACTTTTCAAAAGTTACAGTATACGGCGGACTTTTGACAGCCCTGGGGATTTTGTTAAAACTACTGATCAAACTTCCACATTTTTGTATTCCTGCCCGCAGAAATCAGAAGTGCATTATGGGTGTTGAAGGTTTTGATAAAAGGGAACAGCACAGCCCTTTTTCTCTGTTTTCTGTAGTCACGTAGCACTGATTTATTTATTTAGTTAGTTAGTTTCATAAATCCACTGAATAGTCAAATTGTATTAAAAGCCCATCTTTCCGTCTTGAAAAATAATGTATAAAGATGTTCAGTAGTTTGTTCTCATTATTAGAAGTGTTTCAATTCACATTTTATACTGCATAAATAACCATAAATATCTTTCCAAAGCAGCTTTACAAACAATATTGCCTTATAATAATCAGTTAATCCCTTATGATTTCTGACAGGTGTTCAGATTGCAGAATCATATTATACAAATATTGGTGAATTTGTTAAATTGTTTAATATTTAATATGCGAACAACCCTAAAAAAAAAATTTTTCTCAGACTTTCAGCAGACCCCTTGGGCCTGTGCAAACACAACACAACAGAGCACACATAAATCGGTGTTATTCATTTTCAGTGAGTTTGCATTATGATGTAAGCTACACAGACTATTAGTGAAGTAAAAAA
Source organism: Leuciscus leuciscus (assembly GCF_965113295.1). NCBI lineage: Eukaryota > Metazoa > Chordata > Actinopteri > Cypriniformes > Leuciscidae > Leuciscus > Leuciscus leuciscus. Next base: position 18,995,622 of record NC_138728.1, on the reverse strand, counting down.
CATGAGCTCAGCATTATACAAATAGCAAACAGCTATTACAGTGAAGCAACTCCCTAGTTTTTGAAAGGCTACGTGAGACCAGTGTCAACCATATGTCCAGCTCAGTAAGCCCCAAAACTTTGGAGACAAACCAGACCTCATCTAATACCGTAGAAGCCACATCCTTGAATACAAACCATCCTGCTCCTGCAGTCTGAGACCACATAAGCGCTCCTGCTCAGATGGGGATGCAATTGGAAACAGATCTGATCTGGATTTGATGATATGGTGGGTAAACTCGGAGAGAAAGAGATTGAGCAAAAGTCAAAGCGAGAGTGCAAACTACAACAGCAGCCATGCAGCTGTGTACATTGAGGACGATTATTGTATTTTTACATGGTGTGGTTCGCCCTTATTGCCGTGGCTCTCGCTATGAGCTTCCTGTGAGGTTTGGCACCACTCTCAACCAAGTGAAACAAACACAACCCTGTCAGCCGCTTTCTCTTATTTCAATCCAGCGGATCATGCTTAACCTGTGACAGTTCACATTGTAAGGAAAAGTGATGGGAATATCACAAGCAAATGCATTACTCTGATTCCAGTTCTGATTGAATTAGGCTACTTTGCCGGTGTGAGCAGAAGCAGAAGGAGCTGAATGAAATATTCTGAATGATACCAATCCACAATCTGATTTATGATGCTGCCTAGAAGCATAATCACATTATGTTCTTTCATTTGGCCAGATGAGGACTGGTGCATTGTCATTTGAGTCTGGTTTCTCCCAAGATGTTTTTCTCCATTTCTGTCACCTGATGGAGTTTGGGTTTCTTGCCACTTTGGCTTGCTTTGTTGGGGAAACTTAACATTCAGCAGTATTATTGATTTGACACTATTGGATGAGAACTGAACTGAGCTGGATGGCATCACTATTTTTACCAGAGCTGCTTTACAGCAGAATTAAAGGCTATTTGTGCCATTTATCATTATTTTCTTGCTTATCACTGTAAAGCTGCTTTGAAACTATCTGTTTATTATAAAGTCCTTTATAAGTTAAGGTGACTTGACTTTTCTTGACTTAACAATTACATAAATCCTTTTAGTATCTAAGCAAGAACCAGAACTTATTCAGTAACTTTGTCTGGAATACTCAGGAAAAGTTGTTACATTGTAGTAAAGTTTATACATGGGCTACATTTAAATCATTCTCCTTATGTAAGACATTTTCCTACCCTGCTGTACCACCACTTCATGTATTTCTCGTAAACCCATACCTTAGATTTTTGTATGTGCCAAGTCTGCAAAGAAAAATATACATACCATGGAAAAGCGTTTATACATTTCACAGGAAACAATGAATCAACACTTGTAAGTTTGACTCAAAAATACACAAGCCGATCACCGTAAAAACGGCCTGAGTTTAAGGCCTGAAAGGTACTATTTGCAAGTACTTGTTTGTTTATAATGTAGTTTTTGAATCAATGCAACAAAACATGTTGAATTCTCAGTCTTGCTACATAAAAGACATTAGCATGAACGTTTACAGTCTGATGCAAAAATGTGCAACAAGTGCGTTCCAGAACTGCTAACAGAACTGAACTTTATTTTTTTTATTTTGCAATTTATTCCTGTGATGGCAAAGCTGAATTTTCATCGGCAAAAATTGTCACATGATCCTTCAGAAATCATTGTAAAAATCTAATTTAGCACCATTTCTTATCAATGTTGAAAACAGTTAATAAATTCAAAAGGACAGCATATGGAGCAAGCTGTGAAGCTTTAACCGGTTGTCAATTCTAAGCCCTAATAAGGAACAATTATTTTCATTTTATTTTTGTGGATTATTTGCTCTGATCCCCTTAAATTCACAAAAAACTAGTCGACTAAATCAAATCATCCTTGGGATCTAATAAAGTTTGTTGTATAATCTCAGATATTTGTGGGAAAAGGTTATATTAGTCCTTTGCAGATAGGAATTACAGATCATAAATAGCAATATCATGTGGCCACCCTTAAGATTCAGAGGAAATGTATCATCCTCAAAGGACTAATTGACAGGAAAAGGATGTTCTGATACATTCTTTTGGGAAACGGTCTATATTTGGAAGCTAATGAAATCTGCTCTTGCCAGATTTGTGTCCAATATGGCAATAATTTGACCTTCCAAATTAAGAAAACACAACTCTTGAGGTTTTAGATATTTTTGTAATTTTTGCCGTTTGACAGAACCAGTCCCCATTTAGTTTCATTGTATAGCAAAGAGCAGCTTGCGCATTCTGCTAAACAAATACTTTTGTGTTCTGTTGATGGTTTGTAACGCCATGAGAGTGAATAAACAATAACAGAAGTTTTGGTAAATTATTTCTTTACAGATCAGTGAAACACACCAGAAAAATGTCCATTCTGCACTGATCACTCCACAGCCAGAAAGCATAACACAAACATTTAATGCTTTTCACTCAGGGATTAATGGCTCTCACACATCCTGGCGCCCCGTGACAGCCCTGATACTCCCCCAAATTAAACTGACAGACCTAGAGTGCAAGCTGACAGAGATTTTATGGCTGTGCGCATGCATAGAGATCTAAGTGTGTGGCATGGCGTGTGTGTAAAATTGTTCTGATACAAGTCATCCTGAAAACACCATGATCTAAGCTGTCATTACATATAAACAGTGGTAAAGTAAACCACACCGGGCGTTGCTCCATCTCTGATAGAGTGATATCATGATCATTCTAGATATCACAGATGGAGCAATGTGTCTTAGTCTGACCCAGGATCAGCTACCCTAACAAAACCATATCCTGAGTTTATATAAGAGAAATGGCATACATTGATCTGATCACAAATGCAGAAAGCGTCAGACAAGATTAAGGCCTTCAACGATCTGTTCTGCCCCATCAAACTAACAGCTCGCCACTAATGGAAACCTCAAGAGCTCTTTTAGACAAATAGTTTATAGAGCTGAAAGCAGTTCATCAACCATTTTTACGACAAAATGTGGTTTGCGCCACATTGATCAGCTGAAGTGTCTGGCGTGATTTAGATCCTAGGGTCTTAAGAGAGAAATCAGGTGTCTGGATGAGGCCGGCAATCAGCGAAAGAAAACAACCCAACTCCAAACCGAGCCAGAGACACAAGAGAATCTGAGTGGATTTATGAGGTGCTTAATCAGTTTTCAAAAAGCTTTCAAACAAGTTGAAGAGCTCCAATATTTGGCGAGAGAACCTGGCATAAACAAGCTCATCTCTGCCATTAAACTACAACAGCAATCGAGGCTGAGAGTGCAGGCCAACTTTTTGTTTTAAATTGTATTGTGAAAGCAGGAAGAAAACAACTCTGTGTTCAAAAGCCAGCGAAATGTGGCACACACACACATCCTGTTTATTGCGTCTAGGTTGGTTTCATATGCATTTGACGATGACCACCCAGGAAGGCTTGATTGTTGAACCTCTAAACCTCTGTACAAAACCCAACCAAAACATTGAAATTTTTGTTTTGTTTTTGTTTTTCCCCATTGTCATTGGCTTCTGAGTAGCCTTGGACTTTGTGTGACGTAATTTGGGTCATTTTGTGATATATATATAATATATTGTTGAATTGTTGAACCTCTCTCATAATATATGTACACTACCGTTCAAAAGTTTGGGGTCAGTAAGATTTTTTTATGTTTTTTAAAGTATCTTCTGCTCACTAAGGCTGCATTTATTTGATTAAAAATACAAACAAAAACAATAATATTGTGAAATATTATTCCAATTTAAAACAGCTGTTTTCTATGTGAATATACAGTAAAGTGTAATTTATTCCTGTGATCAAAGCTGAATTTTCAGCATCATTACTCCAGTCTTCAGTGTCACATGATCCTTCAGAAATCAAAAATGATGATTTGATGCTCAAGAAACATTCATTATTATTATCAATGTTGAAAAAAGTTCAAAAGAACAGCATTTATCTGAAATCTAAAGCTTTTGTAACATTAAAGGAGAACTCCGGTCAATTTTAACATTGAGCTCATTTTTTTTGTAAATTTGGAGTGCTGTCAGTACAGAGGACAACGACAAAAATCGGTGTTGCCTACACCGTGTTATACTCTTTTTAAAATTTGCACCCTGTTGACTTCAATGGGGCCAGTTTTAAACCTGCTTTTAGCCTCTTAACATCATTGATGTGTCATTACAAGTGCCCAGCCATTGTGAGTGATTCCTTCAGAGTGAACGCGGTGAATCATCACGCGTTCCGGAGAACTCGACAATCGACTACTGTGGACTTCGACCAAAAACAGGAAGAAAATACAGGTATGTGCGCTGGCTGAATTAACATCATTTTTATTAATATCTTTCACATCTACTGCAGTCAGATTCACCGCGTTCACTCTGAAGGAATCACTCACAATGGCTGGGCACTTGTAATGGCACATCAAGGATGTTAAGAGGCTAAAAGCAGATTTAAAACGTGCCCCATTGAAGTCAACAGGGTGCAAATTTTAAAAAGAGTATAACACGGTGTAGGCAATACCGATTTTTGTCGTTGTTCTCTGTACTGACAGCACTCCAAATTTACCAAAAAATGAGCTCAATGTTAAAATTGACCGGAGTTCTCCTTTAAACACTACCGTTCAAAAGTTTGGGGTCAGTAAGAATTTTAATTTTATTTTTGGGGGAAATAAATAAAATAAATCAATACTTTTATTCATCAAGGATGAGTTAAACTGATCAAAAGGTACAGTAAAGACATTTATAATGTTAGAAAATATTTTATTTAAAAAAAAATGCTGTTCTTTTGAACTTTCTATTCATCAAAAAAAATTGAAAAAAATGTGTACACAACTGTTTTCAACATTGATAATAATAATGAATGTTTCTTGAGCATCAAATCATCATATTAGAATTATTTCTGAAGCATCATGTGACACTGAAGACTGGAGTAATGATGCTGAAAATTCAGCTTTGATCACAGGAATAAATTACAGTTTAAAATATATTAAAATAGAAAACAGTCATTTTAAATTGTCATAATATTTCACAATATTACTGTTTGTTTTTTTGTATTGTTTTTTATCAAATAAATGCAGCCTTGGTGAGCAGAAGATACTTCTTTTAAAAACATAAAATCTTACTGACTCCAAACTTTTGAACGGTAGTGTATATATATATTATTATTATTTTTTTTCATACTGTATGGTTGTATGTAATAATTTGGTATATGTGCCGGCATCCAGACATGCTGCTTTAGCTGAGCAGCATTTGTTGACTGAGAGAGGCTGTTTAAAAGCACTTCAAAGCATTGCAACAGTAAGCAGATAGGAATCCCTGAGGGAAGCACTTCTGTATGGCGTAGAGCAGGCGCTCTGTGTTCGGGATTAAGAAGGATCGCTCCACCCGACGGTGTCACGGCAAAACACACTAATCCACCCGCACAAATTTAGACCTGCCAGTGCAAACTAATGCAGAGGGCTGTCACTGGCCTGTTAGTTTGCTAGTTAGTCGTTTGATGTTCTTCATCCTTGAAGATTTCGGTGTCAGCAGCACAGATGCAGGCTGCAGCTTACACAGTCAGGTCTGCTGTTCAATATGTCCACAAAAGAGTCAAGTTATTTGTTGAAATATTTGCAATTATTCCAGAAAAGCACATTTATAGGCCATAGTTTCATTGAGTAACTAGTTCCTCCTCCCCTCCAGGTATAATAAGAACGGCGTGGACCTGAATCGTAATTTCCCGGATGTATTTGAGAGTAATACAGTGCAGGAAAGTGAGAAAGAAGTCAGGGCAGTGATGGACTGGCTGAAGACGGAGACTTTCGTCCTGTCGGCCAATCTCCACGGAGGTGCGGTGGTGGCCAGCTACCCCTACGACAACAGCAACAGAGGTCAGTGGCTTGTACACATTAATGAACACTTTTTCAGTGGCTTCCTCCAGTTTTTTTTTTTTTAAAGCATAAGGATTCATGTTAAATGACAAATATATTGTCAGCTCTTAAAAGCCACATGAAACTAGATTCATTGGGCAATTCATTGGAATTGAATGGTATAAAAAGGTATAATGGTATAAAAAGAAAAGTTTCCAGAACAACCGAGCTGATGACCGAACAGCAATTCAGTTGGAATTGTCTCGAGTCCAGCATCTGAATCTGCACGGCTCATCGCTGGGACTGCAAACACGCCGTGATCATGAGATTAACGGGAATGTTATTCGCTGTCTTACAGGAAGCGAGCTGCAAGGAGGCCAGAGCATCTCCCCCGACGATGACGTGTTTGTCCACTTGGCAAGGACCTACTCCTACAACCACACTGAAATGCACAACGCAAACAGTTGCTCCGATTTGACGGGCTTTGTCAACGGCATCACTAACGGATACTACTGGTATCCTCTAAAAGGTAAAAGTGTTCAATGCAGCATTTCAATATCTGTGACCTGTGCTAAGTGCTCTATTAAAAAAATCTTGAAAATTATGTATGATTGGTTTGAATCGGGGAAAAAAATGAATGAATGAGTCGATAGAGTCAGCAAAGTAAGTTTTGAGAAAAATCTATCAAGTTTTCTGAAGGTTCCAAAACAAAATCACCTAGCAACCATACCTTTAAATCCCTGGTAATACCACCAAATTTGGAACACACCAAAGTCAAAACTAAATATCTATAGAAAAATATATATATATTCAACTTTTATATGAAAACAGACAGCGTATATAAGACCTACAGTACTGCACGGATCTAATATAATGTTACTGTTAGTACCAATCGATGGTTCTTTACTAATTGAATGTGTTTTTCTCTTAGGGGGAATGCAAGACTATAACTATGTGTGGGCACAGTGTTTAGAGCTCACACTGGAAATCTCTTGCTGCAAGTTTCCTCCAGAGTCAAAGCTTCCTGGCCTATGGGAGGCCAACAGACCTGCACTACTGGCTTACATGCAGCAAGTACACCTAGGTAGGTACTGCTTAGACACACTTGCCCACTTAATGGTGCCCCCGTTATGCATGGTATTCCAGAAAAATATAGAGTCATACAAATAGAAAAAAAATCCCTCTTAATCATAACTTAGAAGTGTGTGCTGGTGTTTGTGTTTAGACACACTGCAAACAGTATTTTACAGTATACTATAAGAATAAATTCTTATTTTCTTGTTTCGCTGTGCTCGGGACATTTCTGGGCTGTAGTAGCATTTGGCCAGTGCGTTTGGCGACACCCTCAGACAATGATGTGACTTTATCATCTGTGTCTGAAGCTCCACTAAGTTGTCCTGTATCGACATGAAATACAATTTGCTAATGTTGCTACTGTCTTGTTGACTGCTATATGTAATTTGGCATCGTTAGTACGTTTTTATGATAACACAATTGTTTATTAGCGAGCTAGACTGGCTAAACTCACTTGCAAATTACAGCCAGTCATGTAATTAATAGTGTAACTGTCTGTTCATATACACAATACTGTTTATGATAAACAATATAAAAAATATATATATATAAAAAAAGCAGTAAAAAGCTCCATTATCAGTAACATAGTGATGCATGAATCAATGCTCACACAAAAGTCACTTTCTAATCACTCAACTTTGTGTTGGTCAACGCTGTGAATTTGAACACAATCAAAACTATGCAGAGAACTTTTTTGCCCTCACGTGAAACTCCCGATTGTCCTGTTGCAGTAAGTGTATTTCTCCAAGTAACGGTAGATGTGACAACACCTTTAGCTCTTTCATTAACTCGAGAAGGTAGGTGATTTCAGATTTTACCAGGGAAACATACCACCCACACTTAAGTGGCCCTTAAATAAACAAACAAGCAAAGCAAACATTTTTAAAAAGCAGTTTTGCCAAACCATATAATTGTAGCCATCAAATAATAAGCTAAATTTCATGCGGTATAGGGCACTGTATTATTACAGCACGGTAAACATATTCTGTTACAGTCGCAATTAAATTACACACACACAGCACCATCCTGACCGTGATTGTCCACAGGAACAAAGCCGCCGTCCACACCCAGCATTGACACAACTGTCCCTGTAACCCAACCACAAGCAAAACATCCCGACATACACTACCACACCTCTTAAACAATGTTGTGAAAGAAATGGCTAACCAACTAGAGAGCACCTAAAGTTGTGTAATACCACATAGACACGACTTGTTTAATGTCAAGTTATTTGCATTTATCTGCTTGTAAGATGGTTCTGTGCACCTTTAAAGCACTCTATGCCCCTTTTCACAAGATGTAATATGGTGTCCCCATAATGTGTCTGTGAAATGTCTGCTCAAAATACCTCCAGATAGTTTATTATATAGCGTGTCAAATTTGCCTCTTTTTGTGTGTGAGCAAAAACGTTTTTGTGTGTGTCCCTTTAAATGCAAATGAGCTGCTGTCGGAAGATGGCCGATCCTTTACACGAGCCTGTGATACTCAGTCAATAACAAAACACGCGAATTTCAGTCAGATTTCAGAAATAAGTACCGAAGGGCAGCCTTACGGAGAGACCCAGGAAGAGGTTGCACCTGTACGTTTCTGATGGTTAGTGGATACATTTATGTAGTTGTTGTGGAGTTGCATTGATTAATCTCATATACTTGCATGTACCGTCATGTTAAACTTTTACACAAGTTGACACAGTTCCCTGGGGTCTTTAAAAGACAGCTGTGACATTTGTTTGGTCAAATAATGTTATGTGCTGGTCTGTGCAGCCAGCGACAATGCGTTGAATGCTTTAAGACCCAGCAGAATCCTCTAACGGCTGTCGCTCCCGCTTCACAGCCATCCCATCGGGACTCGCGCTAAGGGCTTATTTCACTGTAACGTTACCCGTTTTGATTCCGTCTTATCAGTTTGGGCGACTATAGGCAACGTGATTATTGTTCATAAGTCCAACATTTAGCAACGCAAGAAAACATATAATCTACTTGAGGGAAGACGTTATCAAAAATCGTTCACTATTGTAAGTTAATGTTAAATAGAGAAAAACATTTTACATTAAAGTAACTTGTACCGTAGGCTACTTGGTTGGACCTCGTTATTGAAACACAAAATAACCAATAAAATCTCAAGCGCCAAAAGCAGCCCATACTAATCATCTAAGTTCTCTTTATCTGGAAAATATGCACTTTTCATTTATTCATACACGGTTACTAAAACATTTAGGCCTATAATTGTTTTTTTTCTTTATTTAAATTTTTTGCTGTAATTTCAAAGACGTTCAGTTATTGTGCTTTTAAATATTATGCCATATATGTATCTTCCTGACCAAAAAAAAAAAAAACCTTTTATGTTTATCATTTTGAATAGAGGTTGATGATACAGTAATATCCGTTGGTGCAGCTACAGTATATATAGAAAATGGGTCAAATTCAACAATTTGAACATGGAGCCAAATTATATCTATAGGCTTGAACCATATAGGGCTTTAATTTAAAATGAAGATTTCAAAAGAAAAGTTTTATTAAGAATGAGAATATAGAAGGATATTAAGATATCTTTATTACTTTTAGAGTTACAGGCACACAAACCATTTATGGCACTCCGTAATGTCCAATTGTGTTGATAGAAGAAAAAAAAAAACGATACATTTCGTTTCAACATAATGTGTTCTTCAGAAAATGTGCGACCATTGAAAATGTGTACTAATTTAACATTAATATCCCTATATATTGGGACTTAAAATTATTTTTGTCCATATTTTGTCCAATTTGAAACCATATTCGGCCTTAAAAATTAAGAAACCAAATGAAAAGTGTGTTAAGAATTAGAATCTAAAAGCATATTAAAATATTTTTAATATGAGTTGCAGGCATGCAAATTTTGGGCAAAAAACAAAAGTAGTGTTTTTTTTAAAAATGTCACCGTTGGCATAGCTTTAATAAAACGAAGATGGCTAAAGTCAACCGATTTAGCTAGTCCAAACAATCTCTGTGTAAAAGTAAAATAATGATGCAGTTCTAAAGTCATTTTAACCCCCCTGTAATCTGACTCCAAATCTCAGGTGAAAATGGTCATTTTGACCCATTTTACAAAACTGTAAATATCATTCATCACATGTAGCCTAATGGCTTTCTTCTTCATTTACGTGTCTTTCTTCAGAAAATTTTAACAAAATCAAAAATTTGAGCCAGGAAAGTTTCTGAAATTTGGTTGCTTTTTCCACAAAATGACCCAAATGTGTTTGTCTGAGAACCATTTATACATCTTTTGTATGCAGATGCTAAAATGATATGCACTGTGTGGTACAGTACAAATATTTTGAGTGTCCCTTATTTTCCTTTCCATAAGTTGGCAACCCTAGTTGTTACTTTTCATGTTTTCTGTGTTGGTAGATGCACCGGGAACCCGATTATAGCTCTTAAACACGGAACAAGTCAGACTTTCATGATATGCCCCCTTTAAAAGTCACTCATATGTACACAGATGTACTCCATAATTGATGGAGGTCATGCAGGTTTACAGAAAACCAGGAGAAGAAATATTTTTCATTTTACTAGAATGTTTACTAGGTCAGTGGCCGCATACTGGCCCAAGTGAAGGCCAGTGTGATGTTTTGCAAACAGAAATTAAGTCAAAGAGTTTGTATGTTATTTTGCACAGGAGTGAAAGGAGTAGTGATGGACTCAGACGGGAAGCCTGTGCCAAACGCTGTAGTCGAGGTGTCGGGAAGAAGAAACCTGTGTCCATTCAGTAGCGATCGTAACGGGGAGTACTTCAGACTGCTGCTGCCCGGCAACTACACCATCACGGTAAGATACCGCCCCCGTGTGGTCAACTTCAAATCTCACTTCTCTGAAAGCTTTACAGACGAGTCACAGCACAATAGTATCATTACAAAAAAAGACTCCATATTCAGGGCAAGAGTGATAAGCGATCACTATTTGAGTTGTAAAAGTTGAGTCTCTCTGTCAGTTACAAAACACCTTCAGAATGTGGCACCTCAGGGTTTGAGTTAGCCAGGGATTTATTGAGCAAATAAAGTGACGGAGCAGACTGTATGCACCATGTATAAACGCAAATCATTGTGAAGTAATGAATTAAATACAAGGTTGAGATTTGAAAAACAATAAGCAGTTGAAACAAAGGCCTCTAGTTTTTTTTATAATTTTTTTTTTATAAAATAAAATACATTTTGATTGTGGCCTCGTTGCAGGATCAGTTATTTAACCTGTTAACATGCATCAGGATGAAATGATGTTTACATTGAATCAGGTTAGTTTTAAACTGTTTGACTACACAATTGTGTTAGTGATTAGAGTTATGCCAAATCAAACAGTCATACATTTAAAAAGAAATATGAGCTTAATGTATTACTGGTAAATGTATCCGCTGATACCAATAGTTTGATTTTCTTATGGAAAAAATAGCTCCCAACTAATGGGAGGCGCAGTGTTGGGTGTGATGCATTACTAAGCAATAAATTACTGTCATTTAATTATTTGTCCCTTAGGAAATACTTACAATTACATCAGAATTAACTGTAATTTACAGTTAATTCTGATGTAATTCCATGTAAATATTTATAAAAAATTAGAATTAACTGTAATTTACAGTTAATTCTGATGTAATTCCATGTAAATATTTATAAAAAATTAGGTAATTTCAAGAAAAAAATCTGCAATTTTATATTAATCATTTAAAAGAGCAGTTTTTTTTTTTTTTTACTATATGGTTACACATTAATATATTTTCAAAATGATATGGTTAAAAGTAGTGGTCTTCTCGGGTCCTAAAAACTGTACCCGACCCGAATCACTACTTACCCGAACCCGACGTGCATAAATTAATTTTTTTTAAAGAAAAACCCGACCCGAGACAGACCCGATAAAATTAGACCAGAGTCCGACCCGACCTGACGCCATTCCCTTTAGAACCCGACTGGACCCGAACGTAAATGGCATTTACATTATGCACAGCCTGCGTTTCAAATGCACTTAACATAGACGGTCAAAGGCCTACGCGCTGGAGTGCTGAAATGTCAATCACACATCACTGTAACCCATTACATTCTATAAAATTTGGCATATGTTATTTACCGGACCATACGATGATTAACATTAGAACCACCACAGGGTAAAATTTACCGATGGCTGTTTTTCAAATGTAGCCTATAACAGATTTTCAATAAAATATCCAAAGTCTCCCAGTCATTGACTTTTACTAAAATTGTGTTATTTAGCCTACAATCCCGTTGTTAAAAAGTTGTTTAGATAAAACCAGATTAAAAACAAGGCATTAGAACCACCATAGCAGGTCAAATTGACCATGTAGGCATATGTCTTTATTTTTGCAACTTTTCTTTATTTGAGCAACGTGTCTGCTTACTGTAAACGGTCACACAACGCACGTTCAAAATAAGTTGTTTTAGCCTACTCATAAATGTTCAAACTTTGGATTAATTATTAAAAAAAATTTTGCAATTTTTATCGTTTATTGTTTGCTGCTATTTATTCAAGTCTGCCCGTTTCCTGAAGAAAATTCCGATCTATGATGTAGCCTAATGAATTTTTTTTTTTTCTGATTACCCCAAGTTTATTGGGATTGTTCTCTTATTCAAATTATAAATGATATAACTAAGCAAATTAATAACTGAGTAAATAAATGCGGAGGCAACCGTGCTTATAGCCCATTGCACGTAGAAGCGCGGATTCGCTCTCTCACTTAGAAAAAGTGAGAGAACGGTGTCAGAGTTGTTTTAAATAATGCCCAACATAGTTTGGGTCTTCTCGGGTCCATTTGGAAAAAGCATATTTATTTTAAATTACCCGAGACCCGAGGCCACTAATACCGAACCCGACCCATGTCCGAGACATTCGTCTGAGTTTTGGACCCGAAACCGCTCGGGTCTCGGGTCGGACCTCGGGTTTTCGGATCCAAGTGGACCCGTGAAGACCTCTAGTTAAAAGTATTTGTTCTCAGTTTATGCAAATTAGCTCAGGCCGAATGAACTAACATGGTAATTAAAAAAATCCTCATTGTACATGATATCTAATGCATAGCCTATATGAACAGAAAAGTCTGAGAATATATATGCTTGCAGGCCTCCTGTGCAGAAACATCAGAATCAGTAAAAGCTTTATTGCCACGTGTTTGCACACACACTAGGAAAATGCAGCTTCCAATGCCCATGTATAAATACAAGACGCATAATAATAAAATTAAAGTATAGACATATGAACATTTTACAGTATTATGGATTATAAATGAAAGTTGATAAGACATTGCACTAAACAATGCCTTGGGAGACATTTAACTGTTCAGGCGTTCCTGTGCCAAGTGTATTGAATCGCTGGCCGGAAGGCCACAGTTCACATAGGTTGTGGCCGGGTGAGTGGAGTCTGTGATTTTACTCTGGATGAGTACAGGTCCTGGAGGCTGAGCAGGGGAGCACTTTTAACAGTCCGGACTATGAAGGTAAAAGAGTAGCAAAACTCTGGAGGTGGAGGGCACAAAGGAGTCGTTTTATTGGTTGGCGCCTAACTAATGAAATGGTACTTCTTTTGTACGCGATGTCACGAAACCCGCGTCCTCTGGGACGTTCTGAAACGCTAACGTGGCTTAATGGATTAAGACAGTGGTATTAAAAGACCAAACTCAGTAAACACCCTATTATATACAGAAAAGCAAATTTTTTTGGTCCATTAAGCCCTTTGGTTTTCTATGGGAGGAAAACGCTTAACATGTAATTAAACGTGTTGCGTTCATATTCTGGCCGCATCTGTACACAGTAGGCTATGCTTAATTAGTATGGTGTTTACTGAGCTTGATAATATAATTTATTTATTTTAATATCACCGTCTAATGCATTAAGCCACGTTAGCGTTTCAGAACGTCCCAGAGGACGCGGGTTTCTTGACATCATCGCGTGTATAAAAAAAGAGTACCATTTCATTGGTTAGGCGCCAACCAAAAACTACTCCTTTGTGCCCTCCACCGTCACTGAGTTGCAAGTGCACAAGTTAGTTATGCATCTGATATATCGTGAAAATAGTAGCAAAAGCCTAAGTGATGTTGTGTTGTGAATGTAAGAATAAGTACAAATATGTACAGTTTGTGTCTGTCATTGTATTTTTGTGAATGACATTTTACACATCGTAGCTGTGAGTATAAATTTTAGCATACAAGTACGAATAATTATTGCTACTCTTACCTTCATAACGGACTGTCCGGTGTAGTCTTCTTATGTAGCTGAACCAAACGGCTGAGTAAAACTGGGTAAGCAGCTCCCGTGGCAGGTTGAACTTCAGCTGGCGAAGGAACTACAACATCTGCTGGGCTGAGTCAATGTGACTGTCCCACTTCAGGCCCTGGAACTTGACTCCCCGACGGCGAGTGTTGGGGTGTTCCTCCTGAAGTCCACTGTTTAGAGAGTGTTCTGCCCCAGGTTGTTGTGACTGCACCAGACAGCCAGCTGTAAGCAGACTCGGCCGTGTAAGGGGTGCAAGAACACATGCTTGTGGAGCACAAGTGCTGATCGTCCAGATGTTAGAAGAGAATTTTCCCAGCCTCACTAGCTGATACTTAGGTCAGGGCTACACAATATCGAAAAATGATTGTGTATTATCTAGTCATGCCAATAAAGCTATTCAAATTAAAAATGGAGTAAAATTCTCCCTCACAGAAACACTCACAGGATTTGGTGTTGGTTACTCATTGTTGCTTTGTCTACAGGTGACATACCCAGGACACAAGACCCTCACAGAGAGCATTAAAGTGCCATATGGTCCCGACTCGTTCTCTGCCCTGACACACGACTTCCTCCTCCAGCAGAGTGACAACAGCTCAACAGGAACAGCACAACCCCAGTCCTGCACCACTGCAATCACAACACTTACCTTATTCATCCTACAAAGACTGCTGCTGTCCTGAGAGGGACCAAAGACTCTTTTAAACATTAAGGACAGAGTCAACTGCCTTTCTTGCACATTCATATTTGTTAAATCTTTACTAAATCATGATGCCATATCTAGCATTGTCAAACAATCAATAGTACACATGGAGCATGTAAAAACTTGATCCACAGCCTTATTTAGGGTTTCACAGTCCAAGTTTTTGAAACGGCTACAGTTAAACGTGAGACTTTTTCCATTCTAAGCACACCGTTGTCTTGTGTGTTTCAGTTAGTGCTTTATAATGCTGTCAAATTTAAGACGCCTGCATTTCTGCTTTCAATATGGAAGACCAATTGCTACAATACTGACATATGAAGATTGATAAAAGTTGAAGGATGTGTGTGTACAATTTTTAACTCTTGAAGAAATGTACTTTTTATTTGAAGATGCTGGAGATAGTTTGTCAGGAAAATTACCTTAACCTTTTGCATATTAATGTGTCTTTGCAGCTGTGTAACATGAAGACAACCAAGCCAAAAAACCTGGTGCTCTTTCTACCTCACTCAGTCTTACTTTACTAAGACTGGCAGTGCCCTCAATAAACATCATCTACACAGTGTCTGATTTTTCACATGTAAGATACTGTATTTAAAACACAATGAGTAGTGCTGTACAATCTATTAATCGCACCTAACATATTTATATATATATATATATATATATATATATATATATATATATATATATATATACATACATACATACATATCATACACAAAAACTTTTATGGAAGATTAATCGATCTGACAGCACTAATAATGAGTCTTTTAATATGAGAAGTGTAACAGAGTTTTTGACAGAAAGTAAGAATCTTACTTTGAAAGGAGTAATGAGTAACAAATGAAATTTGAGTAAGGAGCCCAACACTGCTTAAGTGTATTGCGTGTTCACTGAGGGGGACCCTAGTCAGGTAATAAAAAAAATAAAAAAAAGGCAACAAATATTTCGGTAACAGTGAAATAAGGTTAGAGTGCCTTTCACAAATAATGGTCGAAACAAAGCAAGTTTTGAATGTTTCTGATATTTTCCATGCAACTTCTAGCAGCCCACTGGTGTTAAACCCCCAAACCCCATGATTTAGAGAAGACAGGAAATGCAAATGTGTGTAATGTCATTATATATTAGAAATATTGGTAACACTTTACAATAAGGTTCACTACATTAGTTAATGTGTCAACTAACATGAACTAACAATGAACAGCTGTATTTTTATTAATTAACAAAGATTAATAAATACTGTATTGCTCATAGTTAGTTCATGTTGGTTGATACATGAACTAATGTAATGAACCTTATTGTAAAGTGTTACCAATATTTCTAATATATAATGACATTACACACATTTGCATTTCCTGTCTTCTCTAAATCATGGGGTTTACCACCAGTGGGCTGTTAGAAGTTGCATGGAAAATATCAGAAACATTCAAAACTTGCTTTGTTTCAACCATTATTTGTGAAAGGCACTCTACATGATACATGACTACATTCAGTAGTGGCCAAAAAGGGATATTTGAGGGGAAGAACAAAACACTAAACTTGGTTAAGGGTATATATCTGACAAAATTGTGTGGCAAACTACAGCCACAGGTGTTTATTTTACTACGCAAAAAAAAGATGCATATATTGACTACAAGATAATCAGTTATTAATATCTCGCTGGTTCTCTCTTGTTTTTGCATGTGTTAATATAATGAATAATGAATGAACACTATGAATTAAAATTCCACTCAATTAGCCTATAGGTTTTAATGAAAGGCAAACATGTCTGAAATGTACATCTATCTATTTTTTTTATTACTAGCTACACTCAATTATTGTGTCTATTTTTTCTGTTTTGTGTTTAATATTACTGACTGCTTATCCCCCAAAAAATGCTTATTATGCTCCGTCGCCCATGTATACTCCTTATGTTAAGATCATATCAACTCAAATCATGCTAGTGTATTTATTTATCGCATGATCCCTTGCGTAAAGGACATTGTTTTAAAATGATTTCATAATTCACCATGACTCACCATTGTTCTGAGTCTGTGGCAGGTCTCCAGCTCCGCTCAACTGTGTGTCATGTGGTACAGAAGTGCCATTCCAGCAACCAAGACAAACTGCTGTGGGACAGTATTACAGGCACAGGCAAACTCATCTGTGAAGATACAACATGAAGATACTCAAATCAAACAATGGCAAAACTCATTTCATATTTAACAACTATTTAATGAAAACATAAGCATCAAATGCAACTATATTTTGTAAAAGGTGTTTTAACCCCATCATTCTTTATTTGTGCCCATCGACAGCAGTTTCAAAGAACCCGGATGTTCCTGTCCAAACAATTGTTTGCAAATATTACTTGATCTAAGTAATCCCATAGCCTAGCTGAAACCAATTATTCAATCTTGTCCGCACTATTTGAATTGTCATAAATAAGAAAACCTCAAAATGTATCCTATAAACACCATCCCTTGGTTTCAGAGACAAGATTTAAGACTAGTCCCAGAACAAAATGCATGTTTGAGCTGTTTTAACTAAAAGCAACTTGCACTGATATATCCTAAAATATATCAGTGCTACTGTTTTGTCTTAAAATGAACACCAGTAAAAAAGAAAATAATCTAAGGCACGTTTATAAAAGCTTCTTTAAATGTCCTAAATTGAACAAAGGCCTTATCCTGGCTTAATCTAAGCCCTGTCTGTGAAACCAGGCCAATGCTAATTTAAGGGCCATTAATGGCCCACACACACGTCCTCCACATGCATGTCACACGTTGACACGACTGTAAGCTGGGTTAGAAAAGAAATGAGACAACCCAACCACCACATTACAGAACGACGGTCATTCTGTACTTGATCAAGTTCAAAGGGCAGTTCTAATAATAATTTTCCATGCATACTTTTTACAAGCAGTCAAACAACAAATTAACACACTTATTCCAGGAAAATAAAATGTATCTTGTAGCCTACCGGTTTAAGTTCATTAATATTAATTAAGCCAGGTTTAGCATTGATTTCACACATCTGAATAGTGAAGAACTCAGGGAAAGGTTAAATGATAAAAATCGCACCGTGAAACATTTTCACAAGCCAGTTCAGTTGGGCACTTGGGGAAGGATGACCTGACCAACTTTGAAACATTTCACATACCAGAATAGTTAACTTACGCACTCAGGGAGGGAATGGTAAAGTGACCAAAACTGCACTGTGAAACATTTCACAAATCTATATGTCCATTTGAGCCTAGTATGACCTGACTAGATGACCAGTTTTTAAACTATAAGCTGATTTATCAAATGGCTTGGACCGTTTGCACAGCCTCTACTATGTCTTTATTACACAAGAAAAAACAGGACAGAACAGTGAGAAACACAGAAATGCAACAAAATTCTGAAAGTTCACAAATCGGGTGATTTTCTAAACGTGGTCTTCATGTTAATTGGAAATAGACGTTAAACATTTACTTGCTGACTTACCAAGGGGTTGATGGACAAATGCTTTGCAGTGAAAATTCACAAATCTAGAAGGCTTTTGGAGCTATACGCATTATAAAATTAAAATACACACATGAAGAAATGGCACGCAACATTATATGACTACGACGGCCAAAAGAAATCGTTCATTCCTACCTTTAATGCATTATATTTGTGGAAAACTGCAGTTTCTATGAAAACAGATTTACAAAGTACAAACGAGTCTTCTTTCAAATCTAATACAATTTTGTAGCCTAATCATCTGTCCAGCAAAAAAATATATAATTATGCAAATCTGGAAATAATGCCTAACCAGCACATGCAAAGATAGAGTGTTGCAGCCATAGTCACAGCAGCGCCATCTTTGATTTAACGCGAATGAAAGAGAGGCTGTGAGGGATAGAAATACATCTCTTCAGTTACTTATAGTCTACTGTTAATGGGGTTTTTGGATTGTTCTGTTGACAAAACAGCAAAAATATCTTTCCAATAAACTTCAATGGAAAAAACACTCCGACCAATATGAGCTGTGGAAAATTAGAAGTGATCTAGGAGCTTTATATACAGCGGATGCCATTGAAAACACTGTAAGTCACAGCCTCGCTTTCATACATGTCAAGGTGCTGCTCTGAATAAGGTCTATAGCCTATTCATTTTTGGCATACTTCAGTGTACTTGTAGACGGACTAGGCCTACTGATCAGTATAAAGTGTTAATGATTAGTTAACTTGAATATCGCCATTTTAGAACAACTAATTTTGTTCCAAGTATAGTTTAGTTTTCAAATTCTACTTTACTAAAACTATTTTACGTGTATTTCCTGTACTTTAGTGTGCTAAAATGGCACAACTTCTCTCTATGGCTCTGGGTAACACTTTACAATAAGGTTCATTACTTAACATTAGTTAATTACCTTAGTTAACATCCTAAGAATGAACAATACTTCTTCAGCATTTATTAATCTTAGTTCATATTAATTTCAACATTTACTACTAGCTACATTATTAAAATCAAAGGTTGTATTTGTTTGGATTTGTATTAATTAACATTAACAAAGATTAATAAATACAGTTACAAAAAGTAGCTATTGTTCATTGTTACTGTAGTCCATGTTGGTTTATACATTAATGTTCACTAATGAACCTTATTGTAAAGTGTTACCCAAATATATAATAACAATTAAGCAAACAATTTTGGTTGAAATAAAGCATTTAAAGTAATCATATGGGTTTTATTGAACAACGCTGTTAAAATACACCATGTAAAATATGATATAAACTAATATAAACATAACTTGTGTACATTAGTGACCATAGACCTGCATTATATGACTGACAGACAAGAACGGTTTGACCTAAAATTATCAAAATTTAAACTACTGCGGAAAAAAGACACCTACATCTTGGATGCCCTTGAGGTAAGC
Organism: Leuciscus leuciscus; assembly: GCF_965113295.1. Classification (NCBI taxonomy): domain Eukaryota; kingdom Metazoa; phylum Chordata; class Actinopteri; order Cypriniformes; family Leuciscidae; genus Leuciscus; species Leuciscus leuciscus. The sequence continues at coordinate 18,975,894 of NC_138728.1, read as the reverse complement.
TAAAACATACCAAAATTTAATTTCAAAGTGAACTATCCCTTTAAAGGAATAGTCTGAATGAAAATTCTGTCATCATTTTCTCACCCTCAAGTTTCTCCAAACCTGCATGAATTTCTTTCTTCTGCTGAACACAAAAGAAGAGATTTTGAAGAATGTTGGTAACCAAACAGTTGATAGACCCCATTGACTTCCATAGTAGGAAAACAAATATTATGGAAGTCAATGGTACCCATCAACAGATTGAATGTAGGCTTTTATTCACACATAAACATCAACTCACACATCAGTTGTGGTAAACAGAAGCTCAAGCATATGCAGCATATGCATAAGCATATGCAGCACAAGCATATGGTTGAACTTGTTGATCAAAGTTTATATACGAATAAAAGCCTTCATTCAATCATTTCATCATATATAAAACGATCGTGTCTATTCAGAACATTTGTACTAAACCACTCAATTCATATATGGATTAGTTTTATAATCTCAAAGCGTCAAAGTGGTAGCGTAACTGTCAATGCTACAGAACTGGGTCAGATTGTATTTAAAAATATATATAGGCTATAACGTTATATCTTCTATCTTCGAAAAAGACCATCTACGAATGTCTTACGGGTTTGGAACAACACGTGGGTGAGTAGCCTAAATAATGACAGAATTTGACATTTTTGAGTGAACTGTCCCTTTAAGGCAGCAATCGCGACCACGCGAACTTTGTTACATCAAGCGAGAGAGAACTTATATACAAGTTCAGTGACAAACAACGATCTGCTTATCGTTTCACATTATATTACACAACTTACCCGGTCAAAGACAACGAACGTGCAAGGAAGAGGAGAGCAGTACAAGGCGTAGGCCTACAATTCAGTTTGCATTTCGCAACAACTGTCCTCGCGGCTCACACAAGCAGCGCAACAACTCTGGCAACAATCATGACGCGCAGAGCCGCACTGCGCAGCTGCGGGAATTACGCGGGCTGCACCTGGTCTGGTGTGATTACGTTGCCAAAAATTACGTCAAACTAAACATTCAAGAGGCACCGAAAAAAAAATTGCAGCCCTTCTGATACAATAATAGTATTTATTGCAAATTGCAACAGAAGCAAACTCAACTGATTTTGTATCCTCAATATGTCACGAGTAAGGGAAAAAAAGCCCAGAAAAATCCCATTAGGAGAAAGTTTCGGAAAAAGACCCAAATATAGCCTATTCATACGCCTATTCATTCTTTTTCTCGCGTGAATAGGGTAAAAAATTTAACCTTTAGATATCACCATGAAAATTACTGAGTTGATTACTTACATCAAGACAAACAAAAAATGTATAACAAGTTTTAAAAAAAAAATGTTTTTAACATGGACAAACGGTGCATAATCTAATTAGCCTACGTATGTGCTAATTTGCATAAATACCACAACAGATCTAAACATTGGGTATAGCCAGGTGAAAATGTCTTGTTCAATCTTGTTGACATATAACAGAAAAATACTTATGTTAAGGTCTGAATATAACCCATTTAGGCTACCTTTGAACATTAATACATAAAGGCAGGCAGAACCAGCCTTTATTAATTATTATTGCAGAGATGGGATTTGGGGCTGGGTCCGTGGGACTGTTTCTGGGGGTTCACTTTTTATTTTACCTACCTTTTGTCTTCTGCATTCTCCTTACCATTGTCTCCTGTTCTTCCCTCAGACTCGTCCCCCAGAAACAGTCCCACGTTTTCTAAAGCACTTCTTCCTGCCTCTATGTATTAATGCTCATAGGTAGCCGAAATGGGTTCCATTCAGACCTTAACATTAAGTATTTTACTGTTATGTCAACAAGATTCAACAAGACATTTTCACCTGGATATAACCAATGTTTAGATCTGTTGTGGTATTTATGCAAATTAGCACATACGTAATTAGATTATGCACCGTTTGTCCATGTTAACAAACAATTAAAAAAAACTTGTAATACATTTTTTTGTTTGTCTTGATGTAAGTAAACAACTCAGAAATGTTCATGGTGATATCTAAAGGTTACAATTTTTACCCTATTCACTTGAGAAAAATAACGAACTACGAGTATGAATAGGCTATATTTGGGTCTTCTTCTAAACTTTCTCCTAATGGGATTCTTCTGGGCTTTTTTTTTTTTCCTTTCTCAGGACATATTGAGGATACAAAATCAGTTGAGTTTGCTTCTGTTTCAATTTGTTCAAGGTTGACCCCCATTTTGGCTTAAAATGACTGGACTATAAGGCTGAACATCAAGGACCATGACCAAAATCACATAGCATTTGAGCTTGTTCATAAACCACCCTCACTGTTTCAAAGGGGCTGTGAAATGTTGTTTTTCTTTTTTAAAACCATGAAGAAATGAAGAAAGCAGAAGAATGACTAAAGTTTAGCATCGGGTCAGGAACCGAAGGTTAGTGAAACAAACAAGAACAGTAATGCACACTAATATTTCATTCTATTACCTAAATATTTCTGCAGGTGGCAGTGTTGCTCTTTTCTCACAACCATTGGATTATTGTCTCTCATTTACAGTTTTTCTCAGTCGCTTTGGTTAATTTCTTAGATCAAAAGTGCAATTCTTGATACTACTTGTACAAATTCCAAATCATCTAGTCACTTGTGCACATCATTAAAGCAATTTATTATTCCTCTGAACAAATTGCAATTGCTTTTGTACATGTTGCAATTGATAATGTACAAGTGTCAGCTTTTTTTCCACATTTTCAATTGCTCATGTCATGTTGATCAAAATATAGTAGATGGTTCTCTGTTGAGTAGTCTTACCCCTTAAAACATCTAGGCATTAGTTCCTTGCATAAGCCATTACATGCAAAATTGTTGAACTATTTGTCATAAACTGTCAAGCATAGTTTTACACATTTCTATTAGACCTTTTGTACAAAAACGTGAATTGATGAATTATGCAGGTGAAATTGACCCTCACTCATGAAGGAATGTAAAGTGTAAGTTCAACCAACAATCAACCAGTTGTCTAAATTGCTCAAAGGTGCATCTCATGAACAATACATTTACAAGCATATATAGACAGACCACAACACAGAGTTGCAATTTTCCAATAATGGATGGACCAAGAAACGAACAGGGTCAACAGCCAAGAGGAGGAGGAAGAAGAGGAGCAAGGATGCATGGTGGAAGGCAAAACAGAGGAAGAGGAAGAGGCAGAAGAGGACATAGTTGCATATCTGATGACATAAGGGCCACTATTGTAGACCATGTTGTCAATCATGGCCTTACAATGGCTGAGGCGGGTCGAAGGGTGCAGCCGAATATTGGGAGATCAACTGTGCCCTTAATAGTTCAAACGTTTCAAAGAGAGAACAGGTATGTCCACCAATGTACAGTGCACTGTATATATAAGCAGTATACTGTATATTTCCTACAATGCTTCATATTACAGTAGTCCACTTGTATTCCACAGCATACAGAAATATACTCTATACAGATACATACTGCACCTTACATGCACCCACCTGTATGTTTTACAGTAAAATGTGTGTTCGCATAGTTTTTGTCTATGTGAAAGTGTGCGACGCATCACTGCATTTTTCCCCACATAGGACTGCAAGATTACCTCAAACCGGTGGCAGAGGACGCCTTTTCACACCTCAACAGGAGGAGGCTATTTGCACCATGGTCTGAGCAAACAATGCCATGAGACTCAGGGAAATACAAAGGACCATTATAGAAGACAACGATGTCTTTGAAAACATCCATACGGTTAGCATCTCAACCATCGACAGGATGCTGGATAGAAACCAGATGAGTATGAAACAGCTGTACCGTGTACCATTCACTCTCAGAAAAAAAGGTACAAAAGCTGTCACTGTGGCGGTACCTTTTCAAAAGGTACACCTTTGTACCTAAAGAGTGCGTATTAGTCCTTCAAAGGTACATATTGGTACCAAAAGTATACATATTAGTACCTAAATGGTACATATTAGAACCCTTTTGAAGGGTACTGTCCCAGTGACAGCTTTTGTACCTTTTTTTTTCTGAGAGTGTTCAAAAGGAATGAGGACAGAGTTAAGGAGCTACGGTACCAGTATGTACAGGTAAAACATATATCTATGTAACTACTTTACAGCAACATTTTATGATACATAGTACAGTAAGCATAAACTGCACACATTTCCATTGCTGTGGAAGGAACATGCAATATATGTACATTTTATGTCACTCTTCCTTACCAAAACAAATTCAACTGTGTGTACTGGGATACAGCGTATAATGGAGTTGGAATCAAGTGAACCCTCTCACAACTTTGTATACGTGGATGAGGCTGGCTTCAACCTGAATAAATGCAGAAGGCGGGGTTGGAATATGTGAACCCACATTTTGACCGATGGGTCACAGAGCTACTGAGGATTTGCCAGGCCAACGGGGAGGAAATATCACCATGTGTGCTGCTATTTCGGAGCATGGTGTCCTAACCCACATCCCCCTTATAGGGCCATACAACACCCAGAATCTACTCAACTTTTTAGAGACTCTCTACAGGGCTCTCATCCCTAATGATGAGAGGGTTCTGTTTAGAGAGGATTTGCCAAAGTATGTGGTCATTTGTGATAATGTGAGTTTCCATCGATCACACATCATAAGGCAATGGTTTGTGACCCACCCAAGGATGCTCACAGAATTCCTCCCACCTTATTCACCATTCCTTATAACCCAATTGAGGAGTTCTTCTCAGCATGGAGGTGGAAGGTGTCCGATCGTCAGCCACACACACACAGATGACCCAGCTGGCTGCATGTGAGGACATCACAGTAGACGCCTACAGAGGAGTCGAAGGCATTCCAAAAGATTCTTTCCACGTGGCATTGGAAGGAAAAATATCCGGTGTGATGTGGATGAGAATATGTGGGCCGACAGACGGGAACGTCTGGATGTGTAGAGACAGCATTAGAACAGTGCTGCGGGCAAAGTTGTGCCTTAGGGGTATTTCTTTCTAATTTAGTCTTTTTCTTACTGTAATTTTTTTTTCTTTTCTTTTTTTCTTAAAGTAGCACTAGTAAAAGCTGTGAAAAACAAAATCCTGTCCAGTCTCTTTCAATCAATAACCCACATACAGTAATATGTAAATAGTACTGTTGAAATTGATATATGCCATAGAAGTGCAGCCTTATGCATTTTCAATACAGTAACTATCATCCAAACTGTAGCCTAAGTTTACATCAGGTAATACTGTCAATGTGCACAGTTACATTGACAACATGCCTAAACATTTTGACGACCTTGTTCGTGAACAATGACTCAATGACTCATCATTCTGATGACACTGACATGATCATTGGCATGAATATTTACTTTTGAGAGATGGGTTTTTAGTGACTGACTAGCTTTAGAAACATATCTATTGTATATTGCAGTTTGTACAAACTGTTCTGAGAAATGCATTTATTATTTTGCACATGTTAGGGATGATGTGAAAAACGCACCAAAGCGACTGAGAAAAACTGTAAGAACTCAATCGTTTTTCTTTCTTTCCACAATGCCTCTCTATTAGGCAACCAAATCATAGCAAATTGATCAATATATACAAAAAAAAACATCTAAGGCTCTAATTTAATGGACGATCCCTCACTAAATTATATGAAATATTTTGTTGACACATTTACATTAATTTAGTTCTATGTTATGTAGGCTAATCATTATTAATAGTATTGCAAGTTAATTATTTAATTAATTATAATCATTGTTATATAATAAATGTAGGGTATTGCATTCAATTTATATGAATTGAAGTGAATATAATCACTAATTAATTTATTAGAATGAATCCAATAATACTTCCGCCATGATTGATTTTAACAAACAGATATTCATAAGACCAGTTCTTTCTGTCCATTTCAGTAAACATAAATGTCTAAACGGCGAACAGATTGCCTATGGCAGAATTTTTCAGATGCCCTCTGCTTCTCCCTAAAGTGAATTATGCTAATATTCTTTCTGAGTTCAAAAGAGGCCCTTGTGCAAACAGCCTTAATGTAGCGCAGAACATAAAAACAGAGAAACCATTTGCTCCTCTCTGTGGCTCTGAGCAGCTGTGGGTGTTAAAGAAGCTACAATTTGGACCAGTGCTCATTTAAATGCACTTTAACAAGTAATACATAAATCTCTGATTATGTTCGTCTACACCTACTTATCTAACAAGAAAATCCAAAACACAAGTTAGAAACAAGTTTTTGGGACGGAATTCAATGCGACAGCTTGAGTTACTAAGTTTGGAGGCAGTACATGTTCTTTTTCATTCAGAGTTGAGGAAATAAAACTACATTAAAGCCTGAGGCCAACATTCAGTTGTTATGAGCCACTGTGAAATATTCGTGTTTCTAGACATAAATTGGATGATTTGTTTTATTCGTATGAATGTATTCAGCGAACAGAAAGAAGAGGGCACTCTTGGAAATGGAGAAAATTCAAAGGTGCAAAATATATATGTGGCCTTCAGAAATAAATCACTAGTTGTTCGATCAGACACTCCTCAGGTGAACGCTGGACTGACTTGTTCATGAATAAAACGTCAAAATAAAATGAAACAAGTTAAAATATTTAATATTTTTAATAATATATTACGTGCAATGTATAATTAAAAACATTTAATATTAATATTTAAAAATGTAGCTCAGTAACATTGTTTTATATAATCTGTGTTTGAAACCCCAAATTATATGCTGATCTAAACTAAAGCAAACATTGTGACAGTTGAAAGTTTTCAAATCAGGAAAAACAAACACGTTCAGGATGTGTTAACGATTACAAATGCAGATTTTTTGGCTTCAGAATTTGGGTTTGCGCCCAACAGATTGTGTTTATCCACACCTGCACAATTAAAAAATTGCATACCAGCCTTCTCACAGCTGCTTACAATATTTTGTCATTTATACTGAGATCTCCCTGTCTATTCTGTGTTTATGATCAAATATGACAATAACTATAGTTATTAAATGTTGATTTGAGTTAAAATTTTAACAGTCTTATATTTATTGTGTGTAAAGAAATGAGTGAATCAGAATCAAGCATTCAAGAAAGTCGTGTGAATAAATAAATAAATATTACTGTCCCTTAGTCAGACTTTTATATAGAGAATATTTTTTTGGTTCACCAAACTTCACTATAACTCAAAACCAAACAGATGGCCACTGTGTTTTAATGGATACGCTTCTGTGCATAATAAACTAAAAGTTTTATGATTTTATTTTTGGAATATATTTCAATGCATTATTTTGTTCCAAATGAAAAGCAGTGATGGTGAAATACAGTCAGATCCCATTACTGTGTGGTACAGATCAATGCATAATGCATACGAATTGCATTTGTTTTGGCAGGGAAGATTGTTTGGTGGACGTCTGGCAATCGACTGCGCAGCAATCAGAAAGAAGAGCTGGACGCTCGAACACACACCTGTAATATTCTGAAACCCCAGAGAGACATGTGCATGGGCTGGTTTGTTCATGGTCAGAGAGACAACAGACTGAAAAGCTTCAAATGATTGAACTGCTACAAGCGGCGCTAACTGTCAGCCTGCGACTGCGATTTATCCTAAATCATGTTGGTTTTAATTATAAACTAACTTTCTCCTGTATGAGCTGACAAAATGTATTTCAAACTGTGTGTTTACATTTACGGTCATGTTCATAGCAGATGCTTTTCTTATCATAGTGACTTACAAGAGCACAAAAGTACATAACCGGCAGCTAGCTGAGAAAACACGCCGCTCGCTAAGCCAGACCTCTGTTTCTCACCACACGCCTTTAGCTAACACAGACATGAAACACTGAACATAATCTGGCTTTACACATTTTAATTACCTGTTCTGTGTAACAATAATGTGAATTATGAACCAGCCGCTAAAAACACACTGGTAATTGCACTGTCATTTGTTTCTGCAAAGCTGATTTCTGAAAGTACCCATCAACCCCAGGCTTTGTTTCGGAAAGCGAGGCAGACTGTATGTTTGTGTGTTTGTTGAATTGAACAGGAACTAGATGGCTGCTTTTCACTATTGAGATGCCTCTCAGGTGCCTGACTTGTGTGGTGGGTGATAAGATGGGCTTCCAATCAGAGTGAAAGAGCTCAGCATTCAAGTCAGGTGTACTCAGTCTGAATCCCTCGCTGAGACTCGGCATATAGATATTAAACCTTTGCTAGCAAAGGGTTTATTAATTGTTCATTTAAATCTACCTTATTCATACTAGTGAAGTAAACTCATGTTGTATTAAACCAACTGCAGCATTATTTGCACCATCATCGCCAATAAGGAGAATATTCCTCATGACACCTCATTCATTATCGTATGTTGCACTTTCATTGCAGTACAGACCTGATCAGAAGACGACGAAGCAAAAACAATAAGATGGGGGACGTCGATATGTGCCTCTATTTGTGGTCAGTGAACATAATGGTTTGTTAATGATGACTGAACAAATATATGGAGGAGACGAGGTGAGATTCTCATTGACTGCTGCTATCGGACACATTATTAGTCTAATTGGAAGTGAGACACCGTCAGTCTTATGTCAACAATCCCGGCATGGCTAACAGTCCCTGAAATCTCATTGCATGTGGGACAAATCAGACATCTGGCCGACAAAATGAAGGGCGGAAAGAAAAACAAATTAGTTTTATGATGAACAAATGACGACAAGCAAATGCATTCATTACTGCGAGTGACTGAAACACAAGAAGACAAATTACTTTTGGTGACTTTGGCTGCTCTATTGTATTGATGCTTGCTGTCCTTAAAGCAACTGTTTATTAGCAAGTTCAAGGTCACATGCTGCCGTGAATTACCATATTCGTACTGTTTGTTGGCTTATTGGAATAGCGACTTAATATAGCATCCATTTTGCAATCTAAATGTAAAATGTGATAATAAGCGCCTGGTAACTTATTGTTCACCAAACAGGCAAAGCAACAGATCTTGTGTCAGTTTGAAGTGAAAATCATTGTGATAGTTTTGCAGCTATATTGGCTCCTCTCTGTTTTTATGCGACGGATCATCCGCCCTCCTGGTGGAAGTCCTCATTATCTTGTTCCACCCACTCGCTATTTCAATTATTTGCCCTGCTCGATTTCAGGTCGACTCCATCATATGCCACTGGTGTTCAGACAAACACACAGAGCTCAAAATAATGCTGACACGTCGTCGTCACAGTTGATTGAGCAGGAAACCTTGTTAAAGCCAAAATGGACGACGCAAAAGTCCAAAGCAGAAGCACTGAATCAGTCGATTCTTTCCTGGGCTTTTTTATTATTATTATTCACGTATTTTCAGATGTGAAGCATTTTCAATGTATCTAGCCTCAAGGCTTCGACACAATCAGAGTAATGTGTAAATATGTAAGGATATAAAAGCGCGCATGGCAATGGTCGAAATTAGTATGAAAGGGAAAATACACTGAACAAAAGCTGAACTGAGCTGAACTCAAAGATCTAAGACTTTTTCTATGTACAAAAAAGGCCAATTTCTCTCAAATATTGTTCACAAATCAGTCTAAATCTGTGGCATAGTGAGCACTTCTCCTTTGCCGAGATAATCCATCCACCTCACAGGTGTGGCATATCAAGATGCTGAGATTAGACAGTATGATTATTGCACAGGTGTGCCTTAGGCTGGCCACAATAAAATACCACTCTAAAATGTGTATGTGGGGGGGCCGAAAACCAGCCAGTATCTGGTGGGACCACCATTTGCCTCACTCAGTGCAACACATCTCCTTCGCATAGAGTTGATCAGGTTGTTGATTGTGGCCTCTGGAATGTTGGTTCACTTCTCTTCAATGTCAAAGTTGCTGGATATTGCCAGGACCTGGAACACCTGTATACGCCGATCCAGAGCATCCCAAACATGCTAAATGGGTGACATGTCCGGTGAGTATGCTAACCATGCAAGAACGGGGATGTTTTCAGCTTCCAGGAATTGTGTACAGATCCTTGCAACATGGGGCCGTGCTGCAACATGAGGTGATGGTCGTGGATGAATGGCACAACAATGGGCTTCAGGATCTCGTCACGGTATCTCTGTGCATTCAAAATGCCATCAATAAAATGCACCAATGTTCATTGTCCATAACATATGCCTGCCCATACCATAACCCCTCCGCCACCATGGGCCACTCGATCCACAACGTTGACATCAGCAAACCGCTCACCCACACGACGCCATACACGCTGTCTGCCATCTGCCCTGTACAGTGAAAACCGGGATTCATCCGTGAAGAGAACACCTCTCCAAAGTGCCAGACGCCATCGAATGTGAGCATTTGCCCACTCAAGTCGGTTACGACGACGAACTGCAGTCAGGTCGAGACCCCGATGAGCATGCAGATGAGCTTCCCTGAGACGGTTTCTGACAGTTTGTGCAGAAATTCTTTGGTTATGCAAACCGGTTGTTGCAGCAGCTGTCCGGTTGGCTGGTCTCAGATGATCTTGGAGGTGAAGATGCTGGATGTGGAGGTCCTGGGCTGGTGTGGTTACACATGGTCAGCGGTTGTGAGGCCGGTTGGATGTACTGCCAAATTCTCTCAAACGTCTTTGGAGACGGCTTATGGTAGAAAAATGAACATTCAATTCAGGGGGCAACAGCTCTGGTGGACATTCCTGCAGTCAGCATGCCAATTGCACGCTCCCTCAAAACTTGCGACATCATTGTGCTGTGTGATAAAACTGCACAATTTAGAGTGGCCTTTTATTGTGGCCAGCCTAAGGCACACCTGTGCAATAATCATACTGTCTAATCAGCATCTTGATATGCCACACCTGTGAGGTGGATGGATTATCTCGGCACAGGAGAAGTGCTCACTAACACAGATTTAGACAGATTTGTGAACAATATTTGAGAGAAATTGGCCTTTTGTGTACATAGAAAAAGTCTTAGATCTTTGAATTCAGCTCATGAAAAATGGGGACAAAAACAAAAGTGTTGCGTTTATAATTTTGTTCAGTCTAGAAGGGATGGATGACAAATATCAGAAACCTAAACCCGAAAACCAACTTGAAAGCAGTTTTTTTGTAGTCAGACTTTGTCTGGGAAGCAGAACTGCATGAAAAGCTTTATATATCATAAGCTCTTTGCTACAACTCATTTTAATGTATTAGCTGTTGGCTACATAATATCTGAAGAATACAACACCAATTAGGATTAAATAACCGACTCATCCACACCACACGGACAATGTGCTCTTTGTGTTTCTAATTAAATACATTGTTTTGAGTGGATTATTTTCATTATCTCATGTGAACAGAACAGCATGACCAGCGCGGACAGCAATGCTTTCTCAGACTGGTGCAATGTTAGCAGAAAATGACATACTGTACTGTAAGATTTATTTCCTGAGTCCATCTCTACTGGTGTAACAGGTGTGACATTATTTCACTAAACCAATTATGGTAACACTTTAGAATAATGGTCCATCATTAATAAGTAACTATGCAGGAAGTAATGCAGGATTAATGAGTAGCACTACATTAACACTTCAGCTACTACTATTAACTAATATGGAAACAAGCTTAACTAATCAGTAAGTAATATCGAATTTAGGACTAAGATAGTTCCTTATTAGGTAATCAATAATTACTTAATGAGATTGGCATCATTAATAATTAATAGGTAATTATGACAAATTATAAAGAATGACTAATTCATTACTAATCACAACATTAACGAGTGATTGAGACGTTAGCATTTTTTTTATATATTTTTTTTTACTCTCAACGTGGTCATAAAATGCATCAGTAATTACTCAAGGGTTACCTAGTCACTATGCAGGAACTACTAGTGATCTGGACCATTATTTTAAAGTGAAAAAAATCATTTTTATTTTAAAATAACGGTCCAGATCACTAGTAGTTCCTGCATAGTGACTAGGTAACCCTTAGTGATGCATTTCATGACTACATTCAGAGTAAAAATGATGACTGATTACGTCTCAGACACATGATATAATATTCTTAGTAATTAGTCAGTTAGTTAATAGTTATTAATGAGGCTTATCTCATTAAGTAATTATTGATTACATAATAATAATCTCCTAAATTTGATATTACTTACTGATTAGTTAAGCGTGTTCCCATATTAGTTAAAAGTAGTAGCTGAAGTGTTAATGTAGAACTACTCATTAGTCCTGCATTACTTCCTGCATAGTTACTTATTAATGACGGACCATTATTCCTAAAGTGTTACCCCAATTACTGTAATAATCCTGTGAATGTGTGTTCATTGTATCTGAAACTGTTTAATCAAACTGTACACACTCAAAACCCCTTCAAAATAAACTGAAACTGGAGCCTTTTCTGAATAAAAGTGGATGTAAAGTTAAATATGCTGCTTTATAACTTATGCTATAGACTTCTAACCTACAATAGACTGAGAAAATGTTAGGCTGCTGCACAGCTATTTTGGCTTCTTTTGATTTATTTTGCTATTAAATTACATGTGTTTTGAATCAAATACTGAATATTATGGTTACCAATGGCCTTTTGGGTTTCACTTTATTTTGACACATTCTGTTGACAATAAGTAGCGTTGCACCTACATGTCCACTAACTCTCATTAGGGTGTCAGTAGAGGATTAGTAGACTGGTAGGGTTAGAATAAGTTGACATGTAGTTGTAAAGTTACTTATAGTCAGTAGAAAGTCTGTTGGAGGACCATCACAATAAAGAGTTGGAAAATATTAAGCAGACAGTCTACTCTCTAATGAGAGTTAGTTGGCATGTAGTTGCAAAGTTACTTATAGTCAACAGAATGTTCAAAAGGGACCACCAAAATAAAGTGTTACCGCCTTTTGGGATTGATGGCTGGCTTCAGGTTGATTCCAAATAGCTCATATTTCACTGAGAACTCCTTTTTCAAGAAAATCTACTATGGATTGGAATCAGTTTATGGATCCTTTTTTTTTTGTTTTTGTTTTTTGTTGCTGTTGTCAAAAATAGCGATGAGCTCTCAGAATCCAAATGCCCGAAGAGCAACAAAAAACACTTTCGGATCTGATTCGTATATCCTGACAGGCATGTAAAAAGTCAGTATGCATATGTAAGGTCTCATTTGTGCAGCTCATTTCAGCATCTGGTGGCAGATGTCTCAGACCTCAGTGTCCTCTGAGGGAACGTCTGTGTTCTCATTACTGCAGTCCGGCCACATGTCACTGCTCTGAGCTCCTGAGCTCCTACAGGCCACGAGTTGGTGTTTGTGTTAGTCAGGGCTGTCTATAGCAATGCAGGTTAACTCACTGAATTACAAAGAGGTATTTTTGAGCTGATATAAAATCAACAGTAACTCGAAATAAGCACTCGTTACAACCGAGGTCTGCCAAAGAGCATCTCTGAACGCACAACATGTCGAACCTTGAAGCAGATAAGCTACAGTAGCAGAAGACACACCGTGTGTGTGCAAGTCCTGTCAATTAAGAACAGGAAAATGAGGCTACAATTCGCACGGCTCACCAAAATTGGGCAATAGAAGATTGGAAAAACGGTTTGCCGGTCTTGATTTCCGCTGCGACATTCAGATGGTAGGGTCAGAATTTAGTGTAAACAACACTGTGTGGCATGGACCCATCAGCTGGTGATGTAGATGTGGTGTGGAAGATGTTTTCTTGGCACACTTTGAGCTCCTTAGTACCAATTGAGCATCATTTAAACACCATAGCCAACCTGAGTATTGTTGCTGACCATGTCCATCTCCAGTGTACCAATCTTCTAATGGCTACTTCCAGCAGGATAATACACCATGTCACAAAAGCTCAACATGACCACAGTCACCAGATCTCAATCCAGTATAGAGCATCTTTGGGATGCGTTCAGCATGACATCACAGTCATGATATAATAATATCATCTACAAAATCCCATTTGAATCTTCACCAAAAGTATGACAAGTGATGGGGATTTTGCTAAATTTATGAGCAATTAAATGTTGAATGTTTAAAAGCAGTTAAGTCGGTAACTAGCGGCCGCCCTGCTGCTGCAGTGTGTAAAAGCAGATATCATTACTGTATTTTACTGGGTTTGAATTCCCTGTGAGCTTGTGCTATTTCATATCTGACGTTTTTGGAAAGAAGCACGTACGGCTCACTTATGATTTATGCATGCCATAAATAGAAGATAGGAATTGTAAAATTGAAAATGTATCAAAGCTGAACATTTGCTGCTTGACTTAGCAAAGAGAAAAGTTCTGTTTGCATGAGCGACTGCTCTGTGATTGAGGAAAAAGGTATTTAAGACCAGAACGGTGTGTCCTGCCTCTGCATAAAGGACTTACGGGACGCTGCCAGAAGAAACTTTAATCAATATAACATTTTTGTGCCTCACTGTGCAAGTTTAAGGTCTCACTAAAAGAAAGTTCATTATACGCACAGTCACGTTCACTCTAAACCTGACAACACCTGATGGCTACATGTGCTTTGATGAAACTTTTTTCACAAGCAATTAACCTCAGATATCTCATGTCAAAAGTTTACATCGAATGCTTTGTTTATCCAGCTGATACAGATGTGTTTATCAGCGATTATGTGTGGGTGTAATGGCTCTGTCACTCGTAACTTTCACCTGACTGGATATAAATAGCAGTAGTTCTTGTGAGGAAAAAGATGTTTGAATTCTGCTGATCTTTTGATTAAGGTACATAAAAAGTGAATAGTCATATAACCCTAACAAGCCAAATAACTTGTGTTCCACAGCAGCTATAATTCGTTTTTTCCCACTACAAAATATTTAAATAAGTTTTAAGAGCTACAGCAAAGGCGAATGTTTTCAGTGATTACAAATATGCATATCAAAATTCATTGCATTTCATTTCTTGACTGATAGGCGGAAAATACTGTTTGTCATATGGGAAATAGAAAGCGTCAACAGTGACCACGAGCAACTGTGCTGAGTATATTAAGATCAGGATTTCCCATACCACATATCCACATCACATCCACCTAATGAGAAGCACCAGAGGTGTATTTTCACAGGGACGTCTCAAGTAGACAGCTGCATACTCAAGGGAGAGATCTTTACAGCTGACTTCCCTAAATAATTCATGATTCTTCAAGAGTGTCAAGCAATAAAACCCCTTTTAGTCACAGACCACAGGCACATGGATGTTTACAGATGCTGTAGACATCAGGCCTGTGGGGATTCCACATAAATGTGACGCCCATCAGAGGATTTCAGGTCTCTGTGAGGTTTATGTCAGGTAAGACTGAGTGAAAAACGAAAAAAACGACGAGTGAAGCATCTTATCCAACTTCACAGATGTAGACCAGAGGTGTGACAGGGAATAGGGAACAGATCTAAACGCAGTCGACACTATATTTTTTTTTTACCTTAAATATAAACCTTTATCGACATTCTGGCACCTTATTTAATATTTGCATAATCGGTTTACATTTTGCTGTTTCATTGTCACATGTGCTTGATTAATATTGTCACATCTAAATGATGCTTGTGTGTTTGGCTGCTGTCCTTGGTGTCTGTGTGAAAACTAATGCATTAATGCAGAATAGAGAAAATGTAGATTTTTCTTTTACCTAAAGTTCTTCTTCATATTTTTATCATTATTATATCTATACATGCTTCATTTATTTTTATGTTCTTGCTTCTGTATTTGGTGACAGGCTTGTTTCCATATATATTCTCTATGATTATTTCCTCTTATGGTTATTTTTGTTTCATAACAATGTCTGAGCTGGAATAAAACCATCATTGCCACTCACTAAGTCTCATGTGGTATTATTATAGTAAAAGTCAAATTGTGCTAATTGCATGTCAAAGCTGCTGTGTTCAGTTAATGAGTGTCACATACATGCATGTGACTGAGATCAAATGAGCCTGTTTCTCACAGGATCACTGATTTCTAATGATTTATTTAACAGTCTGTAATTCTAAAGATCAATTTAATGTGATGTAATGGTCATCCATTATTAACCATTGCTTCCTAATGTGCGATCCAGACCTTTATGCATTAGTAATGCATGATTTCAATAGAAAATGGCACGCAATACATGACTGCAATGCCACATTCATTAAAATAATTCAAACTAAGTTGCAATTCACAACATTTCACTGTTTAAATATTAAAGTTCCCTTCATAAATACCTACAATAATATATTGCTCTGAGATACATCCTTAACCTGCTAATTTACTAAATATTTTGTTAGTTATATATGTGTAATTGGAAAAAGAAATCTATATCTATCTATATATATATTATTCAGTTGCCAAAAGCAGGATTTCTTTTTCCAATTACACATGTATTACTAACAAAATATTTAGTACATTTTTGGTAAATATACATATAAAATTCAGTTGCCAAAAGCAGGATTTCTTTTTCCATATATATACAATATATATATATATATATATATATATATATATATATATATATATATATATATATATATTATCATAATGTACTAAATATTTTGTTAGTATAAATATATATATATATATATATATATATATATATATAATAAAAGCAGGATTTCTTTTTCCAATTACAAATATATAACTAACAAAATATTTAGTAATTTAGCAGGTGAAGCACGTGTCTATATATACACTATACACACATATATATCTACTCAGCACAGTATGTTTCTAGATGATATTTTAAAACAATGACTCAGAGTTCAGAATGCCTAAGCTTTCTTAGTAGAATTCAGTACCAATAATCCTTATAAATATTTACCGCCAAAATATGTTGTTTTGCAAAATTTTAGATTATATGGAGGGTGGATTACTCAATTTCTATCATCATTTATTGATGTCCTTATGTCCAAATCTGTAAGATTTTTATTCACTAGACACAAAAAATATATATTTTGAGGAATGTTGTCCATGGACAAAAAACACTGGGACATTTCTCAAAATATCTTATGTTGTGTTCCACAGAAGAAATAAAATCATATAGGTTTGGCACAACATGAGGACGAATAAATGATGGCAGAATTTGCATCATTATTTGTTAATTTTTTGTCTCCCTTTAAGCATCACCGAACACCTTGATTTCACTTTCACATGTAATTCAGTGGCATATTTAACTTTGTTTCTGATCAAACATCCACCGGCTGACAGTCAGAGTTTTGTACTTTCTGCGTGACCGTCTATGAGCAGATCAGACACGAGTCAAGGACACAAAGACGTCTTCACTGGAGTCTGACTATTTGACAAACTTCATTGTTATTCTATCACTCGTAGCAAGATTAGAAATACATCAGAAACGCTCATGTGAAGGTGAAGAGGTGCTGATATACTCCGATGAGGAGAAAAACACCAGAATGTTGTCCTACAAGAAGCCCTGTGACATTTAATCTATCGCTGCGGGGGAGACGAGAGATGGGACGAGTTTCATCAAAGTATGTCAACACTGGAGAAGAAGGTGAAAGACACGGTACAACCTCACGTCTGAAACACACTGTGATTACTTGAGAAATATTACAGACCAATGAGCATTTCATTCCCTTGTCTTTGCAGTGGGTTTGTTTGTGAATCACTGAAATTAAAGGCTCAGTGACTGTAATTAAAGATATAGTCTGTAAATCCTGTACTACATACAGCCTACACACACACACACACACACACACACACACACACACACACACACACACACACACACACACACACACACACACACACACACACACACACACACACACACACACACACACATGTATTTTGCTATGCTGAAATAACATTGTAGGAGTAACAATGCATGAAGACATTTATCCAATTTCATCTCGCGCTTCAGGGATTCCATAGTTTACAGCATCTTTGACTATCAGCATAAAGTAGTAGTAGTAGTAGATAACTACATTAGTCCCGGTGGGGCAATTGGGTTTGCGGCACAGTCGCAAGGCACTACATGACAGGACATCAGACATATGACACAAACAAATACAATAAAATATACACCCTTGGGTGTATGACCAGACCAGCTGGACATCTAGCTTATTTTGACTGATTTAAGGCTTTAAAAGCTTGTGGCTCTGTTCTTGGTCAGAAGGGGTGGGCAGAAACAACGCCTAGATGGCAGTAGATGCCAACGGGTGTGTGTAATCACATACAATATTATTGGCCTTTCTCACCATTCTGTCTTTGTAAATGTGTTCAATGCTCGGTAGTGTTATCCCAAGTAATTTGCTGGCAGTAGTAACTGTTTTTCTGATTATCCTTTTCTGTGATTCAGTGGCATTTCCGAACCAACAGATAATACAGCAAGTTAAAACACTTTCAACAAAAGCAGTATAAAACATTTGAAGCATTTTGTTATTGACATCAAAAACAAGCAGTTTCTTTAAAAAGAACATTCTTTGCTGTGTCTTAGTGTGCAAAAGATCATTCCATGAATCCCATTTAAGCTTGTTGTCCAGTACAATGCCAAGGTATTTATAGTTTGTAACAACCTGAATAATCTCCCGATTGATAGAAGTGTCGGTGGGTTGCTGTGACTTTCTAAAATCTATGGACATTTCTTTGGTCTTATTGGTATTTAAAATTAAGTGTGACTTATTAAAACTGGCCCATGATCTACCTCCCCATCCTGTAGCAGACTCACTAGCAACCTGAATAATTTGGATCTGTTCTTGGTCAGAAGGGGTGGGCAGTGCTGTGTCATCTGCATATTTAATAAAGTGCCTGTTTTGAAAAGTGCTAGTGCATGAATTTGTGTATAAAATAAATAGTAAAGGAAATCCTTTTGGAGAGCTTATGGATGTTATCGTCACATCAGACAGAAATGAGCCCACTCTAACCCGCTTGACTCTACTCGTAAGAAAGTCCATGATCCAATTAATAATACCTGAATTAAGATAGAATTCGCTGGCAAAAATGTCCGCAAGAATCTTAGGTTGCATTAAAAGCAGATGAAAAATAGAATCTTAGCAATAGTCTTTGGTTTCTCAAGATGAGTATGCAAAAGGTACCCTGGAAATCCAGAGTTCTCGCGAGAGCACAATTTTTGAATTTGATCAGTGAGTTACTCTGGCATTGAGTGATGATGCTCATTAACTATACCCTTGTAGCCGATCTGCACCAATCACATAGGTGTATCTGATATAGGCGGGCCAGAGGCGAGCTAAACAGATGACGACAGCGCTGCGACGTCGAAGTCATTAGTAAACAGTGCAAGATGGCTATGGATGAACACCAGTTGTTTGAAACGGCTTTGGCGGCTACAATGAACGAGTTAGACTTGGCTTTTTATCTAAAAGAGGAACAGAAGACGGCACTCGAATCATTCCTTTGCAAGAAGAGCGTTTTTGCTGTTTTTCCGACCAGATACGGCAAGAGTCTAATCTACCAGTTAGCTCCGCTGGTAGCTAAGCTAAAGATACAGTACGTCACCCCGTGTATTGTTGTGATTGGTCGTAGTGTTATTCAATTGCGTGCAGAGAGATTTTCAAATGCATGCTTGGTGCCGCCCCTCGAGTTGGGCGATTTTCATTACTCAATGCCAGACCCTTAATCTTTCGGATTTGAGTCTGGATTTCCAGGCTATGCAAAAGGTGCATTAATGAAAATTGCATCGTCCACCCCCCTGGAGGCTTGATAAGCGAATTACAGGGGGTCCATAAGATGGTGGGTTTGTAATACAATGCACCTCTTTACCAGGTGCTCCAGGCAATTCATGACCAATGATGTCAACGCAATTGGTCGGAAGTCATTGGCCTCTGTGGGTCTTGGCAGTTTTGGCACGGGTACAATTGTAGATGTTTTCCACAGGATGGGGACTTTACAGAGATTAAGAGAGGAGTTAAAAATGTCAGTGAACACAGGGGCTAACTGTTCTGCACAGTGCTTGAGGATATTACCACAGATTTTGTCAGGGCCAGGACTTTTCCGTGGATTACAGCGACTAAAAAGGTGAAAGACATCCGATTGTCTGATGTTTAATACAGATATAGGGGGTGGAGGGGGCAGCACGATGCCAGCTCCAGCACCGCTGCAACTCTCAAAGCGACAGAAGAAGCTGTTTAGCTGGTTTGCCCTTTCCAGTCCCTCACCTCCAGGCAGAATCAGGGAAGGATTCCCTCTGCCCTCGTGGGGGACATTGGTCTTGATCCCCCGCCATGCCTCACGGGAGTTGCCTGACACCAGTGTTGCCTCAATCTTCTGTCTGTACCTGTACTTATCCAGCTTTATTTGTCTTTTAATCTGTCTCTGTATGTCCCTTTTGGCTCTATCATCCTGATTCCTGCATGCTTTTTTCTTGTCAATTATAAAATGCTTTAATTTGTTGGAGATCCAGGGCTTGTCGTTTGGAAAGACTTTACTGTGTTTATGGGTATGACTGTGTCTACACAGAAATTGATGTAGTCAGATATTGTTTCTACCTGTTAATTTATATCAGGGCATTTAAAAGTCTTTAATTGCAGCTTATAGGCAACAGGAACCATCCACTTAGACTGGAAGAGACAATTGACACGTAATGTGATAAATCACAATTTGTTTTGTTTTTACATGCCATTTTGGACTATTTTACCTGACTGATAAGAGACATGATAGTGTGTACACGATTATTCAAAAGTTTGGGGTCAGAGGTCTTCAAATCGAATCAGCATATTATAATGATTTCTGAAGGATCATGTGACATGTGACACTGAAAATTCAGCTTTGTCATTATATTAAATTGTAATAATATACACTATATACTGTTTTACTCAAATAAATGGAGCCTTGGTGAGCATAAGAGAATTTCAAAACCATTTACTAAACAGTTGGTCTAGATACAAGATATATTGCTGCTGCTACATAAATTGACATTGATAATGGAATAGACAATTGATAATGGAAAGACAATTGGATACTACAGCCACCAATAGATTGAAAGACAATTGGTTACTACCGGATACTTTGCAAAGCCCAGAGTTATTTAACTAATGACTTTTGCAATGTGTACCAGGATGCCACAGCCTTATGGTTGTTTAACTATTGACCTAAATCAACTATGTGTGTCTGAGCCAAAATGCCTCAAACTTTCATAATTAGAATGTGCACTATGTGTGACTTTAACAAATGCTGTCATGTTGCATGTCATGCAAGCCGATAGAGATGGAGAAATAACCCCCAACCGCCACCTGAGCAAACATGCATCCAGGCATTCATTCAAACAGCTACCACAGGATAACGTGCAAATCTACACATTCTATCTTCATGAAAAATACCTCAATTTCATATAATACGTGTTCTCATGCAAGATATGCTTGCCTGTATCCTCTCAGCAAGGTTGTTGTCCTTATGCTGCAGCTGTTGTTATTATTGACTCAATTCTCATATTCCAGCATTGCATATTCTCATGCTAGCTTCCATGTGGTAAAGGTGATATAGCTTGCAGATTGCATGGAAAGGGCCTATCAGCTTGCGCCATCTAGAGTTTCATGACTGAATTATATGTATATTGGACTGGTAAAAACCTGCCAGTCATTTTTGTGCATAATATGATCAGTGAATAGACTGCAGAGTTACTCTGAGACGAGCAATAATCAATAATTACAAATTTCATTGTTAAGTGTTTGTGAAGTGCTGGTGCAAAACTTATAAAGTAATGTTGTGAAGTCCAGCACAATTTTACCAAGACGCACCTGGGGTGTCAATTCAGACATATTAATACTGAAGAAGGAAAAAAAAACCTCCAGAAACCACTAGAATTTAAACTCAAAGTCGACTTCAAATGTTTACCCTAAAGGCAGGATAAAAAGCTCAAGTTTTAAATTCCTCAGTAGGCAGAGTCGTCCTCGATTTGGGGTGGGGGAAAGTTTCAAGCCTGAGAGTTTATACTGTCCCTGCTTTTGTTAAAACATCCCACATTTGATTTGTTTTTGTGAATGAATGATTTAGTTTATCCTTCTCTTTGAGCTTATTGGTGTTGCATATACTTGTTTGATGTGCTCTTCTTATCAAGTCAATAAAACTGTGTCAGTGAAAAATCACGGTCTAAGAAAAAAATGACCAGTCCCTTCTTTTGGGTTTGTAAACCCACACACACATAGGGCCCTATTTTAATGATCCAAGTGCATGGTCTAAAGCGTACGGCGCAAGTTCACTCAGGGTGTGTCCGAATCCACTTTTATAGTTTAAAGACAAGAAACATGGTCGGCGCCCAGCGCATGGTCTAAAAGGGTTGTCCCGATTCTCTTAATGAGCAATAGGTGTGTTTTGGGCGTAACATGCAAAACCAATCAGAGTCTAATCTCCCATTCCCTTCAAAAGCCAGTTGCGCTTCGCTATTTACATGACGGAATTTGCAAGTGGAAAAACTGAGCGCTTCTCCAGAGAGGAAACGGATCTGCTCCTGCGCGAGGTTAAAGCACACAAGCAGACCATCTACAGGACAAGCCGGATTCCACCATTTGTTTATACACAATAATAATCTTTTACATTGTAATCCTTTTATTTTTAATATTTGGCTAGTTTGTGTGTTCCTGCGCATCTCTGTGTGTGTAATAAGCAAAGTGTACGCGCGTTGTACACCCGCCTATAGGTGCGCTTATATTACTAATGCGCCCTTTGAATAACAAAAACAAAGTATTGCGTATCGCAGTTTATTTCAGTTGCCTCAAAATAGCAAAGCGCCAACAATGCGCCAGAACACACCTCGTTTTCAGACCAGCACGCCCATGGGTGCACAAATGGGCGCAAATGCATTTGCTATTTAAACAACGTTGCACAGGACGTGAAAATGATAACTGCGTCGGGCTGAAACTAGCAAAAAACACTTGCATCGCACCTGGCACTGCATTGCGCCGGGTATATGATAGGGCCCATAGAGGCTGATCTCTCTTATCAGGTCAAAGCTAAATGTTGTGTCACTTGCTGTGTCATTGGTTTTAATATACATTACAGTATATCTGCTCCGGCTCAAGGGCGAGACACTCTGAGACACTCCAGATCTTCATCCTCAGAGGAGCTGCAGTGATAGAGAAGAGCACATACATACAAATGTGGAGATTAGCAGCTGTGTTCACTGAGAGCTGGAGGGTTTATCTATTATCTGTTTCCTTTGGACCCCGCGCTTCGCTGCTCACTGGGGAAAATCCAGAGTGACTCGAACACACACGGAGAAAAGCTTCGGTAAAGAACCGCTCGAGAGTTTTTGCCTTCGAGGTTCCACAGGTTTGTGTGGGGAGTCTCTGAATCAGGCCGTGACCCAGATGACATGGAAAAGCTGCATATAGTTTTATATACTTGGAAATGTAAAGCAACCGACGGCGTGACATCAGCGGATCGATTTGACTATTAAAATGATTATATGTCTGGGAAATCCTCCAGTCGGCCGGGGAGAATTTATGCGAGCGAGTCCCACACAGCGCCTGGAGATATGCAGATTCAATTTGAAAACACACATATAAAATGAGTTCAAGAGATTTAATGAGAACCAGCTCCCAATAAAACAAACATGAAGAAAGAAAGAAAAAAAAAACGGCAAGGAGAAAGAAGAGGAATAGATGGAGGCCACAGGCACATAAAATAAGCTTGGAGAAGTTAAACGTGACAAAGGTGCAAGCCTATTTTCTCTGAGATGAACTGCAGGGGATTCTGTGTTTTGGTGTCCGAGGTCAACGGGGACGAATACCACGAAAGTGTTTAGTTTGTGTCACAGAGACGATAACAGGTTTGCTCAGGCACTGCAGACACATTGTTTTGCTGCTGTTTGACTGTTGACCTTGAGTTTCCTGTATCAGACCCAGACGAATAGCATGAACAGGTTTAAGTTTTAGATGTTTTCAGCACATTCACAACCTCACGTTGTTGACTGAGGCTAAACGAAGACATTAAAAGCTTCAAATGAGCTTTAAGGTATTTTACAGCCGGAACAAAATTAAAACGTTCCCTTTTCATTTGCATTTTATATTAACAAACGTCACTCATTGAAGATCTGATGATAAAGAAAAGTTTCTGTTGGATCTTGGTGTCTTGTTAACAAACTTAAGACACTGAAGGAGTCTTGGTGGAGGTTGTCGAGCATTGGATTGCTTCCATGTTTTTTATTTGTATCGGTCAGTCCAAGCTTACCTCAGCACAAACTCAAGTCTCTTCCCCAAACTCAATAACTCATCACAATCCTGGCCAGTGATAGAAGCCCCAGGCGCTTCAGTTTCCCATGTTTCAGCTGCTCAAAATGTTTCTGGCCTCGTCTCTTCCTGGCCAGACTGTCAGAATTTAAATTGCTCAGCACATTTTTCCATACGCCCATATGAGAATCAGACGGCTTTGATTCTTGCAAAATCGATGCTGTTGTGCTTCATGCCACATCAAAAAAGGCAAATAATTTACTTTCAAAAATAATCATTTGTAATCGACATGACTTTAATGAAACCCCAAACTATGATGAAGAAATTAATATTCAACATTAATCAAAATCTGATATATTTATATAAGCCAGGTCACTTATTTTATGCCATTTTTGTGATTATCTTTTAATCTTTTAGGTAGTTTTTTGTTTAAAATTAGTTTTTCACACTTGTTATTTGCTGTAATTATATTGTATTATAAATAGCAGTTGTATTATATATAGCAGCCGTTATATTGGCCATCAAAGACTCTGCTCTCTACATATCAGCAGTATATAAAAATATAAATCTCAGCAATTGTAAACTGCTTCTCTACTTAAATTCAATGTCATTTTTCAGCAGATAAAACAAACAGGACGCTTCTTTTAGCTCAGTGTACTTATCTAAAATGATCTTTCCATCTGGATTCAAAGGTTTCTTCTCTATTATTTAATCACACAGCTTTAAAGCAAAAGAGCACATGTAACACATTCCACCACGTTATAAACCTCTTCCACCAAACACTGTGGAAATGGGCCTGTGGGTGTCTTGGGCACTGGCGTTTGTAAGTCAATCTTGGAAGGATATAATGGCATGAGGTTTCATGTAGACATGGTGGGAAGGAAGCCATTTGAATCTGTTGACAGAGTCTCGCTGTATTTTCATGATGTTTGGAGAATAATGAAGCTCAGGAGCGAGCGGGGGGGGATTTGAAAGAAACACATTTGCGTAGGACCGGTGGCGGAGGCTTTGTGCTTTGACTTGATGTGGCACATTAAGATGGCACACAGTGTATGAAGCTCTATGGGCATCTTATTGTCAGAGGCGGAAGCAGAATTTGCTTGTCATGTTGAACTGCTTTTGAAATTCATGGAAAAATCCATGCATAATTTAACAGTTCTCATTTCTGTACTCATGCATGTCATGTCTCTGAAACAGTTTTTTTTTTTTTTTTGAGGATTTTTCTCATTTTAATCAATGGTTGTGTAACATGAATATATCTTGCAGTTTTTGTGTGTGTTGCATTTGCCTGTTAAGTGATATCATCTGAAACTGAAGAAAGATTTTTTACAAGGAATTATGATCCGATATTCCGATCTGATATTGTTGTCTTAAGGCTTGTTGCAGTAATTGCAGATTGTGTCTTTTCTTCTTTTTAATGCCATTAACTGTTGTGACAAGGTTTAAGATGTAATATTTACACATATTTTGCAGTTGCCTTGAGAATAATAAGACATAAAACACAAGATCAGTCCTGTGTGTTTAAAAGACTAGTGCATCCCTCTAAACAAGCCATGAAATTAAGAGAGAACCTCTTTGGTTTCAGTTCAAAACATTTCAGACACTTCTCATAATGTTGCACTATCAGAAAGAGAGAGAGACCATAAAGCAAAAAAAAGCATAGCAATACTGAAAGAGGAAAAAAAGATTGTCTTCATGCACATGTGGCTCAATATCACACTTTAGTCACATGTATTTGTTCAATACCCATCTGGCTTCTAAGCTTCTGTGTGAAATTGATTTCAGCTCTTGACTTCCTGTATTAAATATCGTCCTTGATAAGAGTATAGGAAATGATTTACAGATGGAAACATGGAGAGAACATGATGAAGATAGCAGGATACAAAAGGATTGAATCGCACAGTTTTATTTCCTAAACGGAATCCTTTTCCACATTTTTAAGCTTAACCAGGCTCAGAAAAATGGGAACAAAGTATCTTTTTTAATATATTTTATGTATTTAATTCATGGAGGTATGTGTGTGGGCTCTTTTAAATGTTTAAATTCATATACAAGTGCGAAAGAGATTTGGGTTACACTTTATTTCGATGGTCCACTTTAGACACTCTACTACATGTCAACTTACTCTCATTAATTTACAACTACATGTCAACTAACTCTCATTAGAGTAGGCCTAGTAAGTAGACTGGTAGGGTTCGGGTTAGTAGAATAAGTTGACATGTAGTTGCAAAGTTACTTATAGTCAGTAGAATATCAGTTGGGGAGCATCAAAATAAAGTGTTAGCAGATATTACAGACAGTTTACTAATACTCTAATGACTGTTAGTTGACATGTAGTTGCAAAGTTACTTATAGTTAGTAGAATGTCTAAAATGGACCATCGAAAAAAGGTGTTACTTCATTTTTTTGGGTCATTTGTTTTCATCGATTTAAATGCTGTATTTTGTTAACTTAATGAATCATCAGTGCCATAGAAGAAGAGCTTGATATAGGTTTTAAAATATAAGAGGTACAGTAATAAGAAAATGTTCTACAATAAAAGCTGAGAAAACCTTCAGTGACTAATTTCACCTTCTGGTTAATTAAGTCATTTTTAACACCGAACCTAAAGATACAAAACAAAAAACAGCTTTTATGTACGTTTTGCAGAACATCCAAAGCAATGCTGTGTGCTGGGCTAAATTGGCTCGTTGTGTGTGCGTACTTGTGTGTTAAAACGACCTTAAAGATGATAAAAGTTAAAGTCTGGAAAACTAGAATCCAACGCCACAGTATAATTTTGTGACTCGCATGCACACAGTTGCAGCTTTCTATCTCTGTATCTGTCTGTGATAATCTCTGCTTCTGTTAACATTATAATTTCACCAAATTGTTTCCTCTCACCATCCAAACTCTCAGGAACAGACGGACCTCTGTATCAGTGTTTGGGGGCGTCTGGGCGGCCCTCTGAGTGACAGCGCCTCCCCAGCAGCCTGGTAAACCATAGGGAACAAGCAAAGGCTTATAATTACAGTGTATCCTCCAGTCCTAATAGCAACTGCTCATATTTAATTACATACTGTCATCGGCCCAAACAGAGCTGAGAGTGCAGAACGCTGCTGTTGTCTTGACAACCAGTGGAGAAAATCAAGGTAATTAATCAGCGGAGAGAATGACGGGAAAATACTCAGCCCAAACAATTTACGGATCATCCCTGTTTGATGCGACTCTATGGGAGTTTGGTAAAACAAAACTTTTATTTTGCATATATTATTTGGGTTCTTGCACAGAAATGGATGGAAACATTTTGGACGTTGTTGGATTGTCAATCTTTGCTCGTTAAATGTAAAGGACATTTGAACCTATAAAGTTTTATGGCTCATTTAATGAGAATGAGCTGAAATGACTTTGTGAGGGTCTGGAAACAAGAACATTGTGCAAGATTCTAGTCCACATACACCTAGGAAAATGTGCTCTTTTCAAAGTTTCTCCATTGACAGTGTTGAGCCAGTGTGAACAGTGTGAAAGACCCTTTTCTCATCATTTCCCTCATGTGACGCTCAGCAGGACCATGTAAATCATCATCCCATCAAACCTGTGCGAATCACATCTGGATGTCAGTCTGAAAAACAGCAGGACTCAAAACCCTTGGAGACCAAACGATTGTTCATTTTCAACCTGTCTGGCTGCTTTATTTCTAAGCGTAGTTTGATCCAGGGAACTCATGAGAGTTTGTCAAGATGACGAGATAAAAGCTGATGAATGGACAATAAATCATCAGACTGTCACGAGGAACCGTGTTTTAACTGTAAAAGAAGAGCCGAGCGTCTCTGGAGCGACTCAGGCGTGAGTTAAAAGTGTCAATGATTCAACATTTCCTCTTTTTGAAACAGGATTAAGATATTTATGATCAAGTTTGCTGATAATAGAAATGTCTATCATCCTCTATTATAATGAGCTGAGATCATGGATGAGTCACTGTTTGTTTATCAAACAAACTACATTGATTATTCAGTCCTGATATATTTCATTTAATTTATTGTAATTTCATTTCATGATAACACCAAGATTTATGTAACATTTATGTTTTTTTTTTTTTTTATCTATTTCATTTTGTTTACATATGTACCATGTATTTTTGGATATTTGCCAAATATATCACAGAATAACATAGTATTACTATCTGACACCATCACTGTAAATTGGTACAATCAGAGGACTGTTTTTCTGTACATTTTCTAAACTTTTAGATACTGTAACTTTATTTCAAGGTCAAACTAAACCGAGATCCATTATTTAAATGTCTTGGCATTATGATGAATAATGTTAGAGCTCTGAATAAATCACTTCATAACTGTGAAAATATAAAACTGATCCATCATTCACAGCAAATGTTGTTTAAACTTTACAACTCTGTATTAAAATGCTGCATTATTTGTTTCCTCATAATATGGCTGTATTTCTCACGGTTGCTGGAGTTGTGTGAGTGTTCACTACAGGGACTTGTGTGTCAGTTCTCTGCATTTTCAGCAGTTTGAACAGTTCACTTGATAACAGGCTGCAGATCGATGAATTCTGAGCTAATAGACAAACTTATTGCCCTGGACACAGACGCGGCCAATGCATTTGTTTGGACGAGTCTCTTTAGTGTTGCCTTATAACCAATGGGAGACCCGAGGGCTTCTGGGTAACGTTAGCTGCCATTAACATTCGGATACAGAAACAGTGTCTTCATCCTCAGGCATATTTCTCTCCAACGTTCTATCATTGCTAAAAGCTTTTCATTTAAAGCTACTTTACCAAATGTATTCACATTGCAAGGGTAAAACATTGGTTCTTTTGGACACCGTTATTATGTAAGAACATTTCAGCACATTCATATATCTGGAAACATCTCTAAATCAGATGCACCTCAATCTACTGATGAACAAAAGCATTTGCATCAGCCTCACAGTCAGGTTGTATCATAGTGGAGGGTAAAAATACCAATTCCCTGCTGTCTTACTGTGCCATACTTACTGCCTATACGATATCATATCCAACTGACGTATGAATTATGAATGAGTGTCAAATGTGTGTGTGACTGAAAGTGCTGATGGATGAATTCTAGTACAGAATCAACTTCCCTCTAGCAAAACACTCAGGTACATTTTCAGGATACATCTAATTCTGTCTAAAGATGCAATTACTGTGGCATTAAACAACAAGTGATTTTTATCCTACCTTCAAGTGCACCTGGGAAGCTCGTACTTCAGAGTCGGCCACTCATTATTATGGCATTTCATGTCGGCTCCAGGAAGTTGCCTAAACAAAGCAAAATAATTATATTGTGAACAAATTATTTCTATATTTTTTGTTACATAAAGCAAAACATGAAGGGCGAGTGATTAACTTTACACTTGTTGTAGTTGACTTGTTGATACATTTGTACACAAAGTTCCTTTAAATTATTGAAATACAGCATGTGAAATTAAAATGCAAAATCATTTATTGCCATTCACTACAGACTTGCTTTCCACTCACTGGTCTCTAGACTATATTATAGATATGTTATATGATATTTTCGATATCATAGATCAGGGTTTCCACAATTTTTCAACCCGTCACGCCCCTTCCAATGTCCCAACTTGGCAACTCGTGTCGTGTATCATCTAGAATTCTGAGTTTCCCACTCTTAAATATGACTTTGCTTGGTCATTCATGTGCTTGGAACTTGATGTTTCTGACTTGAAGGGCACATTATTCACTTAGACATAAATATGTAAACAGTTTTACTAACCTTATCTAACTTGAAGATTCTTGTCACAATAGACCTTTCTCACAACTTCCGTATTTAAAGGTCTATTGCTCTGCTATTACAGTCATTTCCTGAAAGAGAAAACCATAGAATAAGAAGACTTGATGCTAATGTCCGCTATAGCACCCCTTGTGGCAAGGATAAGAATGCAATGTGTACTTGTATGGCATTATAAATTACTGTACATTCTGCCATATTTCATATCTCATTCATTAAATGAAACAGAAACTTGAAAAAGTTCCACTGGACAAGGACATCTGCCTGATCACTGAGATGATGAATTACTGAAAAGTTCCACAGGTTTCAGAGAGACTTCACCAGATTGCTTAGATTAAGGACATTGAGCTTCAATGGACCAGCTGTGTTGTGTATATCTCTGTCTGTTGTTGATTGTGACAATTGCACAATGTTACCTGTAGACTGCAGGGGGCGATGTGTCTCTGCTCTGCTTAGTGATTTTCACACAAACCTCCATTTCTTTCTCTTCTGAAATGACCCTCTATGTGCCGGCAGTCACAGCTGCACTCAAGGATGTTTTACAGACATTTTTATTCAAAATCACAGTCCCTCCAGACTGATCTTGTGTTGTTCAACAGGAGGCTCACGGTTCACACATATTTTAACATCATGACACAGGCTTTTGTGTTCAGATGGCACATTGAAATAGCTTATTTTTCTCTTTAAATGCACCTCCATTTTCATTTGATCCAAAGATTTCACAATCATTCTAGGACGTTCCATCATTATTTCATGAGAATAGGTTTTAAATTCCATAGGGGTAAAGGGGCGAAGAGAATCTTGATCGGATGGAATCTAAATGCATTTCCTGCCCAGTCTAGTTTAGAGAATTTCAATTGTGAATAAAATCATTTGAAATAGAAGCCCCGGTTTTATTTTTCACTTTATCCTCATCATCTTTCCACCTTTCCACCTCTCTCTCCCGGCTCCTTCAAGGGTGTCTTCACACGCTCACCGCTGTCTTCTCGCTGTGCTGTTTAACCAGCCATGCCAACGGCTGCAAATTGAGGGTGTTATTTGGTGTTTGGAGCCGTAACTGCGTTCAAAGAGCCGCCGCTGGTCTTCCTTTATGAAACAATGACAGATGTACTGAGAGGAATGAGTGGTGGAAAAGATGGAGGGGAGAAGTGAAGGTGGAGTTAAGGTGGTAGAAGGTGTTTGTGGGTGACTCGTGTAAGTGTTTTAAAATGTAAGATGTATTGTAAATGAAAAATACATTATTCACAACAGATGATTCTCACCAACTGATGCAGATCAAAGAGGAACCGTGTCTTCCTCATCAGTCTTCATGTGGCTCCTCACACGTGCCCAGAAATCCAGCAACACCTCCTGGGAGAGGCAGACGAATACCCATAAGTCTTTTTACCATGTTATAGAAACACAAAGGTCAAAGTGCACAGGAACAAATGACACCAAATCAAACCACAGACAACAAACTGACATGGACTGATCATGTTGATCTCCTTCAGAAAGCACATATTGACCAGTGTGGATGTCCTCATGCAAAATTGGCCCCTTGCTTCTCAACATCAGGATCACGTTGTCATCAGCAGAAGCATTTCCTCTTGTGAACGATGTCATCTTGATACCTGGGGAAAAAAGATAAAGGGTTAAAAAAAAGTCAGCTCGAAATTCATTCAGGTCAAACACAAACACAAATCTGAAAGTGGCTTTATAACATCCAGTAGATCGATCAATTGAGTTTTTTTGTTGTTGTTTTTTTGTATTTGTGACCCTGGATCACAAAACCAGTCATAAGTCACACGGGTATATTTGTGGCAATAGCCAACAAAACATTGTATGGGTCAAAATTATCGATTTTTCTTTTATGTCAAAAATCATTAGCATATTAAGTAAAGATCATGTTCCATGAAGATATTTTGTACATTTCCTACCGTAAATATATAAAACATTTATTTTTGTGAGTGAATGCAGCACAATCGCCAACATAAATGCACAACTTTAAAGGCGATTTTCTCAATGTTTCGATTTTTCTGCACCCTCATATTCCAGATTTTCAATAGTTGTATCTCAGACAAATATTGTCCTATCCTAACAAACCATACATCAATGTAAAGATTATGTATTGTGCTTTCATGTGATGTATACATCTCAATTTCATAAAATTGACCCATGTGACTGGTTTTGTGGTCCAGGGTCACATTTGTCAACTGTATTATGTGATTATTGCCTAGTGGCCGATGCTTGTTGTTGTGTGTGTAAAATAACAAGCTTTTTCATATTTAATTTAATGGCAAGTTTAATAAGATAATTAAACTAACATTATTTCAGACATTATTGTGTAGCACCTCAAACATATGCAATTTTTTAGTTTGATTCCTCCCTAGAAGTGACTTTGTGGTTCTATCACGACACTACTCTTTTCAGCGAACCAATGGTGCGAGTTTGGGCCGGGACTATCTCTTTGTTCGGCCAATGACAGATGTATTGTCAGATGTATTGCCAGAGTTGTTCTGGAAAACTTGTTTGAAACGCAACTCTTTTTTTCCCCATTCCGTTCAGTGGCGCTAGTGGTGCTGAAATTGCACACGGTTCCTGCTTGGTTCAGCACCATGGACAGCAGCTTTCAGTTTACAGTTGCAGCGCCCATTGTGAATATATGCTTTATTATTTGTTTTCTAAAACTTAAATATTGCCCAGCTACACCGACACTGAAATAACATACTACTGCACAAAACTACTGATTACATATTGTACTGAAAAGGAATATAGGCTCTCATTTGACTGCCCCACACAACCTCAATACAGTTTATTGAATGAATAATCACACATCCATTTCACGCTGTTGTTGTGAAAGTACACAACAGACTCTATGCTCTAATGTATATGTGCAATGAGTAATAAACACTGTTTAAAATACTGTCATGTAGCGCTGCTATAAAAGTTTGACATGTAGCCTATATGTCTCAAATGCGTGTCTCATATTTTAATTTAATCTTTAAGTTACATCATACTGTTTAATATTCATGCAACTCAGAAATTGTAAATGTGTGAAAGAGGAGAGAGTACCGGTAACATCAGCCTGTCTGAATATTTCACTGTTTAATTAAAACAGTTTACACGGTTTCACTGAACATTAGATGTAGAGAGAGAGAGAGAGAGAGAGAGAGAGAGAGAGAGAGAGAGAGAGAGAGAGAGAGAGAGAGAGAGAGAGCACAGCCCACTGGCTGAAAGAGAGGATGATGCATCAGAGAGGAGAGAAACAGGGACGACGATGATGATGGAGGCAGGAGAAATGAACAGAGAGAAGAGAGTTTCACAACACTGATCAGGAAGCAGGTGCTGGACCTTCATCCACATCAGACTGAAGTCAGAGGAGAAATGGATGTGCGAAAGGACTCGATGAGCTCCAGCATCTGACCGGACGAACTTCTGATTCAGAGAAATCTAGTCTCGAGATCATCGATCCGCAGTTATTCTGCGTTCTGCGTGTTTCGCGGGATATTCTCCTCATTTCGCGCCTTTAAATCTGAAGTTGCACCGCATGAACGGAGGCTGATGATGAATATAAAACACATCAGGTTCGTCATATAATGGGGATCGAGGACGCAAGCATGAGGAACGGACGGGCTCTGTCCGATCAGTGGGCCGACAGCGTGGTGGTCCGGCCCCGGACGACCGAACAGCACATCACTGTTCACAAGAGGCTGGTGTTGGGGTTCGCCATCTCCATCCTGACCCTCATCATCGTCACGGCCATCGCCATCACGCTGAGCGTCAGCTTCGAGAGATGCGCCGCGGAGAGCAGCGGGGCTCTGGCCGCGAACGGCTCCAGCAACAGTAAGTGGAAACAGTCCCGGGACGGGAACATCAGTCACAGAGACACAGAGGACGGCCAGCAGCCCTGGAGAAATCTGCGCTTACCGGCCACCCTGCGCCCGCGACACTACGACCTCCGACTGTCCGTGAACATGGAGAACTTCAGCTTCTCCGGCGAGGTGAACATCGAGTTTGAATGCGTCAACTCCACGAAGTTGATCGTGCTGCACACGGACCGGCTGGAGGTGGAGAAAGTGCTGGTGTTTTCGGACAGTAAGAAAGCGGGCGTCATGAGGATCCAGCGCCGCTTCCACTATCAGCCCAAGCAGGTGTTTGTGATCGCGCTGCACAGAGAGATGAAGCCCCTCAGAACATACAAGATCAACATCACCTTTCACGCGAACATCGAGCACGAGCTCTTGGGCTTCTTCCGCAGCACGTACACGCTGAATGGAGAAAGAAGGTAAAAGAGGTTCAGTGTCCGTCTCAAAAAAGTATTTCATATGATGATCAGGTGTTGATGTAATGTCCTGCTGTTGCCATGGGTAGGGCCGTAGCTGGGGTATCCGGGACCCCGGCTGAAATCAGGTGCCCCCCTAAAGCCGGGGGCCACTACCATCGTCACTAGCGATGGCCCTGACCATGGGAGCTACTGATGGTGTGTTAAGATATATGCAAAATTAAAGGTATAGCGGAGGATGTTTTACTTCCTGGTGGGTAGTCTAAACTATTGGTCCTCCTAATTGTCAATCATTCTGGTGAATCAATCAAACTTTTCAAAAAGTGGAGAGGGCGGGTCTTATCTAAAATTTGGAAAGATCCTCCGCTATACTTTTAAGTTTTTTGTTTGGCTAATTATTTGCTCTTACAGAAATGTACCATGGTAACCAAAATACCATTAGGCTACTACTGATGTTACTGTAAAACTATAATAAATAGGATATCAATCTTCAGAAGCTGTAATGTTACAGTCCCCAGTTTACTACAGCTTTACCGCAGTAACTGTATTACCTGTGTTATGAATAATCATTATTATATACCGAGTGGGAGATTCATGTGTCAGTGGTACTGATGTATACAAATTGTGTTATGATGATACATAAACATAAGTAGACGCAATACAAAGCCCTGTTTAGTCTCCTAATAATATCCTGTAATTTATTCTCCTATAAATAGTATTTACTATGGATTACATTAAACTATCATAGTTTCAGTAGTAATGTTCACTACTTCAAAACCATAATAAATGAACATGAGATGTTCTTATATAAATGGAGACTAATAGCATTGCCAAACTATTGTATTTTTGTTGAAAATCAGGCTAGGTGGCAACCATGCTAAGTTTTGTGAGGTTGGCTTTATTTTTAGTTGTTCTGTATACAACATCTGTGATGTGCAGATGATTGTCAGTAAAGTGTCAAGTGCATCATGGAGGTGATACGTTTTACAAACACAACTGCCAAGATGCTGCTGCTGTCCAAATATTATTAAAGAAACAAGATATAATCTCTGGTTCTTCATTCATAACATTTACAGCTTTAAATCCAGGTTATAGTTAAGGTTAGGCAGGTCACCTGTACCGCTTAATCAAACATTATAATGTGTATGTAATTTTTACATCTCGGTCTCAGACAGTAACTGTTCCTCAGTGTTCAGGGAGGTCAGAGGTCACACAGATCTGAACACTAGTTAAACCTCTGGGTACTGAAGTCACAGCTGTGACTGACACTGGACTCAATGTCTCATTTACTGTCACACACTGAGACTCGCATATAATCATGGGGAGTTTTCCAGCACAATAAACGTTCATAAACCCACACAGTTAGATTTACATCAAAAATAACCTTAAAAAATAAACTATTTATGCAGTTACTATCATTATGCATTAATTTATAAACAGTATATTGATATAATCAATATATAAACAGATAATCCATCAATATAATATAAACAGATTAGACAATTCAAGAGTTCATTATGTGCTCCTGTTTAAACGACAACCCATTTTTATGTTTAAGACCCTTTTTTAACTGTTTAAGATGCACAGTTGATTATCAGAAACTCATATATGTGTGTTGACTGTAGATTTACAGCCGTTTACAGTCTCATATTCACAGTGATTTCACAAAATATCAACTTCTTGCTCTTGTTTTCCGGCTTCTGACTCTTTGTCCTCTGAGGGAAAAATGGCTCATGTCTGAATCTTTGCCCGCAGGTTTTCCTGTATTTGAGACATGTTTAAGCCTTGTTTTACCCTGAAGGGTTCGCTTTCATAGACACACTTCATAACCCTTCTGTCTGTCCACCAGTTTCCTCCTTGTCTTTTCAATAACGGCTGAACCTTCTGCTTCCTTTCAGCTGTAAACACAGCATGTTAAAGGCTCAGGGCGATTCTTTCTTTTACTTAAACTTTATTGTGAGGTCTTGATATCGTAATATCCATTGAAGAGCACCTTTGAGATAAATTCAGTATATGTTGATGTTGTTCAGCTCCACAGGCTGTGAAGATCCTTCAGTTTAGTGTAATCAGCGCCTGCTGGCTGCTCGTATATTCATGAACACTGAACAGCGGGATCTCGCTGGATTGAGGAAATACTTGTGTTGATGTAGTTAGACATGAGCGCAGGAGTGTTGTTCTGATCTGAACTGATCCTCTGGTCTCTTCAGAGATTCAACAGTTTTTCCTTCTTCCTCTTCACACATTTGACTTCAACCTCGCATTGCACGTCAGTGATGTCATAATGCGCATGTATAAAACATCTCCAACAAACTCAAACACTTCCATGTGTTTCACTGCAGGGAATTTCACTCTACCATCCCTGTAGAATCTCCTCCTGTGTGTCTGTTAGTTGTCTGATTTCTCATCACCTCCTGTCTGGTCCTGATCTTTAAATAGTGTAAAGATGTTTATATGGTACTAGCATCTATAAAGTGTGAATGAAATGAAGAGGAGGTAAACAGATGGGACATTATAGACTCATTATAGATTGCTCCTGCATGAATGGCTGCTAATGAGAGTAAAAAGTTGTGACAGAAATGCAGGAGCGAGCAGAACACCCCTCCTCCCCCGTCTGATGGTCATGCTGTGGGTGGTGAAGGAAAATTCCTCCCTGTGAGGTTTGATACAAGCTTTAATATCCGTTAATGCAGCTTTCTGGAATGCAGCTCACTCTTTCTTCTTAATAAGAACCGCTTTTCCAGCTCTCTAACTTCTTTACTTTGATACTCAGACTCAGTTCTGATTCTTATGTCCTAAATGTGTCTGTATGTATATTAGTAAGAACAAGTTGACAGCTTTTTATTATTTTCTTGCTATCTAAATAGATTCACGCTGTCAATTCGTTGACATTTTGCCATCACAGATGTGTTTAATGTTTACAGCTGTGACATGCAGATGTCAGATATATCATTATTTCTGTGTAGTATCTCTTATATTATGCTGACATTTGATGTGATTTAGTTGCTGTGGTTAAAAAGCTCTAACAGTCTTCACTCCAGAAAGCTCATTAGTGTGATATAAATGCACAGCGATGTGAACAGGGATGGCAGACAGAGATCATTTACATTCAGGAAAGTCATGTGACAACCAATTATGACTTTCCACTGTTGACTCCTGGACTAGTTGAATAGCATATATTTCAGCAGAGTTTTCTTTCCTCTTACCTCTCTCATGTTCTTATTCTGCAGGTTTCTTGCGGTGACGCAGTTCTCACCGACTCACGCTAGAAAGGCCTTCCCGTGTTTCGACGAGCCCATCTATAAAGCCACATTCAGAGTGAGTCTGAAACACGAGAGCTCGTATCAGTCTCTGTCCAACATGCCAGTGGAGTCTTCAACATCTGAGGAGGACGGATGGGTGACCAACCATTTCTCCAGGACGCCCCGCATGTCCACGTACTACCTGGCCTGGGCCGTGTGCAACTTCACCTATAGAGAAGCAGTTACAGACAACGGAGTCGTGGTGAGTCGCGTTTTCAGACCCTTAAACTTAAAGTTACAAACAGTATACTGAGATTTTATTATTTTTTCTAAAACCTAGAGAGCAGCATTTAAAGCATCACAGATGTGCTTCTGACATGAAGGCTGTTCAGAAGGTTTTCTGCTTCATTTGCCAAATTCTAAGGCAGCACCTCATGTATGCTTCAAAGTGAAGGCAATCCCAGAATGCATTGCACTGAGCTCAGTAATAAAGTCAATCCAAAATGGCAAATAAGCCGAGAGAAATCAATGGATATTTGCAGAATATACACTTGATTGATCAAAAGCTGATCAAGAGTGACAGTAAAGACATTTATAATGTTACAAATGATTTATATTTCAAATCTGTTGTTTTTGAACTTTCTATTCATCAAGAAATCTTGGAATAAAAACAATGTATCACAGCTTCCAAACATTAAGAAGCAGAACAGTTTTCAACATTGATAATAATAAGAAATGTTTATTGAGCACAAAATCATTTGAATGATTTCTGAAGGATCATGTGACACTGAAGCCTGGAGTAAATTCAGTTTTGCATCACAGGAATAAATTACATTTTAAAATTTAAATAGAAAACAATTCACAATATTGATTGAAAATATAATTGTTTTGATCAAATAAATGCAGACTTGTTGAGCATAAGATAATTCTTTCAAAAACATTATAAATACCTACCCCAAATGGTGAATAACTGAATATATTTAATTAAATGCTGAAAATTATTAATAACATAGTTTAATCTAATTAAAAATGGACTACTTTACCCAATATTCATGTGTGCTACTGCTATGTATCTTTAAGTTCATTAGCGTATTGAATCATTAGCTTAGCAACAGACTAACGTCAAAGTCGATTAATATTAATTGTTATTCGAGTCTCATGTGTACAGCGTTATTATGTATTTAATGCTCTGCTATTTATGCAGAGTTTTCCAAATCTGTGACATTGTGAGGTTTCATCTCACTCGGGATTCTCCCAGAAGGAAGCTGCCAAGAAAGCAAGTTTAAAAATAGACATATTATCTTGTTCACAGTCGATGCGTATTTTACAGTACGTTTCTATAATCAATATATAATGGTTACACAGTGGATAATGGAAATGTTTGTCTCCTCTAACATTAGTCCAGTGTCCACAAAGTCATATACGTGTTTATTAAAAGGGTTACAGTCATGTGTGCAACTGGTGTCCACTTATGCTCATGTCCAGGATTGTGTTCATGATAAAAATTCCAGGTTTTATATAAAATACAGGAACGTTGTTTGTTGTATCACTTTCATCACATGCACTTAAATGTTTTTTTTTTTTTTGTTTTTTTTTTTTTACTGAATCCTCAGATTCTAAGCAGCTTCGTCTGTCTGCCATTAGAGAGACTCAGTTAATGAGCTGCGTTACTGATATCACGTTCAGTCATATTAGACACTTCCTGACGGCTTCCTCAGTGGCTCCTGCTGTTGCCCTTGGCCGGCCTCCTCCTCATATTAGTGTAATTAATCGATCTCCTTCAGCATGACCGCGCTCTCCTTTATATCAAATCATCTCTGACTGCAGTGTGTGCTTCTATCTGGGGCGTTTATACCCACACTGTGGCTTGTAGCGGTTAGCCGCTCGCTAGCGTCCCCATCAATCACATTAAAGCGGCAGGGTCGCCCCCTCGCTCCATTCATCACACAGATTCGGCTGTGCGGAGCGAGAGGAAAGATCGTGGGAGAGGAACGTTGGAGAGGAGAGTTATTACTCTGGGTTTATGGGGAAACACTGATCTACCACACACACGTGTAAAAATCACGGCACACCGGCAGCAATTGGTTGGGCATTATGTATTATGGGTTTTAAGGCTCTAGATGGTGGTGGTGAATTTTTACTGTATTCAACCATAAATGTATGTCTATAGTCTATACAGTTATTGATGCAGTTATACAGTTACAACATCTGGAGCTGAGCGACTCATCTCTCCCAAACAGCTAGCACACCTTTAAGTATTGTGGTATTCCGCCATGTTTCTCCCTGACACGCCCCCAACTCATAAACATCAGGGCTTAAAGAAAATCCCAAGCTTTCCACTCGTATTAACGGCATTGTGGTGGAGGTCATGTGCGTTCAACTCGTAAATACGATCTTTCCGACATGGCTTGAACGCACCATTACAGTTAGAGCCTTTGCCATCACTGTACGCTCATCATAGTAGTTGTATTACTACTCACAACCCTATCTCAATTTTAAATACATATTATACCCTGCATTTTCTGTTATGTGGATTACAAAAGAGAACAACACAACACTAGATAGACTTTTACAATATGCCTTAAAACAGGCATACATACATACATACCTTACCTGTTCATAAAATACAAATATTCAGTACTCTCAAGTCAGACTTCAGTGAACACTAGCCCATTTTTTTTATATCAAAACAAATAGTTTATAAAATATATATTAGCATTTGATACTTTGGACTGATGGTTAAAGTCTTTTTCTGCACAGTTTATCCAGTTTTATTTTACACACCTCTTTTCTCCATGCAGCTTTGGTCCTCTTTTCCAGATTTATTCCAATAATAGTCCAGTCATTTTATGAAAAAAGGAAGGACAAATTGCAACAGAAGCAAACTCAACTGATTTTGTATCCTCAGTATGTCCTGAGTAAGGAAAAAAGAGCCCAGAAGAATCCCATAAGGGGAAAGTTTCGGAAAAAGACCCGAAAAATCAGTTGAGTTTGCTTCTGTTGCAATTTGTCCTAGGTTGACCCCCATTTTGGCTTAAAATGACTGGACTAAAAAGTATCTGAAAAATAAGAGGAGAACATTTTCAATTAAAATGATTTGCAGTGTATAATTTTGATTATCTAAAAATGTCTAACCAAAAACTACTGGATAATTCACTGAAGACTTGGAATTAACTGCAGAGGTCATACAGAGTACATTTATAGTCAGTAGATTCTAGCATAAGGCACATAAATGTTGATCTTCTCCTGATAAACAAAAGTTATGTGTGAGCTTTGTTTTAGTGAAACAAAATGCAGACATGTCTAATATGACATGCTTACCAAGAAGGATCAAACGAGACACAAGCGCAAGCATTTTCTCAAGGTCAGCAGGTGTGGCTGACATCTATTAGTAAAGAAAACTATTTAAGATGACTGACAGTAACTGCAAATAAAAACTTAAAAACTTAATGTGCTACTTGTTGCTTATATTCTAT
The DNA here is from genome assembly GCF_965113295.1 of Leuciscus leuciscus. Taxonomy (NCBI): domain Eukaryota; kingdom Metazoa; phylum Chordata; class Actinopteri; order Cypriniformes; family Leuciscidae; genus Leuciscus; species Leuciscus leuciscus. Next base: position 18,935,121 of record NC_138728.1, on the reverse strand, counting down.
AAATAGGCCTAGCATATTCAGAATATGAATGGTTTATGTAAAAATGATAATTTTCTCATTTACTCACCCTTTTAAACTCCAATGATGCAACAGATGATATTTTAATGGAAATGAAATGTCTGTTTTTCCCTACAATGCAAAAGAAGAGAATGGGGATCAATAATGGGGAACACCAATAGTCATAGTAAATGAAGGATAAAGGTAATTCATACGGGGCACATGGTTTGACCAGTTTTCTGAAGTGATTCAATTTGTTTCACCGTACATCTAGCAATTGGAGTCTAGTTTTTGATGCTTTGGTCTTATATCTTTGATATTAGATGAAACGACAGGTGACTTAGATTAAATGGATAGTTTTAAAAGATTTTTTTTATTATCCCATGATTTACTCACCCTGAAGCCATCCTAGGTGTATATGACATTCTTCTTTCAGATGAATACAATCGGAGTTATATTAAAAAATGTCCTGGTTCTTCCAGTGAATGGGCACCATTTTTTTTTTTTTTGCATCTATCCATCATAAAAGTGCCCCAAACATCTCTGAGGGTTTAATAAAGACCTTCTGAAGCGAAGCGATGCGCTGGTGTAAGAAAAATATCCATATTTAAAACTTTATCGACTAAAATAACTAGTTTCCGCCACCGCCGGACACTCGTACGCATCGTTTTGCGGCGAAAGAGTAACACTTGAACTTAACGCACAATGTAATGACGAACGTGGTTGCTCAGGCCTGTTTGTTTGAACCGCGAGAGGCGTCTAAGCTTACGCTACTCCTACATCTACGTCATACATAATAATACAGCTCAATTAATCAATCAATCAATCAATCAATCAATCAAGTGTTGCTCAAAAATGGTGCCCATTCACTCCCATTATAAAGCTTTTAATATAACCCTGATTGTGTTCGTCTGAAAGAAGAATGTCATATACACCTAGGATGGCTTCAGGGTGAGTAAATCATGGGCTAATTTTCATTTTGGGGTGAACCATCCCTTTAATGGCACTGTACCTTTATGTTCCTTTTGGAGCTTGAAGGTTTGGTCCCCATTCGTTTCCATTGTTTGGGCTCCACAACAATATCTTAATTTTTCCTCCAAGAGAAAGAGACAACATAAGGTTAGGTAAATGATGAGAGAACTACCATTTTTAGGTGAACAATTATTCATGGTGTTCATAGAACAAACAATATGCAAACTTACAGAGTCCTTGCTTCTCTACAAAGTTAGCCTTCAGGAGTTGAACTACAATGACAAGGAAAACATAATGTAAAGAAGAGATACATAAAAATAAAAAAAGTCTCAATAAAAAAGAAAATTCTGAAAATTATCGACATTCCGTCCGTCCATCTGTTATGCTGCTATTTCTGCAGCGGTTTTAACACGCACATTCACAGTAATCACACAAGAATTATGGATTTTTATCATACCTCACGTATCTTTGGCTTCGATAAAGATTGGGACATGTGTCCGTTGCATATGCATAAACTGTGCATGACGGTAGCAAATACAACCAAATGCAGTCTAAGTGTATGCTAACAAGCTCACAAGCATGCTATCATATTTTACTCGGTTACTTTTCCATGATTAAAACACGCTATCCTGTCATCTAATTACACTTCACTGGATCTTTATACTGTATGTTAATATTTAGACGTACTTGGTAACTTACAGATCGAATCAAAGACGTAGTTGCAAATAACAACAGCAGATAATGGATGAATGAATCTCACATTGATGAAATCTCATGGATGAAATGAATCTCACGTTAAAATTTTAACCACACAAGAAGAAGAAAAAAAACATTTCACAAATTTTCTTACCCGTTTTAATGTGATGTGATGACAGTCTGATGGGGTCACATTCCTGTGGTATCTTGCGTATTAAACCAAAGTCGCTTCATCCGATTTACATCACAAAAACATCACTGGATGTTAAAATTTTTACATTTAAAAGTAATAGTTAGTTTACAAATAAAATAATAATAGGCAGAGCTGCAAAATGACCTCATGCAGATAAACTAAAATGTCTTCCTATACTCACATGTACATGGGAAAATATGGTATTAAACTGTTAAATAACAGTGTCATACTGTTGACTGCTGGTCAACACGCAATTTGAAGCGACCAAGTTCTCCCATAATGCATTGCAAAAAAACAGTAACTTACAGTTATTATGAAAACAGCATTTTGCTGTTAAATTTCCAGGAATTTTTTACAGTGCAGATGTGAATGTTTACAGGAGTAATGATGCATAAGATTGAATCTGTCTCGAGAACTAAAATCGGACTATCTACCATAATAATACAGCTCAATCAATCAATCAATCAATCAATCAATCAATCAATCAATCAATCCTTATAGCGCTGTAGTTTTATAAAGGCATCTGTTCTGGTGAATGTGACTTTTGTTTTAATACTTTTTTACAGAATTTGACCCTCAGGGACATATTTTTTTACCTGGTGTCTTATATTAGTTAAAATGCTAATATAAAATAAACTGGTTATTTAATTGTCTAAAAGCAGCACATTTCATTCATTACACGGTAGCAGCCATTTTTAAATCCACTGGTTTAGTGTCAGTCAGTTTTTATTTATTTTATCATTAAAATGACAAATGTTCTTGTAATATCTAATCAATATTCAACACCACTATACTAAATATTCATATTCATGAAATTACTCAGCCTGATCAGAAAAGCATGTGTACTGCATTTAGTGGACAAAATTATGGTTTTAGCAGTAGCATACAAATGCCTTCAAACATTTATGTGGGTTTAAGTTAAAATACCAGCTTATAGCAGCATGAATGTCCATCTTGATTTATTCTGGTTTCGTGCTGTCAGGCTGTTAAACCAGTCAAAACTGGTCTAAACAACACAAGCTGTGACTAGATAGACTTTCTAACAGGGAATCATATTATATAAAATTAGAAGATACATTTCACTCATTGTACAGTTTTTATGGCACAGTTTGGACTTTTATAGGAATGAATTTGTGAAGTTCCTGAAGTATCTCTCACATATAGACAAGTATAGAATAACAACTCAACAGGTTATTAATATCAGGTCAAGTGCTCCATGTCATCTTCTGAGTGTGTTAACGTCATCTTTTCATCGGGAAGAGCTTAGGATCAATGTTGAGCAGCCGCTCATTGAGAGACTCTCTCTATTAAAGTTCAATTAACCCCATTTAAGTCTCTGTCAAGCTGCCTTCAACAAAACCAAACAAACCAAACAAATGAAGCAGTCAGATTGACCAATCTTCAAAATGGCTAATTAATGAAGCTTCTCTTGATTGTCAACTTGAGTACTTTGTCTAATTACAGGTTGATCTAAAATCACATAGATTTGATTGAGCTTTGAATCATTTCCACAGCCGTCCATTCATCTTTATATCAGACATAGAGCTGATCGATACGGTAGCAACATGTGATGTAAACAACACATAATTCAATGTGCATTGCTGCCAGGCTCTGAAACAAAGGCTTGTTTTGCACGGTAACTCTGTTAGTGTAGGAGGACATTCATTCTGACTGGATGGATGCCCGTTCAGAAAGCTGTGCATCAGCCTTCGGCTAAAAGAGACCAAGATCATTTTTACTGTGAGAATACATTTCCCACAGAGCCACACCTCACACATTTTCTTTCACACTTCTCTTCCCTCTCACACACATATAATCGTAAATACAGAATAAAGGATCTTGCAATAATGCAAATGCTTTGTCTTTGCTTTTTCCTGGAAATCTAATTTGTTTCCACAGATAAATGTCTAAAATGCTATTTTAATAAACTACAGCTTTAAAATTGATGTAAATAAGCAAAGATGTTTACATTTTTAAATACATAGAGGAGTTTTTCATTAGCTAGTCTATAACATGATGGTTTATGAAAATGTAAACAACTAATTTAAAGGCGAGTTAAAGGCAAGTAATTTAATAACAAGACTACTTCTTTTAGTAAATGAACTACTCATCCTATGAAGCACTGCAAATTACTAAATCAAATTAGAAAAAAAATACGGTACAAAATATTCATTATAAAAAAAAAAAAGATATATTAAAAGTTAATTTTGTCAGCTTACTATGTCATTCTCAATGCATTATATGTGTGGACTGTTCTTCAATATGCAAAAGTTCTCTAATTGTTGTATCTCTCTTCAGGGTATTATGGGTAGATTAATTCTTTGTTGGAAATCTTTTAATTAAAAATACTGAATATGAGCTCATCTGCCTGCTATCTACAGAAAATAAAAGTTGTTTTTTACATGTGGATTAGGTGACAGTCATACTTTTTAATGCCTCACACACTTTTGAGGGGTGGCAAAAAGTGCACTTGAAAGACAAATGCAAAATTTACAAGCCAGATGAAGCATTTGGCAGATATTTTCACCAAGGATTACTCTTTCAAGTTATCCTTGAGGGAATTGGTTAGGACTAAACCCAGAGCCGTACAAGAGAACATTCAGCACCTGACACAATTTGACTTTTGTTCTCCCTCTCTTCCCATGTTGTGTTGATGTAGATTCGGCTGTACGCCAGGCCTGATGCCATCCAGAGCGGATCGGGAGACTACGCTCTGCACATCACCAAGAGACTCCTGCAGTTTTACCAGGATTACTTCAAAGTCAAATATTCCCTCCCAAAATTAGGTAAGACCTGCTGTGAAATGTCTTAAGTTTTGTCTGGCTTCAGTGAAACGGCAATACATGTTCTTCTCATGGGAAAGCGAGGGATTTTTCATTGCTTCATTTGTATTGCCAGTCGGTTCTGTGTGACTTCCTTTTTTGTGTTCGTGTGAAGAGGTGAAGGAGTCTCAATAGCAACTCAGTTCTTGCATTTATTGATCCCAAAAGCATTCTAGGCTGTTTGTGGTTGTGTTTGGTGTTGGGAATTAAAGCACACACACACCATGCGTGTGGTGTTAAAGTGTGTGTAGTTTTAAGTGTGAGTGTGGTTGTGGTGGACTGGCTCACATCAGACTGTGTCTCGCTCCATTGGGTTCCTGTCAGTTCTCTGACTTCATTTGAATACAGCCATCAATCTCTCTAGGCGTCTGTCTGTCACTCTCTTCCCCCGCCTGCTCTCTTCCTCTCTAAATGTGTGTGTTTCATGTAGGCTGTGTATTTCAGTGCACATGTAATATTAATCATGTTCCTCTCTTAAACGCTCTCTGGGAAGCATTTGCTCTGCTTGCTAATAGGGTTAAGACCCTCTCAGTATTCACACACAGACTACATCTCAATGATTTTGTCTTTGAATTTCTTTCATTCTCATTTTCACCTTCTAGTAAATCCAGCGTAAGCTATTAGCTGTGTTCGGGAACGTGGCAGTCGGTCTGCTAGTTTGCAGCAGCCATCCAGTCATCCTAGACCAGCTAATATGTTTCTAAAACACAGTGACCAGCTTAAGCTTTTCCAGCAGGGGTTTCTAGGACTTTAAATATGTAACTAAATCTGCAATTAAACCCTAAATATTTAGTGGTAAAGGAGAATGTAGCATTAATGTTAGCAAGTATTACCTTGTGAAAAAGAAGTGTGCTTAAAATTGCCATGAAACGCGGTAGTCTTTTCTTTCCAAGTGTGCCGTGTTATGAGCAAAACGCTTCTCAAACAAGAAGAAATGTAGAAGGGTACTTGATTTTGTCCTTCGGTAATTGACTGAATCTTTGGATCGTTATGGTTTGCTATTGCTTGCAAACGTGTTTGTTTCTTTTGCTGAACGCAAAAGAAGATATTTTGAAGAATATGGGAAACCAAATTGACCAAACCAAATTCCATAGAATGGAAAAATAGAAGTCACCATAGAAGTCAATGGTGCCCATCAACTGTTTGGTTACCCATATTCTTCAAAATATCTTCTTTTGTGTTCAGCAGACGGAAAAAAATCATACAGGTTTCGAACAACTTGAGGGTGATTAAATGATTACAGATTGATGATTTTATTTATGGGGTTAACTATCCCTTTAATATAAATGTAAGCTATGATATATTTTCATTTAATAGAAAAATAACATGTAATTAAGTATTAAAAACATTACATTCAGTTTGCACTTAAGTACTGTAAATTATTTTAAGTACATTATTTATTTTATTTTCATAAGGGTTAGCAGCATATGACAATGTCTCAATAGTCTCTGGCCTTATGGCCATACAGCTGTAAGTTATGTGCAGGATACAAGATAATCAATAACTTCTATACAGTATGTAGCAAATTAGCTCAAAATAAATATGAATAATCAATCATAAATTGTAATAATTAATTATGAATATTTGGATAAATTAATATAATGAATTGAATGTAGTAAAATTAATATTACAATCAATCAACCTGTTCGTCCCGTGAACACTGTTAATTGTTTATTAATTCTAAGAAATGTTCATATCCAGGGGAGGGAAATGTACAGTACTACTAAGAGCCTGTAGTCAAAATCTAAATCGTAAAATAAACTTTGTTGCAAGCAGAGAATCAGAACCAAATACGTATTATGCACAAGTTTTATGAACTAAATCACAAACATAACTAATCTAAACACACATACATACATGCATAGGTAAAATAGTAAGTGACAGAATAAAACTGGAAGCAGGAAATTAAACTATGGAAAAGATCCATTTAACTATGAAAAGAACCGTCAGCTTATCATTTTCAGAGCACCTTATTAAATGTATACTTGCATGGCCTTTGCAGTGAAGACATTTAGTGAAGTTCCTGAAGAAGGATTTTGATGGTTCCATGAGTCTCAATCGATTTCTTCGGCACTGAATGAAGAAATGTCGATGAACTTGAATGGTTTGTTTGACTCTGTTCTGGTTGAAGGTTTTCTCTCTCTCCATGAGCACATGGCTCAGCACATGCAGATGCACATGTAGGTTGTTGCCTGCCTGCCCTGGGCCAGAGAAGCTACGCCGAGCAACAAGGAGAAGGGAGGAAGTCGGAACAGTTGATGGTTGATCATTCAGTGATAGTAAAGTTGCAATTTTCTTCTGAGGTGGAATGAAGAAAGTTCATGCCTGTAATTTTACAGTCTGACTCTGTCAAGGCCTGCCGGTGCCCATGGGCCCCAGTGGGGGTCCCCACAGAAACCCGATCCGGGTATATATATATATATATTCTACCAAATTGGTTCACAGTTGGAAGCATCTCATTTTATTTTTCCATGTGTAGTAATTTTGCAGTTAATTCTCATACTGTATTTTCAGTTTTTGAAATATGTATCCTCTCCCCAAATCTGTCACAAATAAAACACAATAAAAATTATTTAAAGAAAAGTTTACAGCTACCTTATAAATATATATTTTTTATTCAAAATGTTACAATTACAACAACAATTCAAGTGCAATCTTTCTTTGTAAAAACTAAAGTATACATTTTATCATACATATTTCAAAATTAATGATTCATTACTTTGAATATAGCCTAGGCTACATTGGAACAGACACATAATAACATATTATTTGATTACTTTATTTTTGACAAATCATACTATATTTAACATATGAGCAAAAATTGACAAACAAAAGCTTATTTGAGGTGGCAAATATTTTACAGTAAAAATGTATAATCTATCCAAAACTAGTCAACGAAATGTTGTCTTTCATATGTCTGTAACATAGGTCTTTCGTTTATATAAGAAATATAAATGTTAATTTGCAGTTTAATACGTTGCTTATACAAATACATTTTATTTCAACATATTTCAGTCGATTTTTACTCATCTCAGTATAGTTTGCTAAAAACGGATCATTCATTCACACACAGAAACGCAATTCAAATTTAAACAGTCTTTTTGCGAGCGCGCATCTCTGCCATTCATTCATTCACACACAGAAACGCGATTCACTTGAGAATGAAAAAAAATGACTACAGTATTCTCAGGATCCGTTGCTCCTCGAAATACCAGCACTTTTCCTCACAGCGCCGCGAGACAGTGTAAACAAGTAGGCCTACAATGATCTGAATAAATTTGATGTGTTTTCTCGAGCTGATATGTGGGCGTTCACAGTTTGCACGGATGCCTCAGTCATTTGCGTTTGAATAGCGCGCGCTCTCCGTGGGCAGAGTCACATTAAAAATAATTAGCTGAGAAGAGAACGACTGACATCTCTCTCTTTTCATACAGATGACATAAACTGAGAATATTTGTTTTTTATAAAAATCACTTCATTTAAAAGAAGAGAATTCAAGCTTCATGCCTGTGTGTCTGTATGCCTGTTTGAATGAGTATTCGCTGAGTTAAGGCTGAGTTAAGAGTCCGAAATTCGCATCCAAAATTTTCGCACGTAAAAAAAAAAATTCGACCTCACGTTATGTCAATCACGCTTGCACACTGTCTACGAAACTTTCGTCCGTAATAAAAAAAATCGGATCGGGTTTGATTTTCTGCGTTTTTCGCATCCACAGCCAGTATTTTGAGAGGTTTTTTGACAATTCAAAGCCACTGTACAAGCGAACGACAAAATCCAGAATGGCGTCTGACAAGCGTCACACTGCGGCCGTGTGTATGTGTGTGTGTGTGTGTGTGTGTGTGTGTGTGTCCATCCATACCTTAGACATACTGCCACTGTTCAGGATCGATGGGTTCACGGAAATTGGTGGTCTTCTTTTTAATATGTGGTTCCAGTATTGCTAGCAAAGCATCAAACTGTTCCACTGACATTCTGAGGTAAATTTTGAATCGTTTGGGATAATTTCGCAACTCCTTGATAAGGAGGTGAAACTCTCCTTCCTCTCGGTGCAATCTCAGGATTGGATGGACCCAATATTTCCTCTTTCTTTTTCTCTTTTTAAGAAGAAAGAGGGCAACAAAATCATCCTCACTGCTTGACGAATCCATTTAGTATTTTTTGCGTTTTTTTACGCAAAGGTTTAATAAATCGGACTCAGTGTGCAAGGTTTCTGTGCGTGACGAATTTTAAGGCTGACGAACACGAAAAAACGCATACGAAAATTTCGGACTCAGCGTGCAAAATCAACAGTGTGCCTTTACAGTTCATTTTCGGACGCGTTTCAGAATGGACTTCACTGACAGAGAAGAGGCAGAACTCGCATCATGTTTATTTTTCTTTATTTGGCGAAAAGCACAACACTTTGTTTTTATTATGAGTATACACAAAAAAATACACACTTAACAGGATCGATTGATGTATAACACAAGCATATAAGATACACAATTTATATATATTTTTTTTTTACTGATAAGGAAAAAAACTAGCCTATCGCGGGGTTAACAGCAATAAAACTATCTTATCTGATGGTTGTCATGGTTCTTGCCCTAGTTGGGGGGATGGGACCATAGATCCCAGAGTTAAATATAACAAATAATTGTGTCTGATTTGTCTCAGTCGTTACAAGTATCAGAACAAGATCGGCATCTTTTAAAACCTCTCAACATCTCCTCGTCCCACTAATGAGTCTTTTTCATTACTGTTGCTCTATTGATTTACGTCCAGCAGGATCCTTTCACTGAATCTTTTTAAACATGCTGAACCCTTTAATGAGGCTGGAGATTTTGTTCACCTTCTAAAAAGATGGTCACGTCTGGCTGTTAAAATGTTACATCAAAGACGCTGCTTTTGCAAAGGAACAGTTTGTTTTCAACTCAGTTGGTGACCTTAAGATACTTTTGACTGTACGCATTAATGTTGCTTGTCACTACTAAACTGGGGGGTGAGATGGTTTCAGCGTGAAGTGCGGCTTCATCTGAGAAATGATGTGGACGTAATGAATGCGTCCGTTACGTAAAGACACCATCTGTGTGTTGAGTGTTGGAGCAGTTGCAGCCCCTCTGGTCTCCAAACAGGGACATTCTGTCTTTCTGCTCATGCAAACGAGAAAAATACAGAGAAATGAATTCAGAGCGTACAGGTTAAAGACGGCACGCTAGGAGCAGATCACATTCAAGTCCTTGAAGCACCTCACACAGATGTGTTTTACAAGCTTGTTACATCTGTTTAAAGCTTCCTAGCACTTCGGTTTTTAAGGTTTATGTAGTCTGAGAGATTTTGGGCCATTTGTTTTGTTCCTTCTTTGACTTAAAGACTAAAGTTCTTTGTATCCGCGGCTCTTGGCATGTGATTCGTCGCTAATGGCATAACGATTTCTTTCAAAAGAAACAACGACACAAACCTCAACACGACCCATTCATCAAAGTGGCCCATTGTTCACCCGCCGAATCTGAAGCAGAGTCCAATTAGAGCAACTTAATCAGAGCTGCCATTTACTGTGACTGGCAAATAAGAGACAAAGAGCCACTTTCTCTCTTTCTCTGTTCCTCTCTTTCATTCACTCTCTCTTTTAAAGAGGGCGAAAAACTGAATGACAGTAAAAGGATTCAAAGAATGATGCAAACCAGGGGAGAAAATGGTAGCAGTTAATATCTTCATATGATGATCAGAAACCGGTTTCATGCCTTTGACGCAAAAGCTTCCAGAAGCTTCCTCATCAGTGAGGAGTCACATGCAGAATGATAATAAGATCAAGAATCAGAGCGGAGTGTGTCTGCATCCATTTAGCTTTCATTACATCAACAAGTGTCTTCAGCTGCAAGAATCAAACTGTCGGATGCTTCTGGGAGTTGTTGTGAGGACGCTCTTTAGGTCCCAGTGAACAGAGAAATAATCAAATCTGTCATAAGTGAGCGTTTGCAGGCGCTTTTATTTAGACATTTCACCCCTGCAAATTTGATGGCTAATTCTCAGATTACATAAAATTCTAGAGAAAACAAGAGCTGTCTGGTGCTCAAACATTGAGTCAATTTGTATATCAAATGAGATGCTGTTCAGAGTGAGATTATAAAATGGTCTCTTCAAATGGTTGTTGAAAATAAAGCCCTTTGAGCAAGAAATCAGCAATAGGGAACTGAAGAAATTCTGATTCTTAGAACACTAGCATATTGCTAATTGCACACTGCACAGTACACTTATTTTTATAGATTTTTTTTAAAACATATGTGCAATGATAAAAGTTATTAAATGTAGCATGATACATGTGTGGCATCCAATTAATTAAGAACTATTTTAAATATAAAATTAAAATGATTTAACATGAAAATATAAAATATTATTTATATATGATATCTGATTTTAATGTATAATATATATATATATATATACACAAAACTATTTATATGAATATTATTTTAGATTATAATACTGTATGTATAATGTATTTAATTACACTATTTAATTGTGTATTGTAATTTATAATTTAATATGATTGTAATAATTTAATATATATTAATGTATCAAGAATATCAAATAATCAATCTCATGATTGTAATTCAATCAATCAAGTGCGAATATGAGCAAACGAGAATAAGAGTTGATTCATTCAACACGCTGGAAGGTCAATTGCGTTGCATTGTGGTTGCATTTGATATTCTAGATATTTTATTCAGAAAAAGCTGCATACTATGTACTATTTACTGCAGAAATAACACATAAAAAAATTATATGCCATTGAGAATCTATCCTTGATGTTAAATTTCACTTAAAAAGTGCTTCATCACTGTCATATTTTTTCATTCTCATTTAAAATTTGACTTGACAGTTGTTTGAGTCGATATGAAAAATTGAAGACTGTAATGGAGCACATAATCTGTTTGTCATAATAAAGAGACAGTGTGAGCGGTTGAAGTAGCATTTAGCACGTCCTTTGAGAGGGACGTGATCTTTCTTAGACATTGATCTACAGTAAGTGCTTCTCAGAGAGAGATCAATGATCTATCAAGAAGAGGCCGAGTCGCTCCAGACTCTTCTTAAGTCTGACAACAGAATCTGAGTGACAGATACGGATGAATGCAAAAGGAAATCCAATGCGTGACAAATGTGGACGGGTTCATTTTCCTTTGCTGTTAAAACCAGAGAAGGATCAGCAGTGTGTGTGTGTGTGCGCACGTGTGTGCGTGTGTGTGATGAGATGGACACTTGGAAGAGATCCAGTCCATCACAACTAATCAGACCAATCAAATCCCAGTGTCATTCATTAGCTGTTATTCCTTTTGAACTTCCTGCATGTTGATCCAGGAACAAGTTCCTCTTGGCTGAATCTCGTAAAGCCTAGAGATCAGATCCAGCTCAGAATCACACATGTGACCCACAGATTTATTTAAACCCACTGCATGATGGGAATGCTGACATTTATCACAATCACCTTTGGGCCCTCCTTACTTTATGAGATTACAGTGAGAAGAGAGCATTCTGGGTAATTTCATGTCATGGGAGATCTGTAACTGTGCCAGAGCTGGTATATGATCATGAGATCAAACTATATGAATTAATCTGAGAGAATGAGACATTAAAGACTGACAGAGGGACGTCTGAGCATCTTTCAGATACAGTGTTTTCTGAGGTGAGTGATTGATTTTGAGGAGGATGAGACTGTTTTTTATTTCCTTGTTTTGAATGAGTTTTTGCAGTTCATGTCCTCTGCAAGGACATCTTTCACTGCTCTATTCTAACCATCATTATTTATTATCAATACAACTGTGACACTGCCATTCCTCTTTTAGTTTGCTTCATCTCGCTCTTTTATTTCTTTCTTGCTCGCTCTTTCAGTGTCTTTCCTCCCTCAATCCTGGAACACAAAATAAACTGAAGCATAAGCTGCACTTTTAAATACCTGTTTTTTGTCTCGATCGCTATCTCTGTGTGATTGGTCTGGCTCGGGCCCTTAATACAAAAAATCCCAAGGATAATAGTAATCTCTTCTAGAATTCATTAAAGCTAATCATCAAGGTCGGACGAGGGGCGTTTTGAAAGCGCCCGCACCATCAATGTGAAAGTGACGGTCATAAAACTGAAGGGTATTTCACTAGAGATGAAAAATGAGGCACATTATTAAAGAATCACAAAGCCGCCGTATGTCTGATGAATGTTAACAGAGTGACGCTCTCCATCCCTCCTTTTACTGAGGAACAACGTATAAAGTGTTTGCCAAGTGTTTCTCAAACCTGACCTTTGACCCTTCAAGGTCTTTTATATGCTTACTAGTGTGCTTTTCAAGAGAAGGAGGTTCAAATTCATTTATTTTAACCGCATTTCCGTTATTTTAAAATGTGCCATTATGATTGATGAGCTCATTTTGATCATAGATCGCTCCTTATTAGAGCACAAAATCATAATCCTCATCACAAGAAACAGAAATCTCCATTTCTCGATTCGTCTGGTATGAAATAAAAAATCCAACCATTATTAACTTTCTTTTCCTCACATTTTAATGAATAATTTCCCAGCACTGACTGAGAGCTTTATGTTTTTTCCATTACCAGCCTCTCAAAGCGAGAGCTCATTCACAATGCACTAATACGATAAGTGTGTGTGACGGGGTCTGTTTTATGTTGCTGTTTATCATAGAAAGTTATTAGATCACACAAGGTCACATGATCAAAGGAGACATCTTGACACATGAGCTGTCACATTCATTTTTTGGATGGTGCTAATAAACCTACAGGTGTCTGCAACTTCTCTATTAATATTACATGAGCTTTGCTTTGCATTTCAATACGAGCTAGAAGCCTTCATCATCTACAAATAACAGCGAGAGCAGTTGTTATCCAAAAACACAAGTGTGAAAATATGTGTCATTAAATCTCTTCCAAAGTCTGGTGAGAAGCTGCTTACATTCACCGACATCATAGGCACAAAGGATGGGACATTTTTAGTATGTATTATTTATCTTATTATTTATTGCATAATAATACATTCATTTAATGATATTTGTGTTATTATATATATATTTTTTATTATCCACATTAACTTTTGTTGTGTTTTTTTCTTTTTTATATATTTTTGAAAATATTTTTATTTTTATTTCAGTCTTAGTTTTAGTTATTTCAGTTATAGTTATTTCAGTATATGCGGTTAAACTAAATTAAATGCTGCCTTGGTAACTAGCTGGAATTTTCTAGTTGTATTTTATTTTATTTCAAGTAATAAAAATGTTTTTTTATGGTTTTAGTTTTAGTTACTGTAGTAACTATAATAACCCTGCTCAAGACTGTGAATATATACTTACTAATTAAAATTGACTATTTTTGTCAATATTTGTGTATTGTTAAAGCTTGTTAGTGCATCATGTTCTTAGCAATATACTAATGACAAAATCTTCAAGAATGAATTTACTTTGGTTGTCGTGAATACAGCGCAGTATGAAGAGTGATCCAACGTTTCCACAACCTTGCAATATGTTTTCATTTTTCTCACTTGTCATTTCTTGCATTGAGTTTTTCATTTTCTGCTTTCAGAACTCTAGGAGCAGCAGTGTGACTGTATTCAGAGAAACACACTGACCTTTAGCGTGTTTAATCACAGCTGTGTGTGTGTGTGTGTTCGGCGTGATGAAAGCTAGAGCCGTGCTTCGCCTTTTCTGCTGAGTTTGGCTCTTGCTTAGTTTGAAGGCCGAGGGCGATGTCACGGGCCTCGTGTCTCTTCATCTATCAGCTGCTTTCTGAAATCTACAGCCTTCTGGTCTCTATCGATTCTGCACATCATTTTTGTTCGCCTCCTGCTGAGACTGAAAGCTGAAGCCGAGATGGAGATTCAGAACAGCAAGGAGGAACTCGGCTGTTTCCTTTAAAAAGATTAAAAAGGAAGTTTGCTGATGGTTGAGAGATCCAGACATCAGATCATACTGAAAACATACAGCAGGGGGAACACGACTGTGATGTTTCTGGCAGCTTGTGATGTCAAGTTGAGTCTGTGTAATCTTTTCTCCAGTGTGAGCGTCTTTCCCATAATCCTCATCTATGATTATGACTGATATATTCTGTCTGTGCTGCAGGTGTGCTGTAGCTGCTCATCACTTGCTGTTTGACTCAAATGTACTGTCTCACCTTCAAGTCGAGATCAAGATCAAGTTCTTACCCTCCTGAACAGGCCATAGACCAGCTAGTTCAGACTGGTTTATTCTGGTTAGTGCTGGTTTGGTCCGTCCAGTCAATAAATTCTTGCTGGGTGAACACCAGCATCCAAAATAAGTGACTGTCTATAAATGTCTGACACATTACTGGGTTACCAGTCGGTCTCTCTAACCATCAGGCCACGACTGCCCCCGTACAAATACAACAAATGCTGGTGATCTATTGCTGGTCTTTTCACACCAACTGAAAAGTAACAGTTAAAAAAATAAATAATAATAAATAAATAAAAGGATTTTTCAATCCAAGCCAAGGATCCCCAAATATGATTGGGGATTACCTGTTGTGAGGGATCTTCTTCCTGCAATTCAAAGGCATTTTCATGTATAAAAACAAATGAATAATGTGTAAGCGTAATATTATACAGACGACATGTTGGTAAACAATTTAATGACATTATTGTAAATGTATTAAATTAAATTATATTGGTACATTGTCATTTTTGCACTAAAGTAAAAAGAAATTATATATATATATATATATATATATATATATATAAGATGGAGGACGTTTCTTTTTTTTGCTGAGTATATACACTTTATGTACATTATGGCCATTAAATATCAAACAAATTCATCCACAGTGCTGCTGCTAAAATTCACTGTTAATATTGTGGCTACATTTAATGAAAGAGACAGAAATAAAAACACAAACAAAAATAGATCTGGCCTGAAGTCGTGTCCTTCCCTTCCTGTGGACACCGCATGCCTGTGTAATTACTAGCGTTTATTTTGAGTGTGTATGTGTATGCATGTGTTGTGAAGCGCGCGCGTGTGTGTGTGAGCAGAATCACTGGCTATTACATGCAACCAAATATTCCATTAGTAATCGGATTGACGGCTCACTCGGACTGAAAAGCCTTCATGTAAACACCTTAATCGATCCGACTGAGCTCGATCCGAATGAAATTTCGATCGGATTGAAAGGGATAGTTTATTCCTTTTCTAATCCGATCGAGAGGACATGTAAACACTTAATCGGATTGAAAACCGAAACTGAAAGGACTTTGCATGTGCAATGATGTAGAAATAGCGTAATGATGTATGACGCAAACACATACATTTTTACATTTTATGTATATACTTATTATTTTGCACAAACTGTTTGCAGATATTATTTTATTTGTGGCCCTGGACCCCAATTTGAAAACCCCTGGTATATGATAATTATTCAACACCATGAGGCATCACTGTACATGGTACCAACACAGAATGAAGAAAATGAGCTGTATTAACTGCACACTAAAGAGCAAACACCCTACTGAGTGAGTGTAAATGATTTTGACCTCTCCGTTAAACACAAACGAGTGTCAAGCTGTCAAGGCTCACGGTTCTGCCATCACTCCAGACTTCTGCCACTGTAATCAGTTTTATATTGTGTATGTGGTGGTCGATGTGTTTGGAGTTTCACTCACTTTTGTGTTTGATTGCAGAATCTCGTCTTCATTCCTATTACAGGTTTAATTCAGCCTCAGTTTGTGCCGTAGATCAGAGTCATTTGTCTGAGAAAGAAACGCTGTCACTGGTTCAGTCAGAGTTGCACTGGAGACTCATTCATCACCAGTAGGACAGCGGGCGCCTCGTGCTGATTGGACATTTAGGATCAACTATTAAGAGAAAGAGAGAAAAATATATAAAATACAGAGCTGTGCCTTTATAAATCCTTCATTTATCCACACATCTACCCATCATAAAAATCTGTAGTTTAAAGGCCATCTGTCTGTTTGTGCTGATATATGAAGCTCTATGGAAATGATGGAAGATGATGGTATTTAAGTATTTATGGTCTCTTTAAATGGTTTTTCGGATAAAGCCCCTCAGACGGACGGGATGCAGCTGAAGAGGGATTTTGGGGCTCAGTGAGCAGAGCAAAGTGAAAAACTCAAGAATCCATCCGCTCACAAATAGCAGAAGGCGTCTGATTTTATAATGCGCATTAGATCTGGACAAACTGGCTCTCAGAGGACTGTTCAATAAAGTGTGATGTAATCCTGTAATTGGATTGATTATGACAGAGAGGCCAAATGACACGCCGGCCGTCACACTGTAGGAGCACGCAAACACAACACACACACGCACATATTGCTGTTCTCACAATGTCACTAAACTAAATGACTATTTTAGATTAATCTAATTCTTCAATTTGTTGAATCTGACCACCAACATTCTTCAAAAAGATGCAAAAGTGAATTCATCATTGTTCATGTTGATGAGCCAATGACAAATAAGAGTGTTAAATCTTTTAAAAATCTACTTTAGAAATGTTAGTTTTGTAAAAAATTCTATTTAATCATTATAAAAATGCCATGTGGTGTAACCATCAAGTTTTTTTTTTAAATATCTAAATGAATTCTAATTCAGAAATTAAAAACATGCTTATATATTAATTGCAATGTTCTATTTAAATGTCATTTACCCAGAAACAGTTTCAAGTAACGCACCAGTAAGATGTTTGACTGAAGGTGTCCACCCATTTTTAAGCAATGGTTCACTCTATTGTCTAAGATTGTTCTCCTCTTCACACAACACACATCAGCTTAATATCATCTGAAACTGATTGACAGGTGGAACATGTACTGAAATACTCCAGAGTTTCAGAAGCGTTGATGTGAGTTTAATGTTCAGTGCTTTAGAGATGAACTACATCAGCAACTGCTTTTAATTAGTCTGGCTTTGAGAGTAATTTTCACACTCTTCTCACTCTCTGTTCATATTCTGTAGTGTTTCCCTCAGATCTGAGGTGGGTTGGAGTCTCATTGGATCTGTAGTGAAGTTACTGATTTCAATCACGTCTCATTTACTGCAAATATGCCATGAAAGGAGAGTTTGAGCAATAACACAATCAGCTCTTCTGTCTCGTCTTGGCTGGTTTTATTTGCCCGCTGATTAAAACTTCATGAAAGCTCACATTCTTCAAACAAGCAGTTTTAGGTGAACATTTTCAACTGAGAGAGCGTTTAGTGATGTTTTTTCTGTACAAAGCACTTTTCTGTTTAAACAAAGTTCCTCCCCGCAGAGTTTGTTCCTTGGGCTTTTTCCTCGGGGTGTGTTGGTCGATTTTTTTTATAAAATGATTAAAAAATAGCAGGGTCTCTTACTACAGTCGCTCACTGTATGTGTAAGTCACCTCCAGCGTTATTGATCGAACACTTTCTGCCCTAATAGGGTTTATGAGTGTTTTCATGTGCATTAGTTGAATATCCAATATTTTTAGACTGAACTCTCAGATGAATGTTGATGCTTTTGTGCTGGTTTACATGAATAGAGAAGATATGTCTCAGTCATTGAATCTTTTTATGTTCATACAAATATTTACACATAGTAAGAAATTTGCTGATGAAAAAAGCATTTGAAAGACAGAGGACGTTTCTTTTTTTTTTTTTTTTGAGTATATACACTTTATGTACATTATGACCATTAAATATCATGAGTGTCCTTCCCATCACCCCTGTGCATGTGTGTGCTTTGTGGACACAGAACACCGCATGCCTGTAATTACAGGCGTTTATTTTGTGTGTGTTCATGTGAATGCATGTGTTTGTGAAGTGTGTGTGTGTGTGTGTGTGTGTGTGTGTGTGTGTGTGTGTGTGTGTGTGTGTGTGTTTGTGTGTGTGTGTGTGTGTGCATGTGTTTGTGAGCAGAATCACTGGCTACTACGATTACGTGCAACCAAATAATCCATTAGTAATCGGATTGACGGCTCAGGGTTAGGGTTAGGACTTCAGGATTAAACACCTTAATCGATCCGACTGAGCTCGATCCGAATGAAATTTCGATCGGATTGAAAGGGATAGTTTATTCCTTTTCTAATCCGATCGAGAGGACATGTAAACACTTAATCGGATTGAAAACCGAAACTGAAAGGACTTTGCATGTGCAATGATGTAGAAATAGCGTAATGATGTATGACGTGCGGTCAGAATGAAAATTCTCCTTTCACTCAGCGTCTGTGAAGTGGAGAAACGTCCCACCAGTCCTTGTTTCGGATTTCCATCCACAGATGACTGGTTTTGGGCGCGGGGAGGGCTATTTTTACTGTGTGATAAATATAAGCAGCACGGAAAAACAGTTCATATACTCATTGTCTCCAAATGACCAGAAACGGATATTAAGTCTGCTGTTTAAAACAAATAAAGAACCAATGTAAGATAATGGTTATTATGCGCAAACAGTGGGAAACTCTGTATATTCGTGCAGTGTGCACGTCAAAAAATCTATTTGGATTCGAAGCTTGTGACATAAACGCACATCAACCCGATCACTTTATATGGCGTTCATGTAAACACTACGTTCGGATTCATCATTCGGAATGAATTCAGTCCGATTGAAACTAAAGTTGTGCATGTAAACAGAGTCACTGAGGTTTATTCCCACAGCAGTGTCAGTCAGTTGCTGTGAGGTGAAGTCACAGCGCCATCGGGAGAAAGAGGGAGAGAGAGACAATTGTGGAGGGGAAAAGAGCGGGAATGTTTGGATGGACTGAAGGTGAAAGCTCGAGTGGATGGGGTGAATGAGCTCTGGTCCGGTGAGCAAGGATGACTGTCTTTATGGTTTTAATTGTCTCGACCCTGAGAGGGCAAACGGCCGGCCCTGACCAATCACAGCGCTCTATCAGCCTGAAGCTACAGCAGCTAAATCTATAACACACTGCTATAAAAAGAACATCACACACACTAAACCCTGATGAAACAATGAGAGAGCAATGCTGACCGCACCGTCATCAACTCAAAGACTGATAAGACAAGCTTCAGCAAACTGTACTGTTCAAAGTCTGAAACTGTTCTGCTAAAATTAATGATTTGTTAATGTGTGAACGAGCACCTGCCATAAAGATTCGAAGGGGAATTCATGTGTCTAATTGGCTGTGTGGTTGGACTGAATCAGCCAATGAGCAAGCAGTACAGATGATTTTTAGAGCATGTAAATAATGCATTAATAAATCTGAATTGAATTTGTTTCTATTCTAAGTAACATTAATAATGGGTAGAACTTAATATGAAGTAAATATTCAATATAATATATTTTGTTAGTATTTAAATGTATTACAGTTTTTTTCGATTGCTAAACGACAGTGAGCACAACTGGAGCTACATGTGCAAAACTCTAACTGCAGTCTGCACTACCAACAGTCACCTGAGCTAAACAGTTCACATCACCTGCAAAACTCATTCCAAGCAACACAACTCTTAACACATGGCTCAAAACAGGCTCAGTGCAGCCAAACACTATACACAACCCTCACTGAGATAACACACACTGTCACTCAGAACACACTGAGAGGAAAAACACTAGCATCAAACACCAATACAGAAAATACAAACTTTTCATCTTTACAGTTTGAACAATTTCAGTGACTTCATACAAAGTAATATTTTCTTCAAAGAAAAGAGTGACATTCTTTTACATGATTTATTTAAATTTTTAGAACATAACAATTCTTTAAGGTAAATGAAAATTAGCAGTTTGCTTCAATAGTCTGTAGTAATTTACGGAATTACAGTAATGAGAAAAAAAAGGTAGAAACTAAAAGTACATACTTTAATTCGAACAAATAATTGAGGGGCTAATCCTGCCTCTCTCTAGCATCAGGCCACAGGTTTACATCAACATCACATCTAATGTTCTCTCTTGCCATGCACCTGGGGAAGAACCTTCTGGAGTGCCTTATCCATCCCTGGCAGTCCTCTGGACTCGTGTCCTCACATCCGGCACGCATCCGCCCTCTCCCTGCCACCCTTCTCCCTCCACCAACCCGTCTTCCTTGTTCCATTTCCAAAATTAGTCTTTCTGAGCATATATATATGTGTGTGTGTGTGTATGTGTTCACTAACAAGTCTAAAACAAGACCCCTGCTTAGCCTTTCAGCTGAAATTGCAATCAGCAGTGTTTGAAAGGCACAAGGCTGAAATCTATTCTGTTTTGAATGTGTGGTTCACAGTTTTGACAGCAGTGTGTTAGCATTTGAACAAAGTGCTGTAAATCCACAGTGTTGTGCAGGTTGTGGTTAAAGTCATGGGATAAGTGTGTAGAGTTTTGAAAACTGTGTTCAAGCAATGAAAAACGAACTACAGTTTGGTCCACATGAACTGCTGCTGTGCAGACTGTAGTTAGAGTTTTGCACATGTGACTCCAGTTGTGCTCACTGTCATTTAGCAATCGAAAAAAAAAACTGTAAATATGTTGTCTTGTATCACGCTCAATATTTTCTCAAACAGTATGAATGAGTCTAGAGACCATTCAAAAGTTTAGGGTCAAGATTTTTTATTTATTTAAAGAAATTATTTATTTTTCATCAAGAACGCATTAAATTTATCAAAAGTAACATTTATTGTTACAAAAGATTTATATTTCAAATAAAGGATGTTGTTTTGAACTTGATATTCATCTACAAGTGTAGCTGCTGAAAATGTAGCTTTGCCATCACAAGAATAAATTCCACTTTAAAATATATTAAAATAGAAAACGGTTAGTATAAATTGCAATATTATAAGAAAAAAATGTACTAAATAAACTGCAAGCAAAGCTTAGGTGATATTTGGGGATCCATGACATCATTTTGAAAAAAAAAAAAAATTCATAGTTGATAACAGTGAAGATCACTTAAAAGACAGATCAAAAGCATGTGGTTCATGGAAATATCACAACGACTCCAGCACAGCACATTAAACTCTTAACAGGCTATGAATAATTAGCTCTTTAGCTTGTGTTTTATGATTTATACACCAAACAGCTCATTGATTTCACTCATCAAGAAACAATCATGGCCAATCTGAGCATAAAATGAAGAATCTGAGGTTAATAATGGATAGAAACTCAATCCAAAAGTCAATTACTATATACAGTCCGTCACAATATCACTGACACTGCTAGAGATCTGTGAGAGTTTGAAACCAAACGAAGTCAAACGAAAGACCTTAAGGGCCGAAGTGTCAGCACATATATGTTGAAAGCGCTGCAGGAAATAATTGAATCACTCAGGAAGTTGAAGCAAATAATCAGGCTAGTTAGATTCGAGAGTAATTATATTAATTATTTCATGTGTCGTGTGTTATCAGAACAAGCGTCCTGGAAGTCAAAATAAACTGGTGTGCTTCTGTACCGAAACAATTTCATGAGGAGTCGTGCTTTTCGATACAGCTCCAAAATACCTCCGAAACTGTGATAAATATAGACATAATTGAACACTTCTGCAGATCAAAGCACAAACTGAACTGAGTACAAGGAAAATAACATTTAAAGATGTGTTACTAAAACACTGAAGGGGAGTTTTTCCTAATATACTCTGAGAAAGGTTTGAGATGCTGAACACGGTTTCAAGTCTGGTGAAATTTGTCTTATTAGTGGCTTGTTATTCTTTCCCTTTTTATTCTAAATGTGTCCTTGTACAAGAATAATTATTCAGTCTAATGAATTAGATATTGAGTATAAATCAATATTTGGCTTCAGTTGATCACAGACAATTTTACAAAGACAAAAGCAGTCTGAAGTGAACAATAATTGACTCTGAACTGGTTTCACAAATAGGTTTTGACTAAATAAGTGTCTTTTATCATTGCCAATTCAGTTCTGTCTGGGGTTTAAATCTCAGATTTAAAACCAGCTCCAATATTAAACACTCATAGACTGTATCATTTCATATAAAGATCATCATTAAGATATGAGCAGAGATAGTCTTCTCTCAGATTAGCCCAAATAACACTTGACCTCTGCAGTTCTTGTCTCAAACGATGAATTCACACGTGGCGCTGTGGTCGTTCTCCTCGAGGGTCTTTTGTTTTGACTCTAATGAACTATTTCATACTTGCTTAGCTTGACTGTTGCCTTGGGCTACAAATATTCCTATTATCATCTTCTCTGAGATCATATTAAGTGTCTGTAGTTCTTCAAAATTCTCGCTTACAGGGCTATATATCAGTCTCACCCTCTTTTCTCTCTGTCTATCTCTCTCTCTGTCTCATAAACTGACACTCAGAGCGCTGTGACATTATTCTGGGAGTTAATTGCTAGTTTTGTGTTAATTCTGTCTCAGTTTCTCTGATCCCTGTCTGTGTCCTCACTGACCTTTTCCCTTAAAATCAAATCTCGACGTGTCATTTAGAAGACGTCAGATTTGCACGTCGATCTGCCGATCAGATTGCAGGACGGATGACCCACTGCTACTACATTCCAGCAATAATAAAATGGCCATAAAATAGCAAACTCCTTTGTCTTGCTAAGGCTAATTTCAGAGCTAGCATTTATGTCTCCGAAATATACACAAATAATATTTTCACACTTTTTTTCCCCACACAGTTTGTTTGGAAAAGACACACAAGAAATATATTTTGCTCACAAGATATACCTTGATTTTATTTATTTATTTATTTATTAAGTTCTTTACTGACACTATTGTCTCCTTGCTAAAGAGGTACGCTAACTTATGTCACAACTGAAGGACAATCCTTTAAAAAAAGAAAAGAAATATAAATTGTCTAAATAATAATGACATATAACTGTCTAAATACATATTAAAATGTAATCATAGTTTTACAACATGCAGTAATTCATATTTGTATTTGTATAATGATGTTTCATAGCCTGGCAAGCCAGACCCACATCAAGATGTTGGGTCTGGGAACACACCATTGGCAGGGCTCAATCCGAGGGGCGGGATAAATGGTTGTCTTTCAAATACGCTGATTTCACGCAGCCGTTATTTTGAACTCGAAAGCGAGGCTCCGGTGGGAAGAAAACCGGAAGTGTCGCCTTTAATCACAGGAGAGTCGTGAATGCGATGGCGTATTGTTGTGTTTAATGATGTTGTGTGAATTCTAAAAATGTACATGCATTTCTTTCATACTTTAGACCAGTGATCTCAAACACACCTGATCCAGCTAATCAAGGTCTTCAGGATTATTAGAAACTTCCTTGCAGGTGTGAGTTGGAGCTGGTTGGAGCTAAACTGTGCAGAGCTGTGGCCCTCTAGGAATTGAGTTTGAGACCACTGCTTTAGACTATATACAGTGAAATTCATTTATAAATAAAATAATTTTTTTATATATAATTCAGAATGTAAAAAAAGAAGCAGGAATGAACTATATACATATCCTATATTGAATATTAACATCCAATAGTGTAAATCGCGGCAGCAGCTTCAGGTTGGTAATCCAAGGCATTGTTGTTTATCTTTACTTCCAGGGTTCTTCCCACCGGAGCCTCACTTTTGATTTCAAAATGGCAGCTGCGTGAAATCAGCGTATTCCCTCTGCATGCAACAGGATAGCGCTACAACCAACCAGAGCGTTTTCCCACCAGTTGAGCTAGTTGATAGATTAAACTTTGGCCATATCTGGTCGGCAAAACTCTGAACACATGTTCCTTTTTTAAGAAACTTAAGTGCCGTTCTTTGTTCTTTTCTCAAAGAAAAGCTTAACTCCAAGTCCTCCAGAGACACGGCCAAAGCCGATTCGAAAGACCGCTGTTCGCCAGCAGCAGCCGCCATTCTTTGTTTTCAAGTAGCAGGGAACAGTCGCAACTCTGTCGTCATTATGTTAAGCCCGCCCACCGACTCTATACACGATGTGATTGGCCTGACTAGAGTTTGGTTTTTCCATCTCGAAAGCCAACGGAGAGTTGCAAGACCACCCTGGCTGCAAAATAAGATTTGCTGCCGCTAGGGTGCGTCTAGATTTCTAGGCTAGATGTTTCATAGTTTAAGCCTGAAAGTCCTTGACTGGGATAACAGTAAAACAATAATATATTAGAATAACACTCATATGAAAACTGGCAAACATAAATTTTTTAAAGGGGTCATATAATGGCATTTTTGTACAAGCTAATATGATTCTTTAGGGTCTAAATTAAAAGTTTGTAATATACTTTAATAAAAAATTCTCATTAGTATTGTAAGAAAACACTAATTTCCCCTGGTCAAAAACATGCCGTAATGTACCCTGAGTGTAAACAGCCGCATTCATCGTGAAGCGTGTAAGCGATTTGCAAAGATTAATATAAATATTAATATAAAGGTTAATAAAACGTTACACTCACTTCAGATATTCTGGAGGTGCAGCAGGAACACGAATAGTTGGTACCGATCCTTTTTTCAGGAGCAGCTTCTTAGCAAAACCAGCTTTATAACGTTACTGACCCTCGTTTGTAAAGCAGTCTGGTGAAATGATTCGCGCAAACATGAAAGCATTGACGTTGATCGTGGGGAATATTCCCTTCGAAAACAAACTCAGCCACTGCGTCTTCAGCGGTTCGGATTTAGGAACATCAAAATGATGCTGTGTTCCTTATTACACCCAAGAACAGAACACCACAATCGCTTAGACGCCATTCTGCTCATAGACAGTGCTCCAGTTGTCAACAATGGCCGCGCGGACTATGATTGACAGCTCGCTCATGAGCGGGGGCGGGTCTGTGTTGAAACGCTGCTGTCAATCAACAATCGTGGGAGGGGCGTCGATTTTGTGACATCACAAAATCGAACAGCTTGATTTGAGACAGGGGAAAACATATAAGAAGATTTTAAAAAAAACACTGGATGGATTTTTATCATTTTATGATGGTTGTGTACAGGCACTGCCAACACACATTTCAGTACAATCAACTTGTAAAAGTGCATGTACCATTATATGACCCCTTTAAGGTAAAAGAGAAACACAAACATAAAACTGGCAGACGTTGAAGTAACACCTCTTAACCATCTTCAAGAGGTGTTTCATTAGTATTTTATTAAAGTGTGTGGCCTGATTATTACTGAAACACACACACGTGAGCAGATCAATCTGGCTTCTCTGTGTCTCATGTCTCCACCATCTGCGAGACTCTCATCCATATGTTTCTCTCTCTCACTTTTGCCCCTCTTCCCTCTCCGTGTCCCATCTCTCATTAGCATGTCCCTCTCAAGAGCTCTTGTCCTTCTCACTCTCGAGTGCTCCTCATCTCTTCCCTCTCCTCTTTTCCTGAATCAGTTTTTTGTGTGCTTTCCTCTCCATCTCACTTGTCAAGTCCTCTTGTCTTTGCGAGCGATGTGACCTGGCCTCTGTTCTCTGAGGAGAGCGGCTGTTGAGTTACAGAGCAGAAAGTTTTGTGGACTTCACTGTGGATTTCTCCGCCTGTCCGTTTCCAGGCTCAGGGTCACTGAGGGTCTCTGGAGGTCGACAGGGTCAAACCTCCGTCTCGCTCTCGTGGCTTTTGACAGCTCTACTGCGGTCAGCGCACATAAACGGTTTGGTTCTGCATGTTTAGGCTTGTGTCTCGTCCTCACTTGAAGACAAAGACACTGATTCAAAGGAAACTCTCATTCCTGCATATGTGTGTGTGTCGTCTCATCTTTTTCGTGGCTGTGAACGAGAGTTGTTCGTGTTTTCCCACTCCTCTACAACAATAATAGACCTCTCCAGATCGCTCTTCACTCCGGGGGATTGTCAAATACGTGCTCTGAAAACAGGGTTCTGTCTCATCCTGGCGATGAGTCTCGTCGCCCTCCTCACTCAGCGTTTGTCTCAAGAGCCACTCCAAATATTTATCCTTCGACTCCAAGGTTTTATTTGTGTGAGTTCTCACATTTACTAAACTAACAAGACACAATATCACATTTTGTTTTTCAGATTATTTTGCCATTATTAGCAGATATTTTGTTGTGCTGATGAAAACCTTTTCTAGTTTAAGTTTATGCACAACTAATACTAGCTAGGCCTTATGCCACCATTTTTTTTATTTTCCTTATAGGAAGATCCAGCCAAAACTAGCTTAAGGTGGTAACAGATTTTATATGGTTTCTAACTGGTCCAAGCTGATCATTTATGATCTTCTGTTAGTCCAGGCTGGTTAAGATGGTTGATCAACTGGATTGGTAATGGGTCTGATTTTGGACTGGTAGACCAGAATGCAGGATGGTGCTGGTAGACTGCTGTGGAAAAATCAGCTTGACAAGCTTAAACTGGCATTGAACTGGTTCCTGGTTCTACAAAAACAGTGATTTGAAACTTATATTTGATTATATTATCACCAGAATCATTATAATTGATTAGATCTTAAACTCTCAATCAGTTCGTTTGGAAGGATATTGAAATGAAGGAAATATCAGCTGGATCATCAATAAACAGTTTTTCCAAAAGTCCATGCATCAAAATAAATATTAGCTAAATACTGCAATCAGACCCAAGTTTTGATTTGAGATAAAATACTTTGTCTTGCTTATCTAAGTACTGGTAAAAATGTGTCCCCAAAATATGGTTAAGCAGGAACACACACACACACACACACAGACTAACAACAGGTCCATGTCAAAGTCATTCAGTGTGAATCGTGACATTGCAGTCGCTCTAGAAGTCAAACAGCTAAAATAGCTTCTTTCCCTCAAAACTCTCATACATATTTAACAAAGAGCCTGAATTACACCAGCTTGACATACACTGAACCGGCCGGTTTTTGTCCTTTTCATTTTTTTTACTTTTTCCTTCCAGACTCTTGCTCCATTTCACGCTAGTTTCCTCGTTCACTCTGTCAGCAGCCTTCTGGACCCACAATCCCTCACGGCCTGAAAGTGCTCAAGCATGATGGTGCACAGGTGCTCAGTGATCGATCCATCCATCCATCCATCCATCCATCCATCCATCCATCCATCCATCCATCCATCCATCCATCCATCCATCCATCCATCCATCCATCCATCCATCCATCGATCCATCCATCCATCCATCCATCCATCCATCCATCCATCCATCCATCCATCCATCCATCCATCCACATATTCTCTTTCTCTCTCTCTCTATCCTTTTTTCACTTATTTATTTATAAATCTGTTTTTTTACTCCTTTTATATCTTAGTCAGATGGCGTCAATCTGTTTACGTTGCTGAAGTGTTTGAACTTGTCAATGTTTCACAAAGGGCAAATTCTCTTTTTTTTATGTTTTAGTTTGAAAAATGCGCTTCTCTTTTCATGACAGTGTTGATGTGTTTTTAGTTGTGAGTCGAGGACCCTTTTTCTCAGATTCTGCACAAGCACAGCTGAAGTTTCATGGTGATAGTCTGTCTTTGTCAGAGTTTCGGTGGGTTTGTCGCAGCGCAGAGCAGCAGATTGATCCTCCTCTTGTCAATGTGAAGTCGGAGAGGAGCTGTTGCAGTGTGCCGCTAAAAGCAAACAGATTTCTGCCGATGACAGAATGACACATCCAAACAAGACAAAGAGAAGAGTTTCAAACCCACGGCTTGGGACCGGCAGAGATGGAGTTTGTTCATTTTGTCACAGTCTCAGTATGAATATACAGTACTGTGCAAAAGTCTTAGGCACGTTGGTATTTTCACCCCCCAAAAAAGAAGGTTTTTATCCAGTTATTTATATCTTTTGCTGTAGTGTGTCAGTTGGAAATATCAGTTTACATTTTCAAACATTCCGTTTGCCATTCATTTTAATAATCCAGCGATATTTTTGTCAACAGCTCCACACAGAGATCTGATCTCACTATCATCAAGTCTATCAGTGATTATTACATATAAAAAAAACACTGAGACAGACTAAATGCAGAATACTGTGGCGATGTATTAAAGGGGTGATAGAATGATTTTATAGGGTAATTCACACTGTTCCTTAAAGGGATGGTTCGGAGTAAAATCAACCTAGGGTCCTTTGCACCATGGCCTCGAGCCAAACATCCCCCCAGAAGCCTTTTTTTCCCTTGGTCGAACATTATTAAAGTTAGAGCTTATTTAGAGATATCAGATGTAGATGTAGGCGCTAATGGATCCAAGGATGTATCTCGTAAATTACCCCACTGATAATGTCCGGAATGATACCAAACTTCTACAGTAGTACAAAAAGTTTCTGTACTCATAAAACGAGGCATTGGAAAGTTTGTAAGTAAATCAGGAGTTTATTTAAACAACACTTGCCTGACGGCTCATGCTACTGCTAACCCGCACGTCGAGGTCACTTCCTTGATTTGGGAAAAGCACGTAAAAGTCCTTGAGAATCATATCATATATAAATCTTACTTTCACTTTGATTTGCGATAGTTTGCACGTTGGCTTAATGAATAGATGCTCAGCTTCTCATCTGCGGCGATGCGTGTTGCAGGAGTGTTTGCAAACATGACATTATAGCCTATAACACGCTCTCACACGTTTATTTTTTTAGCATTTTTTGGAGGAGTACAATTTACTTTACATTGCATTTACACTTGTCTAGTTTCGTCTGGAATGTGGCCCATACCTCCTCTTGAAGTGGTTTGAGCGATCGGATTCAAATCCGTCTCGATTGCGTTTCGGAGGGCATTTAAACCTGGTCTTTATCCGATCACAGAAAACGCATGAAGTGGCCAGGTGTAAACAGTCCCCAAGAAATCAAAATTGACAGCAGTCAAAGAGCTAAAGAAATACAGTTCTTTTGAAGGAGAAAATCATTTTTCAAATACCTTGATTCCCATTGTACCCACAATGTCTTCGACAAACGGCGCAGTTTGCCACATATACATTTCAAGGCACCGGCTTTAACCACCATGAGAACTCGTCATTCTCGGGCCATTGCGGCTTAACTGTGTCTGACTGCACGACCACCATTGATATTCCTGGGCCCAGAAAGTGGGCTGTGTGTATGCAAATGTAGGGGCGTAACAAAGGTACAGACCAGATCCAAATAAGAAAATCCCCCAAGTGTTACGTCACATCTGAGCTGATTTGAGATCCAACCGTTTTACAGCTGCAGTTTAAAGTTCTGAGATTTTCATATTAAGGAGGTGACATAGGATTTTGAGATTCTGTGTATGGCTATTTTACCCACCGAGCTGCTGTTATTCAACTATGCCAAGGTAAACTTGGTTTTGCATTCTATCACCCCTTTAAAGACGGTCAGTCACAGTGAGGGCTAGCGTTAGCTGTTTAGCACTGGAGCTCAGGGGCAACTCCAAAAATTGAAAAATGTTGCACTACACTTTTTACTCGTGATTTTGTCCTTTTTGTTTTAGTACTGAAAAACGTAACAAGCACAGAATGACAATTGCGTCAGTCTCCTGAGGATGTTTCCCGAGGTGTGAAGAATGTGAGCTGCTGGCCAAAGGCAATTTCTGCAGAGACAAGCAGCAATGAGTTCAACTACATTTGCATTTCCTGGAGGAAATACCAGGATTTGCAAAGCAGCCAAAGAATAGTGTTAAGATTTTAGATAATTTGAGCTTTAAGGCTTTAATTATGTAGAAATGACACTCAGCTCACTACTGTGTTTATGCGTCTCACACAGCTGCCAACTTTTGTGTTTAGCTTGGAGTGAGAATTATGGAGGGAGGGATGGAGGGAGGGAGGGAGGGAGGGAGAGGGAGGGGGGGGGAGGGGGGGTTGGATGTAAAAAAATAAATAAATCTTGCATCACAATAAGTGTATTGTGATTTTCAAAACATTTTAGTAACTAAACTGAATTTGATTAGGTTTAGTGACAACATGTTACAATGTTTACATGGTACAATTTCTGGTTAGCTACATTTTTTTTATTATTACTTGACACAAATTTCACGATTTCAATTCAATTCTTGTGATTTGATTTAATATTGACTCATTTGGATAAATATTAGGTACACAAGATAGGCGTACATTTTTCTCAAGAAAAAAAGAAAAAATATCTCACCTAATGCTGTAAACATTCAGAGAGCCCTATCAGCTGGTAGTATTATTTAAGGTTAAAAATAACTCAAATTAAATATAATGCGTTTTTTATTATAATAACAACTTTTTTTTAATGATATTAGTAAAAATATAATAAATATGTAATCTAGTACACATATTTAGCAAAATACTCTCTATAGCTCTTTTTTTCTAGATTTGATATAGCTATATAGCTATAGCATTTTATGGTCATTAAATGGCTTTCCTGAGGAAAAATGTTATGTGACATAATTGTTCTCCAGCTGTTTTATTGACCCCTTTCCGTGGTTGAAAAACACTGATTGGTCGATATTATGTATGATGAATGAATATACATTTCGGTAAGTTGTACTGTATCTTTCAACAGTGTTCGTGTTTATTTACTATTAGCTAGTAGAGATGATCGGTTCACCTGCCGTTAGGGATCTGTCACATCACATTTACAAGCGCCAAAACGATATTTATTGTTTGAATTTCGTAATAAAATTGACAGAATCTGAGAGCTGAGATTTTTTTTTACATCATAAGTAACCTGCTCTGTCTAGTCTGTTGGTCTCCGTGTCCTCTTTGCTTCGCAATTTTTCTGTGTGTGAGAAAATGGATGTGTGGCGTGAGCGCGTGTGAAAAGTGTCAATTGCTTGAGTCTCACGGTGAATGCGTGAGAGTTGGCAGCTCTGGTCTCACACGAGAATAAACAGTGACTGTGCAGTGTAAATATGGCTATAAAAGGTTACAACAATGTTGCAGATTCTAAGTATAAAGATTGCAAAAAATAAAAACAATTAGCATAAAGATTGCAAAAAATAAAAACAATTAGCACACAAGCTACATGCACAGTGGGAGAGCCACATGTAGCCAGCCAACAAATCCTGCTCACATCCTAGTCAATTAGCAGAGATCCGTCCAGATCAGAGAGTCATCAGTATTATCATGAGTCATAAGGGTTTCCATGGAACTCAGAGAGAAACAGCCAATGAGAGAGAGTAACATGAATCAGATTCAATTCAACCATCTTCCAGGATTCACAGATACATCATTCAAGCTGTGAACACTGAGAAAAATACCTCTGTGAAACCAACCCCAGTTTCCCATCTCCATCTCCATCTCGACCAGCCAAAGCTTCAATCTCACGGCAGCTGATCTGAGAGCAGCATGTGTGTGACTGATGAAGATTTCAGCTGATCAGTATTCACTTCACTCTCATTGTGCTGCAGATCCTCTGCTGACTGTGCCGTCTCCGTCCAAATGAACGTTCTTGTGTTTTAGACCACGGAGAAGCTCATTCGGCTCTAAGCCGTGACGGACCTGCTGCGAATTACCCTCAGTGATCTGTGCATTCAGATTCAGTGACAGATTAGAAGATCTCGCATAGACACAGATCCAACAGCGACAGTGTTTAACTGAAACATTATATAAACTCACTAAGTGCGTTTGAATGTGTCTTTATCCAAACGACACTCATCAAGTTTAAGAATTCAACAATAAGGCGTTTGTTCACGTCTGAAACGCCTCTCGCCCGACCCGCGTGAACAAATTAGAGCGTCTGCCAATACCATCGACCGTCTGAAGCGTCTGCCGTATGAAGGCTGTAAACAAAAGACAGATTGCTTTACTGAGCACGAGGATACGAGGAGAAAAAAAGATGTGTCATAAATGGAGGATATTGATTGGATGGTTTGTTTATCAAGCATTTGTTCTGCTGAAGTCGGAGAGTGAAGATCCGATGTTACTCAATGTCTGTGTTTACGTGCCCAGATTAGATATTTTTGAGAAGCCTTTGAGAAGTCCTAAAAAAAACGTTCACCTCTAAATTATTTGTCTAAACTTTTTTTGTTTACTTGCCTTCAAACTGAATGAAACTGAAAAGTCCCTGATTGGCCGAAGCCTTTTATACACCCTGATAATTTGAGTGTGTTTGTGCTTCAGTCTTTATCTAATGCTGGCAGTTTCTTTTCATGTGCTTTTGAATTTCGCCCAACAAAACAGAACAAAGACACCAAAGCCTGAAACTCGCCATTAGAAATTTGCCAAGAAACATTCATAAAAAAGCTTCACAAAAACAGCTAAAATCCCTTTTCTTTGTATCTCGCTTAAAATTTGCCTGTAATGGCCATTTTTGTGCACCGACTTTGTAAAAAGATGGTTTATTCATCCTCTTTTTGTGTCATTCTGGCTTTTACTTGTACGGTTATTGTTAGGATATTGTTTTTCTTATGCCATAAAATACAGTATAAACATTATATATTTATATATTGTGGTGTAAATGGAATTTCAGCACTGAGTATATACACTTATAGGTATATAAGATGACATCTGTCACTTTGTAATAAATAATTTAAACTGGGGTGTTTAAATGGACCTCGTACACACAAAGGCTCTCATATTCAATTGGGTTATGCACCTTAAATAAAAATTTTATTAAGTAGACATCTGTGCTGCACCGGCGATTCCCTTTTTTCTGCTCTCATATTCACATTCCTGTCCATCTGAAAGACAAAACCACTTCAGCTCGGACAGGACGAACACAATAACTGTGTGTTTATTAGCAACTTCATCCTCTCATGTGAATCAAGGACCATTTTCAAACAATATTATGCAGTTGATTCTCAGTAGGAACATCAGGCCCAATTTGTTTCATTAGACGGTTCATGAAACTTCTGTAAAATTACATGATCAAAGGCACTTTTATAAATAAAATTAAAAAGTGGGTGAGTGAGATCTTGAGTTTAAGCCATTAAAATCTCAAGACGATGATCGGACAACTGTCACCATTCAATTAATTGCATTGCTTCAGTTTTACAAGCATTTTGCTCAATTTTCCATGAATTGTAATGTTTTTTTGTTTTTTTTATAATTATTTATCTATTATTTTTTAAGCCCAAAGTTAAATGTCCAGTTCACTGCCCCCTTGTTAATATTATGGGTTTGTAAAATATAAAATAGTTCATAGTTTTATTTTTGATGACTTGACTACAACTGGTGTTTGAACTCATTGTTATGCTTTACTGTATTTGGACAGACAGATAACTGAACAACACAACAGTATGTTCACTGTAGTTTTGGGTAATTTTGTCCTCATCTAATCGAAGTGTCCATGTGGGAAACTAAAAGCTTTAATCAACCTTTAGGATTTCTGCCAGCTGGCATTTCTCAAAGCTACTGAAATTTTAGTTGATTAAATCAGGATGCTTCAGAGTTTACATTCAAATACAGTTTAGTGAAGTGACGTTTTCTCTTTGCTTTCACGTTCTGCTCTCAGTGCTGAATGTGTTAGGAAAAGCATCTCAGTGCTGCATTTTTCTTTTCATTCTATTTTTAAAAATGTGACATTTCTGAAAGACGTGACAAAACAAGGAAACCAGAGCCCAATGACTAACCGGTCTGGAAAATGACAGCTCTCGACTGGCTGAGGTCACGTCAAAACTTCCCCTGAGATTGTAGATCTGAAGACAAACAGATCAACACTGACTAGTTCATTTGGCAGAGTGACTGAATTTAATGAAGAAACGTAAAACGTAAAACAAATGTACAAGTCATGTACGAATAAAACACACAGAGCTACTGAGAATTCCCCTAAACTTCGACATTTTCTATTTGAGAGAGAGAGAGAAAAGAGTTAAAGCAAGAGAAATGTTTCTCACTCTTTTTTTTTCTTTGACTTGAAAAAGTGACAGTTTAAGTTCATGATCAAACAGTCTTGGGAAAGGGAGGAAAACTTTGTTGAGGAGAGAGGAGGGTCTCTGAAGTCATGATGTCAACTCAACACACACACACACACACACACACACACACACACACACACACACACACACACACACACACACACACACACACACACACACACACACACACACACACACACACACACACACACACACACACACACACACACACACACAGCCGCAGGTATGGAATCTGCTTCCACATGTACAAAATCAAAACAAAGTGAAGATTTCAGCATCTCTGAGACACTTCAGATACAGTGAGAATCTCCACTGCTAGATTCTGACATTCTGAACATTTGACAACTGAAAAAAAGACATGCTGTAAACAATGATGATAATAATAATAAATATATTTCTGTTATGAAATATGAGTTCATCACGATCATTTATTGAAACTGAAATCAATCGTTATGATCATCGTTATAGCATCACAATCATGAACTCATTAGAACATGACTGTCCACATTTACATATCTACACCTACACTGTATTTGCTCTAATAAAAGTGAATTATGGTGGTACGTGGAGTCTATCATAGAATGACCAATCATAACCCAGGTCATTAACATCATAATTCAGAAAGGTACAGTAGCAAGAATATGTTGTTTATTTCTAAGGGTTAGAGAGGAAAGATTGATGAGCGGTATGAGCACGAACAAGTTTCCGAAGCTTCTTTGGGCCAATCATAAAGTTCTTATGGAGATGACATGATTACTCCGCACTGTTAACAGTAAGCTCCACTGCTTTTTAATAGTTTTTCTATGTAAATATGCGGTAGATGGACATCTTTGACCGTGTCGCGCTCGAGACCCTGGCTTCTTTTTCATTCATCATCGCTGCGGTTCTGCAGTTGGATACTATTATGCCTGTCACTCAGATGTCAGAAAATTTTCTCAAATTGAACAAATAGTGAAACTAAAGCGCTTTTCCTTATGTGGGTGAATAAAGACAAAAGCGCAGCGTTTAAAGACAATTCCCAATGACTGACATCACAGAATTTACCGGTATTTTGGTGCTGATGTGTGAAAGGTCTCCTACCAGTAAAAAGACAGAATGCCGTTGCTTGTGAGAACGACATATTTGTGTATTTACCGGTAAAGTCATTCTGGTAATTTTACGGTAATTTACCGGGAATGCTGTGTGAAAGGGGCTAATGTTTCACGTGCTGATATATAAGCAAAATCTTTACAGTTTACAGTCAATTTACTATCAATGATCTTTAAAATCTGCCACATTAAAAATGTTTAGCATTTCATCTATTGTATCAAGTATTTTTGATTTAATATATTTAACATATTGTTCAGCTCTTATAGTCGAGTGCTCATCTTTACTGAAGTGTTGTGGGTTTGAGAATCTCTATAATGATGGATCTGATCTCAGACCTGCTCTTAAGTGAAGAATCACCAGCATACTTTAGACTTAATGGCTATTGACACACTCACACTCTGCAGGTTACATCCAACATCTCACTTGACTTTCAGCAGGATTAAATGTGAAGTTGAATCAGCAATAATTTCCAGAAACAAATCTGATCTGGTTTCTCCGGAATAAACAAGCTATATTATATGCTACTGTAGTTGTTATTGTTTGTTGTTTCCTCTAATATCAACACTGACATTTAGCCAAAGGTCAACAGTGAGGTTAGGGTGGAAACTTTAAAGAGAGGCACTAGTTACCCACTGAGTGCTAATGAGGTGTATGTGTTGTTGTGGCCGAGTGCCAGAATTTAGGGTTTTAAAATCCCCGGAAACATCCTTTCACCTTCAAAACAAATATGAGAGTGTTACAGGGTTTAATAGTGTTTTTGCTACGCTACTGGCTAGAAATATGCTAACAAATTCTCAAAACACTTTAGCAAATGCATAGTAAAATGCTAGCAAACACCAAGGTCACCCTAGCAGCCACTCAGAAAACTTTAGCAACTCTATCATAGCATCATTAGCATCATAGCAGCAAATTTAACTATAATATCACTCATTATTCTTGAAAATTATATAATTTCTTGCAAATCTAGATTTATTGTGTTTAGTGGTGGTCAAAACACTTATTGGGTTATTCTACTTTCATAACATTTTTAATGAATGTTCGCATGTTCTCCTCTACACTTGCTAAATTTATTTTGATGTGATAATGTTTTGGGGTTAATTAGGCTCAAGATCAAGTTTGGCAGGAATAAAAGAAGAAAGGAACATGCTGTGCCATGAGGAAGAGAAAAATGAAGCAGCCGAAAAAACAATATGTTGCTTCAAAAACAGCACATTGTTTTCATGGACTTTTTCAGGAAGTACCAAAAGAAAAGCAACTATTAATTATCCCTACAATACTTTTCCTGAGGCACGTTGTGTGTTTTCTGAACACGCTGCTGTGGAAGCGCCTGACGATGCAGTTTTATAGTTACTGGAACTGAGGGAATTTTCTCAGAGTCATTCAACTCTTTTACTTTCCGTCCAACAACCCCTTGGCGCTTTGCTACATATGCTGTGTCTTCCCAGCTGTCTCTGCTGATAATTTCACAGTCACACATATTAAAGTGCAAGTTCACGGTTTTGAATATTTTTCTATTTCTGTCGCTTGTACACTTTCCATCCCGACGTCAGCAGAGAGACAAAAAGTCCAATAACAAGCAGCTTCGCCTTTCCTCCTCTTCCAATTACTGATAAAGACGAATAGCAAACGGAGAGCAGAAAACTGCTGGAGTGTTACAGGACGATGTCTGAAGCTCACTGATCTGTGTTATAATAATTCCACCCGACCTGTCGCTCTGGTCCTGAACACTCTCTCTCGAGGATCGAGAAGAAAAAAATGTTTGTGTCCCTCCGTTGTGCTCGGGTGCCGCTCTGATTTGTAGTGAGCACCTGAATTTGACCACTTCTCACAGTTATTGCCTCTCGCCTCTAAAGACTTCTCTCCATTTCAACAGCTGTGATTTGTGGAAGAGCAGAATGGGCCGCAGAAATCATTAGAGAGAGCTGATACTAGCGGGGCGCTCCAGCTGGAGCCGTAATAGCGCTTATAGTGGCTCACACTGGCTGAAATTGCGATCGATTGTGTTACCGGGTTAAGAACGGGAATGCTGTGGATCAAACATGTACTGTGAGGAGAGAGACCGGGAATGTGTTAGTGTGAGGAACACTTATACCGGGTTCAGACTACACTATATTTTTGTCTGTTACCTTACTGTGTCTGATTGTGCGGGTTTGACTCCTAAATTCTTGTCATGTCGAGGACAAGAAACATGTCTACATGACTATGACTACACGTTACTCCCCGACCAATCAACACCTACTGTCTTTACCAAGTAGGTGATGTCATAGAGAAGGCGGAACTAGCAGCTGTCTGCCGGAAACAATAGCGTAAACAAACTACTGAAGCATTGTGTTAGCTTAATGCTAATTCCAGTACTCACTGGGTTACTGAAGTGCCTCTGCTATCGTTCGCCAGCATTTATCTTTTTCCATCGTGGTAGTCACTCGAGGAAACATCATAAGGCAGGAGTAGCTGCTATAGCACGAGTCTTTCCTCCATTGCATATTTCCACCTAGCAGCACCAATACTAAATCTCTTTCGTTTCGACATGTTTGAAAGCAGTGTACGGAAGCGCTTCTGTGCTCCTATTGGTCAATGTCACGGAACAAGTAGTGGAGGGCCGACTTTTTTTTTTTACTTCTGCGTCAGTTGTCGTCCACTATGACACACTACACAAGACAAAACTTTCAATTCTTGCATCCCGTTGTCGTTTACAAATCAGCACGACACCCTACTTCAAAAGGATTGTGCCAGAATTGGGCTGATATCGTTTAGTCTGAACCCGGCATAATGGACAGGACGTTACTTGTTTTAAATGCGGCCAATATCAGATTCTAGTGTGAATAGATTGTGGTCCGGGACTGACCCGTATGTGCAAAAAGAACGATAAAAAGACATTACGCAGCATGCTGTCATACGGAAGTAAACACGGAGGACATTAAAGTAAGGGACTACGCGTTTATTTATTGTGTAATCTGCCATGGAACCCAGCAAATTTATGTGCAGGCAATATTTTAAAAAAAGACGTGGATGCAAAAAAAGTTTTTAAACATATATGATGTTTTACTTGTATTTATGAGTTCTGACACATCACTGTCCTTCCACTGACTACCTTTCACAACTGTCTTGACAACGTCAGGTATGTAAAATCTTTGAAGTTTTCTCAAATGAGTAATTTATGCATAATTGTGTTACAGTGAAGTTATTGAATATTTTTCACAATGTAAAATGTGCAAAAGGGTTTTGGGTTTAGCACTTTGAAGACGATCCCTTCGGACATCTCTCAGCCGCCTGCTCATACCGATCAATTTATATTATAAAGTTGGAAAATTGGGCTGTAGCTCGTTGTCTACGTTACTATGATTGGAAATAGGTGTCATTTGTATTTTAACAAAGTTTAGCTCACGAGTTATTGATCTGGGAATCTGTGAATATACTGCCAACTTTATTGAACTCCTTGAACTAAGCACTGATTGCATTTCTTTATATTCGAATCCGAGTTCAAACTCCATGAACGGCTCATTTGTTAAGTGGGACATTAAACAGGAAGTGTTTGTCCGAGCTCACAACAGGTTTTGCGAGAGAACTCAAAAGTTTTTTTGAGGGAATGCAAATATCTTTGCGAGAGAAAGCAAATGTTTTGCGAGAGAATGCAAAAGATTTGAAAAATATTTTTTTCTCCCATCCCATCCCATTTTTTATTTTATTTTACTTTAAACTGATATAAATTAAACATGAAACGATTTCAAGAAGCTTCAACAAAAACACATAATTCCACTAATTTATAAAATTGGCTTTTTGGAGAAAACTAGCAACAAACTAGCAACAAAACCCATAAAAACGGCTTTTATAAAAGCCTATAATAAATAATAAATATTTCCTTGAAAACAAGAAATTACGAATGGGGATTTCTTAAGATCTCAATTGTTTATCCTTGACAGAAAAATAAAAATAATAAAATAATAATATATATATATATATATATATATATATATATATATATATATATATATATATTGGATGGAGAGGAAATTGTGAGCTTTGCTTAAGCTTCCTTCTTCTTAGATTATTCTCCTGTGAAAATATAAAATTAAACGAGATAAAATTAAATAAAACTATTGCTGTAGTATATCAGTTTGACTCTAACCAATTTTCTGAAATCTAATCTTGACTATTAATAGCGGTCAAATGGTTTATTGGTTGTCAATATTAATGAATAATTTTACAGTGACACAGCCGTCTTGTTGAGGGGAGCAAATGCTCAGATGCAGTTCTGATAGTTTGAGAAAACGGAGGTGAATGTGTGAGATGAGAGGTGGAGTGAACTGTGTGATAATGAGACGAGCTGAGAGCATCTGTTTGACCCTCTCTGGAGGCTTTTCTC
Organism: Leuciscus leuciscus; assembly: GCF_965113295.1. Lineage (NCBI taxonomy): Eukaryota > Metazoa > Chordata > Actinopteri > Cypriniformes > Leuciscidae > Leuciscus > Leuciscus leuciscus. The sequence goes on along the minus strand of NC_138728.1, from coordinate 18,895,456 downwards.
CTCAGGCACCACTGTAGCTCCATGAAGGGCCGCTCTCTTCTGCCCCGCTGCCTGTGTTAAGAGCTCAGATGTGAGAGCAGACCGCAGGGCGTCAGGGGTGCTGTGGACCGAGAACGAGTCTCTCCACTTTACCATGACCACACACACACACACACACACACACACACACACACACACACACACACACAAACACACAGACCCAAACGCTTCCCTCTCTCCTCATATTCAGCCTCATGTGCTCCTGAGCTTAATAAAGCTCGGTGGTGAATGAGGGTTGACATTCTGCTGTTCACTATTTTAGGATATTTTTAAAAGATAATTTTTGTTGGTTTCTGTGAAGTTTGAGTGTGTCTTTGTCTAAGAAACTGACAATCAGGAGTCGTGACCCCATATTGACTTCTCTATGCTGCATTGGGAGTTAAAATTCAGTGCTGTTTGATCTAGGTGCAGGAAGTAAGAACAGGAAGAAGAGTGAGACTGCAAGATATTAAAGAAGAATATGTGAGGAATATTGAGTCCAAGTGAATGTAGGAAGCACAAAAGGAGCACAAATCAACACAACAGACCCACCTAAACCTCATCAAGATTTCATCACAAAGACACAGCGTGTCTTCAATACGAGAAAAGCCCATATTTTCATCGGTCTGAAATAAAAACAGTAATTTTAGGTCTATTGCAATTTATTCAACAGCGTGAATCAGTCAAACAGCTTCGTGTTGAACTGAAATTTGTGGCCCAATTAGCCAACAAAACAGCACCAATTATTACAAGCTGCAAACTGAGTCTCCACATGCAGAAGCATCTAAAAAAAAATCAATGCAAATTGGGCAGATCATTCTGAAATGTAATATCCAGGTGAGAGGCTTTAAAGGGATGGTTCAGAGTAAAATCAACCTATGGTCCTTTGCACCATGACCTCGAGCCAAACACCCCCCCCAGAAGCCTTTTTTCCCTTGGTCGAACATTATTAAAGTTAGAGCTTATTTAGAGATATCAGCCGAATGGCTTAGTGCAGGCGCTAATGGATCCAAGGTTGTATCTCGTCAATTACCCCACTGATAATGTCCGGAATGATACCAAACTTCTACAGTAGTACAAATAGTTTCTGTACCCATAAAATGAAAGTTTTCAATTGGAAAGTTGGAAAGTTTGTAAGTACATCAGGAGTTTATTTAAATAACACTTGCCTAGCTAACCCGGAGGTCGAGGTCACTTCCGTGATTTGGGAAAAGCCCGTAAAAGTCCTGGCAGAAAGCGATGCATAAGGATGTAGTGTAACGACGCCCAGTAGAACCAGTTTGCAACAATTATTAGTTAAAGGGATACTTTACCGTTTTTTCATATTAAACTATGTTATTCCCTTAACTAAGACGAGTTGATACATACCTCTCTCGTCTCAGTGCGTGCACTAAATCCCTCTGTCTTGCGGCGAAACTTTGTTAGCCCAGTTCATTTAATATGGGCCAAGCAGAGAAGCTACCAAACACCTCCACGTTTTCCCTATTTAAATACAGTTACTCGCGAAGTGTAACTCGACCTAGAACGGTGACACAAAACAAAACATTGCGCTTTTCTAAGCGTGTAAAATGGATAACTATTTTGTATGGCGGAATACCATAGCAGGTGCTTGTAAGCACTTCGACTTGGCGCAGTAATATCTTCACTAGAGGGAGCGGGGGCCGGTGAGAGGATTTTTCCACGAGTGAAGATATTACTGCGCCAAGTCGAAGTGCTTACAAGCACCTGCTATGGTATTCCGCCATACAAAATAGTTATCCATTTTACACGCTTAGAAAAGCGCAATGTTTTGTTTTGTGTCACCGTTCTAGGTCGAGTTACACTTCGCGAGTAACTGTATTTAAATAGGGAAAACGTGGAGGTGTTTGGTAGCTTCTCTGCTTGGCCCATATTAAATGAACTGGGCTAACAAAGTTTCGCCGCAAGACAGAGGGATTTAGTGCACGCACTGAGACGAGAGAGGTATGTATCAACTCGTCTTAGTTAAGGGAATAACATAGTTTAATATGAAAAAACGGTAAAGTATCCCTTTAACACTAAGTTGTCAACACTTCGGAAAAAATAATAATTCGTTGTTACACTACATCTGTGTTTGGCTCGAGGTCATGGTGCAAAGGACTCTAGGTTGATTTTACACCGAACCAAGGTCTGGAAACATTTCAGATCACGCCTTTATGATTTACCTCTGTAGAAACCAAAGGAACATCTCAACATGAAAGTCCTTTTGATCAGCTGCTGATGAAACACTTTGACATGTTCTAACTCCTGACTCAGCCTGGACTCTGAAAGGGACCTTCTCGCTATGAGGCGACAGTGCTAGCCACTTTTTTTTTGTTACAATGTCTGAATTAAAAATCTATTAACATATAAAACAAAAAGGTAAGGATAAAACAAATAATACCCATCTACCAAACATCTGTCCACATTTCTCTTTTACTCTGCAAATCCAGAGTAATATAAGGTAACTCTGCTATCACACATACAGTAATGGAAAGTTAATTCATATGAGATCTATAAGTTGTATGTGTTTTAATGAACTCTTAATGAAATTACAATTCAGACATTCAAAACATTAAAAAAACATTACAATTCAAAAAATATTTGTCAAAAAGCAACAAAAAAAATGCATTCAAATTCAAAAATTACATTTAAATAGTAAACTTTAAGTATGATGTTAAAGGGATAGTTCACCCTAAAATGAAAATTAAGTCATCATTTACTCACTCAAGTGTTGTTTTAATGCAGTATGCAAAAAAAAAAAAAAAAAAAAAAAAAAAAAAAAATTTACGTTTGTGAGACCGCAGTTCAATCTGACTCGCCCAGAAAAACCACACAAGTTGAGAGAAATTAAGATTAATAAAAATGTGACACGCAGGCACAGAAAGATCTTGAAAAGCAAAGGAAAGTTCTGTGGGAATTGTACAAGACAGGATTGAAACATCAAAATGTCAAATAGCAAAGAAACACACTTTATACACAAGTATACTCAGTTTAGGGTACTTTCATGTAGATCTATTTCCTAATCGGTTTAATCCATTGATGAATGTTCTGTCAATACTGTAATCCTGCAATGCTGTTGAAGGTGAAACTAGACTTATATGACGAAAGAGTGTGTGAAAGTGAACAGCTGCTCTGTCAGTCGTTCCTACAGACCTTCATCACATCACATCAGTTCAACATGCTAAACAGACTCACACTAAAAGAGCCCAGCACAGCAGTCAGGCCAGTTTAACTCTTATCTGAGATATAAAACAGAAGAAACAAGACAGCGCTTATAGCATAAACAGCTGATGTGTTTGCAGCCTAAAGCGATGACCACGCTAATGCTGGATTGAATGTTTTCTAATGCTGTTTCTGGGCTATTGAGAACTGTTTAGCTGCTTTAATATGAGTAATTGATGCTATTCTGTCTGCCATTGTCAGATTCTAAGAGTCTTAGATGTTTCTAACGATACAAAGGTTTTCAATATTTAATAATGATTGTATGGCTATATAGTGCAGTGAATCCAAGCTACCATGAAGTGAAGTTAGCATTATGATACCTGACAATCATGATTCCTCACTGAACGTATACAGTATGTAGCCTACCGCAGCAGCTGGTTCAGATGAAGTAAATCAGGGTAAACAGAGTAAACAGGCTCATGTGTTTCCATTTCTCAGTGTATTTTCAGTGTGTTGATGGTGAATAAGGAGGTTGCTAATGAACAACCCTCATAACCCCTCACACACAGAACTAGCATCAAGAAAAGAATTAGCGCTGCTCATTTTCATGTATAACTACTTCAAACACAGATGCCTTGATGGTCATTAAGTGTAGTAATCTAATGAAGAAACTTTATTAAGTCTTTTCAATGGATTGGGATTCAGCGTTTCTTCCTCTTATAGAGCTCAGGTTCCTCAGAGACAATACAGTGTAACTGTGGAATTATTAATGGAGTCATAATTACATCAGGCGACGTTTACAATAAATACAGTGTGGCAATGTCTTCGTCCGAGGGGAGAGCTGCACTCTAGATTCAAGGTGATATTTGTTAACAAGGTGTAATTTCTCCACTTCAACTAAGTCTACCCAGCCGGGATATATATATATATACAAAGTATGTATGTATGTATATATATATATATATATATATATATATATATATATATACCGGTATATATATATATATACATATATTACTTTGAGCACACCTATATAGATGGATGGATGGATGGATGGATGGATGGATGGATGGATAGATAGATAGATAGATAGATAGATAGATAGATAGATAGATAGATAGATAGATAGATAGATAGATAGATAGATAGATAGATAGATAGATAGATAGATAGATAGATAGATACCTCTAGGGACTCATTATGGAAATATATTTAGTTTTGTTTTCATAATATTTATGCCTTTATTACAATATCTCCATATTTTTATACTGTATCAAATTTTTTTTTTTTTACTGTGATTTAAACACAGAAAAGGAAACACAGCTGAATAGCAAAATGTAGAGTTGCATTTATTCTTTTCTATTTTGCCACTCTATAAACAGACATGTGTCAAGCTGATCTTTATGAAGTGAACGGTACATGTTTCTGTGCTGAATGAGAGCAGGTGCGCGCTGACAGACGGAACCCTGCTGTGAGCAAAACCTCACGTTCATTTCCTCCCGCCTCCATCTGCCTCACTTCCTGTGTCGCCCCAGGCCCATTCGCCCTAAAACAGCCTCAAAGAGCTGCGCAGGTATTAATACAGACTCACAGATAGACCTGAATGTTCAGAACTAGACCTCAGGCTGTGTGTGTTTATGTGTGAAACAGACTGAGGTGTGAGGAACGTGATGAATAATTGCTGTAGTGGAGCTAGTGGAGGTTCTGCTCTCTGAAAACACAAGCTGTTTGTTTATTTTGATCTTGCTGTTTTTCCGGACGCTCTTGTTTCTGTGTCTCCCGCCATTGACTGTGCCTCAGTCTACAAACACCCCCCTCTTCACCTTCCCCTCACAGATTCCTTCAGCCTTTTTTAATAGTGAGACAGTGAATGACAGGGAGAGATAGAATTTCTCCAACTTTGCATCATCATCATGATTTTTGTAAAATGTTACAGCACTCTGCCAAAAAATAACCTGTTCAATCCAACACAGCAACAGTGTAGAGCTTTATATATCAACTACAGGTCATACACCTGCTTATAATGACTTACAGGTACAGCAGTGAAAGAAAGAAAATAAAAGATAGAAAAATAAACCATACCGGAGTACAATGATGGTATCAGGTGTAAATATTGTGGTATTATATTTAAAATTAAATTTTGCCTCCTTAAGATGAATCTCTTATATTCCTTAATTTTAAGTCACTTTGGATAAAAGCATCTGCTAAATGAATAAATCTAAAAGTGATTTACTCAACAAATTTGTTTATAAACACTGATTCAGACAGGAACGTATAAAGTGACTGCCATTATGAGTGAGTCATTGAATCATTCACTGAACTGATTCCTTTAAAATACTGCTTCATTCAGGAACGAATAAAGTGACTTTCATTATGAGTGAGTTAATGAATCATTTGCTCAACTGATTCGTTTAAAACACTGATACATTCAGGAATGAATAAAGTAGGATTGTTTGACTTGAAGCGGCGCTGCACAGACCGATCGGCGTATGACATCAAAGCACAGCGAGAACGATTCAAAAGCATACGGAGCCGTCATCTCTCTAATCGTTCTCGCGGTACTGTGATGTCATACACCGATCGGTCTGTGCAGTGCCGCTTCATGTCAAACAAGCCTAGTGACTGCCATTTTGAGTGAGTCATTGAATCATTTACACAACTGATTCGTTTAAAACACAGTAATTCAGGAACGAATAAAGTGACTGCCATTATGAGTGAGTCATTGAATCATTCGCTCAACTGATTAGTTTAAAACGCTGATTCATTCAGGAACGGCACTGCTTTGTGTGTAACTATGAGATGTGCAATATTCTGCTGCTGCTTTGTTTGGAAATATTTTTTTTATTTTTTTATAATGAAGCAAAATTAAGTTTCACACTTATTTTGACAGTCAAAAATAGTCGATTGTGAATGAACTGACTCTGAATTTTAGTATTGTTCTTATGGATCCTTTTTCAAATACAAGGTCAATATTGATTTTCACTAACGACAAATTATCCGTGAATTTATATGGAACTAAGCTTTAGGAGCTTTCCATCTTTACTCTCCTCCCTGTTACGTTGCATTCGGAGATCGACAATTTTTGACTGTCAAAATGCCGGCGGACACAGCTACAGCGAGTTGTTCAAAATCTTTCTTTTTAGTAAACTCTGTGTACACAAACAATGTTCTCAGTGCTCGAATTCATGTGCAGAGCCCCTGGTAAAACTTCGAGCAAAGTTTCATGTTGTGTCGAGCCTTCTTAGTGTTTTAAAAATAGCGATTTTTGATGCTATCATAGAAGTGCCCCTAGCACTCCCATTCAAAAGGCAATTTGACCGAAAAACGAAAATATGGTAAATCTTAAAAGTGGCGTTTCCATTCTAATTATGCTTCTACATGAAAGTTTGCATCGGGTAGATTAACAAAAATACCCTAGGTTGCATTTTGGCGAGAGTTATCCTTTAAGGTACTTTGATATATACTGAAGGATTATCATATTTACTTACTGGTTCTGGGCCTTGAGGTGTCTAGACAGGGTTTTCTGGTATTGATCAAACTATGTACCTTGAAAGTCCTGATGGAAGGTTGAGTTTAAGTACATCTCTGATTATGGTACTTTTGTATCTCTCTTCAAAAGCATCAGTCGTGTAATTGCTGTATGAGTCCTTATAAAAGCCCAATTAAAAGAGCATCAAGTCTCTTATCCATAAACAACATTAACAATGGCTAATTAAACCTGCACTCTCTGATTCTGATTTACTTGCTGGAGTCATTTAATAGAGCAGCTCTTTCAGTCCCTCACCTTTGCATTGCTGTTTTCATTGTTCTTTGCCTCTTGAATGAGCTCGTCACTCCATCATCATCTCTGTAAAGGTAAAACATTAATCGTGTGTGAACGTACAGTCCTAATGGGGTCTCGTCATTATAAGGGAAGCGTTTGAAATTCTTTTTTTATTTTCATGCCACAGCTCCACAGATGTATTAGTTGCCATGACAATTGCAGCTTCCCTCCAAAACTCTGCAGCTGCTTTCTGATGAATTCATGAAACATGCAAATAAGGCAAACACACACACCAGCCCGGCGGATAATCATGTTACAGCTTTCAACAGTTCCTCTTCCTCTGTGGCTGATTATAAGACGTGGATTTACCAGCGCCAGAGGTTTAACCGCTTCTCATTGGCATATGAATGTTCCTGAGACGGGCTGATGGAGGTGGAGGCGTTTAAAACAGCTGATTCTCTGTCTGCTGTTTCACTGATACACTGACTTGAGTAAATGAGCTATTTTAAATGTGTTTGGGGAGAAATATGATTATAGAGCTGCGTATCTTGTTGCTTTGCCGTGTCTGGTTTTGGCTTTAAAGTACAATGATCTTTGATTATAGCAATTAGATGATGAACACATTTGATTAAGGTCTAATCCACATCACTTTATGTATGTTATGTTTATGATGCAGTTATCTAATACAGAAGAACATTTGTCTGTTTTAAATGAAAACAATTTACAAATGAGCAAGATGCTTCACATGCAGTGGCGTCGCATTATTTGGATTTTTTTCCTGGATTTAAGTGTATCTTTAAAGGCTAACTCTCGCCAAAATGCAATCTAGGGTCTTTTTGTTAATCTACCCGAGGCAAACTTTCATTTAAAGGAATATTAGAATGGAAACGCCACTTTTAAGATTGACCGTATTTTCGTTTTCGGTCAAATTGCCTTTTGAATGGGAGTGCTAGGGGCACTACTATGATAGCATCAAAAATCACTATTTTTTAAACACTAAGAAGGCTCGACAGAACATGAAACTTTGCTCTAAATATCACCAGGGGCTCTACACATGAAGTCGAGCATTGAGAACATTGTTTGTGTACACAGAGTTTACTAAAAAGAAAGATTTTGAACAACTCACTGTAGCTGTGTCCGTGACAGTCAAAAATAGTCGATCTCCGAATGTGAATGAACTGACTCTGAATTTTAGAATTGTTTCTTATATGAGGATCCTTTTTCAAATACAAGGTCAATATTGATTTTCACTAACGACAAATTATCCGTGAATTTATATGGCAGACTGATCTCATGAAATGGCGTATGTATGACGCCAATTTGTATCTCCATTTTTGGCGTGCTATCAACACGCATAATCGCTTTTCAGCGTGTTTATCAACGCCGTTGACTTAACGTTACATTACTGTATATATAAATATATATGACCTACCCCAACCCTGTCCCTAAACCTACCCGTCACTGGGGTTAATACCATTTATGAGTCTTCCCCTACCATCCTAGGAAAAAAAATATCGCTCCCCAGATGTAGATATACATTTTGCTTCGTTTCGCTCGGACATTTTACGGCGTACACATACACGCGGAATCACTCTGACATTTAAAGGGTAACTAAACCCCTGGTCAGAGCCTGACTCCACCCACTGGCAATATTTGAAAAATGCTGGAAAAGTAGGCAGAGCCCAGTGGAGAGGGGGCGTGCATCTGAGACGTATCTCTCTGCAGGCAAGGGCGTGGTTAGCTGGTACCCTCTGACATCACCGGCCACCACAACTTCCAATAGGAAAATTCAACTGCAGTAGCCACTGTTCAACCTGAAGAGGGCAGCACTCAGACGTTTTTACACCATATTTTGTAAAATTAGAACACTTTAAACACAAATGTAAAAAAAATTACTTGAATCAATGAACAGCACTAATAAAGCCCCATTCTTACAGATCATTAACTAAAAAAAGTTGGTTTAGGGTTTAGTTACCCTTTAACGGCGTAGACATACACACGGAAGATGACGGTTCGTTTCGGCGTGGACATACACGCGGATAGCTCAAAATGCGTATAGATAACACGCCACTTGACTTGAAAGTGACAGTCACAGTCACACACAAAGTGACTTTGCGTATGTTTACGCAAAGTCATGATGTCATGTTGCATATGGAACTAAGCTTTAGGAGCTTTCCATGATCTTTACTCTCCTCCCTGTTACGTTGCATACGGAGATCGACTATTTTTGACTGTCAAAATGCCGGCGGACACAGCTACAGTGTTGTTCAAAATCTTTCTTTTTAGTAAACTCTGTGTACACAAACAATGTTCTCAGTGCTCGAGTTCATGTGTAGAGCCCCTGGTGATATCTAGAGCAAAGTATCATGTTGTGTCGAGCCTCCTTAGTGTTTTAAAAATAGCAATTTTTGATGCTATCATAGAAGTGCCCCTAGCACTCCCATTCAAAAGGCAATTTGACCGAAAACGAAAATACGGTCAATCTTAAAAGTGCCGTTTCCATTCTAATTATGCTTTTAAACGAAAGTTCACCTCAGGTAGATTAACAAAAAGACCCTAGGTTGCATTTTGGGCGAGAGTTACCCTTTTTGCTGAAAGCCAAGAAGCAAATATTATCAAATATCCATTTTTTTATAATTGTTAGTATACAACAGGATTAGTCATTTAAGAACAAAATATAATGGAATAGTGTAGTATTTAGTACATTTATTAGATTCAAGAACACAAATGTATGTACACTAAATAACAAATAACCATTACTGGATTTGTTATGATCCATTTATACTGTAAATAATAACGGTTTGTAAGGTGTCATTATTTACAGTTCAGTTGAATGACCCAGCTGCTGTTTGAGCTACTTTGCAGTGTGGGTACACACAACAGTTTTTTGTTAACTTGTTTTTTTTTTATTTCAAAACACTTACTTGTTAACTTGTATTAACTTGGATCTTCATCACTGTGTGCAGATCTCCTGGCGGTGCCGAAGCATCCGTATGCAGCCATGGAGAACTGGGGCCTGAGTGTGTTTGTGGAGCAGAAGATCTTGTTGGATCCTGACGTCTCCTCCTTCTCCTATCAGATGGAGCTCACCATGGTGGTGGTGCACGAGATCTGCCATCAGGTAAAACACACTTCCTGTGGTTTCACATTGTTTTACGGTCAAAGTTAAGCTTCACCTTGATGGAAGAAGACGAAACAGATTTATATACGGGCTGATGTTTAAAACAGCTGATTCACTGTCTGCTCTTTCACTGATACTATATCAGATGTGTTAATAATAAATCACAATGGACTAATTTAGTCCAATCATATCACCTGATCTGTCAGCGTCACTTTTCTGACATGATGTGTTGTTCATTTCATGACTGTTAAAGTCGGCATGAAGTTCCCTATTGTGACATTATGTCCGAGTAGAAAGACTTCTCGGACAAGAAAACATAGGTAAGCACATCATCAGAGAAGAGATGTCACTGCAAGAGGGAGAGAAAGTTATTTTGATTAAAGATTACAAGGGCCCTTGAATTAAAAATAATAATAATTATGATGATGCACAAGGATAAATCATTTATAATAAACACTGCACTATTCCATAAAATATAGCCTAAGATATGGCAATTTTGATTTCATGGTGACTTTAAAGTGCTGCATCTCTATGCACAACTTCAATCACGCCTCAAAGAAGTTTAATATTTGCTTAATTATAGGTAAGTTTAATTTACACAAATGTAGTTTATCCAAGTTTTGTGGCATTTTTTTTTTTAAATCCTTAAATTAGCTGAAAGAAGGAATGCCTCAAAACTCTCTAAACTACTTGCAATGTATATTTGATTATATATTTCATTGTTAGGACTATAATTTATTTGTATGAATTATTTGTCATTCTTTTATTTATTTATTTATTTGCAATAAGTTTCTCTTTCAACGAAAGATGCTTGAATTTATTGTGCTAATGTGTTTAACAATAATGTTTGTTATTTATTAAATAGAGGTTTAATAAAGGTAGTTTGAGGTGTCTCATGAGCAACTGTTCCAGCAGGAATTCAGTTAATGAGATAACAATAATGGAAATTGATCGAAAACGAATTTAATTAAGGATGGATTAACCGGGTCTGGTCAATGAGCACTAAAAACCTCAGCTCAGTTCATTTACTTGTAACGTTAAAGGTAGCAACTTTCTATGAAATGCACCTAAAAATAGCTCACAAATAGTGAGCTGCTGCGGGAAAAGTTCTCGACCCAAGCTGCCAAAAACATGAGAATGATTAATATATTAAGCGCATAAAGAAACTCGTAAGCGTATTAGCCTAGCGTAGTTCGCTCGCCCTGTCAGGTGCTCTGGCAGAGATATCTGTCATGTTTAATGCGTGAGACATGTTTTCCCCAACGCAGTGAGCGCATAACTTACATTTAATGTTTATATCCTTGTTTGTAAATGTTATAAATTCACATGAGTATTTGCATTTTGCATTAAGACTTGTCCTGACTCCTGACAGCAAGCGAATCTCCGTCAATCTTCGCAGACTTAACTAAACGAGCGCGAGCGCGCGCATGCGCATCGAACAGACTGAGTGCCTCAGATAAATGACGCACTATAATTATGATTGATTTATTAATTTTATTAAATATTTCTTGTTTGTCATTAGATTTAGGTTTAAAATTCTACATGTACGGCAAGTAATTGTATTTTAATCAGGACGTGTAACTGAAAAGGATTAGCATAATTGAATAGCCTATAAGTGATGTCTCTTATATTTAGGCTACAGAAAAGAAAAAAAAATAGAAAAAAAAATAAGGCATTGATCTACTTACAGAAGACAGAGAAAGAAAGGCAAAGTCAGAGAGTAACAGAGAGTGTGAAGATGGTCAGTTGTTGAGTTAAAGGGCAGAACAGCAGCAGATGTAATTGGACATCTGGAGAATTTGATGCACAGCTCTTATAAAAAGAGCTTTACGCATCACCTCCATTGGGATTGTGAAAGTAAAGATTTCCTTTCTCCATCCCTCTTTCTTTCTGTTTTTTCTCTCTGTCTCTCTAGAGTGTTTCGCGCATGCACAAGCCTTTCTTGTGTTAAATAACCTATTTTTCGTGCCTTTGCATCATTGCAGACTATTAGATGCAGATTAAACAAGCAGTCTGGGTTAAAAGTGATTTTTTTTTTCTTTTGGCATTGAAATAATGTTCAGTAAGGGACTTTAAGTCCACAAATGCATCATCGGCATGAATTGTAAAGGAAACGTTGGAATTATTCATTGCATGTGCTCATTTTTCACCAGCCTTTGTTTGCAGCTCTTATGTTGCTGAGAACCTTGGATTTTAGTGCCTTTTGTTATGGCGGATTATTGATGAGCGTGTTGGAGATGTTCTGCATTCTCAGTATTGTTCTGGATTCATCTCTTGAATAGTCTTCCTCATATACTGCTGAATCGCAGCTCTGCATTGTGGTCTAGCTCAAAGATGATACAGCATGTCTGCAGTTCTTTCCTCTTTTCTTTTCTTTTCTTTTCTTTTCTTTTTGTTTGTTTTTTCTTTTTTGTTTTCTTTTCAGGGAGAAGGAAATAAAAGAAAACAATCCCCTCATCTCTCATTTCTGCACAGATAATTCAGCTCTGTCTGAACTCAGTCTGAACCTTGTACAGTAAAACACTCTCACAGGGAGCATGAAATCATGATATTATTTCAGAAACAGCAATAATGTGCATATTTGATAGTTTTAGAGCTGGAATTCATGAGAGTAACCCAGATCAGGATGTTCTCTGCACATAAAGCCCTGTTTTACGATCAAGAATAATTGAAAAGAAGCAGCTGTTGGAGGCTGGAACTATAATGTTGTCTAGTGATGATGTTTACAGGTAGAAAACTGAAGTATGTCCAATGTCTTGCAGTAGGCATTCCCACTGAATTCACATTTATCTATGCGTACAACACGCTGTAAAGCTGAAACCGTCATCATACCAAAAAATTTACAAATGGGATTGTATGAATTCATACGAATTAAACTATTTGTCAAAACATAAAATAGTTATGAACTGTCGTGCCAGTGTGTTGATGCTAACTTAAGATGTCAGATTTAACACGGAAAGCATGTAGTCAGTCCAAATTTAAGCTTTAAACACACAAGCGTGTGCATATGTGAGTAAGTGTGCTTACTTATAAATAAGAGAAAGGAGGAGAGACACAGAGAGTAAAAGACAGAGATTAGCCGTCACGCGTATTGAATTCACCTCAGGCTGTTTCACCCTTTTGTGTCGCAGCTCTCTGGAGCTTCTGCTCATCTTTATGTTTTTTAATTAAGATGCCATTTTTCTCTGCTTCAGTCTCATGCCCATCATTTTCCTACAGAGTTAAATAGCACACTGCTAATTATTTTCCACTGTAAATTACTTTGACTGAGCTCAGAGCGTCAGAGTGGGTGGGGCTTGTGCTTATCTGACATATTGATTGGCTCCTTTATTTTGAAAGTATCAGTCCTCATCCAGCACATATTCTGTCATACATTAAAAAGTCTGTCTGAGCAAGTACTAATAACACGAACAAAGTGCCGGCTTCTGAAAAATTGCATCTGTATCTCGTCGCTCTCGCGGACTGCCAGAAGAGAATTGATTAGTAGATGATAGACGCTGTTTTCTATTGTATAGGTTTATCCTGTGGACTCTCCTGGCCTCATTTTAATGCCATATACTGTAGCAGCGGATTGTTAATAGATTTGCCGCTGCCAGCGATGGGGTTTATATGTCACAGACGCTCAATCACTGTTAATTTCTTATCTCATTTCAGCCTCTCAGAATTAAATGAAGCTGCCACAGTCCTTCATATGCAGTTATTCAGCCAATAAAACAAGCCTAATAGAGGCCGATGCAGCTGATGTTGAGTTTTCTTATTTTCCCACAAATTGGAAAGGTGACATTCTGCTCTCTGGATATGAATATGTTTTGGATATGAATATGTTTGGAGAGTGAGGCTTCAGTTCTCATACTGTACGTCACATACATCTTTTAAAAACACATTTAGACATTAAATATGAGTTAAACATTAAATATGAGGATAAATGGCTGTCAGTGGAGATGAATCTGACTCACGTCTGTTGGCTGGTGTTTTATTCTCTGCTCATTTATAAAAGACAGCATCCGTAAACACATGAAATAGGAGATTTCACACTCTCACTCTGAATTCTGACAAATAAATACATTTTGTCACTCAAATCAAAATTCTCTTATTGTGATTTGAAGCAATTTCCAGTTCTAGTTCAGGTTTACTGAGATTCAAATTTGAAGAGGATAAACAGTGTGATGATGGTTTCGAAATCTAGTGAGCTACCTTGTTGTCTACTGTCTACACAGGCAGCTGCTTTCTAAGCACACATCCTCACTGAAACTGAACCTCAAAAGTGAATGATTTGGTAAAGGTAAAGAGCATGAGAAAGTTGAAGAATGTTAATGGATCATTTCCAATAGAGTGTGATTTTAAAAGGATGATGGTAACACTTTACAATATGAATGCACTATGCATTAATTCATGCTTAACTAATGCACAGATAATCATGTCTTAATGTATGACTCAAGAAGAACTAAACCATTTATTAATGATTACTGCATCAGAAACGAATAAAGAGTCCATCTAATTAATAGGTCAAGTAATATATGAATTGCTATTAATTAAATGTGTAAAAAAAAATTATTGAAATAATTCACTGACAAGAACATTGATATTAGTGTAATTACTACATAAAGTATACTTGCAAAATATACAAGGATTTTACTTAAATTTAATAAAACAATCTTGAAGTAAGCTATACTTTCTATTTTTAAGGGATTTTTGACCATGATACTTGTATAGTAGATGCAGTTTTGATTCTAGTATCTAACATTCGAATTTGTACTACATTACAGCTTCAGGACTACTTTCTAGTGGTTTTCCAGTCGAGAAAGCAATGACCTTTGCCCTGCAGTCACAAACTTGATCCAGCAGACACCTTGTCTGAACCTACTTGTTAAATGTCAATGAAGGACATTTAAGCTCAAATATTCAGGCTTTTACTGCAAGTAAAAGTTAGCTGAAGGCTTCATGTCAGTATGATTCTTCAGAGTGATTCTCAGCTGCTTTGGTGTGTTTCATGTCTTAAGGTTTTTTTGTTTTTTTATTATGCCGTTGAAGGTTTTCTCCTGCCTCAAATGTACAGTATATGCTGCAGTATAGAGGTACAGAGTGAACTCTTCCCTGCATGAATCCCGTCAGCGTATCTGTTAATGAAGCAGGAGGGCTGCAGAATCCCTCTGTTTCAGCTTTCTTCTCACAGACATTGTTGAAGGCGTAATTGAGCGAGGGTCTCTCTCGTACTGTTCATTGACATACTAGAGTTGTTGAGCTATCTGTGTTGTTCCTCAAGGTTTCACTGTACCAATCCATTTGCTCTGCAGCTTCTGTCACACAATAAATGACGTGATGTGACTCACTGTCCTGGTTCAGTGTCATCAGAACATCTGACAAATTAGAAGAGGGCAGAAAAAAGTCACTAGACCTTTGGGAAGCTACTTGATGTATGATTAGGAGAGAGTTGAGAGCAGGATAACAGCTGTTTCTCTCCGCGCTGCGGCTCTTCTATCAGTCCATGTGTCTGAGTCACAGATGAACGTCAGGCGCTTGGAGAGCCTTTGAGAACATGTCATGTTCAGATGAAAAAGGCCAGACTTCCAGAGGTTTGTTTGCTGCAACAATGAGATCCGGCGTTCAGTAGCACATCTGCTTGAGCCTCAGAGCCTGTGGAAAATATCCAGCTCATTCACAACTGCAATGTTGCATCTTTTCCAGTCAATAGCCCTGTTTTGCACACTGTCATCTGCACACAATGGCAGGGATCATTTGAATAGGTTCTACCTTCCAGATGGGACGTTTCATAATCGAATCCTTATTTTTCTCTCTTCTGTTCATTTACAGTGTCCTTGGCGGAGCGCCCAGGTATGAATGCTGTGAAACAGAAAAATGTGTTTTTAATTGTGTAACTGTAGGTAATTGATTGTTTAGGCCGCTATTAATCATAGTTCAAAAGCTCTGCCGGGTTCTCAATGTTCTGTGAAGCCATTTGTGAACAACTTTTCTGTTGAACCAGAGTGCAAATGTTTATTAGAAGTGTTTGTTTGTACTTCTACTTCTGAAGGAAGAGAGTTATTTTTCTGCGGTATTGGACTTTTCTAATAAAACGTGTTTGCCACCAGATGAAATATGCTTTTGCTGATATTGGATGAAGAGGAGAGTGTATATTTTCCTGATGCTTTGTCCAAATAAAGTTTGGTTTCAGTTTACCCATGAACACTTTTCTTGTACAAAAGTTTGTCATAATTGTTTGCCAGTGAACATGAAATCGATTTTTGTAATGGTCCCTGTGTTTCTCGGTTGATGATTGATGGTTCATTTCTTCTCTTCTAGTGGTTTGGCGATCTAGTCACACCAGTTTGGTGGGAGGACGTTTGGCTAAAAGAGGGATTCGCTCATTACTTCGAGTACATCGGGACTGATTTCCTCTTTCCCAAGTGGAACATGGTGAGTTGTTGCTCAGATGTGAGAACTGTAATATTCAATATTCACCATTCAATGAATCATACATAACTTTGAAAGGAAAAAAGATGTGATATGAAACAATAGATTATAATATACATACTTACAGAGAGAGTTTTGACGGTTTTCATGCTATTCAGATGTCTGAATCTCCTAAAATAAGTGCAAATTTTAAATGCTTTTCACATGCACATGATCTTGAGCATTTCTTCTTGTGCAAAGATTCAGCAGAGCAGAAAACTACAATTCTCTTGCGGTGCATTTCCATGGTATAGATACTTTGATTGCTCAATGTTTGATTGCCTGTTAAATCTTGATAACAGCCTCTCAAGACCAATAAATCTCACATTTTATGGACGTTTACTTCTTGTTTAATCTGTTTCATATCAAGTAAAAGATCAGTTGTTTGGCTATTTCTGAGCAGGTACAGAGTCTCTCTGTTTTTGCTCTCTCTGTGGGTTTGCTCTGTCCAGTGATTTCTCAGTGTTGGGTCAGTCAACTGTCAGAACGTAATTGGATTGCTGCTGCCTGGTCAGTGTCACTCAGAATGACCATTATTATCACTTTAAAAAAGCTAGTATTGCTTGTTCTCGTTGAAGATGTCCAAGAGAGATGTCAGAATATATTGTCACTATCCTCAGCTGGTATTTAATTAAATTATTTTATAATTGTTGAAGTTGTAGATTAGCAGTAAATGCACTATTCTTCAACAGATTGAACCATGGTGCTCAATTCTAGTCGTCTTATCATTTATTGTCCTCTCTTTAACATTTCTGAATAGAAGTGGCAAAAAGCCAAAAATAAATTCTTTAAAAAAGTACAAATAGAGAGGAGTCACGTGATGCTCTTGTTAAGTGGCACGTTTTCGCCGAGCCCCCGCGACCATCGCGTTATTTTCTAATTTTTACATTAAACTGCGTGGCTGTTTATTTCCTTAATCTTCATTATCCAACTCGTAAACATGTCAGGATCAGGTCCCGCATCTTCTCAACAAGAAACTAGAAGGGGCCGCACGACAGCAAAAGGCCAACCGCCTACTAATCAGGGTAACAAAGATGGTGGCTCTTTAGCTGAACAGTCCAGTCTGGTACAGGCTGTAACTGATAATCTAAGCGTCTTCCTGGACGAGAAATTCGCTCGTTTAGAGTCGACGTTGGACACAATTACAACCCGATTAGAGGATAACACGAAGCGTATCACGGAGGCGGAGAGCCGTGTCTCCCAGACCGAGGATGAAGTGGCGGAACTTCACAACAATATATCGACGTTGGAAAAAACTGTACAGTCCCTCTCGGAGAGAGCAGAAGACGCCGAAAATCGCAGCCGGCGGGACAACATTCGTATAATTGGTCTGAAGGAGGGCGCGGAGGGTCGCCAATCTGTTAAGTTTTTTGAAACCTGGCTGCTCAAGCTGCTGGAGATTGAAACAAAACATGGCGCTATTAAAATCGACCGGGCGCATAGAACACTGGGCCCGCTCAAACCCAACCGCGCACGCCCTGTGCTGATTAAGCTTCACAACTACTCGGACAAGAGTAAAATCCTGGCTGCTGCAAAGAAGAAGAAACGTCTCTCATATGAGGGAAGTGACATTCATATCACGCAAGACCTGTCAGTTAGAGTCAGAGAGGCTACAATGACGTCTGCGGTCAGCTTATTCAAAGAGGTGTCCGTTTTGTGATGCGCTACCCTGCTAACCTCTGTTTCAACCATAATGGGTCTGACCACTCCTTCCATTCTGCACAAGATGCACAGGCGTACCTGACCAGATTGGATTAAAATATTATGTTGACATGATTGGCTGAGATGAGTGCTGCGTCGCATTACCACAGTCGGTAAATGATTGGACAGACAGTTTTCACGGTACACTTAAAGTCTTTTTATTTATTTTTCTCTACTGTTCAACACCAGTTTAGATTCACGGTGCATTTAAAAACGTTCTTATTATTTACTGCTCAGCAGCAGTGTGGTGTTGAGTGATGTTGTTACGCAGCTGTTTATTCTTATTCCAGTATAATGTTTATTTGTCTAAAAAAAAATATATATATTTTTTTATTATTATAAATTTTCTTTAATTATTATTATTTATTCTTTACTGTCTAGCTCCAGTTTAGGTTAATGGTGCATTTAAATACTTTATCATTTACTGCTCAGCAGCAGTGTGGTGTTGAGTGATGTTGTTACGCAGCTGTTTATTCCTATTCCAGTAAAATGTTTATTTACCTAAAAAAAAAATATATAAAAAAAGGGTTATGTTTAAGGCACATACAGTGATTTCAGTCACTTGGTTGCTGTTACGTAATATTACGTGTGATGGGAGTGGGGGGGGGGGATAGAGTTAAACTCCGTCTTTCGGTGTAATGTGGCTGCTTTTTTTTCACGTCCTCCACACTTTTGTTTTCAAGCTTGGTTGGGGGGGAGGGATGTGCTTATTATGCAAGGTTTGTAATCTTTTTTGATAACGGGGCAGGGAGGTTTTGGTTTAGTTTGGTGTGTTGTTTTGTTCATTATTTTGACAATTCTTTATGCTGTTTTAACACCCCAGAGCTCTTTTTTACCCGTTTTTTATATCTATCTTATGACTATATCTATCTTATGGTAACATTTGTATATGAGTGATCTTAAATTAATTAGCCTCAATGTGAAAGGCATTAACCATGTTGTCAAAAGGCAAAAACTTCTCTCTTTTTTTCAGAAGGAGAAATGTCAGATTGCGCTACTTCAAGAAACCCATCTCTCTGACATAGAGCACATGAAGCTGCGTAGAAACTGGGTTGGCCAGGTTTTTTTCTCCTCTTATAAGTCCAATAGCAGAGGAGTTGCAATTCTTCTTCATAAAAATCTTTCCTTTAAATTAGAAAAATCGATTACAGATAAGGAAGGTCGCTACGTACTTCTCTCAGGTTTTTTATATGGGGAACATGTGCGGTGTGATGAAGCAGACGTGAGAGACGGATCCATGTGCAACAATTTAATGAACAGTCTTTTCCAAACAGAAACGTTTCAATAATAATGCAAACACAAAAGGCAGTAAAGCTTGAAAAGGGTGCAGGCTGGCACTCAGGGCAGAAGGCGGAAACTCAGGGTCAGAGACAGGCTTGGTTCAGGGCTGGCAGCTGGTGACGGAATCCGGGGACAGGCTTAAGGTCAGGGCAGGCGGCGAGAATCAGAATCCAGGGACGGTCAATGGTCACGGGGCAGGCTGCAGACAATCAGAGAAGTTAGTAACAGGCAAGGTTCAAAGGCAAGGTCTGACAGGAATACCAGAAAACGCTCGGACATGAATCACAGTGAGACAATACTTCGCAAA
The DNA here is from genome assembly GCF_965113295.1 of Leuciscus leuciscus. Lineage (NCBI taxonomy): Eukaryota > Metazoa > Chordata > Actinopteri > Cypriniformes > Leuciscidae > Leuciscus > Leuciscus leuciscus. Next base: position 18,875,653 of record NC_138728.1, on the reverse strand, counting down.
GGACGCCGAGATAACAAGGCGTATATATAGCTTTGGGACCAGAGTTCATTCAGATCAGGTGCGGGGATAATCAGGGAGAAACAATCCATACTAATCTGAAGTATGCATGGCACTAGAGTTCAGAGGAGAGCGCACGGGGCAGAGTTCACAGAGAATCATCAGGACAGGAAGCCGTAACAGAGCCCCCCCCCCCCCCCCCTGCGAGCGCCTCCTGGCGCGAGGGAATTGACGACGGCGGGGTCTGAGGTGCAGGTTTCTCGGGGTGATTACGATGGAACTCCTGAGTGAGCAATGGATCCAGAATGTCAGTGGCATTGACCCAGGAACGTTCCTCTGGACCAAAACCCTCCCAATCTACTAGATACTGTAGTTGACCGGCTCGACGTCTGGAGTCCAGCAGATGGCGCACGCGGTACACCTCCTCTCCTTCCACCAGGATGGGCTGGGGAGCAGGGTCCTCAGTATCCACACACCTCTCTTCAGTAGGAGCAGCAGCTGGTTTGAGCAGAGAGACGTGGAATGTAGGGGAAATGCGCATATGTCTGGGCAGAGCAAGGCGGAATGACACAGGGGTAATTCGACTGATTATTTTGAATGGTCCTAGGTATTTCGGGCTGAGCTTCCTACATGGGAGTCTGAGGCGAAGGTCCCGTGTGGACAACCACACCCATTGCCCTGGCTGGTACTCAGGACTAGGTCTACGGTGACGGTCAGCTTGTTCCTTGCTGCGTCTTACAACAGTGGTTCCCAATCCTGGTCCTGGGGACCCACAGCTCTGCACATTTTATATGTCTCCTTTATCTGACACACCCAGTTCAGTTCAGAGATCTTTCCTAACGAGATGATGATCTGAATCAGGTGTGTTAAATGAGGGAGACATACAAAATGTGCAGAGCTGTGGGTCCCCAGGACCAGGATTGGGAACCACTGTCTTACAGCACGTTGGAGGTGAGTATGGGCCAGATTCCAGGTTTCCTCACTGTGTTTCAGCCAATCATCTACGGCAGGGACATTGGAGGGTTCCCCAGACCAGGGAAACAGGGGCGGCTGAAATCCCAGGATGCACTGAAATGGGGTCATACCTGTAGAGTGTTTGTGTATGGAATTTTGTGCATATTCCGCCCACATGAGGTAACGACTCCAATCCTCCTGATGACTGTGGCAGTAAGAACGAAGAAAGCGAGTGACTTCCTGGTTCAGGCGTTCAACTTGCCCGTTGGCCTGGGGGTGGTACCCCGAAGTGAGGCTCACGTTGACCTGAAGCTTCTCAAAGAAGGCTGACCAGACACGGGAAGTGAATTGGGGACCTCTGTCGGATACAATATCCTCGGGTAATCCGTAAAACCGGAACACAAGGTTGCACAGATGTTCAGCCGTCTGCAGAGCTGTGGGCATTTTGGTGAGCGGAATGAGACGGCATGCTTTTGAGAAGCGATCAATCACTGTGAGAATGGTGGTGTAACCCTCTGAGGGTGGCAGGTCTGTGATTAAATCTATGGCAATATGAGACCATGGGCGCTGCGGAATGGGCAGGGGCTGGAGTAGACCCGCAGGCAACAGACAAGAAGATTTCTGGGTATTACAATTCTGACAGTGCTGAATAAACTCGCTGGTGTCCTGGGAGAGCGTGGGCCACCAGTAGCGGTTCTGTAAGAGTTGGATGGTGGCGGTGATTCCAGGATGGCCGGAGCTGGGAAAGGCATGCACATGGTTTAGCAACCTGTCACGAAGAGTTTCAGAAACGTAGGTTTTCCCAGGCAGGCATTCAGACGGGATCACCATGTTGGCATTGGCCAGGGCAAGTTCGGTTTCGATATCCCACTGAACGGGACCAAGGACTAGGTCAGGGCTGATGATAGACTCGGGGGCATGGATTTCTAAATCGGTGTCAAACTGGCGAGACAGGGAATCAGCTTTGGTATTTCTAGACCCGGGCCTGTAAGTCACAGTAAACTGGAACCGGGAAAAGAACAGTGACCATCTTGCTTGGCGTGCGTTCAGTCTCTTGGCTGTGCGTAGGTACTCCAGGTTCTTGTGGTCAGTGTAAACAGTGAATGGGTGAGTGGATCCCTCGAGCCAGTGACGCCACTCCTCAAAGGCCGACTTCATGGCCAATAACTCGCGGTCTCCGACGTCATAGTTCCTCTCCGCTGAGTTCAACTTCCTGGAGTAGAAGGCACAGGGGTACAGTTTAGCAGGAACTCCCTGACGTTGAGAGAGGACAGCTCCCAGACCAGTATTCGAGGCATCCACTTCCACTACAAAGGGCAATTCAGGATTAAGGTGATGCAAGATAGGAGCAGTAGTGAACCTGTCTTTGAGCTGGTTGAAAGCCTGAGCAGCACTTTCGTTCCAGGGAAGGAGTCTCGTGCCCTTACGAACCAAGGCTGTCAATGGTGCTGCCACGAAGCTGAATCCCCTGATGAAACGTCGGTAAAAGTTTGCGAAGCCCAGAAAGCGCTGCAACTCCTTTAACGTAGAGGGCTGGGGCCAATTCACCACCGCTTTGACTTTGCTCTCATCCATAGCCACGCCCTCTGGACTGATCACATAACCCAGAAATGTTGTGGACGTCTGATGGAAGTCGCATTTCTCTAACTTGGCGTAAAGTTGAAACCGGATGAGTCTTTGCAGAACGGCTCGGACGTGCTGGATGTGGGCTTCGAGGGTGTCTGAATAAATCAGGATGTCATCTATGTAGACTATGACACAGCGGTGGAGCATATCCCGGAATACATCGTTGACAAAGGACTGGAAAACAGCAGGACTGATAGAGAGACCGAACGGCATCACGAGATATTCGTAGTGCCCAGTACTTGTGGAAAATGCCGTCTTCCACTCATCTCCCTCGCGGATCCGAACCAGGTTATAGGCTGAGCGTAGGTCTAGTTTAGTGTAATAGTTGGCCGTGCGGAGGAGCTCAAGAGCGGCGGGTACTAAGGGCAGCGGATAACGGAACTTGACTGTGCACTCGTTGAGTGTTCTGTAATCGATACAGGGTCGTAGACTTCCATCCTTCTTTTTGACGAAGAAGAAACCAGCCGACACGGGAGACGTGGAAGGTCGAATGAACCCCTTAGCGAGCTCCTCTTCAATGTACTTTTGCATAGCTTCAGTTTCAGGCTGAGAAAGAGGGAAGATGCGGCCTCTGGGTGGCAAGGAACCTGGAATGAGCTCGATGGCACAGTCGTTCTCTCGATGCAGGGGTAACCTGGTAGCTTTGACTTTACAGAAGGCTTCGGCAAGGTCGTGGTACATGACTGGCAGGTTTGATGACACGGGCTCCTCCCGGGGCTGAGTGATACTTTGGACCGGTAGGGGTTGGACTGTCGTAAGACACTTGGAGAAACAGTTCTCGCTCCAGCTGATTATCTGACCTGTAGTCCACTGAAGATGAGGGTCGTGAGTTCTTAGCCAGGGTAAGCCCAGGATGACAGGAGTATGAGGAGCATGGAGTACGTAGAAGTGTATAGTCTCGCAGTGAAGTGCCCCCGTGCGCATATGAAGCTTCTGAGTTACGTGAGTAATGCGGCCCGTGCCTAGGGGGCGTCCATCGACAGCCTCGACAGAAAGAGAAGAAGTGCAGGGAATTAGAGCTTTCTTGTGCAACAGAGCAAAATTTCTTGACATGAAATTTCCGGCGGCCCCAGAATCAACTAAAGCTGTAGCAGTAAAAGATCTTCCATTATTAGTGAATTCTAATGGCACTGAGATACAGGATAGAGGATTTAAACAGTCAAGGTTCAGACTCACCGAGGGTTTATCCTTGAGTGTGGGTCGTTGAGGACAGTGCAGACGGAAGTGACCGGCGCCACCGCAATACATGCATAATCTCAAGGTCCTGCGGCGTTCTCTCTCCTCCACAGACAGCTGCGAAGTATAAATCTGCATGGGCTCGTTGGTTTCGGTGGGCGTGACCCACGTGGCGCGAGGCGCGGAGAGGCTGCGTGAAGTGTTCGCAGCGCGGCTGCCGCTGCGGCGAGAACGTATCAAGTTGTCGATTTGGATGGAGAGAAGAACGAACTGATCCAAATCCTTTCCCTCGTCGCGACAGGCTAGCTCGGCTTGCAATTCGTGATTTAGACCCCGACGATAAACCACCTTGAGAGCATTTTCTGTCCAGTCGGTTTGAGCTGCTAGAGTACGGAACTTCAGTGCATACTCCGAGGCGGGAGTTCGTCCCTGCGCGAGCTCCAGAAGAAGATCCTCCGCTCCCTTCCCCTCCTTGGTATGTTCGAAGATGGCTTGAAAACGTTCCAGGAATTCTCCGTATGACGCAAAGGCGGTACCATCATTCCTCCAGACCGCGGTGATCCACTCCAGCGCGCGCCCGGTGAGTAGAGAGCATACAAATGCGATCTTGCTGGCGTTTGTGGTATGTGGAGAAGTCTGTTGGGCGAGATACTGAGAGCACTGTAAGATGAAGCCCTTGCATTTACCTGGGTCTCCGTCGTATTTCTCGGGTAACGCGAGGCGTGGGCTAGCGCTTGCGGTCAATAGAGAGTCCGGTGAGGGGACAGGTGCAGCGGGTGCTGATGCGGAAGCCGTTTCCGCGGTAGGTTTTTGCAGGGCTTGAACCGCTTTTATCAATTCCTCCGTTAGCGTGGTCAGTCGAGACAGCTGGTGGTGATGAGTGGCTAGCTGAGAGGCTTGGGCGGTGTAAGCAGCCGACAGGGCGGTCATTGTCGCTGGATCCTCGTTTGGCGAAGTATTCTGTGATGAAGCAGACGTGAGAGATGGATCCATGTGCAACAATTTAATGAACAGTCTTTTCCAAACAGAAACGTTTCAATAATAATGCAAACACAAAAGGCAGTAAAGCTTGAAAAGGGTGCAGGCTGGCACTCAGGGCAGAAGGCGGAAACTCAGGGTCAGAGACAGGCTTGGTTCAGGGCTGGCAGCTGGTGACGGAATCCGGGGACAGGCTTAAGGTCAGGGCAGGCGGCGAGAATCAGAATCCAGGGACGGTCAATGGTCACGGGGCAGGCTGCAGACAATCAGAGAAGTTAGTAACAGGCAAGGTTCAAAGGCAAGGTCTGACAGGAATACCAGAAAACGCTCGGACATGAATCACAGTGAGACAATACTTCGCAAAGGACACCGAGATAACAAGGCGTATATATAGCTTTGGGACCAGAGTTCATTCAGATCAGGTGCGGGGATAATCAGGGAGAAACAATCCATACTAATCTGAAGTATGCATGGCACTAGAGTTCAGAGGAGAGCGCACGGGGCAGAGTTCACAGAGAATCATCAGGACAGGACGCCGTAACATGCGGATTGGCTGCATTTACGCCCCCACGGCATATGAGCCTAAATTTTTTTCCCAAATTACTTGCTGACATTTCTTCATTCTCATGCTCTCTCATACTCCTGGGAGGGGATTTTAACTGCGTACTAGACCCATCAATAGACCAGTCTCCTCTAAAAGGTACCAAACCAAGGAAATGTCTTAGACTTCTAGAATTTTGCAAGGATCTGGAATTGTTTGATGTTTGGAGGTCTGTTCATAGGGAGAAAGATTATACTTTTTTCTCCCAGCCGCATCAAACGTTTTCACGTATAGATCTATTCTTGTCATCACAAGGGATATTGGACAGAACGTTGGATTGCTCCATTGGAATTAGGACTTTATCTGACCACTCTCCCGTTACAATAATAGTTCATCCCCCGTATAGAGATCCGTACAGTAGACAGTGGCGACTGAATCCTTCATTAATGAGCTGTTCTAAATTTATGCAATATCTTAAACAGCAGTGGGAATACTTTATTGACATCAATAAATCTCCTGAAGTTAGTCCATCTATCTTATGGGAGTCAGCAAAAGCCTACCTGAGAGGTGCAATTATATCTTATACCTCAGCTAAAAAGAAAGAGGCAATGGAAAATATAACAGAGCTTGAGAAAAAAATTCAGACTTTGGAGACAGATTTCAAAGTGTCACCCTCCAGAGGCGTATCCCAGCAGCTTAATGCAGCCCGTTCTGCTTTAGATTTGTTATTAACTAAGAGGGCAGAATCATCCATTTTTTTTGCCAAACAAAGACTTTATGAATCAGGGAATAAACCAGGTTGTCTTCTTGCACGGTTGGCAAGGGGGAGGGCAGAGACCAATCTAATTTCATCTTTAAAGGATAATTCTGGGGCTAATAGATTTGAAAACAGATACATTAATAAAATTATGAAAGAATTTTATCAAAATCTTTATTCATCAGAATGCCATTCTGTAGAGCAAAGGATGAGCCATTTTCTTGATAACATAAAGCTCCCCTCTCTCACACTGGAGGAGCAAGTGGACCTTTGTAAGCCAATTACAGAAGAGGAAGTTCTAGACACTATAAACTCTCTGAGGGGAGGGAAGGCCCCTGGGCCAGATGGCTTTTGCCCAGAATTCTATAAAAAAATGGGAAAAGAAATAGTAGGATCACTTACTGAAATGTTTACAGATTCATTGAAAAATGGTCAGCTTCCACCCACTTTAAATTTAGCAAATATTTCACTTATTCTTAAAAAGGATAAACCACCCGATGTATGTAGCTCTTATAGACCTATTAGTTTAATTGGAGTTGATGCTAAGATACTCTCTAAATTGCTGGCCAGAAGACTTGAGACGGTTCTTTCCAACCTTATAAACCCTGATCAGACTGGCTTTATTCAGAAGCGTTTTTCTATTACAAATATAAGAAGGCTCTTGAATGTAATACAATATACAAACCAACAGCATTGTGAGGCTATCTCTGTATCTCTGGATGCAGAGAAGGCTTTTGACAGGGTGGAGTGGGGGTATCTGTTTGAGGCTCTATGGAGATTTGGTATAGATGGTGATTTTCTGAAGTGGATTCAAACTATCTACCATTCACCTACGTCCTGTGTCATTACTAATGGTTTTCGGTCAGATCCCTTCCCACTTGCTAGGGGCACTACAGGGTTGCCCACTGAGTCCGCTCTTGTTCGCGCTGGCTCTGGGACCTCTAGCGGAGGCTATCAGACAGCATAAAGGTATAACGGGTATTTCAATGATGGGTGTAGAGCACAAAATAGCACTGTATGCAGATGATATTCTGTTGTTTTTATCATCACCCGAATTATTTATACCAACAATGCTGTCTTTATTTGAGGAGTTCGGTTTTATCTCAGGGTACAAAATAAATTTTAGTAAATCGGAAGCCTTACCTTTAGGCAATTTTAATACAGAATCTTTGATTAACTTCCCCTTTAAATGGTCCAAATCCGGATTTGTTTACCTTGGGATTAATGTGTCAACTGACCTGAATAAATTATGGAAACTTAACTGTGCCCCCATTATTCATACTGTTAAAAAAGATTTAAACCGCTGGCAAGCTCTCCCTCTTTCGCTGCTTGGTAGGATAAGTTTAATCAAAATGAATATTCTTCCTCGATTATTGTACCCTCTTCAGATGCTGCCCTTATGGTTAAGCAGGAAAGTCGCTGCAGAGCTGGAAAGTGCTTTTTCTAGATCTGCATGGAATGGCAGGAAGCCTAGACAAAAGATTAAATCTTTACAGTTGCCAGTAGAACTGGGTGGTTTAGCTATGCCTAATATTCTTTATTATAATTGGGCTTGCCATGCCAGACTTATCTGGGAGTGGTATAGGTCCTACTGTAATCTGTGTCCTAGTGTAGATTCCTGGGGCCTCATTTATAACCGTTGCGTACGCACAAAACAGGCCCTGAAAGAGGCGTACGCCGCTTCCGACGCATAAGTTGTGATTTATAAAAACAAACTTGACGGGAAAATTTGCGCACCTGCACGCAAACTCTGACCCATGCATACGAACGTTTTGGAGACGGAGCAGTTTGGCGACACCGATGGTGAGCTGGAGTTAAGTGTCTTTTTGGTCACTTTTAGACAGAAAATCTAAAGAAAATTAAACATAATACAGAAAGATAATACAAATATAATTTCACTCACCAAGCCTGTCACTTGAAGCAAATATCCATCCCTTCTTAAATGTCTGCGCCAGCGAGCGCGTTGTGCCGTTTAGTGAAACTGACGCAAATGACAGTTTAAATAAATAAAATAATGATTTAAACTATGTTTTACTTCTGATATAAACATTTAGATTAAATATGCCATTCAAACTAATGGAGTTAAACACTTAAACATTAAATCATTACTGAGAAGTTACAACATTTTTTATATTCAATCAATAGAAATATTTGTTGTGGATGCGATGTTTTTGAAAATAGTTTCGTGCAAATAATGCCCAAGGCCTCTCTGTTTCCATAAAAAATATAAATCAATTAAAAATACAATTCGGCCAGTGGAAAAGATTGACAAAAACTTTCTCTGAAATGTATTTGATTTGATTTATGTATTCAAAAACAAGGCAAGGATAGGCAACTACTTGATTTTTATTAATGTAATGTGTCTTGTACCGTTAAACGTCATCACGTGGATGAATAATCATATGCAAATGATATGTACATGAGGATCTGCATAGTAAAACTAGGCGTTGTAAGCTCCATATATGGTTATTTCGGGGTGGAGACGCATGTGCGCACAATCTTCCGCTGACTGGGATTTATAAAGTGAATTCTGCGCAGGTTCTGGCGTACGAATGGTTTTATAAGTCTGAATATTTTTTTGCATACGCCATTTTTGGCTTTCGGGCGCACGTACACTTTTAGTAAGGTTCCTACGCACAGTTTTATAAATGAGACACCTGGGCTTGTTCCCCATTCTCTATTTGGAGCCTGTTTGCTTGCCCCTACAAGCATGTGGATATAGTGAGAAAAAATCCGATACTTTACAATTCGGTTAAAGTTTGGCGTCAGATCTCAAGGTTCTTTGGGCAAGGTGAAATATTGTTTATGTTGAGTCCAATTTATTTGAATCAGGACTTTGTCCCGGGTTTAGGTTTGTCTATTTTTAAAGCATGGCACATGAAGGGAATCCGTGTAATAGGGGACTTGTTCCAGGATGACTCCCTAATGTCCTTCCAACAATTGCGACAGAAGTTTGATCTCCCAAAGCAACACCACTTTGGTTATTTACAAATTCGGCATTATGTTTTTTCAAAGCAAAGATATGCGCTGGATTCGCCAGCTCTTAGCAATTTGGAGGGTTTCCTCTTCAACACAACTAATGCTGCTCACTTTTTGTCTAGGTTTTATTCTTTTATATACTCTCATGCCTCTGGACTCTTGAATACAATGGCTCATAAATGGGAGAAAGACTTATGCAATGAATATATAGATGATGACTGGCAGGAGGCCATTAAATGTGTGAGGTCCACTTTTACTTGTAACCGGCTCAGAGAAACTCAATATAAGATATTGCATAGACTACATGTAACGCCAGTTATAATGAATAAAATTGATCATTCTATATCTGCCTTGTGTGTTAAGTGCCATACAGAGTTGGGGACATACTTTCACTGTTTTTGGAGCTGCAAGTATATCTCTAGATTTTGGAGCTTCATTGCTTGCGAAATTAACACCATTCTTCGGATAAAATTGAAAAAAAGATCCTGGTCTTTTCCTTCTGGGGCTTCCATCCAAGAGGCAGGCAATGACACTTACACTGGATGCAACAGGTTACAAGCTGTTAGATAAACTACTACTTGTGGCAAGGAAATGCATCCTTATTAGATGGATCAATGACACTCCCCCCTCTGTGACTCAGTGGTATAGAGAGGTCTTTGCAGTTTTGCCGCATGAGAGACTGGCTGCTGTGCTTAGGGGTAATGCACAGAACTTTTATAACTTATGGTCTCCGTTTATAGATCACCTGCCTTTAGATGTCAGAAAAATAGTCTTGTGTGCCAATTAGGGCTCTCTGGGGTGTAGCGCCCCTCCTTCTGGAGGTGGGCATTGCAACTTACAAAGAATGGTCTGGGTTATTTTGTGTTCTGATGTTCTTTTCGGTTCCAAATGACATGTATTAGTCTCCACTTTAGGTTGGAATCTTTTGATGATAGATTTATGTACGGGAAATATTTTAATATGCCTTTCTGTAGGTTTTGATTGTTAAACTTTATGTCTAATCAAGTCACCAACATCATTATTTATAATTGGTATTATTTTTATTTATACTATTGCTACTGTAGTCCCTTTTTCTATTTATTGATTATTTTGAATGTTTATGCATGTATCTTATCATTTATGCGCTATCTTTTTTTTTTTTGCTTTGGAGGTGTCTTTGTTGTTGTTGTTTTTTAAACCAAACCCATGTCACAATACTTTGAAGATGTTCTGTTAAGGTGTATTTCTATTTCCCTCGGGAAGACACATTGTATGTTGTACATGCTATCACTGAATAAACATGTCAAAAAAACCAAATTACGATTTACTAAAATTGAAACACAAACAAATAAATAATACTGTTTAATTTTGTATTTTAGTCCCAAAGTTTCTCTTTGGGTAGCTCAAAGGACCATGTTTTACATTAAGTTAATGGGTGTATTCGATCTTACAGTCAGTAGTGAATTAGCAGGCCAAATGGAGGCATGCATGGACTGGTTCATTATGAGCTTGTAAGGAACAAATTGTTCCAACTGTTTCAATGGTTATTATGAGCGCAGTTTGAGTTTGACTTCATGTGCAGAAAGAATCATATTTAATGGTGTTGAGCTCTGTTATCATGTCTCTATTTTTCAGTCCTGCTGCATTGCCACAGCAACCAGTGATTATGCCATCATATTTTGCTGTTTTAATGAAACTTTAGTCTATATGTAGTCTCTTCCAGATGTTCAATCAATTATCATAAGAGAGCTGTGAAATAATATTACAGTGCCACTGTGCCACAGACAGATTGGTGAGCTTCTGATCATAATGCATTCTGAACAACACGTTTAAACATTCTTACCTGTGCTAGTTGGCAAAAAATATTCAGAAGGAAAAGGCATACTTCATTAGTGCCACACCTGTGTGAGTCTGAACTAAAATGGCTAATTTACTGTGGAGCTTCACAGAGCTGGAATTTGTGCCAAAGCTGCCATTGAAAAAACACTTGAATTCAAGGCTGGCACACATAAACTAGAGCAAATCCAAACTCCTTTAAATAAAGTGCAAGGATTAAAAGTTTTATGGTCTAATAATTCGTCCACATCCATTTCCCCCATCCAGATGGGTTCACGTTCGGAGAAAGACAAAGCATGAATTCAGTTGACAATGCTCACCATCTCACAGGAGTCAATAGGTTCAGTGATGCTCTGAATTGTTGTATAACAGCCAAGAATTATGAGGCTATTTTTCCAGACCAGGTGCGTCCAAACACACAATCATATCATGATATTCCTGTATTATAGGGTGATAAATAAACCAGTGTAAATCAGTGTTTGTGAACAACAGGAGGAAGTCAAACACCTTCAAAGACTTCTTTTGCCACTATATCTGAACATTATTAATATTTTACGGGATTTTCTCGAGTCACGAACAGGACTTCCACCTAACCCACCTAAAAAAAAAAATAAAATAAAAAATATATTGAAAGAATGATACAATCCTGCCGTTCTTCTGATCTTCTGAAAGCCCTTTTCTTCATTGGGATCTAGATATTAGTATATTTAGGTGTATCTATGATCAATGATCATGTATCTATGATCAGTGGTCTCTAATGCTGCTATTGTGATGCACTTGAACTGCATGAACAATGTATAGATAATGTTTTGTGATAACGTTTTGAGAGCATTATTAAAGTTAACCTTACTGGAAGAATGTTTGTTCATAACTTTGAAAGAAAATTGCCAGAACGTTGGGGAATTTCTGAGAAAGTTCTCTGTTTGCTCATCCGTTACTGTGAATTAGCAGTCGTTCTGATTAAATATGTTTGGATCTTCTGCTCATGATGATTCATTGACTGTGTTCAGTTTTATTATGAGCTTGTGTGAAGATTATTGTGTGTTCATCACAAGACCTGACATGTCTTAGACTGGACTGGACATAGTGTGCACTAAGAGTGGTAAATGCTAAGAGTAAGTGCTGAAGGCAGTCTAAAGCGATACATTTAGCCCCTGTTGACATTTAATACCAAAAGTTTATTACATTCGGTTTTTTTTATTAAATTTTTTTATATATTTATCTAATTTGAGTAAGATACTGTCAGTATAGCACCCTTGTTTAATACTTGTGTGATTTCTCCTCATACACACATTCTCACTGACATAATGACCTTCCCATCCCATCTGTCCCAGTATTTCATACCTCTCTACTCAACCTTGGTTATGGAGCATCAGCCAAGCAGAGAGATCATTTGGGAACATCATTTCAGGGAGTAATTGGTTCTTTCTCGTCCGATAAGTTTAGATGGAAACACTTCAGCGCCCTGATAGGATGACTGTAAGAATTTACTTACCACAATTTGGATAATATTACACATTTCAAGAGGAAGGAGTGTAAACCAGAACTGAAAACTCACAAATGCACTGAGAAATGTGGGAATGGATTTGACAAGAGTCCTTAATAGGTCATTAAAACAGCCTATCGGTCCCTTAACCTGCTCACAACTACTGGACTGTTGGCTTCTCACATCCGTCATGCTAGAGAAGCTCTCAGCGAGGTTTAGTTACCCATCATGCATTGCTCCAAATCTGCTGACCTTAACGCCTGGCATCACTGTTGATCTCTGGCCTTAAAGTGGTTGATCAGTGAGAAACTTCAGGTGATGATGTTGAGACGTTAATAAGCAGCATCTAAATGAAGTATCATTGGACATAAACACCTTGTTGAGAGCGCATATGGGCCAGATGGAAGCTCTTCTCATTGCACTCATTTTATATTGCCCACTACGTGACTCACATAAAATTAGCTCCACATCACCAGCTGTTCTCTCTTTCTCTGTTTCTGTGTATTCACATTCACCATAATGTATGTTGTGAATTAACATGAAGGGCTCATTTGCATATATTGATTCTGTCTATATACAGTATTTACATTGCCCTGTGAAGCTTATATTAATCTAGACTTTAAAGTGACTGTCCATCAGGAAATACTGAAAGTAAAGACATGAAACACATGCTGTTCTCTTCTACAAGACCACTTAAGTGATGATATAAATAGCCTGAGAAATTAGGACACTGATTTCAAAAAGTTGCACTTCCTCCAAGATCTTCTCTCTGAAGTTAAAAATGAAGGATAAATTATTACAGCAGTCCATTAAGCAAAGCATGTTTCATTTTTTTTTATGACATGAACATCTAAAGATAATTATACCTCAGATGTAATTCTATTGTAGGAAATTTCACCCTTCATTAGCTGCTCAAAAAGAAAGAATTCATATGAAAGCCATACAAGATAGACTTATAAAATCTACAAATATGATAAAAAGTCACCCAACAATCACACATCAATCTTAGTTTGACGCTCAGATAAATATTCTCTGTATTGATTTGTATTGATTGTCTGTATGTCTCCTGTCATTTCATTAATCTGCTTTTAGCAGAACATCAGAATATGAGATTGTGATTTGAACACATTACATGAAACCAGGAATCACTGGGTTAATAGAATATGCCTCATTATTTTGACATAAAACTATGAAGGGTTTTGATGAACATTTGTTTCTGGACTTATTTCCATACGTTGTTTGTTGTAGCTCAAATCCCTTGTTTGAAATATCCTGCTTTCTTGGATTAATGTCTTCAGCATGATTTTTAATCAAGCTGCCAAAAGCTTTAATGGCCAAGAGTTATTCATAATGACAATGAATACAGGTGTAATAAAACATTCAGAGTATCAAAACAAGATGTGTTTATAACAGCTGATAGTTTGCTGACTTTCTCTTGGTCACTCACATTTAATAAATACATAAAGATGAGAAGATAATAAAATAATAAAATCTTAATTTAGCTTAATTTTGAATTTGGTCAGACAGTCAGTGAAGAGATTTTGCCAGAGGGCCCATTATGAAGATGTTTAGAATATGAACCTGCAGTGTAATGCTTTCATATATATTTCATGTGATTCATGTTTAATTCATTTTAATGTACAGTAACTGGCAAACCGCCACTTTTAAATGAGTAACGGGAAAATAGTGTCACATTTTACTGAAATGATTGTGGTTTTACATTCATGTGTTTATTTTAGCTGTATATCTTTTGAAAGTAGAAGTTGATCTACAAAACTGGAGCAAGTGATTATTAGTTTATTCAAACATTTAATATGAACATTAGGCGTCAGTATTTATTGTAATATAATATGTTGTATTTGTATATTTACATGACGTGTCAAGGTAATTCAAAGAAAAGCATGGCAGTACCATGACATTTTTAATTGCCTCATTGTGGTGTAATTTCTCATTATGTTACTTTTAAGCAGTTAAAAATTAGACTTCCTTAAAAAAATGGAAATATCCTGGGATCAGAGTAACATCTTCCTCAAGTGCTGCTGAACAACTCATTGCATTTGAGATCGTGACTCTCCACAGATCCACAGACAACAGTGAATGATGAGGGTCTTTTTCATCTGACCCAAAACTTCTACCTGTCTTTATAGTGATTCCTACAGGGAGACATTTGATCAGAGTAGAGAGACAGCAAGACCCCTGTACAACACACACACACACACACACACACACACACACACACACACACACACACACACACACACACACACACACACACACACACACACACACACACACACACACACACACACACACACACACACACACACACACACTGAGTGTATTGTAGCTCAAGTGTGTCGTGTTGGCGCTCGTGTGGCGACAGTGACGTTTCATCAGAATGAATTATAGAAGCTTCTGCAGGAATAAAGTCTTCAGTCATGAGAGATAGAGAGCTGGATTTTCTCACAACCATTTTCTAATTTCATTTATAGAGCAGCTCAAAGTTATTTTTACTTTTGAAAATAAAAGCTTTCATGAGACTTTCATGTTTATGTGTTTGATACTGTAAAAAACGAGTAAAGTCTCTCATCCACAGGAGAAGCAGAGGTTCCTGACTGATGTTCTTCATGAGGTGATGTTATTGGACGGTTTGGCCAGTTCTCATCCGATCTCTCAGGAAGTGTTTGAAGCCACAGACATCGACCGAGTGTTTGACTGGATCGCATATAAGAAGGCAAGAGAATCTCTCATAAAATCCCACAGGCTTCATTTGCATGATTGAAATGATTAGAAACCCTTAATATTGAGCTGAACTGAATTCAAAACTGATTTATACTATACAACATAAAATTAATTTAATTTACAAATTTTTTTATTCGGCAAGACAGTAGAAGAGGAACAATGACTTTGTAAAACAACAGTCTCGTCGGTCTAAATCAGTCATTTATTTATGTGCGGACTTCACCAATAGACTTGCTCTTTTATTGAGTCCAGTAAACACCTCAGTTTGCTTGTTATTTTTCTCCCAGCAAAAGAAATCTCAGTTTATCTTTGTGAATTGTAAATGGAGTCGTGCTGTTATAAGCCTCTTCACATACACAAGAAAAACAGTTTAATTAAAAGCTTGTTTTTTAGTAAGTCGAGGACAGAAACTGTTACACTGAGAGTTTTTGTGTGCTCTGGGGACTTTAGTGGCACATTAAACATTTCTCAGACCAGACAACATCTATTTAATTACCTCTTTCTCACTGAAACACACTTTACTGAAAAAAAACTCCAGCGCCTAAATATATTCTCTCATCTTAACATCCGAAAGCCATTAAAGACACAAAGAAAAGGAAAGAAATATCTTTGTCCTCTATCAGAGTTCAGACACAGACAGAATCTTCCGTCCACTGAATATTTGAGTGTCTGTGTCAACTCTCCCTCCAGCTGTCAATCAGCTCAAGGCCGGTTTGTGATTGGCTCTTGCGCTTCCTCAAGCCCCTCCCCCTGTTTCCCCACAAGTTCTGTTGGGTTATGAACTCTGTCAGTCACACTGACACCAGGCCGTCCCTTATCACTTCCTCCTCGCACTCTAAGGACTCTGAAATCCCACAACATCCCATGAGTCCCCAGCGCTAACAGGAAGTGACACTCATCACACAGATTGTGGAGGGATGGGACTTAGATGCTGTCAAATGAGCATGTCAAAGCCACTCAAAATCAAAAAAGCTGATGAAAACTCAGAAAACAGCAGAAAACAGCAGCAGCACCACATGGAGTCCTTGTTTAGATGATCCAGACCTGCTAGAAATTGAACAGTGCCATAATAACGGAACTCTTTTTAAATAATGTTAAACTTTTTCTGCGATGTACATAACCAGAAGTTCATCCTCCTTGAACAGTCACTCCACTAGAATTATGATTTTGACAACTTTCCTGGTCGAATAACACATTTCTGCATTTAAACCCTACAGAATATTTTGCCCCATTGACTTCCATAATAAGTGAATTCATGTACATTTTCTGTAGTAATCGACAGCATGTCAGATATGCTGTTCAAAACGCTCAAAACGATGTATATTTTTTTATTTTTTTTTACTTTTTGCATGTGTAAATAAGCAATCTTTATTGAACGTGTGTTTACTGTGTGTCCGCAGGGAGCCGCTCTGATCCGGATGCTGGCGAACGTCATGGGACAGACGCTATTCCAGAGAGGCCTCAATGTAAGTGTTACACTCAGTTCAAAGATGAAGAAGATTCTGAATTTCCAAAACAAAAGTATTTAATAAGCAAAGCAAAGTAATTCAAAGAGACAATGGCAACTTAACAGCGTGTCTAGCCCAAGCTCAAACACAAATAATAACTGACTCTGAAAGCAGGGAAATGAGGAACTTAAATATAAACAGATAACAAACTAAAGGACCAACAGGTGTCATGATCACATCAATCACCATAGTAACTAATGATAGCGGGAACAGAGACAACAGGGAACCAAGAGAAGCAAACTAAAAGTCCATGAAAATGAAACTAAACAAACAAATAACTGAATAATCCTGGCAGTAAGTCAGTAGTTTTTCTTTCATCTTCTCTCTTTGTGGTCACAAACAATTTCACACTCATGTATGTTTTTACTCCTAATGTGTCTTGTGAATGTTTAAGGCTCTTTGTACGAATTATACATACAGTATCATAACAGGATTTTGGCATAAATCCAAAACTTTTCAATTCATCTTTCAAATTCTCACCATTTAAAACTATCAAAACAAATGTTCATTTCTCAAGCCTCTTCGGTTCTTCTGAGTGTTACGTATTTTTGCTACAAGCGTTTGTGAGATTATTCAACCGTGTCGGTTTACATGTGCTTCTTATCTTTAGAGCTACAACAGCTTGTTTTCGTGTCACGCGCTTGAGTTTCCATCAAGCTTGAGGTGAAAGTGACACAAACAGGCAAACGATTAAACATGTTCGCGCCAGAAATTAATTTCATATCTGAAATAGTAACAATCAGAAGTTTCAGAATGATTCTCTGTGTTAAACCGGTTTACAGTCATGACTTCGTCAAGATCTGATGAAACACATCAGTTGTGTTAAAGCACAAGTGTCTGGTATTGTGTCGATGTTGGTGAACAGAGTATCAGCTCCAGGCTTTTGTTGTGCTGTTTGTTTATAGTCACATGTTCATCTTCTGTAAAGCTCTTCCTGCGTCCCGTCTTCCAGTTCAGGACCCTCAGAAGTGAACAGCAGATCTCTTGATGTATTATTAGACAGTATTAAGTGTTGTTTTGGACACCGTATGGCTTCTACACGAAACTACATCCTGAAATGTGGTTAAAGGATTTGACTGTGAACAAACAGGCTGCAGGTTTGAATCCAGTGTGAGTAAATCTGTAAACGAATGAGAGTTAAATGTGACACCCTCTTCCTTTGACATGTGAGTTAACACACTTTCAGAGGTGTAAGACTCACATTTAGATTCCTCATCTTCTAGATCCAAAGAAATTACTTATGTCACTTTATGACTGAGATGCTGTCAGTTTCAGAGCTTCGTTCTGGGTTATTTTTGACGTTGTGGTTTATTGTTGCTCTTAGTTGCTGGAAGCACAATCAGGTCATGTTTTCTGCAGAGCAGATTTAATGCTTCATTTACTGATGTAACAGCTGCACATACAAGCTTTATATCGCAGCACAAACACACGTCTGACCAGTAAACTGATGTGTCTAATGCACACGTGTTCATATATCTTGGACTGGCTATAAATGTAATTACTTTGTTTGCTTTTGTCCAGTATCTACTATAGCAAACCTGTGGAATTATTAGCAACATCAATATACTGGTTAGTGCCAAAGCAAGAAAATATGCCAATCAATTCTGTCTAAATCTTGGTTAATCAGTAAATCAATATGACATGATGGGCGTATCTGGAAAATCAATTTTTCTTTCTTTGTGTCATATCATTTCTGACAAATTTGTAGAAAGAAGAAAGAAACAGTAATAATTTTGATTAAAATGAAAGGTTACACTTTATTTCGAAGGTCCATTTGATACATTCTACTAAAAATATAACTTTACAACTGTCAACTAACTCTCATTAGAGTATTCGAAGACTAGACTGATAGTGTTGGGGTTTGGGTTAGTAGAATATCTTTTGGGGAGATATTAAGCAGACAGTCTACTAATACTCTAATGACTGCTAGTTGACATGTAGTTGCAAAGTTACCTAGTCTGACTTAGTCTTTTTTACACGTTACATGTAGTTAGTTACTATAGTAATTACTATAAATTGCATAATTACATCATCTAACCCTAAAACACACATTAATCCAAACTCTATAGTAAGTACATGTAGTTAATTATTATTAGTCAGTTCTACAGTTTTACAGTATATAATTACACTGTAACAGGGACACATTGATTTTTTTTTTTACCAGTTTTAGTATAATAATGTCTAAAGTGGACCATCGAAATAATAAAATAAAGTGTTATCAAATTAAATTACTAATAATAAACTTTTTGTTGTATTAAGCAATGTTTCTACCTGATGAACTCTTAAACCCCTCTAGATCTGTAAGTCTGTGTATTTAAGAGGAGAAAGACAACATTACACTTCTCCCAGGATCCATCTCTCCTCTCTCATCTGCTGTCTGTGTTTCTCTGTTCACTGAAGCTAATTTCATTCTGTCTTCTGTGTGGCATTTCTTCTCCTCCTCGTGTCTCTGCATAATTGAAACAGCAGACAGACGTGAATGCTGAACAGTTCAGAAGCAGCAGACGGGCTGAAGTCCCACCCGGACCACCATTCACCATCCCTCTCTCTCTCTCTCTCTCTGACTGTGAGGATGAGGGGCGTCTTTATTGGTAATGGTGGATGGGCTGGTGAGGCGGGCGGATGAATGTCTCTTATAAAAGAAAAGTGGGAGTCATAAATGAAGTCTGAATGGTTCTCAGGCTCATACAGCTGCTGGAGTGATGAAGCGTTCCCGTCTCATTTACACACACTGCCCATCACTTTTAAAGCCACTTTCAGATGGATCATATTATGGGATGTAGGAAATATTCATTCTGGCTGGAAATGTGAAATGCTTGACCTATGAATAGCAGAGGACAAGTACGCTTCTGCCCTGGAGAAATAAACTTCAGCATGTTACAGTCCATCTTCATTCTCTGGATGTGATTTGGAACAGCGGGAAGCTTCTTCCCTGGATTCAGTGCTTCATAGTCCTGTTTTTCGCTCTCAACGGGATCCTGACTTGGAGAATGACAGTCCATCAGATCCCTGCGGATATTGTGGGCTAATAATTCTTTCTGAACACAGATGAAATAGCCAGATACTCCTCGATTCAATTTCCCAACATTCTTAAACACAGAGAGGATCTGTTTTTCCCATATTCCTCTTCTTCTCCCAGCAGCCCCTCCTGGCTTGGCTGTTCCGCCTCATTATTGCTGTTTTCTGTCTCTCTCTCTTATGGGAACTTTCAGTATCTCTGTCTGTCTCTGTGTGATTGATGGGAAGAACAGGTAAACACAACACCTCACCAAACAATCTACCTCCATTGCCTCAAAATTACTTTCATATGCAGGAAAATTGTAGACATATTTCTTCTTGTATTACTTTTGAGGGAACTCATTTAGAAGGATGAATAATGAATTATTTATGATCTGCTTTGACTGTTGTGGTGAAGGCTCTCACAGAAAACTTGTGTTTTAGCTCCGGGGGATTTACATATCGAAAGCGATCAATCTTTTGTCTCCCTTGGTAAGTAATTTGGCTTTGCAAAATGGGGAACCATAACTGAATGTGGTTATAATATCTGATGAAGGGACGTTCAGGATATTATTCTGTCCTGAAGATTGTCAGAAGAGTAACTAGCCTTTGCTAATTACATTAAGTTAATTATACACACACCCATCCCACTGGAATCTGTTGAGTTATGAAGTGTGTCTTTAGATCTGATCCTAGCTGTCTAACTAGACGGACTTTTCGGCATCACAAGTACAACATATAACTAAGTATAGTACAGGCTTTTTATGCCCGCTATTAAAATAGCGTAGTTTGGCTAAAACAGCCCCATAGTGCTTTGAAACTGTAGAATGGAGTAATTAAAAATATATATTTATCAAATATTGTCTCCAAATTAAAAATTCCCATTATTTGTCTGTGCTATGTATTGTTTATTCTCATTACAGTGTCACATTAGCTTAGCTTATAGCAACACCAGTCTCTATAATTGATAGATGGTTAGTGCTAGTCAACTCTCATGCATGAGGAACACTGTATGTGTGTTTTTCTGTCTTTCATGTCTATAAGAGCGTTTTGGTCACTAAACAGTGGTGGGTAGCAACACAGTCATTAAAATACACATTTTTAGGCCAAGCAGACTGGAAAATGTCATCGCAAACATAAAATGGCTCTGGGTGGTCCCTCGCTGCTATGCAAATGTATGCAAATGAGCAGAGTGGGTATTTCATACTGCAAAAATCTCATTCAGCAGCCAATTTATACCTGCCGAATGCAGGGACAACGGTCAAATATACAATTTAGCATCTTTATACAATCACAAAAAGATACATTTAAGGCACAAAAAATTTTCATCTTATAAAACCATATAGATTATGTACATATTTCATTATATTTTTATTAATTTTGAATGCCAAACATTTATATTTAAAATAAAAATATTATTTTATCTACAGTATGTTGTTGCATTATTTACTTTCAAGTTCTGTGGTGCAGTTTTCCATGCATTTTATTATTTCAAATCAATAAATTCAAACTGGCTACTGTATAATTTATTTGAGATATTTGGAGTACACACACACACACACACACACACACACACACACACACACACACACACACACACACACACACACACACACACACACACACACACACACACACACACACACACACACACACACACACACACACACACACACACACACACACACACACACACACACAATTACTCTGACTGACTGATGTGGCAATTAGATTTATTTTTACTCGTCTTTCCTCTAGCTGTGGCCGTCAGCAGAACACATCAATGTCAAAATAATGACGACACACTGACGGCCCTATCAGAGGAGAGATTGGGCCACATGGTCACTTCTCTTCAGGTCAGTGATGAGAGAGAGAGAGAGAGAGAGATGAAGAGAGATGAAGAGAGTGAAGAGAGCTCTTGGTAAAAGCACTGTAGATTATACCATCACAGATCTCGACCTTTACTCTTTGAGAGCATTCACAGTAAAACCCCTAAAACCTTTTCAGACCACAGCCAAATCCTCCTCTATATAAAGCAATCTGAAACATTACCCAAACCAATAATGCCTTTCAAATGGACTGAAAACAGTGCCACTAATTACAGCACTGCTGGTGAATCTTCAGAAATACAATCCCTCATACATTCATTTCAAATACAGGTGTACCCTAAAAATCAATTCGGCATCAATCAGGAAGTACAGAAGACCCAAACAACATATTCTACAAAACAGCACAAAAAAGTAATTTGACAATTGTTAAAGGGATATTAAAAATGAAAATTCTGTCATCATATACTCACCCTCATGTTGTTTCAAACCTGTATGAATTTCTTTCTTCTGCTGAACAGAAAGGAAGATATCTAGAAGAATGTGAGTAACCAGACAGTTTTAGATACCATTGACTTCCATAGTATATTTTTTTTCCTATGGAAGTCAATGGTATCTAAAACTGTCTGGTTACTGACATTCTTCTAGATATCTTCCTTTCTGTTCAGCAGAAGAAAGAAATTCATACAGGTTTGAAACAACATGAGGGTGAGTATATGATGACAGAATTTTCATTTTTCGGTGGAGTATCCCTTTAAACCCAAGAAAAAATATTTAGATACTGACAAATGGTTTGATTAAGGCTCTGAGAAAAAAACTCAGAAATGTATCAAACCAAAAACACAGACAAAGATAATCTGGACCTCTGCCTTCTTTATTGTGAGGTACTAAAACAATATAAAGCCACACTCCGGCAGAAAAAAAGCACAGTTTTTGCATAACCAGTTTGAAGAAATTGAAAAATCTATAAACTCACACACATTTTGGGACAAATGGAAATTGTTATACAAACCAAATCAAGAAGTTCTGGCAATCCAAGACTGGGAGAAGTGGAAAAACCACTTTCCAAGAATTATACAGCCCAACTGAAATTCAAAATTATAACCAAAATGAAAAAAATTTATAAACTAGACAATTTGGAAAGATCAATTAAAGAAAATCAAAACCGTTTAGATTTCTCCAAAACAATGAAAGAATTGGAAGAAAAATGAGGAGTCCTTGAGCCCAAGAAAGCCTGTGGTGTTGACAGCATCCTTAACGAGATGCTGAAACGCACAGACCAAAGCTTCAAACTGGCCATGCTAAAACTGTTCAATGATGTTCTGTGTGCGGGGTTCTTCCCTGAGATCTGGAACAAGGGCCTCATCAGCCCCATCCACAAGAACGGAGACAAATTAGACCCCAACAACTACGAGGCATCTGTGTGAACAGTAACCTGGGGAAGGTTCTCTGCAGCATCTTAAACACCAGACTTTTACACTTCCTTATGAAGCACAATGCCTTGAGTAAAAGCCAAATTGGCTTTCTTCCAAATTGTCGCACATCCGATCACATTTTTACATTACAAACACTAATTGACAAATATGTACATCAAAACAAAGGACAAATTTTTGCTTGTTTCATTGATTTCAAGAAAGAATTTGATTCAATCTGGCACGAAGGATTATACCTAAAACTTATCGACATGGAATAGGGGGGAAATTCTATGATTTGATCAAATCGATGCACACAGCCAGCCAGTGCGCTGTTAAAATTGGAAACCAAAGAACCGAATTTTTCCATCAAGGGCGCGGAGTGAGACAGGGCTGCAGTTTAAGCCCCACCCTCTTCAACATTTACATCAACCAATTAGCCAATATATTAGAACATGCTCCCTTTCAAGGTCTCACTCGACACGACACAGAGATAAAGTGTCTACTCTATGCAAATGACCTGGTTCTACTGTCGCCCACTAAAGAGGGGCTTCAGGACAGCCTGAATCTGCTGGAGGATTACTGTCAGTCCTGGGCCCTGACCGTCAACCTCCAAAAAACTAGAGTAATGATGTTCCAGAAACGCTCCAGATCTCAGGGACCAACACACACATTCACACTATCACACAGAACCATTGAGAGCACAAAAACGTACACTTACCTCGGCCTGAAAATAATTCCAACTGGTTACTTTATTTTGGCTGTGAATGAACTCAGAGGGCTTTCTATGCCATAAAAAGATCAATCAAAATTGACATCCCAATCCAAATTTGGCTCAAACTTTTCAAATCAATATTTGGACCAATTGTTTTATATGGCAGTGAAGTGTGGGGTCCTTCTATAAAATTAGATTTTTTTAATTGGGAAAAACATCCAATTGAAAGTCTACTTTTAGATGTCGGTAAATGAATACTCAAAGTCCAAAGAAAAACACCAAACAACGGATGCAGGGCAGAATTAGGCCAATACCCTCTCCTTCTAAACATCCAAAAAAGAGCCATCAAATTCTGGAAACACCTAAAAACAAGCGATCCCAACACATACCATTACAAAGCCCTAAAACACAAAGAGCTGAGCGTTACAGGAGTCCCCTGTGCCAGCTGGTGCTGAGACTGACTGAGCTCTCACCTGCAGAGATCAGCACGCCCCAGCACACACACACACACACACACACATTCGGCCTGCACAAATTATCAACACAGAACAAGACAAGTACATCACCCATTGGACAAACACCATTAAAAACCAACACAAACTGGAATGTTATTCGGCACTAAATCGAGAGTACACTGTTGCGAACGACCTGAGCACAGTGAGTGATGTGAAACTCTGACGATGAACAGACTCAGCGAGCACTGTCTGGCCATAGAGACAGGCCAGCGCAGACAGACCTGTCTCTCCCGTGAGGACGTGAGTATCCTGGGAGTGACGGAGACCAAGCTGCACTTCCTCACAGAATGCCCAAAATATGAACACATCAGAGACCACTATTACCCCAAAATTAATCAAATATTTCCCCAATTTAACACCTGTAATCCAACCCCAAAACTCAGTTTCATTCTTGGCAAAGAAGCCAAATGCTCCAATATAGCTGCGAAATTTGTACTGTAGCATCTTGCCACCTCCTGAGGGACGACCAGAAAGCAGCAAACATCCAATAAACACACACTCACTCACAGCCTAACACACCTACACACATGTATATAATGTTCAATTCCAAGTTCAGTTTATATATAAAACTGAGCTGATTTCTGTATTATAATCCTTTTTAGTTTTTTATTATTATGTATTAATCTTTATTTATCTTATTATTATTGTCTTATGTTATGAATATTATTATTTTTGCTATATCTATCCATGAATATATATAATATTATCTTTTTTGATTTAATTTAACTATTATTATTATTTTCTGTACTAAATGTTCTAAATCAATTTCCATGTTGTTTTGATGCTTTGGCAATACAAAATGTATTTTTTGTCATGCCAATAAAGCTTTCTGAATTTAATTGAATTTAAGAGAGAGAGAGAGAGAGAGAGAGAGAGAGAGAGAGAGAGAGAGAGAGAGAGAGAGAGGATGGTAACATGAATCTGGTTCTGCTCCAGACTCAAATCCCAGACTCTCTGAGAGCTCAGCAGAGCATGTAGAGTGATGGAGGCCAGCTGGACTGAGTCACACTTTCAGGATCCCAATATCCTGGAAATCCGTTCTCGCGAGAGCACAATTTGGTGCCGAGCTGCACCAATCACATTGTGAATCTGATATAGGCGGGCCAGAGGCAAGCTAAACAGATGACGACAGCGCTAGTGACAGCGCAATCACGACAGTGATTGGTCGTAGTGTTATCCAATTGCGTGCAGTGAGATTTTCAAATGCATGCTTGGTACCGCCCCTCGAGTTGGACGATTTTCATTACTCAATGCCAGACCCTTAATCTTTCGGATTTGGGTCTGGATTTCTAGGCTAGGATCCCAATGCAATTTGCTCAAACCTCTCAGCATGACGCCTGTCTACATTTCAACAAGTGCCTAACCCTGATTCATGAAACAAAGTCTAAAATAATTACCTTATTAAAGGACAAGTTCACCCTAAAATAAAAACCCTGCCATCATCTGTTTACGCTCATGTCATTCCAAATCCATATTTATAGTCTTTGATTATCCACTTTAAACCGTCTCTTCTCTAAGATCTCATTGAATCTTTCAAACCTGGTGCATCACAATACACTCAAAAGCCAATAGTATTGAGTGCTTTTAATGGTATTGAGTGCTGGCATTTAACTGTGGAAATCTGACTTGTTCTTTTCATCGCACAAAGCTCTCTTATGACTTCATAACACAAGACTGTATTCCACAGAAGTGTGGAAAATGAGAGAATTATCCCTTTAAAACACAGTATAAAGGGAGTTCGAAATCAGTCCATTGTATGTCACATACCCCAGAATTAACAGAGAACATGCTATTTTATGTCAGCATGTGCTCTTGACTTCAGCAACAGGAAGAGGATTACAGTTGACGGGTTTATCGCTCACGGTCACTCGAGAGTTATCGATGAATCTCGTACTGCAGGGAAAAGGCTTCCCACCAGATGTGCTTATCAGATGAATGTAAATGTGCTCTCTAGGATCAGACTCCTTCTTCATGTCGCCCACCACCTGTATGACTGAGACTGCAGGGCAGAACAGACACACTGATAATGTAGCGTTTGGCACAAGCTCTGCCTCTGTTTAACAGATTAAAGTCTTTTAGCAGAGAAATGAACACCCACTAGTGTCTTAGCTTCAGTAATATACAACATTACAGATATCCATCCACTCTGCACATTTGTCTGTGACTGATGTTGAAGTACTTGTATTTACTTTGCTGACTTATGGTGAGGTGTTTATTTTCTTCACAAAGCTCACTTTTTACACATTACTTATTTACAAATGTTCACTTAAAAAGAACAATGTTTACAAAGTTTAGGTAATAGCAAGTTGTACATGGGTATCATGTAAATACATTTACAGTTTGTTATGTGAATATGATTATCAGATATCGTCAATGTACTACTTTGTAAGAGTATTTAAGTTTGTAGTCACTGAATGAATGAATGATTTCCCCCCATTATTTTTGTTTAAAACCCAGGGTCTTTATTGTAATATGGACAACTTTACCATTGTCTTGTAAGAAACTCCTATAAAATTGTGTTGCTGATTTGTATGTTACTCATTCTGTGACACGCTGATGCAGCATCAACTTGAACAACATAATCAGCCTCTAATTGGCCTCCTTATGGTCCTCCTTGATCTGACAGCCAATCACACCCAAACATCTGCTGCTAATTTGCATATGTTCAGTTTGAATTGAGCGGATTAGTAATGTTATTGTTTGGGCTTATTTCGTTTCCCAAGTTCACCGTTCCTGTCGAAGTCCAATTTATTTCTCTTCCAATATTGATCTCCACCTCTGTCTATTTGCAGGATTACCTGATGACGCACATGTATGGGAACGCGGCACGAGATGACTTGTGGAACAAATTCTCCGAGGTAAGATCGTAAGCATCTTCTGGGTGTCAGACCTCCATCCACGAGTGGGAATCATCGATGGGGTCAGTGAGCGGCGAGCTGACGAGTGAAATTGTATGTGTTCAACCTACTTAAATTCACCCAGTGCGTCTCCTGCAGGCAGGTGTTCAGAGATTCATGCGCTGCATAGACATGTAGGGCAGAGGCCATTATATAACTGCACATCATCAGTGGCTCACAATTCATGCCAATACACCACCTACTCACATCAACACATAAGGGTTTTATGGAAATGCCACATTGGAAGGAGTTCGATGCGCAGGCTGGGTTGTGTTTGATATAGTCTTGCTTTTAAAACTTGAGGTTTCACTTAATATGAAAACGTTTTCCACAAGTCCACATGGGAGGGTCACATATTGATCCAGAAATCTGATCGCTGTAACCTGCTAAATGCAAATGTTCACAGATACTGATTATGAAGTCTTGCTGCTGCTGATTCTGGTGGTTTTAATTAACTTATAAATTACTCGAATCTTATCAGACCAGATTAGTGAAGTGTCACATAATTGCTGACAAGCCTGATGAGTCTCTCAGATTAAACATGAGCATCTGCCCTTCAGCTCAGGTGTAGCCGAGAATAACCTAAGGAAAATCTAAAAATGATCCACCGTTGTAGGAGTGTTTACCTATTTAGGTGCGTCACTCTGGCCTCAAAAATACAGTTTATATTGGGTTTGGCATGACTGACAAAAACACTCACAGGTATGTATCCTAAGATTCGCTGCGTCAATTTCTCCATCTTTTCTAGTACCAGAGAAGGTTTAGCAACCATATAGTTAATGGAAAACTTCATTTCCCATAATCCCTTCAGTTTAGTTTCCAGGACAACTAAAGTTGCAATGCTAATGCAAAGCTTCTACAATAAATCACAATAAAACCTGAATACTTTTTTTTTGAATGATTGTTTCTTTATTATATTCACACACATGCAAAACAAGTGCTAGTATTGCAATTTTGTTTCTTATATGCCATTTCCATACACCTCATTTACCTTCATGGATGGAGGTATCAAATAATCCGTAATCTAATTGAGGAAACGCAGCTTCAGATATAATTGCTAAAATAACAAAATGACAAGGCTGGAGGTGTGACCCTACATAATGCTAATATGCTAACACACCTGTGCAGTGCAGTTGTAAATAATACAGATTAAATATAAAACCTTATCTATTTAATATGTAAGATTTAAGCTTTTTAAGAAATAAACGAGGACATAAAAAAGCTTTAGACACTGAAGAGCGAGTGAAACTGCTGGCCATTGTCAGGAAATGTTGTAGCCAACATCCATAATCACAGTGAAGTTGACCGTTGGGTTCAAGTCATCAGCACAGAGATGTGCTTTTGAAGTCAGACGACTCTCAGCAAGTCTTCTCAGTGCTCATCTTACAAAGTGTCATGACTTTAATGAGATTACTTTCAAGCATAATCTCAAAGTTATTATAGTTTGTAATGGAACAGCAGGACATTTAGCAGCTATCAGCATCGTATGAAGCGTTTTGTCATTCACATCACTCTCCTAAGTGTCGGCTGATGGGCGCCCGCTTCTTCATTTTCTCTTTCAGAACAGAAAGGATTTAAAGGTGAATTCATGTCACCAGGACCCTGTTCTCCTCTCAGTGACCGTGTTTGTGAGGCACTGACGAATTTAGCTACATTAACAGTCCGTGACAGCCCATCATCTAATGAATACTGATATGCGCTATGTTCATTAGCTATTCATGAAATCCAATTTGCTGCAATAATCTGGCAGTGCTTGGCGCCCACAAAGCCCTTTGTCAAGCTCACGACACATCGCCGGACCGGCCTTCACTTCCTTTAATTATTTCCACCAGGGCAAAGGTACAGTGGCTTCCTGAAAGCGTCCTACAGAAAAATGATTCATTATGTAGGAACATCAGCTGCCGTCATCAGCCTCTTCAGAGCCTCTTCTTCTGTATTCACATGGTAAACAAACTGTGAGTCATCGACAGATGTGAGAAGTTGTCCGGCTTCACTTAAAGGGGTCCTATTATGCTTTTTCACCTTTTCTACTTGGTTAGTGTGTAATGTTGCTGTTTGAGCATAAAAAAGTTCTGCAAGGTTACAAAGCTCAAAGTCCACTCGAAAGGGAAATATTTTATTTAACAGAATTCACAAGAACTACAATGAACGACTAGTTTACAACGCTTTTTTATGGACCTTGTGAAGTCTAAATGTTAATAATAATTTAAATAATCTGCGCCCACGGAATATATGATAAAAAGGTGCGAGCTGCATTAGAGAAGACAGTGTTATCGCTATGTCAAAGAGACTCTGTTTTGACATAAAATGCATAAAATAATGTGTTTTTTGGACAATCAAGCATGAAAGCATATGCTGCTATACCCTAAAAAGAATCAAGACTTCGTAAAAGGGCATAATTTAACCCCTTTAACATTTTCTATATAATATCCTTGACACTAATCAATTAAAGTCATCTCATACAAGCTTAGTTAGTCTCATATTTGAATACTCACAATGGTCATAATCAATTGCTATAAGCAAGAGGGTCCCAGTTACACTGGAGAAGGGAAGTTCACATGCTCGACTGATCTAGTCAAGCTGAAGTTTGCAGAATGCAAGAGAGCCTGACAGAGCACTTTGTTTCTGTCGCCACATTTCTCTTCCAGTCCCATGGGTCTCCACAACACACTGACTCAGTACTGCTGCAGAAACACTGTAGCTCTCCAACGGTTACAACCAATTTCATACAAAATTAATGATTGGTTCCAGTAAGTATGAAATGCTGCACCTCTTTAGGATGCCGTGAATGGAAATGATTGGAAATATCTGTAGAGCCAATGACATTCGCTCTGATCCAAAAACCTAGCAAACTGCCTCACTGTCTACTGCAGATATAGACACCTACATCAGGATTGAAATGAAACCTCAAAATTTGTTTATACACATTGATACACAAATACTCTTATATAAACACTCTTATAAAACACATGGAAGGCTTGGCTCACGATTGATTCCAGTAGAATTTGATGTTATCATGTTGCTAAAAACATGATACTTTAATAACCTTAAAAATACACAACACACACAAACACTAAGTAAAATAGTCCATGCATTTCTGTTCTGAATGAAATATGATGTTTTATTAACAAAGTTCCAGAGGAGCACATTCAAATGATCTACGATTAGAGTACGATTGGATATAGTTAGTTGATATATATAGTTGACTCACCTTCATTCCTCGACAGTCTTTTCTGCATCCCTCCGCCACCTTGACTCCTACTCTCAGCTAGTTCCTATCCCACCCAGGGATACGGGGGAGTATTCTGAGTTCGGGCCAAATTCCGAGCTTGGAGCCGATCCCCTCTTTTACTCTATCAAATCTAATTATTTGTAAGTGTGAACTCGTGAACTGTGTATTTATAGTCATTATTTCACTCCACTCCATTGGCAGTGTATTCTGGGATTGTTGTAACCACTAGTTTCCTTGATCAAACTCTTTTTAATATTTGATGTATATGGAGAACAATTTAATACTTTTTCTTTTACATAAATGTTTCTCAAGGTTTGTCCAATGATTTGCAGTCACCAGAGCCGCCTTAACCTAATGTTAGGCCCCGGGGTGAGAGGTTTTGTAGGCCCCCCATCCCCTCGATTTATAGAGTCTCATTTTAAAAAAGTGTAATATCTAGGTAATCTACATCACAAAATGCATTCGTTTCTTTCGAGATCTACAACAGTGAGTTTTTCCTCTTTGAGCCAGAAAACACCATAATATTGTTATTAACATATCACTGAGACCACTTGAGCATAAACACAAGACACTTTATTTAACAACCACACACAGCAACTAAATTTCAACTTTATGCAAATGAGAAGCGATTTTCGCGAGCGACAACCAATAGGAAAGAAGCCTTTCAGTGGAGCTCAACTCCCGTCACCGTCTCGAGTGCAGTGCAGGCAAGACAGAAGAGTTCAAGGGCGATTTCACTGTTTTATATGATTTGACTGTAACTAACCACAAACATGGATATAATAAATTGATGCATGGAAAAGAAACTGTCGACAGTCTCAGTGAGTTTAATTCATACATTTATAGTTTTATGATGCAAGTTTAGCACTGCTGCAGTTCATTTTACAGTTTCCCCTGCATTATGTTGACTATTATAATGGAAAATGTATAAAAAGACAAGACAAGACAATATAAAAAGACAAGAAAATGTATTATTAGTCAAATTCGAATGACGTTTTAGTAATTTATGACAGTATGAGTGAGTTTCATTTGTAGATTGATCGATCGTTAATCTAGTAAATTATTAATCCACTGAACACTGCTGTGTGGTAATATAAAAACACTCTCCCAACAGCATACTGTTTCTTTTGAGCCTAATTCCTAGTCAAATTAAAATAATATAGTTGTATCACTTGTGATGGTGTTTTGTATAGATGTGGCCAGACGAGCAGTCTACCAATAACATTAGAGCGACAGCACTACCAACGTCCACAAGCGACTTCACAGTATAGAGACTAGCGACATACAACGACAAAATCTGACAAGTTACAAAACAATATGACCTTTTCAGCTCATCATGAACCTGAACATGGGAGGCCCCTGAACTTGGGAGGCCCCTGGGCTTCAGCCCAGGTAAGCCCGTGCATTAATGCGGCCTTGGCAGTCACCTACCCTTCTTATCACCGTTTTCAAAATCGATACACCAGCTCAAGGTGAAAAGTGGATTAAACTTCATAAAGCATTTGAAAGTTCCTCATATATACAGAGAACTTTTGAAAACAATTCATACAAAAAACTGTCAGTTGTCCATCATTCTGAGTCATTATATAAGCATTTTCAAAGAGTAAGTAAAAAACGTGTATGCAGTATATTTCCTCCAGGGACGAAACTTAGTCACATTACGAGCTTTCCTCATTAATGAGCCGTGAGATCCAATTTTATGTTTTACTACTATAAAAAGGAGGAGAAGCTTCCTTTGAAGAAATCAGACTTATAAATCTATTTTTACTCCTTTACAAGCGTTGCTCTTGTATAGAGAGGTTAGATAACTGGAAATTGCCTTGTAATGTTCCTCCGTGTGCAGTGTAAAAGAACAGTGAATTTTAATCACCTTTCTATTCACTAAGAGTTTTTAATTAAAAGTCCTGGATGGGTTTTTATTTACATCCATTTTAGTTTTGCCAGACAAAGAAAACCTGAATCAGCCCAAATATGTGCATGAGAACCCATTAAAGCCATCAAATCTGAATTAATTTATAAATGTTTCATTAGGTGGTCCCTAAACCCTAAAGCCCACCAACACAACTCACTTCCACTCAACTGACACTATCAGGCACAATCTATTTTTACCTTCTACTCGCCATTATATGCCCTTCAATGCTTGATGTATGATATTTTGTGTCACAGGCCATGCATCGGGAGGGAAAGGACATCAACATCACGCAGGTCATGGACCGCTGGACCCTGCAGATGGGCTACCCTGTCGTCACCATCAGCAAGAACGACAGTCTTGACAACAGTGTCACCATCTCCCAAGAGCACTTTGTCTATGACACGGACGCCAAGATCCAGAATCCTGAGCTGTTCACTAAAAGGTAGTGTGCTATAGCTCAAATGTGATATATGTGGAATGTGCTATATGTCGAATGCGATAGGTTGTTGCATGAAAATGAAACACCATCAATCAACTAACCTCTGATTCTCCATGAGCTCACAAATCAGTGCAGAAAATCCACCATAATACGCAGAGGCCTGTATGTTTGCTGAACACTGCAATGCTGAATAATGTAAAAATCCCACACAGTGATGCTCTGATAGTTTCCTGTGATCAGATCAAGCTCAGAGAGAAAAATATCCTACAGTTGTTCTGCAGCTGAAGAGAAGAAACCATTTTGATTAAAAATAAGATTAAACTTTAAGATATTTTGGAAGAAATACAGAAGAATAGACCATATGGAGATTATAAGTAGAGCTAGACAGATAAAGACTAGCCTAGCGCCCCACAAGAGCATGAAAACCCAGAGGATTTCCTCACTTATCCAAAGGATGTGAACAGTTTAATGCTTAGCACATCTTGTCTGCCTTTTATCACTCCTACTAAAAGAAACAGCTTAAAACCAGCCAACAATTGTTTGATGGTCTTCAATAGAAACCAAGCTAGTCAGTCAGCTAATACCAGCAAACTTTCTTAGGCTGGTTTATGATGTTTTTTCTTCTTTAGTAGGACAGTATAAAGAGTATTTGTATGAATTAGATCTCACATCATGTTCACTCACACAAGCTATCAAGCTGCTATTAACTGAGCATTTCATTTATTATTAGCGATTTATGCTAACCCGTCACCGCCACATGCTGTTTGGCACCCGTCTGCGTTGTCACAGAAAACCGCATGTGTCACTGGCAGATAAATTAGTTTAATTCTTCGTTTGTGTGAGATGAATAATTCAATACTGCCTCTGATCCGTTTTAGAAATCCTCCTTTTGTTTTGGATCAGACACTGTTAGAATTGACTCAAGAATTGAATTTTATTGCTGAACTGTCAGTTTGAGTGTGTGTGGGGAGGGTTGTTAAGCAGTATTGCCATTTGGATAGTAATAATAACGTTTCTCAAGTTGAGAACAATATCAATGTCAAACACCTGCAATTTCAGGACATGAGAAAACATTTCTTATCTTGTAATCTATTGGATATATTATTGTGGTTGCTTTTTGACTAAAGGTGGTTAAAAGTTGAATCCATTAGTTAGAAATAGGAGATAATAATAACTCTAGTGAGATAAAAGCATTTTTCTTCATTCTGCATGGCTAGGCTAGCTCTCTCTATAACAAGCCATCTAATGTTATAAATATGAAACATACAGGTAGAAATTTGTTTGTCCGCCTCTTTCCTGAGTTCATTTGTTCAGAGCAGACAAAGCCACCTTACTTTGAACGTCTCCTCCTACATGAATGTGTTTTCTGAGCGCTGCGGTCTTCTGCGGAGGCGTTCAGAAGCAGAGCTGCTCCAGGAGTCAATAGCAAAGCTGAGTTGCGAGTAGGGGGCGTCTTTTTCCTGTTTTGCCCCTCAGGCGGGTTTTCAGCTGAGTACCAGACAACCTGCCAGAATGCAGGGGGATTTGGCACCTTTGTAAATGCAGTGTAACACCTCACTTGAGGCTTTAAGCCAGCCTAGCAAAATGTGCTGACAGAAACATTGGCAGCAACAAAAGGAAAACAGAGAAGGTCAGTTTGAATGTATTTCACACTCCTTCTGTGTGTTTCATGTCCACTGCCATCTCATTAAAGTTCATAGAGGGTCCGTCTATCTGGAGATGTCCAAACTCCACAGAAAAAAAATATATTTATTCCACACCATTGTACTTGAAACACATGCTGGCTTTTTTGCTACACTTTGATATTCTCTTGAAGCAGCTTCATAATCCAGCTAGCAAAGAGCTCGCTAATCCACATCTAATCCACCTCTTTTTTCAAACGTGCATTAAAGGAATATTTTTGGGTTAAATACAACAGCAGCTGTATTTACATCATATTTGGTCTGTTATTTCTTACCACAGTAATTAATTTGAACTCTTCCTTCAGTTTGTAAAAAGACTGAAAATGTTTATTGTAAAGCATTTACATATGAATGCATTTACAGTGGAAGCCTAGCATGCTAGCATTATAAAAATAGATAACACTTTTTTTTTTGCTTGTTTTTACAAAGTAAGGGTTTTGTAAAGATCTTGTAATTTGTATTTAATGCTAAATATGTATTTGAAATGGTCACAGACGCTTAAAGCTACAGCTAATAGTGATGTAGTACTCGAGTCCGGTCTCGAGACCGATTTCTGCTTTCTCGGACTCGACTCGGACTTGTTCCTTCAAAGACTCGGTCTTGACTCGGACTCGACCCTTCAAAGACTCAGTCTTGACTCGGACTCGGCATAGGCGGTCTCATCCCCATCACTAGTCCACTAGAATACATACCACTAGAAAATGTAATTTGCTCTGCATGTCCTAACTATGATTAAAAAAGTCAGGGTGGGCTTAACATGTTGATGACAGAGCAGCACTGTTGAAGCAGTTTAGAAAAATAGGCAGAAGATGATGCATGTGGTAGGGATTTTTTTAATGATAGTAAAAGCATAGTCCATATTAAGACGTTAAGACTGCTCCTCTAAACAATTCCCAATCTAGCTTAGTCAGTAGGCCTAACTGTTGATTATTAACTGGGGTGATGTTAAATCATGAATATGAAAACTGACATGTTTTTATGGTCTTGGTCTCGACTCCTAAAGACTCGGTCTCGACTCGGACTTGCTTCCTCAAAGACTCGGTCTTGACTCGGACTCGACTGAATTTGAAAACCAACGGACTCGGTCTCGACTCGGACTCGACCCTTCAAAGACTCGGTCTTGACTCGGACTCGGCATAGGCGGTCTCGTCCCCATCACTAACAGCTAATCTTATTGTTTACATCAGCTTGTTATTAGCGTATTAGCAGTAAGCTTACAGTTTTCATCTCAGTTATAAAACCTCAGTATTAAGTTAGTAAAATGTAATAAATCATTAGAAAGTGGACATAAATGTAAATATTAGAAAATATAATATTTTTATGTTTATATTAAATATAATATAAACATAAAAGTTTATACCTGAAATGATGACGCTGTCCTTCAACACACCTTATCTGGAATCATCAAAGGACCGTTTGGCACGTCCAAGATAGTTTGCTGATCCTGTTGTTATTTTCACAAGTGTAAAAAGTCTGGAGCTGAAATGTTGCTTCATTAACACCTTTACACTCGTATCTTACCTGACTTCTGTTTGGATTTTTCACAGCACAGATTTTGTGCTGAGGTGATGTCATGGAGAATATAAACAACTTATTAGTGCTTGAAGGCACAAATTAATTTTCCCATTGCAGACTTGACTGTGTTGGATACGTGCAGTTACTCCTGTGAATTATTTACAGTCCCGATGTGGATCTGAGCCTTATATAGTCTTATAGTGTGCAGATATATGTATGTGAGGTTGGTGTGAAACTGCGTCCCAGCCGGGTTCGTCACTTATTGGGGTCACCTGAAAACATTTCTGTTGTGGTATTTGCAGCGCGTTTCTGTATTTGGTTGTGTTGTGAGTATTTGGAGCACATGTGTGTTGTGAAACTGATGAAGATGTCTTCTTAATTTGCGAGTGTTTTTCTATTTACATGTGTTTTCTTCAGTTGCAGCACATTGAGCTCTCTTGGCCACTGTAGATAACAAACACGGGTTTGTTCCATAAACATGAAATGATGCCCACATGTCTCATCTCTCACACACTTTACCCGTCTGCTGCAGAGACTGAACTCTTCATTCTTGCTTTAGCTAAAGCTCTGGGCCATAACACAAAGTTCCTGAGGGATGTAAATAACGATGATGATAACAGACGCTTCCATAAATGAACAAACATGAGCCACCAAATTACCAGCCTGTGGAGAACTTTAATTTACTTTTGCTTTCTTCTCTTGTTCAATCCCACTGATGAACACAGTTTTATGTAAATGTATCTGTTTGATTTCATTTTAACACACACACAGATGCTTCTATTATCGCTGGAATTCATAAGTATTGTTATCGGCGCTCATCTACTGTAGGATCTATCTCTATAGTCTCCCTATAAAAATATGCGTTTAAATACAGTTTCCCAGCAGGCTTCATATAGCCTCAGCTTATGAATAATGTCTTCTCAACTGTGTTAAAGTTATATCCTCTGCGATATAAACTTTCATCCCAGCATCTCCAGTGTCTGCTGTTTACAGCCGTTTCTGCCGCCTTTAAAAATCTTGTTGGTGACACTTTAAAGGTGCTCTAAGTGATGCCGGGAGTGTTGACATTCGAATTGTTGTCAAACAAAACGGAGGCTAGCTAGACCCTCCCTCCTCCTCATCCCGTCTCCTCCCTCCTCCCCTCCCCTCCCCTCCCTTCCGGCATAAAGGAAAGTCAAAGTAGTCACTAAAAACAAAGTTAAGTTTTACTGATACTTCATTCAATGTGTAATATCACCAAGTTAGATAAATGCTTTTATATATTGCAGAACAGAATGCAGAAGAAGAGAAACATTGTCTTAAAATGGTTTCGCCACCTGAGGTTATAACTATAACTATAGCTCCCATACAAGGACGCAATAATAGCAAGATAACGTTAGCTTTGCGTTTCCCAGTGAGCATAAACAACGGCGGCGTCGTAAACAAATTTAGTTAAAGTTGTCAATAGCCTATAAATGAACATTCAAATCCATAACAAACAGTGGGTGAAAACAATAATTCACACAAATTGTCGCCCTACTGTGAATTTGCTTGACCATTTACAATAGAGATTGATCGCTAGCTGAAACATATATGTTGTATTCACCAAAGCTAACGCTGACTGCATAGTTCTAGCTAATTCATACAAACATGAACGTCAGTTTAGAAAGAAAAATGGATTTACCTGTTCTGCAAAAACAGAGCAACTGAATGTCGGATTGGAAGCCCTTCTGCCGGCGGAGTTCTCGCCACATTTAGAGGGTTTTTCCGATGTAAATTCGGGACTTCGCGCGTTCCTTATCCTTGTCCCTCTTCTTTACAATTTGTTCATCGGAACGTCGTCTCTTTAGTCGTGTGTCGGCCATAATTCAAACTTCCCTCTTCATGCTTCTCTCTAGTCTCTCCTCCACACCCCCTTCATGTCCACGCGCACTAACCCCCAAACCACACCCCTCAAGTACTTCTTGTCGGTGATTGGCTGGAGCACTGTTTGTTGTGTTTCATGGTGCGGGTGAGCCCAGTTTGTTTTTGTTGCCGTTTGTGGAGCCTGTGGTGTCTAGAGAGACCGTGTTTTTTTACAGTGTGTTCAGGGGACAGGCAGCTAGCGGATAGTGAGGAGATGTTTGCTGTATGTGACAAAAAATGTTTTGGCCTAAAAAACGCGTGACATCACTTAGAGCACCTTTAAGTAAAAGTATCTTTAATGCATTGATTATGCCTTGTAATGCTCCTTACAATGCATTGTATAGACTTTTGAATAATTGTAACCACATTGCAATAATTATGTTAAGCCTTTAGAAAGTATAATGCATTAAAACACAAGACCAACAACCAATTTCAGGTGAACTAAGGGATCTAAAAATATTATAATGCGTTTTAACTTTGTTTAAAGTTACTTATGAAAAGACATACTACAATTATGAATTCCTTAATGCATTATACATAAAGACTTTAAGTAAAGAGTTCCCATATTGTTTTATAACAGAGATTTCGGTCTGTCTTTTCACAAAACCCTAATTGAGGCGTATTCAGACATAATTAAGACACATTAAATAACATAAATCATCTTTCCTGAATGAATGGAGGTGAGTCACCAGCAGCCTGAAAAGGATTTTGTCCGTTCCTGTCAGTTTTCCAACTAACACAAATGCTTAATGATCCAACCCTTTCCCCACAGCCAAGACTGACATCATGAAATAATCCAGACGGTTCTTCTCATATTTAATCACTAAATGTTGACATTTATGAGGAATATGTTGTGCGTGCCTGAGTAAAGTTCACTGCCACAGTGCTAGGCTGCTGTGACGGTTGCCAGGGTGTTGCTATGTGTGTGTCAGAGTGATTTTTAGCATGTTGCCTCAAGATAAAAGATGGCTTATGAGATGTTAACATGCTAACCAAAGGAAGGGATGGTGTTTTTTAAACACTTTACCTTTGATAAAATGATGTGTAATTTAAAAGACATTTTCATGATTAAGCATGAAAACACCATTAAGCATTAAATTGTTCTGTCATTTCTTATCAAGTTATCAGGTGGTGCGAAAGGCACACCTTAAGTAAAATGTGCATTTTTAAATATGGTAGACACCCAACTTGATAATGATATTCACCATTTGAATGTAACAAAAGATTGTACCATATTAAAAAAGTATATAAAATCATATCAACCATGTCTTGTCAACAAATGAAAAAGCCAGCCAACTATTTAATGTCAATTATTGTGCATTTAGCCTCTACAGAAGGGATGTTTTTACCCTAAATACCAAACTTACATATTCTTTAGTTATTAACAATCTGTTGATAATTGAAGATCATTAACTAGACATTCAACTTCAAGTATAAATGGTCATTTTTCACATAATTCTGTAACATTTGAAAACACATTAAATAGCAATAGAACATTAAACCTATAGCACAGAATATACTTTTGTTGTCCGTGATCATCCGAATTTCCCAGTGAACCTATAAAAAAAGCTGAGGAAGGGGGGAAATTGTTCAATAAAGTTCAAATATTTGTTTGGAGCGTGTTCAAATGATTCAGTCTTACATTAGATCTCATAATGTTACAGTATTTATTGCTTGGATCAGCTCAGCTGCACTCTTGTTGTCTGGGGTAATTTACGCTGGCAGACAGCAGAACTCCTCCATGTGTGTGTCAGACATTTTGACAGACTGAAAGAGGGACGGCCATCCAGTGTGACAGCTGTCAGACAGAGTTCATACCTAGAGATGTTCATACACACACAATAGCACATGAAAGCTATAGAGTCACAGATGAATCGACATCAAAATGAGGTGGCGACACAGAACATGACAGCGATCGGGTGATGAGTGATACACAGCTGTGTGTGTGTGTGTGTGTGACAGAGAGAGAGATAGAGAGAGAAAGCAAAGCACTCTGGGAAAGAATGAAAGCTGATTTCTTTGAGCTTTGACACTGCTGGGTTTTCTTTGAGCTTCACAATCATCTGATACTCCTGATTTTGTCACTCTGCCTGCAAGAAGGATACACAAATGTATCCCACAATCCCATTAAATCGTGGGCGTCCATTTGTGTCAGATTATACGCGCCATACAGTGACATTTAAACTCCTGAGATCAAACAGAAGCGTTTCATCTGTTATTTCTCTCTTTGTCTCATTTCAGCTTCCAGTGGCAAATACCGCTGACGTTCGCAGTGGGAAACTCCAGTCACATATCAACAGAGACCATCATGTGGGTCGCCAATAAAACAGGTACAATTATACGAAGTGCTTTTATTAGCGTATGGACACAGACAGTCACATTATTCTAATGAGGATGTCCCTTCATTATGATGTCAGGACAGTTTAGTATCACCCTGACATTTTTGACTGCCCAAAAATGTCCAAATTAATTTGAATCATAAGAAGAAACTAAAAATGTGCTCATCATAAAATTCAAGTCATTGTATGTATGAGTTAGTTGATTTTTTTAATATAAATTTTTAGACCTGATCAAAAAATTTGTGTCATGTCCTTGACCCATGAAATCCCTATCAGCCAGTGACAGATACTTTTTTATAATTTTTTAATTTTTATTGATGAATTCATCTCTCAAGACATGCATGTTCGTATATTCCTTTTTACTAAACACTTCAATGCTGTTCTTCTGTGATTCCCACACTGTTGCAGCACCCACACGTCCACCATCATTAAATTCAATCCTATTCCATTACATTCCTCTCCTTTGGGAGATTGAGGCAGATTTTCTTTGGACGAAGCCACAGCGAGTCAAATTCCAAGAGCCGGAATTGAATTTGCTCTGCTAGCGATCCATGTGGCTCAGAGCTGAAATTTCCCCTGATTATGAGACCATTTAACAGCCTCCATTTTCTGCTCACCTTCCATGAAAAACTGCCCTCACCAGGGCTACAATGCAGATGACACCGAGCCGGAGACAATGACTCTTGAAAGAAACACACACTGTAACATAGAGACCCCATTAATATGCATTAACTCACCGCATGACTCTTGAAATCTGTCCGCTGACGGTTGGATGCTTCCTGGATCACGATATACAGCAAATCCATTGAGTCCATGAGCGCTCGAAAGCACTTAACCAGTGAATTTGTTAGCCATGAAAAAGCACAAGGTCTGGCTGGAATATTACAGGTTGAGAACGTGGCAAACACAATAGATTACAGATGTTGTACATACAAAATGCTGAATGCATCGTCTCTAAATGTATATTTCTGTGCAGGTCTGAGTTCATTTCAAAGATG
Source organism: Leuciscus leuciscus (assembly GCF_965113295.1). Lineage (NCBI taxonomy): Eukaryota > Metazoa > Chordata > Actinopteri > Cypriniformes > Leuciscidae > Leuciscus > Leuciscus leuciscus. The sequence continues at coordinate 18,834,731 of NC_138728.1, read as the reverse complement.
ATAAATGTGCTCACAACTTAATATGCATAAAAAGCTTTGCAAGTTCCCTGTCAGGTAGAATATATCAGTCCATAGGTGACTTTTTTTATATTTCATTAGAAATGCAGTCAGTTTAATTGCTTTATGTACATTTTGTTTTTTATGAACTTCCTGTTATCTGAATATATTATCTGTCATTGAGCGTCTAGGCATCATTTAGCGCCGCATGTTTCTGCTTGTGAGTTGAGCCACAGTGACTGTCAGAAGTGTCATTAAACATGTGTTTCATGTTCTTTTTTTTACTGCTGTATTTATAGAGAATCACAGAGTGGGTCACATGGGCGGCGAGACGTGGTTGCTGGGCAACATCAATCAAACGGGATACTTCCGAGTGAACTACGACCTCCACAACTGGAGACTTCTCATCCAACAGCTGATGAGCAACCCAAAGGTATTCCTTTCTTCCACATCTGTCAGACTTTCGGACTCCTCCCGTTTTATCCAAAGTGTTTCTTCCTCCCCTTCTGTCATGATTCTTCCTTTTATTCTCCTCATCACTTCCTGCTGTATTGTAAATGTCTGTGCTGTTCTCTCACGGCAGATCATCTCCGTGGGCAACAGGGCCGGTCTGATCGATGACGTCTTCAACCTGGCGAGGTGGGTTCAGTTTGTTACATGCAGAATCATTCAGAGAGTCTGAGACCTGAGATCCATCTAACAGCCTTCACACCCCTGCAGAAACCCCTAGACTATTCAGACTTATTGTGTCCTGCTTTTTATTCTCACAGTAACTGTCACATTATTTCAGGAGGTCGTGCACCTACCAGTGAGAAAGCTTAAAGTGACATGTTTGAGCTGTTTTAAAGGTGCTCTAAGTGATGCCGGGAGTGTTGACATTCGAATTGTTGTCAAACAAAACGGAGGCTAGCTAGACCCTCCCTCCTCCTCATCCCGTCTCCTCCCTCCTCCCCTCCCCTCCCCTCCCCTCCCTTCCGGCATAAAGGAAAGTCAAAGTAGTCACTAAAAACAAAGTTAAGTTTTACTGATACTTCATTCAATGTGTAATGTCACCAAGTTAGATAAATGCTTTTATATATTGCAGAACAGAATGCAGAAGAAGAGAAACATTGTCTTAAAATCGTTTCGCCACCTGAGGTTATAACTATAGCTCCCATACAAGGACGCAATAATAGCAAGATAACGTAGCTTCGCGTTTCCCAGTGAGCATAAACAATGGCGGCGGCGTAAACAAATTTAGTCAAAGTTGTCAATAGCCTATAAATGAACATTCAAATCCATAACAAACTGTGGGTGAAAACAATCATTCACACAAATTGTCGCCCTACTGTGAATTTGCTTGACCATTTACAATAGAGATTGATCGCTAGCTGCTAGAAACATATATGTTGTATTCACCAAAGCTAACGCTGACTGCATAGTTCTAGCTAATTACATCCTTGTGTTGGTTTGGCGAACATGAACGTCAATTTAGAAAGAAAAATGGATTTACCTGTTCTGCAAAAACAGAGCAACTGAATGTCGGATTGGAAGCCCTTCTGCCGGCGGAGTTCTCGCCACCTTTCGAGGGTTTTTCCGATGTAAATTCGGGACTTCGCGCGTTCCTTATCCTTGTCCCTCTTCTTTGCAATTTGTTCATCGGAACGTCGTCTCTTTGGTCGTGTGTCGGCCATAATTCAAACTTCGCTCTTCATGCTTCTCTCTCGTCTCTCCTCCACACACCCCCTTCATGTGCACGCGCACTAACCCCCAAACCCCACCCTCAAATACTTCTCGCCAGTTATTGGCTGGAGCACTGTTTGTTGTGTTTCGTGGTGCGGGTTTCATTCCATGAAAGCTCAATAATTATTATTTAAAAGGATTCATTTCCCCCCACGTTTGCAAAACTAGACCCGCATCTTTTCATTATGGGCACTTAATAATAATAAGCCTCATTTTTGGATGACACTGTGAATTTCTAAAACCCGATTTTACCAAAATGAGCTTCATTTTAATGCATCATAGGCATCAAAGAACAGACAGGGGGCTTTTACCTAAAGTTACAGAAGAACAAATCACTGCAAATGGATCTTCATCTTCCTGGGATTTCAAAAGATTACATCACGACTGACAGATCTGTATGAAAGTGAAAATGTTGCAAGACTCGAAGATTGTTCATTCCTGGTTTTAACATCCATCTCGGTTGATCTGCTGGTTAGCCGAGAATTTTTGGGGGATGATACAAAATGACCATCTAGATAGTTTCTTTATAAATAAAGCATTCATTTCAAATCATCTTTTATGAATCCATAACACTTTCCAAGCTCATTAAAATTGCATCACCAGACGCAGGAATCAGTATTATGCTAAATCTCCTTTTGGTATTCAGTTGTAGTGGACCTAAGTAATCAGACCCAGAGAATTAGCATACTTTCTGTTGATTAGCATTTTAGATAGACATTTGATTATTATAAATAAAAATAAACACCCATTTTCTTCTGGTCAACCTGAAAGGATCTTGATAAAGCCGTCCATCACAATAGAAAGAAGAGTCAGATCCAGTGAACTCCAGCTGGACCTTCATTACTGACAGATACAGCTCTCGTTCTGTACTGTACTCTCGATCTTCTTTTCTCTTTTAGCCCGAAGGCGTTAGTGAAGAAAAAGCCTTTAGCTCATCAGGATGAGACCTGCGGTGAGACCACTGAGCCGTTACTGCGATAGCGGATAATAAGAAAGCGAGGGAAAACCTCTGTTCCCCCTCCTTTCCACTGCGGTCTCATTGTGTCGATCCTTCAGAGCTTCATCATTAGCTGGAAACTCACATGTGAGAAAAGGAAAGACAGAACGGTAAAGGTAGATAGAAAGAACAGAGTTTATTGTGCCACAGGCTGCCAAGCTGCCATTAGTTCCTTCAGCAACGACTGCTCTCCCTAAGGTCCTCTCTGTTTGATACAAGGACTCGCTCATTCTGCTTAATGAAGGAAATATTCTGTCAAAACTGACAAAACAACTTATTTCTCAAGCCAAATCACTGTTTGAGTTTCACTGGTGAACTTTCTTAGAAATTGAATTTAGGTGCTGATTATACAGATTGTAAAATTCATTCACTTTGGACAGTCATTTTTATTCTTCCACCAAACTAAACGAGGAAGCTGTCAGATTCTCTGCTAGCATTAGCTTCGCTGTTCTTCACACTGAAACGACAGGCTCGTGTGCCTCATGCGGCTCATGTTGAGATAGACGGGGCTTTAACAGGCATGTGGAGAGTTGTGCTTTTGACCAAAGATGTTTCCTAACCACGAAGGTTCAGTCAACTGACGACAAACCCACAGAGAAACTTGTGTTTATTGTGTCATATTGAGCCGAGAAAGGAAACCTGTTCCTGTGTTGTAGTACGTCATGTTCATTTAGCCTGTTTATTCGGCTCGGCCTTGTTTACTGAAGAGCTTGATAATTGAAAGTTAACAGGACTGAAGGCAAATCCTTTTGTTCCTGATTTCAGTCTGGTTTGTACATATTTTTGTCTCTGCTTTAGTTTGCAGCTACTCTTAATAAAAACAAGCGGATGTTAACAGCATGTCTTATTCATCCTCAGGCTCAGATCTTTGGAGGTAGTTATTGGTCCTTACGTTCTCGAGAAGCGAAAATGCCAACCTGCATATTAAAAACAGCATCATCGTTAATCACAATGTGTAAAATGTCTCATTTCTCTGTAAATTACTGGGATGATAAAGAGTGTTCATATGACTGAGGAAACTGAATGCCCCGAGGGATGTTACCTAATTAAATGCCCCTGGTGCTCATGGGAGTCATTCACTCAGATCAATACTGACTCACAAAGACTTTATTGTCATTATGAATTACTGGATCAATTGAGAAGAAGAAAGCTAGTGTTAGTGAAGACTAGTTGGAGACCGAAGATCATATTTAATATGCATTATTAATGGATGAATATAATAATTGGGTTAATTGCATAGCTTTTGCATCTTCCATTAAAGTATCTTTAAAGCACAGAGTTATTTAAATATTCTCTGGAGCAACAGAGGTTTTTTATTGAACAATCTTATTTCATATTTCAGTCATATTTCAGAATATAATATTATATTCAGATTGAATTCGACGTACTATACTCTTTTGGCGTACTATTTTTCACATAATATATAGTAGGGAAGTATACAGGGAAAATCAGACTAACAAAGTGAGCAGAGAATAACAAGGGAAAACAAGAACAGGAACTAAACAAGGCAAACTACAAACTGAAAGACTACAAAATAAAAGCACAAGGAACACAAACAGGAAATGCATGCCTCTATAATATTATGTGCTTAAAGGCGGCCGCACACCGGACGCGCAGCTCAGAGCCGCGCCGCGCCACGTCTAGGACAACTGTCACCTGAAAATCCGATAACATCAGCAATTTTCTGATTTCTGTAAATAAATATAAAACTAAATGTATATTGCAGCACAGGGTGAGGTCCGTATATATATTAACTACGATTTGAGACACATACATGTAAATTTAATATAAAACTATGTAAATGGCGCTCTGTGGCGCGGCAGGATTTTGAACACGGTCCTGAGCCGCCGCGGACAGACGCCGAAAGGCGCCGCCGGTGTGTGTACTCTCATAGAGAATAGTGTGTTCGAATTTAAAAGACGTGGCGCTGCGCGGCGCGCCGCTGAGCTGCGCGTCCGGTGTGCGACCCCCTTAAGAATCGTGAAAATAGTGTCAGACTGCAAAAATAGTAATTTTCATGTAGAGTTTTAAGCAATTAGCAGTTGCTGTCAACAGTCATTTTGATCACCAGCTTCTTGAACCTCCATAAAAACGCTGATCTGTTCTTAGCCCGACATTAGCATCAGCAGGTTGTTGCCGTAAAGACAGAAGGTTGTTTTGTTTGCGACGCTCGTGAAACATCACAACACCTGTCGACAATTCTGCCATACAACACATCGAATACAACTGCCAGAAAGAATTAAAGAACAGTGCCAGGAGAATATTTTGGTTACTTTTCCATATTCTTTTCCTTTGACCCAATATTTTCTTTTGACTCTGAGTCTCAGTGAATGAGCTTCTTAATAGGCCTGCTTGAAATGCTCTGCTCAAGCTTCATCTAAATGAGCTACAATTACAGGCTAATTTAAAAGTCAATGATTTATTTAGGAGACTGTTATGTCACTCACGGGTTATTTCAATGTCAGTGACGTGTGTGTGTGTGGGGGGTTGCGTGCATGTGTGTTTTCACTTTTTAAAAAAGCATGAGAGTGTTCAGCTCATTCATTACTGTGCTTGCGAACAGTATAGGGAAAACGTCAGTGCCTCATGATATTTTTATGGTCATGAGGTGTTCTTTTATTTTTAATGAATATTTCAATAATTCAAAAGTAAAAAGTAGGATTTTTTTTTGGAAAGGATCAACTAAATGGCCTTATTCCATTTGCTGCTGTTAGAATGGGGTAATAATGGAAGTGTCTCTAAATATAAATGACATGCAAAGCAATGTTCTTAAATTCATTATATTCCCCCTGAAGAAGAACCACACTTAATATACTTTAATATTTTATACATACTTTAATATTGTGTTTCTATTTGAATGTTTTAATATTATAATATATATACCCCTAAATGCGTCTGACAAGACAATACTCATGTAAGCACAATGAAGGACATCTACATCTGTACCTCAGGCACCGTCTCTCTCTCTCTCTCTCTCTCTCTCTCTCTCTCTCTCTCTCTCTCTCTCTCTCTCTCTCTCTCTCTCTCTCTCTCTCTCTCTCTCTCTCTCTCTCTCTCTCTCAGATTTGGAAACAAAATAATGAATGCACAAACAATGTAATTAATGTAAAGACTGAAAAGCTCTTGACTCTGTGTCAAAACCGCAACCTTCATGTCTTGTGTGCACATCAATTCTGACAATATAAATGTAATATTTCCATGTAATCAGTGTGAAAGAATAACAGACAGCCGATGAGTGTTTCACGTGCATTGGCATCATTATAGACTGATTAATTGTTTATTTTAATACAATTATTGCTCATTAGACCACAGTTTAATGCTTGATACTGGTCTAATGACAGCTTGGATACAATCAAAGGTGTTTGGAAGTCATTCTACACATCAAAACTTGAAAATGTTTTGAGATAAGCACATATACATATGCTAAATTTTGTTACTCATAATTTGTTTAATAATTAAAAATGTATTCATGCCTGAGGTTAGCTACTCAGCTTTGGTTTTGCACTGAATGTCAATTATTCCTGACTTTAACATTTTAGATTTAGCTCGTTTTATGAATATTTTGGATGTTTTTGAATATCGCTGAGCAAAGATATTACAATATACATTTTGATGACTCTCTTTCCTTCTGAAATCTATGACAGACTGTTCAAAGGATGAAGAAGAAGATTCCTGATCTAAATTAGTCACAAACCTCTTTAAACACTTTGAACTAAAATTCTTCGCAGTTAAACAGGATTAATTTACCTTTTTCTTGATATCCTGACTTCACTTCGCCATGGAGATGTTGAAATAGGTTCTAATTTTTCACCTCCTCAATTGTCTCCTGCTTATGTTATTGCAAATCAGTTTGGCTAGAAATCTTAAAAACCTCCTTGGTTAGCAGTGGGTGTCTGTGAGTAACTGTGATTAATGTCCCAATTAAATGTGTGTTGGGTGAATCTGTCCTCTGGAATTTAATGAGACCGTTTCCGAGTCTGATCACTTCCTTTTTCGCCTGACCTCTGATTCGGAGCGCTTATGTGCCCTGCATGAAATTATGAGAAATGAAGATTAATTTCTGCCATTATGAGTCAGAGTAAGGGCTTTAAGCTGGAACATAAATATGATCACAACTAGGTTCTACTTTTTCTGAGAGGTGCTCGCTTGTGTAAAACTCCTTGCTGTGATGCTTGGGTTTCCAAAACATTACGTGGTTGCTAAAGCGTTCTGATTTCTGAGCCTTGTAGCAAAAACCAAAGCATTTTCAGATTTGTGAAGTCTTGTCTCCCCAGTGTTTTTGCTCTAAGGATATCGGCCACTTTTCTTTGTTTCCGCTCTCATGGGAAAGTTGTGGGAGTTTCTAAAAAGACTGAAGGGAAAGTCGGCAGATAACGTGAAACAAAAATAAATGGTGAGGCACCGATGTGTGGCCTAGAAACACAGTCTCATTTGACTAGAGCCCAAGGTCCTGCTGAAATACATCTGGGATTTGATGTGTTCTTCTAAATGACGGTGGATATGTGCTGTTAATGCTCAATGTCTATGTTTTTAGAAGAGATCTTATGTTTTATGGATTTATGCAAATTGAACATGACTGTAGCCGAACAGGAGAAGCTGTTTTTTTGTTTCTTACTGCACATTATGACTCCCCACGCAGAGCACAATGCCTGGCAGGTATTCTAAACGAATGATGATGAACAAAATGAACTGTTTGTAATCAAATGTTAACGATGTGTCTACCAAGGGGGAAATATGCTTCAAATGTGTTGCTAGTGTCTTATCCTCCTACTCTCTTTCTTCTCTCTAGAGCGGGGTATTTGCCCCAAAACGTCCCCCTGCAGATGATCTCATATTTGTCTCAGGAGAGCGAGTTTCTGCCCTGGCACGCTGCTAGTCGAGCTCTTTACCAGCTGGACAAACTCCTGGACCGCACTGAAGACCACAGCCTGTTCAGCGTGAGTCTGATCTCACATCAGTTTGGTGTCTGTTGGATTTTAACCTTGACTAGTAGTGCAATAAGAAAGACACAGCTGATATCTAGCAGCACGTCTCATATGACTCGACAGATCGAACTTAAGACTTCCTCTGATCATTATTCCACAACAGTCCACAATGTTTCAGGCACAATGCCTGTTTTAGAAACTGGTGTGAAAAACAGTGAGATTTCCCACAATGCAGTGCACTTGACTCAATCTTCCATTTCCCGTGTGACGAATGAAACCTGCACAATATCAACTGTCATTTTGATCTGCTTCTTCTAGATACGTTATTTGATCAGAATGAGAAATGTAAATTTTTACAGAAAAAGCACTATATATTGATTTTGTTCTGTTTTTATAAATAATATGCAGTGTATAATGTGCAGTATGCTAGTATTTCATTCTGAACATCATGATGACAGTCTCTCTGTTTCTCCGGCTTCTGTCTTACTTGTCCTCCTGCTTTCATATTCATTTATCACTTTGTTATTCAGAGTAGCATTCACACGCCTACCCACAATCCCTCAGTGCGCATGAGTCATTTCTGCCCCTCCTCTGTAATGGACGACCCTTTTGTGTCTGCAGTGAGTGTGTGATGAATTTAATAGTGTCTTCTCTCTGTAACTCTCATTTATTGTGTTTACTGTGAGACAGAGCAGATGTTTAGCATGTAATGCAAGACAGGAAACAGCTGGAGCAAATTAGTCAGGTGCCTTCAAATCATGTGACCAGGTGTCTCAACCGTCAGTCCAAACCAGTGTGTGTGTGTGTGTGTGTGTGTGTGTGTGTGTGTGTGTGTGTGTGTGTGTGTGTGTGTGTGTGTGTGTGTGAGTGTGTGTGTGTGTGTGTGTGTGTGTGTGTGTGTGTGTGTGTGTGTGTGTGTGTGTGTGTGTGTGTGTGTGTGTGTGTGTGTGTGCATGCTGTGTCACTAATTGTCAAACTGAGGTTACTCTGTTGGCAAAACTATAACACATCACTCAATGTTTGTAGTAACGGCTTGACAAACACACCTGATCATCTGAACGGTTCACTACATTATGGAAAACAATGTCCTCTACCTCTGTCCCAGTGTTTTACTGTATGTGCTTTTATCCGTGTAAGTGTGTGTGTGTTAAGAATTGAATTGCAGCATAGCAGGGTCTAATTGTGATCATTCTCTCGTCTCAGTAAGAGGGCATGAATGAGAGCAGTCATGCTAAATTAGCCATGACATCACCTGCTGTTACATTTCCCTCATGCACACACACACACACACACACACACACACACACACACACACACACACACACACACACACACACACACACACACACCGTGTATAAACTGTATAAACATTACAAAACAACACAATATATTCAGTTTGAATCAACATTCTCTCTCGTTCTCTTTTAACGAGGACTCAGCAGCTTCTGTTAGTCAAATGTTGTACAATTATTTGTCCAGACAGTTATATATGTAAATATTCTAATATGTTTTAAAGCTGAAAGCTAGTTCATAAAATCTTAAACATTTCTGAATGACCCATTTTTTGTTGCTTAGTGTTCATAAATGGTCTGGATGTATTCGGGAGTGAGTTTTATACATTTACAAAGTACAAATATGAGTACAACATACTGTTATTTCAAGGGAAATTTAAATCCTGGTCTCAACATGGCAACCACTGACTCATTTTCTGCCTCTTGTTTTGTTTTGCACTTCTGTTTGGTTTTGCTTTACTTCTGTTTCATTATATTTCTTGTTTTGATTTGATTTTTGTTGTATTGTTTGGCTTTAATTATTTCCTTTGCTTTACTTTTTGTTTTGTTCATCAGGACTATGTTCTAAGACAGGTGGAACCAAAGTATCACAAGCTGGGCTGGCCAAGCACTTCCCCTGACGGCTCCTTCATGCAGCCGGCTTATCAGGCCGAGTGAGTCTTGAGTTTCATCTTTCTTGAATTATGTATTACAGTTATAAACTTATATGTAGTCTATGTAAGGACACCGACATTTTAAGTCAGACATTTTCCACCTCAGAGATGGGAATGACATGTATTTAATTTTTCATTTTTCCCTTTCCTCCATCTTTAACTTTCTGCTGCTGTTCTTCCCTGCTGGTATCCTTCCCTCTTTCCTCCTCAGAGAGTTGCAGAGAGAGGTGATCATGCTGGCCTGCAGTTTTGGAAGCAAACACTGTCACCGCCAAGCTGTGTCTCTCATTTCAGACTGGATTTCCAGCAACAAGAACAGGTGAGCAAAATTTACAGAGTGGCTTCTCCTCACTCCTGTATAAAGAATCAATCTTCAAATCAGTTATTGGGCTTATTCATGGTCTAAACCATTCAAACATCTCACCGCTCACTTAACTTAACAACTCACTCAATAACTCAAAACAATATTAAAATGCAAATATATAAGGATTGTTAGAAATTAAAGCATTGTAATAACTATCATGATTATTGATTATTTTATGACCAGGTGTTGTTAATGATATGCATTCACAGCAGATTTGTTATAATTACTACCATTTTATTGCTAAAATCATAAATATTGTAAAAACAAACTAACAAACAATGGTTGGCTATTAAGTATGTTCAGCCCTGCCAACATTCATACAGTAGGAGCTTTATTTCAAGTGTCCATGGAAACACACAGTCTGATTTGTTTTCCCTGCTGCCCACAGCAATGTTCACATGCATGTATGCAGTATCACACTGTCAAACACACCAGCCCTCCGGCAGGCACTAATGACCATAATAGAGAACAAACAGGATTGTGTTTGTGTGTCTGAATAAATGGTTTTACCATGCACAAGATATTGTGTTTGCCCAGTTTTTAGGAAAAAATGTTTTGTCCTTGAGCCAAACAGTTGGCCGCACGCCTACAAACACATGAAAGACCACACACACAGTTCATCACACATTAGCAACCCCAAATACATTGGATATTTGCTTGCTGACTTCACAATTGTGCCTTTAAATTGACAGATAGACCTTAAATACACACACGAATTCTTTATTACACATATAATGTGTCAAATATTGACATTGGCTTCAATCATTGGCTATCAGCTTCTCTGATAGTAGCAGATTGCTCTGTTTAAGAGCTTTTTTGCCTATATTCTTGCTTTCAACATGTGAAATACACACACAGTTGTATTCAGCCAGTGTTTGACCTGCTCAGTCAAAGATGTTCCACTCTTTTGCCCTGAAACGGCTCAATTGCTCTGGCAGTGGCTCTGTAATTATTACCCCGTGGAGTCTAGTGTGAGGTTTCTGATCGTGTCTGAACTGACAGGAAGTCTCTGTACTGAACACAATCCCTCCTGATAGACGTATCATCATGTGGACAGCTTAGTTTAATTCTCTGACAGAGAGTTAGAGCTCATGAAAGGCACCTAAAATGCTTTAGTTTCTCGTGTATGACTGTCAAGTCAACAGATGAAAAGAAATTATTTCTGAAATGCATCTGCTAGAGTTGCTGCCTTTCTTCTCGACTGTTTTTATGGAATTCGTTTTAGCATACTTTTAACAGTATTATAATTTTGACTAATTTAGCATTTTATTGAATGTGCCTTAACTGTTGTGAATTGTCTTTCAAATTGTGCCGTTTTCATCTAACCTGACAGCAGACGTTTGGATCTGCCAGATGTGTCCTTCATTGTCCTTTCTTCAAAAATGACCTCTAGTCCTGCTGGGATAATAAAAAGAATCTGTTCAGTTTGATATTCAGGGATAAGCAGCACATAAAAGAGGAATGCGTTGACCTTTATGTCTTTTTATGGTTTAGGTGATGATAATGTCACAGGAATGACCCAGCAGAGTTTATGAGCTGCAAAGAAAGACTTCAGATCACTGTGAAGCCAAAGACAAACTCTGACAAAACCTCCTCATGTGCTTTATTGATTAAAAACAAGATACCACAGACTGACTTAACTGTTTTTAGTGCAATGTTAGTCTTTGTTTGAAATAATAAAGGCTCACATATTGTACATTGTTTTAAAAACAAATCATCTCACAGACATAGAATCTTCACAGAATTTCATAACCGCCTTTTATTATAGATGTGTTATCTCCACACAGCCAAATATTAGACCAATCAAACCATTATATTCATGTTATAATATCAGAAGTAAAAACAAGATTTATGGCCTGTGTTCTCTCCCATTTTTATTCTGAAAAAACCTTATAAAAATTCATGAATTTTCCAGATATAATGGCAGCTAACGGAACGGCACAAATATTATTGTTTAACTGCGTTTCTGAATTCGCTTAGACTTCCTGTCAGTGGCAGTCATAAACAAGACATCACCTTCACAGGTGTGGAAATTTCAGTCTATACGCTCCAATTGGATGTGACATGATTTTATATCTTACTGAATGTGCCGTTCTCTGTATTGCTACATTGAAAACTCCCAGAGGCTCCGACGGCTCATCCAGAATCAGCAGGTCTTTATTGCGCTTTGTTTGAGCAAATCAAAAGTTCAGTCACCGTATCACCACGGCTCCTCCAGAGGTTTAATATTATTTCTTCTTCCTGTACGAATATTACATGCATCGTCTCACAGCCTGAGAGCCTTTTCTTTCTGAGTTCTTCTACTGTAGACTGTTATTCTTTTCTGAGATTTATAACCAGATGATATTATGGGTCCATTCAGAGGTCATACTTATAACCTGTATATCTCTTGATTATATATATATATTGCATTGTGACTCACTTTGGGTGGCCTGCAGTGATGATTAGGTAGCCTGGTAATACCAAACTCTGCTACTTCGCTTTGCTTTGTAGACAGAGTCTGGAAGGGCATAATAGAAAAGCGTTCTCTTTCTCGCGGGGGGGGAAGCTTGTCTGAAGTTTAAAATCATTGGTTACCTGTAAGCCAATCACATAACGTTTGGTTATGACGTGTGTTATGCGCTGGCTCAGCCGCATCGAACTTTCACTGTAAACACATGTATGATGCGAAAACAAAACGACTTTTGCAGATTATGTGAAGTAAATTTACGCATCCACGGTACAATCAGCGTCTACGTCACGGCTCTCAGCCCGCCCTCTGTTCGTTGATTGGCCGGCTGTTTTCAGGCCGGAGGAAAACTGGGAGATAGGTCGATATCTCAGACTGAGTACAGAAGCGAACTGAAATTTAGCGGAAGTACGAAGTCTGACGTAGTCAGGCTAATGATTAGGGTCAAATTTTCATGACTTTAATTGTGACTTCAAAAAAAGATTTTGAAAAATATGCTTGGTTATATATATATATATATACAGTATATATATTGTATATATATTGCTGTGACAATGTTCAAAGTGATTCAAAATGATTGCAGACAGCAGAATGCCGCTTGAACAATTGACATTTAGACAATAAGACAATAGATAGAAACAGAAAAACAAAGCTACACTTTTCACATAAGCATAAAAAATAAAACATGCAAGAAATACACTCACACTGTTTTTCATTGACAATTCTGGAGGTGAAACGTTGACTTGTGACTTGTTATCTTTGAACAACCCTGAGGAATTTCTGAAACTTCTGCTGTGAAAAAAAAAAAAAAAAAAAAACTCTCTTCAGGGAAATTTAAACAAGAATTAGGTGTGAACACAATGTGATCTAATGGTGTGTGAATCTAAAATAACCCTCAGTATATGTTTAATGAGCAAACTTTGTCACAGTGAGGGATGCTAATCACCTGCAGCATTGAGTGTGCATATATGCTAATCAATGTATCACCAAGTCAGTATTTGTATTTATGTGACATAAAGTAGTAAATCTATATTTTTGGCTCCATCAATACAGTTGTACATGTTACATGTATTTAAATGCTAACTTTAGCATTTACTAGCTGTGAATGTTTACCTCAAAATATCCAACCATGAATGTGAATTCAGCTTGTGACTTCAATCAGATATTTCAATCTTCTGTCCCACAGGATTCCACCTAATGTGCGGGACATTGTGTACTGCACAGGCGTGTCTCTGATGGATGAGGACGTGTGGGAGTTTATCTGGATGAAGTTTCATTCCTCTACAGCCATCTCTGAGAAGAAGGTTCTTCTGGAGGCCTTGACCTGCAGTGGCAACGTCTTCTTGCTCAACAGGTCAATCGACACTCTTACCAACTCATTGACAATAACATGATGAGGCAAAGAAATTCAAATAACAAGTTACCGGAGCATAACACAATGCTCAATCAGTCTTAGCGGGAAGGTTTAGCATCTAAAACAAATCTTCCAAATTGCCATTCTATTGATAGCAAGAAGTATCTGTAAGTCTCTGGAGGATGTACGGCACTCCTCTGACTATAACTCTGTTTGTAGTCTGCTGTACCTCATGAAGTAATCCGATTCAATCCCTTCCACCACATCATGTCGCTCATACCAGCAGAGCTGCACTCACTCCTCTGACAGGGCTGTAAAAACAATGGCTGCCGTAAGGGCTTTTCCCACAAGTCTCCATGGCGCCTTAAATCCTCTCCCGACTCAATAGTTGGATGAGGACGGTGACGGATTACACCCTGTCCAGCCCAGACGAGGATCTCACAGCCCACACATATTTTGAAGCAGTTCTCTTGGGATTCACTGTGGGTTTGACATCTCCATTTATTCAGTTGCATTTGGTCGTTGTTTTATAGATGCTATGAGAGAAAGAAACTTGCCCATATAAAGAGACCCACCCTGACCCCTCTCTGCAGTGAGTGTTCAGCACTATACAGACTGATTCCTGTGGGAATCTTCTGTGTGAGTCGGTTGAGAGGTGGTTTTCCTCGCTAGAGGAAAAAGATAAAATAGCACCGCACTTATGAAGCACATATTTTTGTGCTCTACATCCAGGCATCTTTATCATTATGTTATAATACTATTCATCACATTAAATTCAGCAAGGAACCTTTTCATTTTTTTGTGGTAATTGCATTCTTTGAAGGTAAAATCAATGAGTTTTACAAGCTCTCAGTGATCCATGACTTGGGTGTCATACACAGTACACCTAGATACAACATCTAAAAGTCAGGCAGCTGAACCATGAATACAAAATCCTCTGCAGGAACCTCCAGCATTCTCCTACAATACAAACTCTTGAAGGCCACGTGCTTCTGATGGTAACTTATCAAGTAGTATTGTATGTGTTTCTGGATTGTAGGGTTCGGTTTGTACTGTAGAGATACAGGGGTTGGACAATGAAACTGAAACACTGGCCAATATAGTGTTGGAGGTTTTTTATGCCTGTATAGTGTGTAGCCTGGTGGCCAATCTTCACTGATTTTACATTCCATCAGCAAGAGCAGAGTGTGAAGTAGGAATTAGCAGAGCAAAAGCACAGCTGTACATAAAATATTGCAATCCACACAACATAATGGGAGACATTTCAGAGTTTAAGAGAGGACAAATTGTTGGTGCGCATCTCGCTGGCACATCTGTGACCAGGCCAGCAAGTCTTTGTGGTGTGTTGAGAGCCACAGTATCAAGGGTAATGCTGGCATACCACCACGAAGAACAAACCACATCCAACAGGAGTAACTGAGTAGTGCAAGAGGAAGCTGTCTGAATAGGATGTTTGGGTTCTGATCCAGATTTTTCCCACCCAAAAAATCATAAATAAATAGCTGCCCAACTTAATGCAGAATCAAATGTGCACCTCAACCAGAGCGTTTTCCCACCAGTTGAGCTAGTTGATAGATTCAACTTTTGCCGTATCTGGTCGGCAAAACTCCGAACACATCTTCCTTTTTTAAGAATGACTTAAGTGCCATTCTTTGTTCTTTTCTCAAAGAAAAGTTTAACTCCAAGTCCTCCAGAGTCGCGGCAAAAGCCGATTCGAAAGACCGCTGTTCGCCAGCAGCAGCCGCCATTCTTTGTTTTCAATTAGCAGGGAACAGTCGCAACTCTGCCGTCATTATGTTAAGCCCGCCCACCGACTCTATACACGATGTGATTGGCCTGACTAGAGTTTGGTTTTTCCATCTCGAAAGCCAACGGACAGTTGCTCGACCACCCTGGCTGCAAAATAAAATGTACTGCCGCTAGGGTGCGTCTAGATTTCTAGGCTAATGATCAGCAGTTTAAGACATTAAATTCATAAGCACATAACACAAGAACACTTCTCTTTGAATGCAAACGAGAATTGATTGATTATAGCATTATATGCCCTTTGTAAAACCTGACCTGAACGAATCATCAGTCTTTAATTTAACCCTTCTATCATTTCTTAGGAGGGGTTATTAAATTTTATATCAATGCACTAGTTCAGCTAGAATCTAGAGGCATTGCTTGAGTTTGTTGTTTGTGTCTGAATGGGGATCCGGAAGGCATGGTTCGCTGCATAGTTTCCCCGGTTTGTTGATTCGCTGGAGTTCTTTCGTGTCTGGAGTGACGTCTTGGGAGGCCAATCATGTTGGTGTGATTGCGGCTGACTGGATAAATGGAGTCTTTCTCATGGCAGAAGTTTGAAGTTTGAGCAAAGCGGCAAAATTTTACTTGGAACACAAGACTCTAAACGGAAAGAAAAGAAACCAAGTAAAATAAAGAAAAGTAAATGAGATGAGAGTAGTAAGATGGCTTGCATGAAGCTGTTCGTTCTTGACCCATTTTCATCTCCCAAATCTTTCTGACGCTTTGTTCGTGTCCTGAGATTTTAACCTGAGGTGTCTGTCCAGCCTCCCAGAGGAGTTCTGACCAATTATACCTCATCTTTAGCTTGTGGTGTGACTTTTTATCCTCCTCTCACATGAATTACGTTATCTGATTAGTCACATGGTGTCTTTACTTTCCCGCTCTACCAGAGTACAATTTAGACATGATTTCTATAATAAGAATACAATACATTTGACACAGATTTCATTCATGCCATCTTTTGAGTTATGAGCAGACATTTATGATGATACCAAGCAAGACACATTTTCAATCAACATTCAATAGTTATAACAATTGCATGACTTATGTGTGATCTAAGCATAATAGTCACATATATACAGTAGGTTGTAGATATGATGTAGAATTATGCAGTTGAATTTTTTTTTATTATAAGTCCATCTAGCATTGTTTTGGAATGATCTGATGCACTTTAAATGCAAAAACAGTCCATGTGTTTTTTGTGTGGATTTCAATCCTGTTTTTAAGAGGTCACTCAGAGGTCTTTAAAATGAAGAAGGTCTGTTTTGCATCTCTGTCTTGGGAGAGTCAAGATGTGCCATCTCTAAACTAGACATCTTCAGTGAGTTGCGACCATAATCCTACAAATGTTCATTGTTTTAAAGCTGTGGAGTTCGTTAGTTAGCTCAGACTGGATGGCACCCACTTTAATTATGGTCCTTTATTGTTGATAAATTGATAATTGGTGTCCACCAGCATCACATATTAAACTTGCCACTGTTCTGCAAGAGGAATAGCTCAAAATCCCTCTTACCGCTTGAATTGTATCTGTTTGAATGAATCATCTCTGTCTCTCAGTTCCTACAGGGTAAATATTGTGGTGGGATTATGGTTGGGCTGCTATAGCCAAACCTTTGGTCACTCGTGCCAATACCAAAAGTTAGTTTCAATGGTGGCAGAGCAGTGGAAATCTTGGCCTGTGGAAAATTTGAAGCATGTGTTGTTCTCTGATTCCACCTTCACTGTCTTTCCCACATCTGAGTGAGTTAAGATGTAGAGATTCCCCCAACAATCTTAACACCCAGACTGTTACATGCCCAGAGTAAAGCACAGGCTGGATCAGAGATGGTTTGGGCTGCAATCTCATGACATTCCCTAGGCCCACTACTTGTGCTAGATGGGTGCATCACTGTCAAGGTCTACCAAACCATTGCACCCAATGCTTCCAACATTGCACCCTGAAGGTGGGGCCGTGTATCAGCATGATGATGCACCAATACACACAGCAAGACTTGTGACAGAATGGTCTGATGAACATGAAAGTGGAGTTGAACATCTCCCATGGCCTGCACAGTCACCAGATCTGAATATTATTGAGCCACTTTGGGGTATTTTGGATAAGCAAGTCAGGAAACTTGTCCACCACCATCACATATTGAACTGGCCACTGTTCTGCAAAAGGGATAGCTCAAAATCCCTCTTACCACTTGACTTGTATCTGTCATTCTCAAGATGAATTTATGCTGTATTGGCCACAACAGGAGGCCCCACACCAAATTAACAAATTAGAGTGGTCTAAAATCAGGTTTCTGTTTCATTGTCCACCCCCTGAGTACTTAGGGTTGACATTGAAGCTTTAAATATAATGCTCCCTTCCTTCTGATTTAGTGGTAGTTATTGGCATTGTAGAGACCAGCTCATTGAAGTCCGAGTCAAGACCGAGATCAGAAGAGGGTCAGGTTGAATCAATACTGAGACCAGAAGAGGGTCGAGTTTGAGTCAAGACTGAGACCAGAAGATGACTGAGTCTACATGCTCCTGAATCAATGTGTGGTCTTGGCATCCTAACTGGCAAAATCACCTATAATTTTTTTTTCTAGGTGACTGAAACAGATACATTATGGCCATTAGCTAGTTCAACCTTGTTTAGGTGGTTGATCAGCTGGACTAGCAGTCAGTGAGGCAAAGGTCAACCTGGTTAGAGCTGCCAAACCATCTTGGCTGGTAGTTTGGATCTGGTTAATGTGGCTAACCATCTTCTAAAACACATGTTGGAAGAGTAGACTAGCTTAACTTTTTTGAGAAATGTGCATACAAATGCCAAGAAACCTTTTCCCCCACCACACAACAATGATGTGGGGTGAGAGCAGCAGTAGTGAAAAAAAAAAAACACTCACATGCTATTTAGAAACTGCCTGGCACCTATTGCTACAATGCATGGTGTAAGCATGATGTGTGAAGAACCTGTAACATAATTTTTAACTGTTGATATCTGGAGCTCTACAGTTCTTTTTTTCTTCCATTTAATGAATTCCCATGAAATAAAGGTGTTTGGCATCTCTGTTCAATGTGATGGTAATGCCTCATTCATTGTTGCCTAGAGATGATTTAGTGTTGCTTTATGTGCTTCAAATATCTTTCATTAATAAGATTTGTTTTAGTGCCACATAATGAAGATCTAATTATGTATTAAACTTCAGAAGTAAATTAAGTCCAGTAAGAAAGCTTCAAAAACCTTCCGTTTTATAAACTAATGCCAATGTACCATTTGTTGCATGTTATTGAATACCCCATAATTATCTCTTAGTGTCTATAAATTAACATGTAACCACTCTACCAGCCCTAATATGCCCAATTGGATTTGTGTCTGAATATCAATGACTTTATACCTGGCTACCTGAACAGTGTGACTTCAGACGTTTCTCAACAGCACTATCTTGATTCAAATGTGCAAATGTCTGAGTACTTCCCTCAAATGAAGTCTCAAAGGAGTGATTCCTTAAACCCTGATTAAAAAGTCTAAGTCTAACTTACTCAGTTAATGGTGATTCTCACTACACAATCTGTCAGGAACATGTCTTTTTTTGAAGTGATGCTGCTGGCATCATTTCATTCAGAGCCCCTCAGGACTGAAATATTTACATTTACATTTAATCAGTTAGCAGATGCTTTTATCCAAAGTGACTTACAAATGAAGAGAGCAATAGAAGCAGTCAAATCAATAATAGGGCAACAATATGTAAATGTCGTGATCAGTTTCAGCTAGACCAGCGCAGCACACGTTTTTATATAATATATATAGAATAGTAAGTATTATTGAGTCAAATGTTGGCGAAAGAGATGCGTCTTTAGTAGATTCTTGAAGATGGCTAAAGACTCAGCAGCTCGGGTTGAGATAGGCAGGTCATTCCACCAGCTTGGAACTGTCAAGGTAAACTATTTCATGACTACAGCAGCATTCAGACAGCCACCTTTGCTCTAGTGTTGGATTTAAAAGACAGGACCTCTAGCAGCAGTTCACTGATTTTAGACACACTTAAATTTCACACAGCATGCACAAGCAAAGCCCTCCGTCCCAGATGAGCTGTGTGTGAGAATGTGTGTGTTTGTGATATTTAATCTACCGCAGAGAAAACTGGCCTGTGTTTGGAGTGAGCTAGTAAACGTGCTTCAGTCACTGAGTCTGAAGGATGGGGTGTATGGACTGTGTTTAGTATTGATTTCTATGGCATGAAGTAAATTGTATCCACCTCCTCCATAGTTTTTTGGATGACGTGTGTTGTGATCTAGTGGGCTGAATACAATTTCTCTCCACTACTGGAATTTGTGTGTGTGTGTGTGTGTGTGTGTGTGTGTGTGTGTGTGTGTGTGTGTGTGTGTGTGTGTGTGTGTGTGTGTGTGTGTGTGTGTGTGTGTGTGTGTGTGTGTGTGTGTGTGTGTGTGTGTGTGTGTGTGTGTGTGTGTGTGTGTGTGTGTGTGTGTGTGTGTGTGTGTGTGTGTGTGTGTGTGTGTGTGTGTGTGTGTTTGTGTGTGTGTGTGTGTTTGCTGATCTCACCTCTGCTCTGACTGCTATACTAGAGATGTTGTGCAGCCTTAGAAACTGAATGAAAATAACGTAGCGTGCTGCTTACTGAATACTGTGAACTGTCTACAGTATACTATTTTTTTTTTATATATATATATAATGTAAAATATTGTAAATTATGGCATGTCCTGATTTTGCAGAGTTAGGCGCGTTCCTGGGTCAACATATTCAGTTGATCCTGGAACAACATTCCTGTTTGAAAATTAAATCCTAACCATATCCTCACCCCTAAACGTAACCCTACGCATAAGTTATCCCTAAAATCAGAGGGAACTGACAGGTGAATAACACTGATGTAGAAGCACCTACATGTAACCCTGGTTGTAAGCCTGAACTTGACATCTTGTCCCTCAAATCTGATTGGTTGGTTGGAATGTGGTTCCAGGATCAACAAAGATGTATAAACACTAGGAATGGATGGTCAGTTCAAGCTCATTGCATTGTGGGATACAGTATTACACAGTGTGCTCTGGTTGTATACTGTATTTCAGTCAATGTAGGTCTCCTTCACATATAGAAAATGTTCATGCTGTGCACAGTGTACATACTGTATACTCAAGACAGTAGTATGCTAGTATGCTAAAATAAACATGCTGATCTGAACTTAAAAAAGTGATTGTAGAATTAGCACAGCAAAGAAACTTCTGAAAGCGTTCACACTTGTCCACAGAGGAAGCAGAGTGTCACGTTTGCGAGCTGTGAAGCTGCCGTCCACACACAGATGTGTTTGTCACCGTGGCGATAATCTCCAGGGTGTTTGTGAAAAGGTGCGACAAATGACTCGACGACGAAAGAAAGTCAAAAGCCCAAAAGAGCAGTTGAACTGAAATAAGAGACCAAACCACATGAAGCAATTACCCTACTTGTTATTGCAAATTGAAAACTTGTGCACCGTGGAAGCGTCTTTATGTGTAACACCTCATTTCCTATTTCTTCCTTTTTCATCTACTTGACATTTTGCACCAATTTGAATCGAATGGGTCTGTCTGCATTTGATTTGGCCTTCTCAGGTTAATTACTTTTTGAAGATGCTGACTCACTGTATTGAGAACATATTTGAATAATTGTGTTTCGCCAGGCCTGTCAGTGGCTGTCTTTAATGAAAACGGGGAAGAATAATGTGTTTTGTATCTCAGATTTACCAGAGCTTAAAACTAGCATAGAAATGATAGCAAAATTAATTACGAATAGCACAATTAGTCAAGATCACAAATATGATAACTAACTAAGGAAACTCTCATTTATTGTGTTGTCCACAGGCTCCTGAATCTGTCCCTCACCTCTGACCTGGTGCCGGATCAGGACGTGATCGATGTCATCATACATGTGGGCCGCAATCCGCTGGGAAGACATTTAGCATGGAGATATTTCCGTGAGAAGTGGGACATATTGAATTCCAGGTGAATGTGGCTTCATTCATCTCTGTTTATCAGGGACTTTAACCTTCCTCTCAGTCCCTGAAATGAATTTTACATTCGCACGCTCATAAGATATTTATTAGTCAATGTTATTTCTTGTTTGTGGTTGGAGGACCAGAGAGCATTATGGGAAATATTTATTGGTGTTTGTTTGCTACTGAGCTCATTAAAATGGTGCTCCAGTGTTTTTAATGGCCGAGCTTGAACTCCATGTCTCTCATTCGCAGGTATGGAGAAGCTTTATTTATGAACTCAAAATTAATCAGCGGCGTGACGGAGTTTCTCAACACTGAGGCCGAGTTGAATGAGGTGAGTCTGGATTTATACACCATCCTGGGTCTTACACACCTCCATTCAATCTAAAGCACTAATGAACTATTGACCAATCTTCGTGGAACATTAATACTTACAAGAAACGATGGTCAGCAAAATTCTTGAGATGGAGAAAATTAGTAAAAGTAAACTTTGAAGCCTGCAGAAATGGGCTCTGGTCTGTTTCGTTGGGTTATTTCCTCAATGTAACTGCTTAACCATATTACAGGAAATGGAACGTATATTCACTTATTCAAATTCATTCAGCTTCAGTCCCAGAGGACACAGACTGCTGATGCTTCTCACTGCAGCGCAGCACTTTCTCATCCAGCTGACTTCGCCTTCCACAATTTATCATTCATACAGCGATAATACGAACCCCCTCAGTGTTTTCTTAAACAGAGCATTAGCATACTGTCATTGACAATCAGCTGCTGCCAGAGCGCTTCATCCACAGATTCACCATTAGATCAGTGATACTTTGAACGCTTTAGGTTTCAATTGATTGTTTTGTTTCTTTTCAACGAACAGCAATTTTGAAATAATTCAAGACCAAAGTAGCAGGTTAAATACTGAATCCCAGCGCATGTTCGTTCATGCCGATCTCATGACCTCAGGAACTGGGAATCGTTTTCGTAACGTGTTATTTGGTAAATGGAGATTTTTAATGAGATTTTCATGTTTGTAATTGATGTTAGAGGCTTTTTTTTTTTTTTTTGACAGACACCCAAGTGTCTTTCTCTTCCACAAAAACAACACAGATAATTCTGTTTACTTCAAATCCATTCCCACTCCTCATTATCATAAACATCACTGTTATCTGCTAAATTGCATGTCAGGCATTTGCATGTAAATACGTCGTATATTCTGACGCTGTTTAACTATCAGAGATGAAGGTTGCCACTTAGTCATAAAACTCTCTATATCTGATCCATCAGACACAATACGATTATCATGTTAATGAAAACTGTTTATCTTCTCCTCAGCTGAAAGAGTTCATCCTGACCAGCGGGGGAGAGTCGGCACCTGCGTTCGCTCGAGCCGTTGAGATTGTTCAAGCTAATGTAAAGTGGCACATCCTGTTCCAGCAGCAGTTTTACCGATGGCTGCGAAAAGCTCCTGACGGTTAACACAACATTAAGCATGGAGCGATCTATTAGCATGAAACGTCTATCAGACATGTCGTGGCCAGTGACGTGGGGACACCTACGTGATATTAAAAATAACTTTTATGGACTCTGAGAAGCAGCAATTTTTATTTCTCCTTTGAACCAACAAGGCAATGACTGTCCAAGACAAGTTCCCAGAGAACAACAGTGCCGCCCTGCTGGCCAAACACACTTACTACACCAATAGAAGAGACAGTAAAAGGGGGAGGAGATGGACAACTTGTAGAAAATAAATGGAAGAAATTGCAACACTGAATATGGGAACAGAAGGACTGGAAGTTCCACTTTTATTTTGAAAAGAGCCAGCTGGGCTTCTTTTTACTCTAGAACGAGCATGTGCATTTAATGGATCAGGCTGGGGAAAAAAAGTTTTTAACGTGATTTGAGTTAAAGAGGCAAATGTGTGATCCTGCTTTCATCCAGTTTTATTCATAATGTGAAATACGAGTTATTCGTGAAACAATCTTGGCAAATTTCAGGCGGTTTCAGGAGCGGCGCTTGTGTGCTTATAACCTACAAAAGAAAGAAAATGGCCTTAAAAGGACTTTGTCTACACTCACTACATTCTCTCCCCAAAGACTGCTGCTGTTCTCAGATGGAATAAAGACTCTTTTTGAAGTTGAAATTTCAGCAAAAAGCTGCTCTTTGCTTTTCTTGCACAATCACACCATTTTATTGACTTACATTTTTTTACAATATCAAATGAGGCCATATCTACCTTCATTAAAACAGTCAAATAAAGATAACTGCAGCTCGCTCGCGGATCCATCATTTATCTTGGACAAACACGGGCTTGTCTGATTAAGGGTCAGTGCTAATTAAGGAATTCTTAAAGGTGCCTATATTTGGTTTCTGTGGTCAGTTGTGGATTGAAGTTGAGTTTATACAGTGGACATTCTAAAATGTTGACACAAGATGATTATATAACTTGAAGAATATGCATATACATGTATGTATGTTCATCTGTATATATTTATACAAAGTTAAATTACATATGGGTCAAAGATGTGGCACTCTCTCTTTTTTTTTCTTCTTTTTTTTTAAGTGTTCTGGAATTAAAGGGATTGTTCATCCAGAAATTCTGTCATCATTTACTTACTCTCATGCCATTCCAAACTCATAAAACTTTAATCTTCAGTATACAGATGAAGATATTTTAATTAGTCTCATGATTTTTGTCTCACACAACCATAGCACATAGAGACATTGCAAAAAAAAATCATTCATATGAATCGAGCAGTTTCTTCTTCTTCTTCTAAAGAGACACGATCGCTTTATTTGATAGACATATTGTAAACTTTTATTCACACATAAACTTTGATCAATGCACAAATATGGTAAACATGGACGCTCAATCATGTTTTCTTGATTTGCAAGAACAAACCTCACTGGTTTTCGCATATCAACAAGCACAGTTGTGTAAATGATGACCATTTAAATTTTTGGATGAACTATCCCTTTAAGTTAATCCAAAGTGTATTGATGCAATTCATACAGACAATGAGCAGAATACTGAACTATTAGGATAAAAGTGTTCAAGTTCTATTTTTTGTTTTGTTTTGTTCTGTTTTTTTGTGAATATTAAAATAAAACATGTCAGGGTGGTGTAACCAGTGAATGACTGAAATTATTGTAAAATGTTTTACCATGATAATAATTTTTTTTTTATTTAAGAAAAAAAAAAAAAAAAAAATTGGGAAAATATTTTATCTGCCAAGTATTAATATTTGGAAAACCTTTTATCTGCCAAATCACTGCAGTACATGTTAGTGCAGATTTTCAAATTAAATGGTATAGCCTCAAATAATGATATATACCATGTAAATAAGGTGTAATATTTTTTTTATTCACTTATAAACAAGATGGAGCAGGTTTATTTACACAACGAAGGTAAACCAAGATGTCACAATAATCCACAAGGTAAAGTCAAACACTAATGTAACAGCTTTGTATATTATACACAATGACCGACAAACTGAGGGGGTGTTTACACTACACCGTTTTCAACTAAAAATTGACAACTTTATGGTAAAAATAAAACGGAAAACGGCAAAAGCGTTTTGGGGGCCTGAAAACACAAACTTTTGAAAGCGTATTTGAAAACAATACCTTTGTCGTCTCCGTGTAAACTGCAAAAACGTGAATTTGTGAAAACGGTGATGTCATTACCCATGTGTATTACGTGTTCAGTCTAAAGGCGCATTTTTTTCTTTACAAAGTGACATCGCCAGCTTCTGGCCTGGCGTGAATAATACAGCGTTTTTAGTCACTTTCATTTGAACGGGGATCATCTGTAGGCCTATGCGAAAAACGCAAAAGAAAAAACAAATCGACAGTATGTGGTTACACCACTTGACATTTTTAGAGTAATTTAATTAAAATGTTCATTATTGTTTTTGTTGTTTGTTTTGTTTAGTTGTTTTAATGAATGCAAAGATTTCAATTGTTATAACTTTTCTCATGCGCTTTAAAACAGATAAATGACCCCGATATAGATTTGTTATATTCTTGGGTAGAAACATTACTGTCAAAGTCGACTTCACATGTGCATTTTGCAGATATGTTGACCTTAATATCCTAAAGTTAATTTGTGTCTGTTTATTTCTTTTGTATGCGTTGCAGTTGAAGAGCTAAAGAAAAGAAAAGAAAAAGAAATAAGCAATCAGTGCCTTTTCTACCTTACTATTCATTTCCAATTAGCAAGACTGACAGTGCCTTGAATAAACCTGTCATAAACATTCCCATGATCTGGTGTCAGATTTTTCAAACAAGTCAGACGTTGCAGGTTTGAAATATTTCAAGCATATATAAAAGAAGCTTAAACCCTGAAACCACAGGTGTCAACACAGTAAGATGAAGTGTTTGGCATTATTCAGACTCCGCACTGATTGTTACTCCAAAGTCAACGTAATATATGAAAAAAGTGTCACAAATGTCATAAAAAAGTTGAAAGTCAACTGAATAAAATAGCTGTACAAGCTAAAGTAATTCTGCCGCCGTCGGCTCTTTACAGGTTGAGGCGTTCACTTTATCAGTCAACTTTGTAGAGCGTTCAAAGAACAAATTTATTGAACCATAAAAAAATATCTCCAACTTATAATGGCAGTTCCAAAAAGAAAAGTTATAGTTATGCTCTGAAAAATCAGCAGAACTGATGAAAAAAGGAATGTATAGTGGTTCTGTCTGAAAGGAAAATCTACAGTCATTGGCTGATTTGATCAATCCTTCACAGTGTCTGCAAAGCTGGACAGTGACAAGAATTACTTGAAAACATGAGGACTTTTTCCTATACCTTTCCATCATGAAGTGCTGATAAGTCCTATCTGTCCTCCTTCATTCATCTTTGCCTCCAGGTCACATGTTCACGTTTCGATCTTGTGGCTGCTGTCCATAGTTCTGAATGAACTGTCCTTTACTAGATAGATAAACAGGACACGATCGATCCTTGACTTAAAACTCCTCCAAACAGGCATAATATGCACCTGACACTGTAATCTGTAAATAAAACATTTTTCACAATAAAAATGTCACAGTGAGAAATAGCTTCATTAGCTGCTCAAAGCTGAAAATAATCTTGCGCCTCACAAGTCAACAGAGTTGCATTTATCAGTTGTCTAGAGTGGTTTCTCACGTAACAGAAGTGTGAAATGAACAACACACACCTGTTAAAGTAACCTACATATTCAAGCAGCTTTGGAAGCTGCTTTTTTGTTTCCTTCATGTGTCATGCTTTCCACAAAAATTTAACTGTTGTCAACACTGATATTAATAATAAATGTTTCCTGAGCATCAAATCAGCATATTATAATGATTTCTGAAGCAACATGTGACACTGAAGACTGAAGTAATGATGCTGAAAATTCAGCGTTGCATCACAGGAATAAATTACATTTTATATTAAAATAGTTATTTTAAGTTTTAATAATATTTTACAATATTGCTGTGTATTATTGATCAAATATGCAGGCTTGGTGAACATAAGAGATTTGTTTAAAAAAAAAAACATAAATAAAATCTGGTTCTGGTTCAAGTCACCTTGATTTGACCAAGATCTACATATTTTGTTGATCCTGGAACAACATTTCTGTCAGAAAATTTGGTCCTAACCATATCCTCACCCCTAAACCTAACCCTACCCGTAATTTATCCCTAAAATCACAGGGACATGACAGGTGAATAACACTGATGTAGAACACCCTCAGAAAATAAAGTATATAATTGTACCTTTAGGGGTACAATGGCTTGTCACTGGGGCTGTACCCTCAAGGGTACAATATTGTACCTTAACCTTTAAAAGAAACGGTACATGTACCTTTTAATGCTTTTTGACCCTCAAAAAGGTACATATATGTACCTTGAGGTCCAATAATAAGCCCTATGGGGTACGTTAGTGTAGATTGTACCTTGGGGGACAGAAATGGACTTCTACTGTACCCCTATTTCTGATAGTGAAGGTGATAACACTGATGCCTAAACTTGATTTAAAGTTTGTCCCTCAAATCTGATTGGTTGATTGGAATGTTGTTCCAGGATCAATAAAGATGTTGATCCATGTACTTGAAAAACTTGAAATCGCATTCACTTTCTGGGTCACTACCTTTCAAATATCCTCCCATGTTTAGACAATTGAAGTCTATGACAGTATGTGTAATAAAGTGCAAATTAGAACTTTATTTATTAAGATAATACAGGAAAGAAGTGAACATTGAAGCTGAAACCAGAAGCAAACTGCAGTCCAGCAGCACAAGTGTGACTGGAAAATTTGTTCTGATCCATAAGGCTGAACATCAAGGACCATGACAAAAATTCCAGAACATCCATTCAAGGCAATTGTAACGCTATATAAACCTCGCCCTTACGCTTTCAAAGGGTTGTGAAATTATGTATTTCTTTTAAGGATGACTAAAGTTTGGCACCGGGTCAAAGATAAAATTAAAAGAGAGAGGCAGAACGGGAGAAATTGCACAAAATACATCCCTCACTATTACCAGAATACTTCAGCAGGTGTCAGTACTTCGCTGTCTTGCAGTCTTCACTGGTTCTTTGGCAGAGAGAGAGTGCAAGTGATCTAACGGATGCGAGCTTCTCGACACGACGCAGTCCACGTTGGACACGGCGCGGATGTAAACGGAACCCTGTTCTATTTCTGACTTACTCAACAACAGGCTTGCGATAGGCCTACTGCACTTCTGAGGACAAAGTCAAACGTTTGCTGTACGCCAGTGTCGACAGTCTTTAAATAAATAAATGATGCATTGTGATTGCGATTAAGTGTTTTGCAGTCACCATAAAAAAAATCCCAGAAATGTAAAATTTCTTCATTATACTGTAAAAAAAAAAAATTTGCATGATTTATCACAACTTTTTATCTTTTGTCAAAATAACTTTCAAGATCATTAATGTGGTTCAGATAACACAATATTTTTAGTTTCTAGAGTTTCTATTTTTTAAACCTATCTCCTTCATTGTATTAACTCAAATGTTTAAACGGGTGGTTGAATATTATTTCACTTTTCTAACTTTAGTTGGTGTGTAATGTTGCTGTTTGAGCATAAACAACATCTGCAAAGTTATGATGCTCAAAGTTCAAAGCAAAGGGAGATATTTTATTTTAAAGAAATTGCTTTTTAAGGACTACAACAAATGGCTGCTAGGGACTACATGACATTCCTCCTGGGTTAGGGATATCATGAACCCTAAAATTTACATAAACCCCGCCCCTGGAACACAGTTTGTAGATTATCAAGACAGAATATGCTAATTAATGACTAGAAGATAACTACACATAACCTACATAAATTCACCAACTAACTATTCAGAAATGTTGTCTACATGTTGTCACTTCTTCTTGAGTCTCTCCATGTTTCTGACATGCTAAAAGGCTAAACGTTTTTTGAAATTTTCAGTGCATGTCTGTGTGAGGTAAAAGGACACAAGCTCTTGAAGCTCCTCCCCCTGTGCCGGGAGCAGCAGCTCATTTGCATTTAAAGGAACAGACACAAAAACGGTGCGTTTTTGCTCACCCCTAAAAAAGTGACAATTTTAACATGCTATATAAAAATATCTGTGGGGTATTTTGAGCTAAAACTTCACAATACACACTCTGGGGACATCAAAGACGTATTTTACATCTTTCGAAAAGCACATTATACCACCCCTTTAATTTCAATTAATTGAATATTTTAATGCAACCAGGTAACTTGCTTCTTTTTTTTCTTTTTTTTAAGTGTACCTGTCTGCACCTTCTGTCCATCAAAATGAAATGTGTTTTATATTTAGTGGTGAATTCAGGTCGATTGTGGCACTTTTCCCCAGTCATCCCAATAGCAAAATGTGTCCTAGTCAACATGAATTCAACCCTACAGGTTACTAGAGGCCATTTTTTTTCCACCACAGATATGAACACAAAGTCAACAAAATGGAAACACATTAGTCGTTCTTTTATTAGCAAAGTAAAGATGTTTTACCAGCCATTTGGTTCGCTCTGGGCTCTAATGTGGCATCATGGCCAAGGACAATGGCTAATATTGTCTCTCCTCTCTTCCATTTGGAAAAGTGCTGCAAGACTAACAACAGATCAAAACAACAACAAGCACCAAATGCGTTGGCTGATGGGAGAAAGAGGGAGAGCGAAATGAATCATTGTAACCTCCAAATTAATTGTTGATGCTCAGTTTTTTGGACAGAATGGCCACTGTTATTAATCATGTATGGCATGTATTAGCTCAAATCCAAAAAATAAAAATGTTCAGTGAAAAAAGTGGTGCTTCTATAGCAACAGTGAGATCAGAGGAAGGCAGTTTCATCTATAGGGTAACCTTTTCAAAAAGACGGAAGCGTTTGAATAATTTCGCAAATGTTTCCTCTCCTCACACAGTCACACATTAGCATGCATGCAAATCCCTTGCGTTTCCACAATATCAAGCAATAGCTTTGCTAATGATCAATCAGAGTAAATCTATTGTACATCACTCAACCACAACATTAATTACCAAAGAGTACTACAATGAATTTGGGGAAAAGAGTCCTTTTACATAAAATCTAAACGAATTCAGAACATTTGACACGTTTGGAAGAGGAAATTGTTGATGCTTTGATGTTTCAGTTTAATGAATCAAAGGGGAAAACAAAGAAACAGTGGGTTGACTGAACATCTTAGGGGGAAAACAACGTTCAATCTGTCATTGTGTACTCTGAGCTCTGAGTGTGTGCGCTAAAACTCACAGCGGACATCTAATCTGAAACAAATCTCAACGGAGATTGTGTTCAAAAGCCAGAAATATTATTTTACACTCACTTTTCTGTTGTTTCATTTTGTTCTGAACAATTATTGCTTAAGAGAGTGAGTGTAATAAGGTAATAGTAAAATAAAATGAACTAATACAATTCATTAAAAATGAAATTACATTGTATACTTGCAAATTAGCTTTTTTTATTAAAAAATATTAAGGAATTATTAATGGAATTATTAATTCCACAGGCACCTTGTGGTAATTACAAGGTAATTATTCATTAATAAATTAATTCACTTGAAAATAACAATTCTATCCTCATTTAATCACCCTTCAAAACCAAATCACAAATCACCTTATCACATTTGGATCACAGAAGGAGATGTTTTGAAGAATGTTCATGCTGCTGTTTTTCTTATAAGGATTGTTAAAGAAGACTAGGACTGACAAGGACAAAAAATAAAATAAAATAATAATAACAAAATACTATTCAAGAACTATAAACTAGACTATAAGTTTACTGGGTACCAAGTCCTATAAAGTCATATGATAACTCATATTGCAAAAGTAAATGTATATTTCACATTGACTTTGAGGTTTGTTCAAACTTGTATGAAGATTTGAGACATGAAGATGTATCTATAAATCATTATTACATATTAAAAACCTGCATGATCCTATGTGAATATCCAACCGCCCAGAAGTTCTGTCAACCTTTACCTAAAATGTGTCTGAAATGGAGACAAATTTAATCTCCAATCTCCAACAACATAGTGGCCTTAGAGTTTGTCTTTCTAAAGCTCCATTATTATTATCAGTGCTCCGTTCTGTATTTTCGTTTCCCATTATAATTTGTAATATTTGCTGAGGGGGGTTTAATTACGCTTTAGTAATTGAATGTGTTTTTTTTTTTGTTTTTTTTTATAATCACACCACCATTTCTCACCAAGAGATATTTAACTAGAATTAAACTAGATTTGTTTTTCTCCAATCTATAACTGTCTGAAGATAAGGGGTTCTACATGGTAAGCTGAGATACAAAATGCTCGATGTGATCACACCCATTTCTCTTCTTTGTAAACAACCCAATGTTCCTATGTGCATTTCCTGTGAAAGCAGCCCAGCTCCTTTTGAAGATGCGAGCGGATATTGGATTTGCAATATAATCAATATCTAATTACCTTTATCAAAAGGCCTGGGATTTTAATAGTTGATTCAGTGGGGGCAGGAGACACCATTTAACATTGAACAGTTAGAACATCACCTGTTGTTCCTGCTTCCTTCTCATTAGCACTGATTTCAGACCTAGTGAGCTCCCTTGTAACCTACTGTCTAAATAGGCATCTGCTTTCTAAAGCAACATCCTAAATGAATCCTAAACGATAGTGACTCTACATAGGCAGCCACAGATAGCACTCCTCAAACGACTAACAATTGATTTTAATAGACTGGTTGTTATTAGCATGTTGCTAAGCTAACAGCACGATGGTCTAATAAGCATAAAAATACAGAGAACGCACAAATTTTGAGCCAAAAACCTGCGCTTTTTCATTTTAATAGACTATTTTTGTCTATATTATTTAGTTTCGAATGAGTTAAACGTAGCCTACAAGTAGCGTTAATAATTAAATTATCTTGGTTTGTCCCGTTAGTATTTGTAATGTTTTGCTAAGCTAACAACACAATAGGATGTATAATGAGACTATAATAAGTACATGCCCCGCCAATATTGGGTACAGCTACCCATTTTTTATTATTTTAAGGTTTTTTTTTCTTTTTTTTTTTTGTATTTAATTTGAAACATAACATCCTAATCCTGATGTTAGGTTTATGTTCTCCCAGCTTACCCTTGTGAAAAGCATTTAAAATGTTTTTATTCCATCCTTTAAAAAGCTGCCTACATAGGTAGCTCAGGTTTTAAAACAAAGTAATTATCTTACATGTAAAAAGTGCTTATTGACCTAACATGACTGAGAGAGGGATTATAAGAGAGTTGGGAAAGAAAGTTGAACCTGGTTGCTGTTCTGGTTAAAGAGCTTCTGAGTTTCTCTTCACCCACTAATGGCTACACATTTGTCCTATCTGTCTCAGGCTATACCATCTTTCCCTCCATTTCATATGTGCTTTGTTCCTATAAATCATCTGCCATGTTCTCCTTCTCCATCTTGGGCTAAATCAGAGCATCAGCACAGAAGATTACTCCCAGCAATATGGATTACTGTGAGGTATCAAAGAGGGTTAGATAATGTATATCTCCGTCTTGTGGCTCTCTGACCCCTGATCAATAGCATCTCGGCTCCAGAGTCATATAATCACCTTAGATGAATGAGACCGATCTGAGGTCTGTCTGACGACTCTCAGACAGAGTATCTGTTTCCCTCTGAGGACGTCCCACTGGGCCCAGTGTAGTCGACAGCCATTGATCACCTGCATCACTCCAAAGGGAGACGAGATAAATGAGAACAAGGTGCCTGTGGAATCTCTTTGGTGATTAGGCATGGATGTTGAGATGATGTGAAAGTTGTTTCAAAGAGTACAACATTTTTGTGAGAATCAAAGATAACCATGCATACATGCTTTAATGATAAGGCAATACCAGAATGCACTGCGATTTTTATAAATTATTATTATATATACAGTACTGTGCAAAAATCTTAGGCATGTTAATACAATTAATTGTAATAATCCAGTGATATTTCTGTATGCACAAGGAATCTAACAACAACCGGTATGATCTGATCTCACCATCATCGAGTCCGTCTGTGATTACATGAAGAAACAGAAAAAACTGAGACAGACTAAATCCAAAAGAACTGCGGGAACGTCTCCGAGATGCTTGAAGAAACCATCCTGCAAAGCAACTATACGCAAGTGTATCTGGACAAAAGCCGTTTTAAACGCAAAGGGTCGTTACACCATATATTGATTTGAATTAGTTAATAGAAGTTAAATCATAAATAAATTCAATTTGTGATTTTATTTTTGAAAGCATTCTCACTTTACAGCATTTTAACACAAGTGCCAGTACTTTTCACAGTACTGTAGCTTTGCAGGAAGGTTTCTTCAAGCATCTTGGAGACGTTCCCGCAGTTCTTCTGGATTTAGTTTGTCTCAATTTCTTCATGTAACCACAGACGGACTCGATGATGGTGAGATCAGATCATCCTGGCTGTTGTCAGATTCCTTGTGCATACAGAAATCTCACTGGATTGTTGCAATTAATGGCAAAAAGAATGTTTGGAAATGTAAACTGATATTTCCTACTGACACACTACAGCAAAATATATAAATAACTGACTTAAAACCATTTTTTTGGGGTGGGGGGTGGGGGGGTGGGGTAGTAACATGCCTAAGACTTTTGCACAGTACTGTATATACACATATATATATATATAAATGACCAATATTTGTATATTGTGTGCGGTATTTTATGTATTATTGAGTCATTAGCTTTAGAACATAAATTGAGTCATTAGCTTTGGAATCCAAAACTCCCATTATAATCAACGGATCTCTAATTTATGTTGTATTTGCACTGTAAGTTATGATGAAAGCATTAGTGAGTGTGCAGAAATCAAGTTGCAATGACGAGATCACTGCATTCACGCACTCAACATGTCTGTGATCGGCTAAATGCTCATAACTGCTACCTTTCATGTCACAATCTAAATATAATCTTGCTATAATCAACACTTTTCACGATTTGTTAACCTTGAGAGATGTAATAGTAAAAATGTGCTAAAAGTTTTCGAGAGAGTTCTACATGTAATACTTAGCTATTTCATATGCAGAGATGTTATCCAATCACAGCAGTGGGCGTTTACATTGAAGTCTCACAATAGACACAGCCCTTCAAACAGAGCGTTTAAATCAGAGGGCTAAAATCAGGGTAGGAAAAATGCCTTTTATATCTAAATTATGACAATTTTTTAATGTAAATATCACACTAACATTATAAGTGCACCCAGGAAACACTATAACCCCTTTAAACTGAAAAAGTAAAGTATAAATTAAAATTATTGTGACAACTATGAAAGGTGGGAGAATTCATACTGTATGTGCATCAGGTTTCTCACCAAGAAAGACTTATGTATAGAAATTATCGAATATAGATTGTATAGAAACTTCCGTATGAAATTAACATGAACTAAAATTAATAAATGCTTTAAGTATTTTTCATTGTTAGTTCATGTTAACTTAACTACTGTTAACCAATAGAACAAACAAGAGTTCCATGAAGAACCTTGGAACTTTTCCCTTCCACAAAAGGTTCTTTAGAGTTTTAGAACTGTCCACTGAAGACTTCCTTGGGGAACTAGTTCTTCCGTGGAATCGCAGTGAAACCCTCCTTTTGGAGCCTTCATTTTTAAGAGTGAACCTCATTGTAAAGTGTTACCATAAATTACAGTATGAAGCACAGCTCACTTTCAAACCAAGCTGCTTTCTGGTGGTCAATGTCGACGAATTCGTGTTACCAACTTGAACACGCTACAAAATCTCTGTGGGGAAATCAGGCAGCTCACTTGAACATGGGAACGTAGCTTACCTCCTGTTCATAGCATTTCAATAACCTCACACTGGCTTCAAGGACAGAAGGGGGCAAGCAAACAGTGGAATAGCATTTGATATGAATGTTACGCTTGCCTAAAGCACTCAATACTGTATTAAATGTACAATGACCTTGACTGACAGTAAAAACTGCAAATCCACAACAAATCAGGAGTAAATTCTCTAGTGACAAGTACAGGCTTTAACAGTACGGCAAAAGTCCATAAACCAGAAAACAAACACTGGGAACACACATAATCTGACAGCAAACACAGAAACCAAGGGTAAAGGGGCGAATACATCTTTTAAGAGGTATGATGATGTGGTTTTGTCAAGGAAAAAAACATCAAAATTAACATTATGAGCACTTAAACATTACGGAACGGGTTGGTTTAGGAAACTATTAGACTCTATGTGCTATACACAGGAAAACAGTGGTCGCTGGTGCTGCTGTTACCGTCAGTAGATTGCTATTGATTCCTGTGCCACAGGAGGATTGGCCTTTAAAGATCAAACATATGCCCTCACAATCTGCCACACAGCAAATGTGACCGCTTCCTTTGCCAGTCTTTGCCTCTGTCTTGTCCTCAGCGGGTCTTGTACAAGCTTCCCCCTTCCGCTGTGAAGAACAAAGAATTGCTGCATTTTGGTGGCGTCATCACTAGGGTGTTGACTTTTTATGTTTGCTTGTAAACATATAAAAGATGTCTTTGTATTTAAAGACAATGATTTAGCACATGCACATGTTATATGGATCTTTCTGTATGTCAGCAGTTAATGTAACAATGTACAAATGCACAAAATCCAGTCATTTCAATTGTTCTGAAATATGTCCGATTTCATGTTTTCTACGGACATTCGCCACTCTGAACAAAAGAAAACAGATTGATTTGAAAGTGATTTCTGTGTGAGTGCTGATTTATGCATCGCTACACTATTGCCAATGGACAAATAACCTTTTTACCTGCGAAATTTCGCTACTGTGACCATACCTTAAGTGCAACATAAACAACAACAAAAATATCGTGGGGAAAGAAAATGCTACTAAACTACTGTGTGCCTTTTAAAAAATAAAAGATAATTATTTTTTAGCACTTGGCTACAGTATCCCTGCGGAAAATGGATGGATGGGTTTTCTAGCACATAAAAAAAAAAAAAAAAAAAATTAGGGAGGAAAAGTAAAAATTCTTGTCTTGTAATATGCCATTTGTTAAAAAAAAAATCCAATATTTTCCAAAATGGTTTGAGGGTGTTGACTTTGTTGAAATGTGATACAAATTAAGTCTTTCTGTGATTTGTCTGGCTTTAAGCAAGCTTGCCTCTATCTCCCTTCTTTTCTGAGTCTGCAGGGAACAAAGCATAAGAGAGAATCCAATCCAAATCCCGCCATTGATTTGAATGTGAAAGCACTCTGATTCTAGGTATTGTGGAAATGGCAAGATATTAATTTGCATTGGCGGAACAAAAAGGATTTATGGTCTCTTGTAGTGCTTTGTTCTGAAATGTCAGCACAATTGGAAAGTTTTCCATTGTCTGGTGGATTATTTATTTATATCCTGAGGATTTTTTGAAGTTTCACAGATCACAGGACTTATTATTTCTCTGAGAGGTGAAACATAGTGGAGTGAGCTGAGCCAACAACAGAGATTTTGAGGGCCAGTCACTCAAACTGAAAAAAATGAGTTTTGTATAATAACCATTAAATCAAATCTAATCGTTCAGATCCCTCCTCTATTATTAAATGAGGATATTTTTTTCAATGGAATATTTGCATCTTTAATACTGTCTATTATCATGTTGTGATACCCACTTGCAACACTATTATTTTAATAAAGAAATATTTATTTAAATGATTTACTGTTTTATTTTATTTTTATGATGTTATAAAGAAGTGTAGATTTATACTATCAGCCATTTATTGGCTATAAGCCACAACATGGAAATTATCAGCAAATTGATATCAGCCAAAATTTCTATATTCTTGCATCCCTAAAGTTTTGATAATGGTTGTGAAAATAAAAAAATTCAAAACATCAGTTTTGTGCAAAAAAAGAAAAAAAAAAGAAAAAAGAAATCAATCCAGGATGACTGCCACTATTCTGGGTGGAAATTAAAATAATTTTGGGTAACACTTTAGTTTAGGGTCCAATTCTCACTATTAACTAGTTGCTTATTAGCATGCATATTACTAGGATATTGGCTGTTTATTAGTACTTATAAAGAACATATGAATGCTTTATTCTGCATGACCATATTCAACATCCCATATACTCAATCCCTAAACTTAACAACTAGCCTTACTAACTATTAATAAGCAGTAATTAGGAGTTTATTGAGGCAAACGTCGTAGTTAATAGTTAATTAATAGTAAGAATTTGACCCTGATCTAAAGTGTGACCAAATTTTGTGTCATGTCTAAAAGGTTAAAAAGGTATCAGCAGATAAAGGCACTATAAAGTTGGCCCGTAACCTAACTAACCCCACAAAAACCTTTGATGCTTGGCCCCAAAGACAGAAATGTCCTGTAATAGCATAAGCACTGAAGCAGCGTAGGCATAGAGTAGCTCTGGATCGAGGTTGCTCTCAATAACAGACACAGTTACACGAGGATGCGTTACTGTACAAAATAATTTATTGTAAGCATTAAAATCTCTAAGCAGCTCTGCTCAAAACACAGAGGATATTATCTCTAATTTAGAAACAAAAGAGAGCTTTACGTCAAACACAAAAACACAACATGAAAGGAGGGAAATAAAAAGGCTGGACATGTACGTTGGATCATTCTGATATTACACAGGCGACTTTATAGTATCCAACTAAAGGGTCTTGTCTGGGGATTTCATTAAATACCCAGCCAGTCGTTTAAAAAGTGGCCTACAGTATGTTTCCCAGTTTTTTTTATTCCTTGAGAGATTCACAGTCAGCTGGATAGAGGATACTATTAATGGTCTCTGAAGTCACCAGGGTTGTGCACCATTCAGAATTGAATTGAGAATGCTTTATGAATTACAGTTAAATTCCTGAATTGGAATTGAATTGGAATTGAGGTAGCAAAGAGGATGCAGAATTAAAATGGAATGAAATTCACACACAGTAAGCACTTTCGTACTGTCGTTTTTAAGAAATAACTTTTCCAGTATAAATGACCAAAAACAAATGTGTAAATGTGATGTAAATTTTACCATCCATACACACAGTATATGAGGTATTTCCAGAAACAAATGGTTAAGTATGGCTTCCCCATATTTGTAGTTGATTATTATATTATATTATATTATATTAATATTATATTATATTAATCATATTATATTAGTAAAGAAAAAAAATATTCACTGCATAAACTGGACTCTAATTATTTTAATATATAATTATTTGTTTCAGTTTTTGATGTTAGCTGTGTTAACTGTTTTGATAGTACTGAACTTAGTTAAGAAAATGAATTAAGAGAATAAATAATGAATAGTCAAAATTAATGATGTCATTATTTATATTTTGTCACATACCTTATGTCAGACTAATGGCATTTCGTTGTATTTCAGTACATTCCAGCCAAGAGACTGGATTCTTCAATTCTGAATTTTGCCCAAGCCTGAGTCACATACACTGACATATCGACCAGGACGCCTGATTGGCTGATAACTGACCAATTTCAGATTAGCGGTTGCTGGTCGATTTTGCCAATTAATGTGCATTAATACATGATTGTTGATGGATAATATGTAATTTTTGGTGAATGTTGAGTAAATATTGTATAAAATTTTCATTTCTTTACATCTGTTTTGCTGTCATTGCATTTTATTACAGATAGACTGGTAATCGGGCATCATTAAAATAAGATAAATTTGCCTGAAAAAAAGCTAAACAAAACAAAATATTGCACATGTAGATGCTTAACAATCAAAGGAAACAATTTGAGTAAGAAAACATAAATTAATTTCAAGATATATTCTCTGAAAAGCATTATCGTATGCAATTTTGCTTCAAATGTAGATTTGTCTTGCTTAACGGATATTTTTGAATCTTCTCAATGGAAAACAAGTCAAAAATACATAACCCCCCTATATTGGTCAACCACTATACTATTTTCAATAGGAATGCTCCACGTTTAACAATTCATGTTCATAAAAAAATAAAGAAAATATTAAAAAAAGATGGAAAAAAAGATAAAACAATGGAAACCTTATAATTGGTCTCCATGATAACCATCCATTCAGAACCCCACAGTGTTCACGACTCAAAAGATAACACATCTCAGAACTGCATTGACTGCATCGACCTCCCTCCAGCGAATCAATGAATTATACATGAAAATATCGACACACTGATTATTTTTTTCCACTCAAACAGACATACCATATTCAAGGACAAACCCTCCGAAAACAGGAGAGCAAAGAGCAACACTATGAGAATGCGAATGATCCTGGACACCAGCGGGTTAAACCATCACCGCTTTAGCTAGGACCCGAACGCTCAATAGAAGATTCCCTCTTCTGACGACCGCAGAGTGCAGTCAATTGATCAAACAATAAACGTCATCTGTACAAGAGATAAAATTCAGTCTGCTCCCCTTTTATGGCTTTAGAGAGAGAAAAGGCTACATGAATGTTTCTCCTCTTTGTCCTCCTCGTCCTGTTCCAATCAAAACACCGATGATTGTCACGTCTTTGTGCTTAATCTAAACCGTGTTTATATATACTGAAGAGCAATCTCTTTGTACCGCCGTCTGGTCTTCAAAGCAAATTCGATATTCTTAGGACTCAGAAAACATCAAACTTCGGCAAACTGAATGACTGGCAGAAGGAAATGACTTTCATGCAAAATACGAGGAGAAAATGGACTGTGAATCGTCTTTCGCTACCAACGTACGCCTGCATGCAATTTCCAGCGTCGATTCCTTCAGTGTTTTTCAGCCAATCCTTTCTTCCTGGTCTGTGAGGGCCTGGTCGTTTAAAAAAGAACAGGGAAATGAAAGCTCTTTTTTTTCCGGTTCTCAGAGTCCAGAGTAGTTTTTCCGTTTTTTTTATATTTTTTTTTATTTCACTTATATCTCCCCACGTCACTGGCCATGAGTTTTCATGCTAATAAAGCACTCTATGCTTAATGTTGTGTTAACCGTCAGGAGCTTTTCGCAGCCATCGGTAAAACTGCTGCTGGAACAGGATGTGCCACTTTACATTAGCTTGAACAATCTCAACGGCTCGAGCGAACGCAGGTGCCGACTCTCCCCCGCTGGTCAGGATGAACTCTTTCAGCTGAGGAGAAGATAAACAGTTTTCATTAACATGATAATCGTATTGTGTCTGATGGATCAGATATAGAGAGTTTTATGACTAAGTGGCAACCTTCATCTCTGATAGTTAAACAGCGTCAGAATATACGACGCATTTACATGCAAATGCCTGACATGCAATTTAGCAGATAACAGTGATGTTTATGATAATGAGGAGTGGGAATGGATTTGAAGTAAACAGAATTATCTGTGTTGTTTTTGTGGAAGAGAAATACAATTGTGACACATTACAAAACAATTCCCACTTCCTGAGGTCACGAGATCTACATAAACGAATATGCGCTGGGATTAAGTATTTAAGTTGCTATTCTGGTGTTGAACTATTTCAAAAAAGCTGTTTGTTCATTTACATTTTCAAAAGGAATAAGACAATCAATTGAAACCTACAGCGTTCAAAGTATCACTGATCTAATGGTGAATCTGTGGATGAAGTGCTCTGGCAGCAGCTGATTGTCAATGACAGTATGCTAATGCTCTGTTTAAGAAAACACTGAGGGGGTTCGTATTATCGCTGTATGAATGATAAATTGTGGAAGGCGAAGTCAGCTGGATGAGAAAGTGCTGCGCTGCAGTGAGAAGCATCAGCAGTCTGTGTCCTCTGGGACTGAAGCCGAATGAATTTGAATAAGTGAATATACGTTCCATTTCCTGTAATATGGTTAAGCAGTTACATTGAGGAAATAACCCAACGAAACAGACCAGTGGCCAGTTGCATAAACTGTTAAGACTAGTCTTACAAGTTAGGCATCCAATTTTATTCTTTAAAACTGTTAATAACTTTTTAAAGTCAGTAACATAAAAACATAGATTGGTCTAATTTGACACCGAACAGTAAGACTGATTACCCCTAACTAACTTCTATTTGATCATACTAGTTCTTAAGACACAGTCTTAACATAATGGCTATGTTTATGCAACTGGCCCCAGAGCACATTTCTGCAGGCTTCAAAGTTTACTTTTACTCATTTTCTCCATCTCTAGAATTTTGCTGACCATCGTTTCTTGTAAGTATTAATGTTCCACGAAGATTGGTCAATAGTTCATTAGTGCTTTAGATTGAATGGAGGTGTGTAAGACCCAGGATGGTGTATAAATCCAGACTCACCTCATTCAACTCGGCCTCAGTGTTGAGAAACTCTGTCACGCCGCTGATTAATTTTGAGTTCATAAATAAAGCTTCTCCATACCTGCGAATGAGAGACATGGAGTTCAAGCTCGGCCATTAAAAACACTGGAGCACCATTTTAATGAGCTCAGTAGCAAACAAACACCAATAGATATTTCCCATAATGCTCTCTGGTCCTCCAACCACAAACAAGAAATAACATTGACTAATAAATATCTTATGAGCGTGCGAATGTAAAATTCATTTCAGGGACTGAGAGGAAGGTTAAAGTCCCTGATAAACAGAGATGAATGAAGCTACATTCACCTGGAATTCAATATGTCCCACTTCTCACGGAAATATCTCCATGCTAAATGTCTTCCCAGCGGATTGCGGCCCACATGTATGATGACATCGATCACGTCCTGATCCGGCACCAGGTCAGAGGTGAGGGACAGATTCAGGAGCCTGTGGACAACACAATAAATCAAAGACAATAAGTGAGGAATAATTGACAAGGCTGAATTATTTAAAATAAACTGGTAATGTGGCCATGGTGTGGACTGTAAACCTTCATTAAGTGATTTTAAATCTTTATTAAACACAATTTTTAGCACTTCATAAGCCCCATGGAAATTGCACTCCAATTAATTCCCGTGACACATACAAAACCCCGAAGTAGGCGGAGCTTAGCAGACGGTTACTTTAAAAAGAATGTGGTGAAGTGATATATAACAGGAACAGTGGATACAGAAAATAATCAACAATCTTGAATGTGTTTTGACCAAAATGATAATACTCGAAAAAAATTATATACTTCAATAATTGAGCTCTTATGCTAGGAAGGACTCCAAAATATAATACTTGCCTTATTAATGGCTGCTATTTGACAAATACAGCTATTATCATGAACATTATCGTGTCTTTTCTAATTAAGTCATTCTAATTAATTTTGCTATCATTTCTATGCTAGTTTTAAGCTCGGGTAAATCTGAGATACAAAACACATTATTCTTCCCCGTTTTCATTAAAGACAGCCACTGACAGGCCTGGCGAAACACAATTATTCAAATATGTTCTCAATACTGTGAGTCAGCATCTTCAAAAAGTAATTAACCTGAGAGGCCCAAATCAAATGCAGACAGACCCATTCGAGTCAAATTGGTGCAAAATGTCAAGTAGATGAAAAAGGAAGAAATAGGAAATGAGGTGTTACACATAAAGACGCTTCCACGGTGCACAAGTTTTCAATTTGCAATAACAAGTGGGGTAATTGCTTCATGTGGTTTGGTCTCTTATTTCAGTTCAACTGCTCTTTTGGGCTTTTGACTTTCTTTCTTTCGTCGAGTCATTTGTGGCACCTTTTCACAAACACCCTGGAGATTATCGCCACGGTGACAAACACATCTGTGTGTGGACGGCAGCTTCACAGCTCGCAAACGTGACATTCTGCTTCCTCTGTGGACAAGTGTGAACGCTTTCAGAAGTTTCTTTGCTGTGCTAATTCTACAATCACTTTTTTAAGTTCAGATCAGCATGTTTATTTTAGCATACTAGCATACTACTGTCTTGAGTATACAGTATGTACACTGTGCACAGCATGAACATTTTCTATATGTGAAGGATACCTACATTTACCAAAACACAGTATACAGCCAGAGCACACTGTGTAATACTGTATCCCACAATACAATGAGCTTGAACTGACCATCCATTCCTAGTGTTTATACATCTTTGTTGATCCTGGAACAACATTCCAATCAACCAATCAGATTTGAGGGACAAGATGTCAATTTCAGGCTTACAACCAGGGTTACATGTAGGTGCTTCTACATCAGTGTTATTCACCTGTCAGTTCCCTCTGATTTTAGGGATAACTTATGCGTAGGGTTAGGTTTAGGGGTGACGATATGGTTAGGATTTAATTTTCAAACAGGAATGTTGTTCCAGGATCAACTGAATATGTTGACCCAGGAACGCGCCTAACTCTGCAAAATCAGGACGTGCCATAATTTACAATATTGTACATTATTTAAAAAAAAAAAAATAGTATACTGTAGACAGTTCACAGTATTCAGTAAGCAGCACGCTACGTTATTTTCATTCAGTTTCTAAGGCTGCACAGCATCTCTAGTATAGCAGTCAGAGCAGAGGTGAGATCAGCACACACACACACACACACACACACACACACACACACACACACACACACACACACACACACACACACACACACACACACACACACACACACACACACACACACACACACACACACACACACACACACACACACACACACACACACACACACACACACACACACACACACACACAAGAATTCCAGTAGTGGAGAGAAATTGTATTCAGCCCACTAGATCACAACACACGTCATCCAAAAAACTAATAATGGAGGAGGTGGATACAATTTACTTCATGCCATAGAAATCAATACTAAACACAGTCCATACACCCCATCCTTCAGACTCAGTGATTGAAGCACGTTTACTAGCTCACTCCAAACACAGGCCAGTTTTCTCTGCGGTAGATTAAATATCACAAACACACACACTCTCACACACAGCTCACCTGGGACGGAGGGCTTTGCTTGTGCATGCTGTGTGAAATTTAAGTGTGTCTAAAATCAGTGAACTGCTGCTAGAGGTCCTGTCTTTTAAATCCAACACTAGAGAAAAGGTGGACGTCTGAATGCTGCAGACGTGTCATGAAATATTTAAAATATCTTATGTGACACTAAAACAAATATCAGAAATGAGAGATATTTGAAGCACATAAACAACACTAAATCCTCACTATGCAACGATGACTAATAGTGCGCTACATGCACAGAGATGGTAAAAACCTTTGTTTCATTGGAATTCATGAATGAAATGGAAGAAGAAAAAAATAAGTGTAGAGCTCCAAAATTCTCAGAGGACAGTCAAGAGCTGCTGTGTTTTTCTTTGAGATGATATAAATTCAGCTACAGGTTCTTCACACATCATGCTAACACCATGCAGTGTAGCAATAGGTGCCAGTTTCTAATTAGCATGTGAGTGTTGCTACCTCCTGTTTTTTTTCTAGCAATGATGTCTGGCACTTTCAACACCATCACATCACTATTGCTGCTCTCACCCCACATCATTTGCTAATATTCAGAATATTTTCTGTTGTGAAAAAAAACAACAAAAAAAAAAAAACGTTTTCTTGGCCTTTTCTTTGCAGTTTTCTCAAAAAAGCTTCTACCATTTGTGTTTTTGGAAAATGGGAACCCACCTTAAGCAGATGCAAACTACCAGCCAAAATGGTCTAGCACAGGGATTCTAAACTCTGACCGACAGTGAAATTAAATGAAAATTATAATTCCAGTCCTCATCAAACACACTTGATCAAACTGATCAAGGTCTTCAGGATTACTGGAAAGTTCCAGGCATGTGAGTTTGATTAAGGTTGAAGCTAAAGTCTGCAGGAAAGTGGACCTCGAAGGCCAGACTTGACAATACCTGGTCTAGCAGCTCTAGTTATCTGTTATCTGTGTGTTTAGTTTAGTTTTTGCCCTGCGTCTCAAGTCCATGCTATCCATCCTAAACTGTATGTGAGATTAAAATAAGTGTGTCCCAAAGCATTCTTCTATTTCCGGTGGATTTTCGAAGTGTGGATCCGTGCTCACTATAAAGGCTAATATTACCCACAATTCATTGGGTTTTTGGAGGAGGAACTACAAACATGA
The DNA here is from genome assembly GCF_965113295.1 of Leuciscus leuciscus. Lineage (NCBI taxonomy): Eukaryota > Metazoa > Chordata > Actinopteri > Cypriniformes > Leuciscidae > Leuciscus > Leuciscus leuciscus. Next base: position 18,789,822 of record NC_138728.1, on the reverse strand, counting down.
GTAAAAAGTGTTAAAAACTACAAAACATGGCGGATATGCGTGACCGGCGGTGAGAGGTTTAGATAAAGGTTTGAGGGACTAATCAAAGTTTAACCTCATAAAAAAAAAAAAAAATCTTTAATGTTATCCATGTTATATTTCCAGAGGTGTAAAGTCCATGTTCAGAAAGTAAAAGTCCTCTACAGTATTTTGTTCCAATCACCTGGATTTGCTAATTAGCACCGTTTTTTAGCCAGGAGATAGAACTAATTAGTGAAATCTGGCTGAATTCATTGGTGCAATAAACATATGGCAGGACTTCTACTTTCTGACCTCTGGACTTTACACCTCTATATATTTCATCTGCAACAACAATGTGGACTTTTATAAAGATCCGTTTGGCCATTTGCTTTTAAATGCATCATTATGCATTAATATGAGGAGAGTTCTCTGCATGAAAGACTGCGACTGCAGATCAACGTGTGATTTTATCTTTGACAAGATGATTGACAGGCCAGTTTACTGTGACAGGATGCGACACAGAGCAACCGTTAAAGACGCAATCGTATGACGTGATAGAATGTCACAAAGCTTGTCTACTCTCCTGCTATACACTCAAAAGTATATACTTTTTCTTCACAAAACGAGCACATTCTTTTAGGGCGTAGTATAAGTAAGCGAATTTAGACGCAGTAGTTTCCATTCACTAGTTCCTGTTTTCCTTTGTTCAGTTTTCCCGCTTCTCCTTGGTTGTCATGGTAACTAATATGATTTGCCATCACATTCAGCTGTGTCGTCGTTGATCACCTCGTTTGCCTGTGTATTTAAGTTCCTGTGATTCAGTTAAATTTGTCTGGTCTTGTTTGTGTTATGCTGAAGCTATCCTATGGTTGAATTACCTGTGTATTGAATTTAAGCCTTTTGGAATCTTCATCTATGTGCGTTTATATACTGTGACAATAGAGGAAGAATGGTCTAAACTTGCTAAATCATCCAAATTAGACCCTATACTGACTAAGCTATTGAAAGAGATGCTTCCAGATGTTGTAGATCCTCTTCTTAATACTAATTATTTATTCATCATTGTCATTAGGATATGTCCCAAAAACTTGCAAGCTGGCTGTAATTAAGCATCTTATTAAAAGAATATAGCCGCAAGCAGTAATTAACAGGGTTCAAGCGTTTTAAGACCTTTATGCCATCTGTGTTGTTAGGGTTTATGTCGACCTGAAATGTAGGGCTGACACCATCAAATATGCGCAAATATACAGAAAAGAAAGGCTTGAACAATAATACTTGATACACAGTAAGCATGCTTACACACACATACACGTGCACACATATTTTGTTGTAGATACAGATATTTGGAATAAATAATGGCTAAAAAATGTATACTGCAAGTCCCCTTTGTATAACACCATTATCAGGTTTCACATTACTCAAAGTGTGGCACTATTGTCAAAACTGAGAGCTCAATACAAATGAAGTGATAAACTTTGACAAAATGTGATTGGGTTATAATAGTGATTTTATAATGTCTTAATATGAATGCAAAATCAAAACCTGTGAAAAGAACTAAATTAATGAGTACAATGGCAAAATTACGATTATAACCAGCAGATGGCAGCAGAGGACCACTCATTGGCTCACTTTAATTTTAAAGTCCCCGTGAACCGGAAGTTGCAAACGATTTTTCTCCAGTGTTGTGACGTATTTCCCAGTGAAACGGAATATTGAACAGAGGGCAGGGTTTTACTCTAGCGCTCCTCCTCTCCATCTCTCGCTCATAGCAGACTAACGGTTTGAGGGGAGTGGTTAAGCGTTTTTCAACCCAAGCCGCCAAGCCTACGTCATCAGAAAAAGACGCCATTCCAGACCGGAAGTACATTTTCAGACTTTGATTAAAGATTACCACGGCAAACTATTTTTTTCTGTGTCTTAACTTGCACGGATTAAAAGTTCACCACAAGACTAGTAATATGCGCTAACAAAGTAAATAGGGTAAATTTTCATTTCACCGGGACTTTAAAAGTGTTTGTTTCCAACAGTAATCTCCACTAAAGCAAGGCAATTTTCCATGTTAACTCCATTAAGCATGCTTACACACTTACACACACACACACACACACACACACACACACACACACACACACACACACACACACACACACACACACACACACACACACACACACACACACACACACACACACAATGTTATTGGGCAAATGGCCTATGAGGAGTATGAAAAAGTAGATTTATTTGAAAATCCAAGATGGCAGAAAAATGTGCATACCGGAAATGAAATCGAAGATATGTCTTTTGATCATCTTGAGCCAAAGATTCCAATGGCATAAGGCTCAGTATTAGTTTAGAGTTTAACCAATAGCAGTGCTATAGTCAAGCCTAGCTCATTTGAGTTTGATTAAAGGCCAAGACAAGAAGAGGGTCGACCATAGAAATTGCGACCATAGTTGGCTTTGGGAAATGCAACCCTGGTCTCAACTACAACTCAACTACAAATCAGAAGGAAGGGTGCATTATATTTCAAGCTTCAACATCAATCCTTAGTCAGTCTCTAACATCTAAACGGAACCCATCAATCACACTGGTTGAAAGGTATGTTGATACAGAAACACATAGAGTACTACTTGATAAGTTACCATCAGAAGCACGTGGCCTTCAAGAGTTTGTATTGTAGGAGAATGCTGGAGGTTCCTGCAGAGGATTTTATATTCAGGGTTCAGCTGCCTGACTTTTAGATGTTGTATCTAGGTGTACTGTGTATGACACCCGAGTCATGGATCACTGAGAGCTTGTAATGCTCATTGATTTTAGCTTCAAGGAATGAAATTAGCACAATACAAAAAAATGAAAAGGTTCCTCGCTGACCATAATTTGATCAAAAGTATTTTAACATGAAGATGCCTGGATGTAATGAATGGAAATGTGTGCTTAAGTGTGGCACTATTTATATTCTTCCTCTAGCGAGGTAAACCACATCCCTTTAAACAGACTCATGCTGAAGATTCCCACAGGAATCAGTCTGTATAGTGCTGAACACTCACTGCAGAGAGGGGTCAGGGTGGGTCTCTTTATATGGGCAAGTTTCTTTCTCTCATAGCATCTATAAAACAATGACCAAATGCAACTGAATAAATGGAGATGTCAAACCCACAGTGAATCCGAAGAGAACTGCTTCAAAATATGTGTGGGCTGTGAGATCCTCGTCTGGGCTGGACAGGGTGTAATCCGTCACCGTCCTCATCCAACTATTGAGTCGGGAGAGGATTTAAGGCACCATGGAGACTTGTGGGAAAAGCCCTTACGGCAGCCATTGTTTTTACAGCCCTGTCAGAGGAGTGAGTGCAGCTCTGCTGGTATGAGCGACATGACGTGGTGGAAGGGATTGAATCGGATTACTTCATGAGGTACAGCAGACTACAAACAGAGTTATAGTCAGAGGAGTGTCGTACATCCTCCAGAGACTTACAGATACTTCTTGCTATCAATAGAATGGCAATTTGGAAGATTTGTTTTAGATGCTAAATCTTCCCGCTAAGACTGATTGAGCAATGTGTTATGCTCCGGTAACTTGTTATTTGAATTTCTTTGCCTCATCATGTTATTGTCAATGAGTTGGTAAGAGTGTCGATTGACCTGTTGAGCAAGAAGATGTTGTCACTGCAGGTCAAGGCCTCCAGAAGAACCTTCTTCTCAGAGATGGCTGTAGAGGAATGAAACTTCATCCAGATAAACTCCCACACGTCCTCATCCATCAGAGACACGCCTGTGCAGTACACAATGTCCCGCACATTAGGTGGAATCCTGTGGGACAGAAGATTGAAATATCTGATTGAAGTCACAAGCTGACTTCACATTTATGTTTGGATATTTTGAGGTAAACATTCACAGCTAGTAAATAATATCATTAGCATTTAAATACATGTAACATGTACAACTGTATTGATGGGGTCAAAAACTTTAATAGAAAACATAAATTTACTTTTAAAGTCCAGAGAAAATAGTGACAAATTGTGATACATTGATTGGAATATATGCACACTCAATGGTGCTTGTTTGTTCAGTAAACATTTTACTGATGTTTACATTAGATTCACATGGCAGATCACATTGTGCACACACCTAATTCTTGTTCTAATTCCTGATAAATACATTTTCCCGAAGAGACATTTTTTCTAAAACAGCAGCAATTTGTTTAGTCCTCATGGTTGTTCAAAGATAACAAGTCAATGTTTCACCTCAGAATCAATGAAAAACAGTGTGAGTGTATTTTTGCATGTTTTTATTTGTATGCTTATGTGAGAATTTGAGGTGTCTTTTGCGGTTTCTTCTTTCCGCTCAAATTGTCTGTTGTCTATCATTTTAAATAAAAGATTTAAGATTTCAAATGGACCACTTTGCCTCAAGTGGTCTTCTGCTATCTGCAATCACTTAGAATTCTGTCACAGCAAGAAATGTTCATAATAACACACCAGCTGATCTAATTTGATGATATTTTCTAAAGTTAATCATTTAAGTGGGGAAGATTGGACTCAAATCATCCCAGCAGGCCTCCCAAAGTGAGTCAAAATGCAATATATATATAGTCTAGAGATATACAGGTCATAAGTAACCTCTGAATGGACCCATAATATCATCTGGTTATAAATCTCAGAAAAGAATAACAGTCTACAGTAGAAGAACTCAGAAAGAAAAGGCTCTCAGGCTGTGAGACGATGCATGTAATATTCGTACAGGAAGAAGAAATAATATTAAACCTCTGGAGGAGCTGTGGCGATACAGTGACTGAACTTTTGATTTGCTCAAACAAAGCGCAATAAAGACCTGCTGATTCTGGATGAGCCGTCGGAGCCTCTGGGAGTTTTCAATGTAGCAATACAGAGAACGGCACATTCAGTAAAATATAAAATCATGTCACATCCAATTGGAGCGTATAGACTGAAATTTCCACACCTGTGAAGGTGATGTCTTGTTTATGACTGCCACTGACAGGAAGTCTAAGCGAATTCAGAAACGCAGTTAAACAATAATATTTGTGCCGTTCCGTTAGCTGCCATTATATCTGGAAAATTCATGACTTATTCAATATTTTCAGAATGAAAATGGTAGAGAAACACAATCCATCAATCTAATTTTTACATCTGATATTATAACATGAATATTATGGTTTTCTGTATAATGTGGCTGTTTGGAGGGCAACACATTTATAATAAAAGACTGTTATTAGATTCGTATATACGTCTAGAACTTATTTGTCTGTGAGACACTTGTGTTCTTGAAACAATGTACAAAGTTTGTGTATTTTACAATGTTTGAGACTTTATTGTTTCAAATAGAGACTAAATATCATCTGTATGATGCACTATAAAAAAAAAACATTAAAAAAAACATAGCTGCTTCAGTTTCTCTCGACAGAAGCGTCTGACTTTATTTTCAGCCCTATCTTCTTTTCTCAGTCTGTGGTATCTTGTTTTTAATCAATAAAGCACATGAGGAGGTTTTGTCAGAGTTTGTCTTTGGCTTCACAGTGATCTGAAGTCTTTCTTTGCAGCTCATAAACTCTGCTGGGTCATTCCTGTGACATTATCATCACCTAAACCATAAAAAGACATAAAGGTCAACGCATTCCTCTTTTATGTGCTGCTTATCCCTGAATATCAAACTGAACAGATTCTTTTTATTATCCCAGCAGGACTAGAGGTCATTTTTGAAGAAAGGACAATGAAGGACACATCTGGCAGATCACAGAGGCACAGTTTGAAAAACAATTCAGAACAGTTAAGGCACATTCAATAAAATGCTAAATTAGTCAAAATTATAATACTATTAAAAGTATGCTAAAACTAATACCATAAAAACAGTCGAGAAGAAAGGCAGCAACTCTAGCAGATGCATTTCAGAAATAATTTCTTTTCATCTGTTGACTTGACAGTCGTACATGAGAAACTAAAGCATTTTAGGTGCCTTTCATGAGCTCTAACTCTCTGCCAGAGAATTAAACTAAGCTGTCCACATGATGATACGTCTATCAGGAGGGATTGTGTTCAGTACAGAGACTTTCTGTCAGTTCAGACACGATCAGAAACCTCACACTAGACTCCACGGGGTAATAATTACAGAGACACTGCCAGAGCAATTGAGCCGTTTCAGGGCAAAAGAGTGGAACATCTTTGACTGAGCAGGTCAAACACTGGCTGAATACAACTGTGTGTGTACTTCACATGTTGAAAGCAAGAATATAGGCAAAAAAGCTCTTAAACAGAGCAATCTGCTGCTATCGGAGAAGCTCATGTCATGTTAGAGACCTCAACAAGTCATTAAAAGCACATTATGTGAAGTCAAGGTCAATATGTGACACATCATATGTGTAATAAAGCATCCGTGTGTGTATTTAAGGTCTATCTGTCAATATAAAGGCACAGTTGTGAAGTCAGCAAGCAAATATCCAATGTATTTGGGGTTGCCAATGTGTGATGAACTGTGTGTGTGGTCTTTCATGTGCTTGTAGGCGTGCGGCCAACTGTTTGGCTCAAGGACAAAAAATGTTTTCCTAAAAACTGGGCAAACGCAATATCTTGTGCATGGTAAAACCATTTATTCAGACAAACAAACACAATCCTGTTTATTCTCCATTGTGGCCATTAGTGCCTTCCAGAGGGCTGGTGTGTTTGACAGTGTGATACTGCATACATGCATGTGAACATTGCTGTGGGCAGCAGGGAAAACAAATCAGACTGTGTGTTTCCATGGACACTTGGAATAAAGCTCCTACTGTATGAATGTTGGCAGGGCTGATGAGCAGGACATATTGATCAGACCTAAAAGTGTCCACACACACCACACTCCTTCCAGCACTGTGCCTCGATATTATTGCAGAAATGTAATGTGCGTTTGACCAAATCGAAAAGGACAACTGTGGCTGTCACTGTTGAAGTATGGTTTCTCAATGAGGATTTTTTTTTTTTATTCATGTACTTTTTCTTCACCAGGTTTCCTGCAGGACTATGTTTATGCAGCGGTCAAGTCTAGTTGTTAACTGTTAGTATGTTAGGCCGATTCAGTGAATCTGAGTTATCTGATTTAATCTATGGTTTACACTAACTAATTTGAGAAAAAGTTTACAGAAGAGCTACCTCAAAACAGGAATTAATTGAAACCTTGAACTTCATTATGGCGTTTAGCTATACGTTTGGATTTGTGTCCAGACAGGAATCACTGGACTTGAATAAAAGCTGTTATGGTACAATATGTGTTTGTCACACTGTAAATTTGCTCACCTGTTCTTGTTGCTGGAAATCCAGTCTGAAATGAGAGACACAGCTTGGCGGTGACAGTGTTTGCTTCCAAAACTGCAGGCCAGCATGATCACCTCTCTCTGCAACTCTCTGAGGAGGAAAGAGGGAAGGATACCAGCAGGGAAGAAGAGCAGCAGAAAGTTAAAGATGGAGGAAAAGGAAAAATGAAAAATTAAATACATGTCTACTGAGGTCATTCCCATCTCTGAGGTGGAAAATATCCGACTTACACTTTGCAATTCGGTGTCCTTACATAGACTACATATAAGTTTATAACTGTAATACATAATTCAAGAAAGATGAAACTCAAGACTCACTCGGCCTGATAAGCCGGCTGCATGAAGGAGCCGTCAGGGGAAGTGCTTGGCCAGCCCAGCTTGTGATACTTTGGTTCCACCTGTCTTAGAACATAGTCCTGGTGAACAAAACAAAAAGTAAAGCAAAGGAAATAATTAAAGCAAAACAATACAACAAAAATCTAAACAAGAAATATAATAAAACACAAGTAAAGCAAAACCAAACAAGAGGCATAACATGAGTCAGTGGTTGCCATGTTGAGACCAGGATTTAAATTTCCCTTGAAATAACAGTATGTTGTACTCATATTTGTACTTTGTAAATGTATAAAACTCACTCCCGAATACATCCAGACCATTTATGAAAACTAAGCAGCAAAAAATGGGTCATTCAGAAATGTTTAAGATTTTATGAACTAGCTTTCAGCTTTAAAACATATTAGAATATTTACATATATAACTGTCTGGACAAATAATTGTACAACATTTACTAACAGAAGCTGCTGAGTCCTCGTGAAAAGAGAACGAGAGAGAATGTTGATTCAAACTGAATATATTGTGTTGTTTTGTAATGTTTATACAGTTTATACACTGTGTGTGCGTGTGCATGTGTGTGTGTTTTGACTCTCCATACGGTTGAGGGAAATGTAACAGCAGGTGATGTCATGGCTAATTTAGCATGACTGCTCTCCTTCATGCCCTCTTACTGAGACGAGAGAATGATCACAATTAGACCCTGCTATGCTGCAATTCAATTCTTAACACACACACACACTTACACGGATAAAAGCACATACAGTAAAACACTGGGACAGAGGTAGAGGACATTGTTTTCCATAATGTGGTGAACCGTACAGATGATCAGGTGTGTTTGTCAAGCTGTTACTACAAACATTGAGTGATGTGTTATAGTTTTGCCAACAGAGTAATCTCAGTTTGACAATTAGTGACGCAGCATGCGCACACACACACACACACACACACACACACACACACACACACACACACACACACACACACACACACACACACACACACACACACACACACACACACACACACACACACACACACACACTGGTTTGGACTGACGGTTGAGACACCTGGTCACATGATTTGAAGGCACCTGACTAATTTGCTCCAGCTGTTTCCTGTCTTGCATTACATGCTAAACATCTGCTCTGTCTCACAGTAAACACAATAAATGAGAGTTACAGAGAGAAGACACTATTAAATTCATCACACACTCACTGCAGACACAAAAGGGTCGTCCATTACAGAGGAGGGGCAGAAATTACTCATGCGCACTGAGGGATTGTGGGTAGGCGTGTGAATGCTACTCTGAATAACAAAGTGATAAATGAATATGAAGCCGGAGAAACAGAGAGACTGTCTCACTCTGTCATCATGATGTTCAGAATGAAATACTAGCATACTGCACATTATACACTGCATATTATTTATAAAAACAGAAAAAAATCGATATATTGTGCTTTTTCTGTAAAAATGTACATTTCTCATTCTGATCAAATAACGTATCTAGAAGAAGCAGATCAAAATGACAGTTGATATTGTGCAGGTTTCATTCGTCACACGGGAAATGGAAGATTGAATCAAGTGCACTGCATTGTGGGAAACAGTATTTCACACAGTGCCCTCATTATATACTTGCAGAAGCTCATCTGGGAATTTCCACACACATGCGCTCTATTCACACTATTCACAACATGCAGACTGGTAGGATGATATGGTAGTGTGCTAGTCTGAACATAGAGCCATTAAAACACAACCGATGGTGGAAATCTCACTGTTTTTCACACCAGTTTCTAAAACAGGCATTGTGCCTGAAACATTGTGGACTGTTGTGGAATAATGATCAGAGGAAGTCTTAAGTTCGATCTGTCGAGTCATATGAGACGTGCTGCTAGATATCAGTTGTGTCTTTCTTATTGCACTAGTCAAGGTTAAAATCCAACAGACACCAAACTGATGTGAGATCAGACTCACGCTGAACAGGCTGTGGTCTTCAGTGCGGTCCAGGAGTTTGTCCAGCTGGTAAAGAGCTCGACTAGCAGCGTGCCAGGGCAGAAACTCGCTCTCCTGAGACAAATATGAGATCATCTGCAGGGGGACGTTTTGGGGCAAATACCCCGCTCTAGAGAGAAGAAAGAGAGTAGGAGGATAAGACACTAGCAACACATTTGAAGCATATTTCCCCCTTGGTAGACACATCGTTAACATTTGATTACAAACAGTTCATTTTGTTCATCATCATTCGTTTAGAATACCTGCCAGGCATTGTGCTCTGCGTGGGGAGTCATAATGTGCTGTAACCCCCCCAAAAAAACAGCTTCTCCTGTTCGGCTACAGTCGTGTTCAATTTGCATAAATCCATAAAACATAAGATCTCTTTTTAAAGATTCAAATGTCTTCTTTTTTCCCTTCGGTCCTTTCAGAAATGCCTACAACCCTCCTATGAGAGCAGAAAAACAGAGAGGTGGCCAATATCCTCAGACCAAAAACACAAGAAAGACGAGACTTTCCATGAGTCTTTGAATCTAAAGGACGTAGCATAGTGTCACCATTATATTAAGTTACTGCCTAGAACACACAAGCAACCGCATAACAATGTTTGGAACAGGCCAGCATTGTCGCTAGCATCTTTTTCAGGTTCATAATAATGCGTACTTTGTGTGTGCTGTGTAGTTTTATGTTTATTTGAGTGTTTTGTTGTTAGCTTAGCAACAGCTAATGGCAAACTCAATTGAAATCAATTGTCAGTCGTATCTGAGTGCACTTCACATGAGTAGTGCTAATTTGCATGCCACATGAAAAGAGCATTTGAAATCAGTTGCGTAAGAGGGACTATTTCCAACCCAGGTTCATTGGAAAAACGTGCCTGTGCAAAATGACATTACATTGTTTCTTGTGCATTTCACCACACTTTCAAAGTGAAATGTCAAGTGAGTGGCGCTAAAATCCCATTTAGCTTGATCAAAAACATACGAAAGCTGAATCTGGCAGCATTTTATCACGTATCTCGGCAGTTTGGAAATAAAGGGCCAGATTTACTAAACAGGGCAAATTAGCATGAGAGCATAATTCCAAAAAAAGCGAGTTCTACGCATGATCTACTGACGACATGCAAATTAAAGAACACAGACAGCCGGATCATTTCCATGATGACCAACGCAATCTACCAAGAGCAGCGCGAGTTAGCGTCTGGTTAAGACATGCTTTTTGGGCAGTAAATAATGGCACAAACACCAGTAAATTGACTAGCGAAAATCTCAGTAAATCACCTTACATGATTCATTTAAATACTCTCCTCCCATAAATTTTGTGTCTGAAAGGGAAACTCCCACAAATGCATATTCAATAAGTTCAGCCGCAAAGATAGCTCTGTCTATGCCTTTTCCGCACAAATTTTTCACTGCGTGACTTTAGTAAATCCTGACAGTAGTTTTTTAACGGCAAATAAGAATTTGCACTTGATTATATATGATGCAGGTTCAAAATTGATTAGTCTTTATTAATCGAAAATCTGCCACCGTAATAATTTGTGTGAAATGAATTTTTTATAATTGTTTTACTGCTAATAGTCTTCCTTTCTACAGTGAATTGTACTGTATATGTACTATTTTTAAGTTTTGCAAAACTGTCAAAAAAAATGTAATAATAATACTAATAATAATTGGCAGAATCGCCTTTTTTTCAATGAGCCTGGGTCATCTTTTTCATATTCTCATTATTTTATGCAGAGCATAAGCACTCCGAATCAGAGGTCAGGCGAAAAAGGAAGTGATCAGACTTGTAAATGGACTCATTAAATTCCAGAGGACAGATTCACCCAACACACATTTAATTGGGACATTAATCACAGTTACTCACAGACACCCACTGTTAACCAAGGAGGTTTTTAAGATTTACAAACTGATTTGCAATAACATTAGCAGGAGACAATTGAGGATGTGAAAAATTTGAAACTATTTCAACATCTCCATGAAAAAAAGCAGTAAATGTGTTTATAGTATCAAGCAAAGGTGAATTTATTTGTGTCTAATTAAGATCAGGAACCGTTCTTATTATTTAGAACAACCTATAGAAGGACGGAGAGTTTTTATCTGCCTTTAATATTTAAAGTTCAGAGATTAATGTTTCATTATGAAGTATGATACATGGTTATGGAAAAGTATTGAAACATTGTTGCTCAATTTATTTAAAAATGACCAAAATATTCCAAACATAAGAGCTCAGAAATGCTTTATTTGACTGACACTAACATTTTTGTTGGTCTTACAGATTGATTGCAGTCAGGCGCAATTGACTCTATACACTGTTGAATTATTTAAAGTAAATGCAAGTGGCTTAAGGATTGCAGTGGCTTTTACACCTCGGGCATGTATTAATTTCCAATAATTCAACAGTCTGGAGTCAATAATGCTATTTATCTGCAAACATTTTCTAAATGCTGTGTCTAAAGCATGAGTAAATGACTTCTGCACAGCATTGGTTGTGTATATTGCTTAGAAACCAGCTCGACAGACCTGGAACTACTTCACATCTGTGGAGTTATAGAAAATGAATCAAAACCACTGTGTCAACCAAACAGAATAAAGCATTAAACTGTGGTCTAATGAGCAATAATTGTATTAAAATAAGCGATTAATCAGTCTATAATGATGCCAGTGCACTTGAAACACTCATCGGCTGTCTGTTATTCTTTCACACTGATTACATGGAAATATTACATTTATATTGTCAGAATTGATGTGCACACAAGACATGAAGGATGCAGTCAAGAGCTTAATAACATTGCATGTGCATTAATTATGTTTTGTTTCTCATTAAGCTTATGTGCTTAGAGACACTGAGCACATAAATTATTGCAAAGTGTTCACCGGTCAAGTCACATTAAAGGTGAAGTGAATGATGGCCAGTGGACGGCACAAATCACCTCTTGTTTGGTCACATTAACCTCCAGAGAGTTAAACACCGGTAATTAATAGACTAAATGAACATACAGTCTGTCATAGTTGATCATTATAAATATACAAACTGTCATATACTCATATTTTAATGTTCATAAGACTATTAAAGTTAAAGTGTTTCTTTATATTTTTTTCTTAAAATGGTAGTAATATACAAATATTTTATAATGGCTATCATTTATATTTAGAGACGCTTCCATTATTGCCAAATGCAAAACAGCAGCGACTGGAGGCCATTCAGTTTCTCCGTTTCATAAAACTTTGCTTTCTTCCTTGTATTTTTGAATTATTCAGCTTTCTGATCGAAGGTTGGAGGGAAAATGTTCATTAAATATGAACAGAACATTACCATAAAAGTGTCATGAGGCATTGAAGTTTCCCTGCTGTTAGTGAGCACAGTAATGAAAGAGCTGATCACTCTCATGCTTCAGGAATGTGCCAATACACACACACACAGCCTCAGAGAAACGTGTTACATTGCATGAAGGCCATTTATCATTGATAATAGCACTCCAGAAGAACAGCAAGGTAAAAATAAGAGTGTGCTGCTCTTTAAAATTGCCTGCCATCCTTCATTTTCAATGAGAGCTGGTGATGTCTGGCAACATGATCGTCAGCGACCATTGGAGAATTGAAATAAACTCTTTATATTCTCATTAATGAAAAAAACTTTTTGGAATTTTAGAGCAAAATAACAGTCTCCTAAATAAGTAATTGACTTTTAAATTAGCCTGTAATTGTAGCTCATTTAGATGAAAATTAAGAAGCTCCATCACAAAATATAAAAAAATATTGTGCAAAGGAAAAGAATATGGAAAAGTAACCAAAATATTCTCCTGGCACTGTTCTTTAATTCTTTCTGGCAGTTGTATTCGATGTGTTGTATGGCAGAATTGTCGACAGGTGTTGTGATGTTTCACGAGCGTCGCAAACAAAACAACCTTCTGTCTTTACGGCAACAACCTGCTGATGCTAATGTCGGGCTAAGAACAGATCAGCGTTTTTATGGAGGTTCAAGAAGCTGGTGATCAATATGACTGTTGACAGCAACTGTTAATTGCTTACAAACCTAGATGAAAATGACTATTTTTGCAGTCTGACACTATTTTCATGATTCTTAAGCACATAATATTATAGACCTTATGTAGCCCCGCCCCTTTTCAGCGCTGCGCTCGTTGTCTTTTGACTTCCGGTCTGTATTTTCACAGCGATCTTGCGTATTTATGAATGAACGGCTCGTTTTAAAATCTTCCCGGTCTACTGACATTTGTTAAGACATCTGCTTTTAAACATTACAATCCTCATGATAACTTTTGTTAACTTTATATTAAGTAAATCCACTTCAAAATCAAATTACTCCTGGACAGCAATGCCATAGAAATATACAGAGCAACTGCAAAAACAGAAGTTCAAAGACAATATTCTAAAGATGGCGGCGCCCTCGTTTCTCTGGCGCATAAGGTCTATAGTGTCATGCATTTCTTATTTGTGTTCCTTGTGCTTTTATTTTGTAGTCTTTTAGTTTTAGTTTGTAGTGGGTTGGTCACATGACAGTAACAACATGGTGGATGTAGTACATCTGAATTTCATTCATACCATATTCATATTTACATAATATAATATAATATTAGCATAGGTTGAAATATGACCCAAACATTTTTGACTGTTCAATCCAAAACCTCAGTATAGCTGTTGCTCCAGAGAATATTTAAATAACTCTGTGCTTTAAAGATACTTTTATGGAAGATGCTTGCTTGCTTATGGAAGAAAAGCGATGCAATTAACCCAATTATTATGCACATTAAATATGATATTCAGTCTCCAACTAGTCTTCGCTAACACTAGCTTTCTTCTTCTCAATTGATCCAGTAATTCATAATCACAATAAAGTCTTTGTGAGTCAGTATTGATCTGGGTGAATGACTCCCATGAGCACCAGGGGCATTTAATTAGGTAACATCCCTTGAGGCATTCAGTTTCCTCAGTCATATGAACACTCTTTATCATCCCAGTAATTTACAGAGAAATGAGACATTTTACACACTGTGATTAACGATGATGCTGTTTTTAATATGCAGGTTGGCATTTTCGCTTCTCGAGAACGTAAGGACCAATAACTACCTCCACAGATCTGAGCCTGAGGATGAATAAGACATGCTGTTAACATCCGCTTGTTTTTATTAAGAGTAGCTGCAAACTAAAGCAGAGACAAAAAATATGTACAAACCAGACTGAAATCAGGAACAAAAGGATTTGCCTTCAGTCCTGTTAACGTTCAATTATCAAGCTGTTCGGTAAACAAGGCCGAGCCGAATAAACAGGCTAAATGAACATGACGTACTACAACACAGGAACAGGTTTCCTTTCTCGGCTCAATATGACACAATAAACACAAGTTTCTCTGTGGGTTTGTCGTCAGTTGACTGAACCTTCGTGGTTAGGAAACATCTTTGGTCAAAAGCACAACTCTCCACATGCCTGTTAAAGCCCCGTCTATCTCAACATGAGCCGCACAGCGCCGGCACACGAGCCTGTCGTTTCAGTGTGAAGAACAGCGAAGCTAATGCTAGCAGAGAATCTGACAGCTTCCTCGTTTAGTTTGGTGGAAGAATAAAAATGACTGTCCAAAGTGAATGAATTTCACAATCTGTATAAAGCAGCACCTAAATTCAATGTCTAAGAAAGTCCACCAGTGAAACTCAAACAGTGATTTGGCTTGAGAAATAAGTTGTTTTGTAGCATCAAGAGCAGCTGCCAGTGACTGAATATTTCCTTCATTAAGCAGAATGAGCGAGTCCTTGTATCAAACAGAGAGGACCTTAGGGAGAGCAGTCGTTGCTGAAGGAACTAATGGCAGCTTGGCAGCCTGTGGCACAATAAACTCTGTTCTTTCTATCTACCTTTACCGTTCTGTCTTTCCTTTTCTCACATGTGAGTTTCCAGCTAATGATGAAGCTCTGAAGGATCGACACAATGAGACCGCAGTGGAAAGGAGGGGGAACAGAGGTTTTCCCTCGCTTTCTTATTATCCGCTATCGCAGTAACGGCTCAGTGGTCTCACCGCAGGTCTCATCCTGATGAGCTAAAGGCTTTTTCTTCACTAACGCCTTCGGGCTAAAAGAGAAAAGAAGATCGAGAGTACAGTACAGAACGAGAGCTGTATCTGTCAGTAATGAAGGTCCAGCTGGAGTTCACTGGATCTGACTCTTCTTTCTATTGTGATGGACGGCTTTATCAAGATCCTTTCAGGTTGACCAGAAGAAAATGGGTGTTAACTTTGAAATTTAGGTCTTTCCGAATGCTTGTTGCCAAATTTCTGTCTTTCTCTAAAAGACAAAGAAAGCAAGTATTTGCAAATGTCATATTTAATAATAATATGCTTCATTTTTGAATGGCAGCAAGTGGATGAATCGTTATATTCAGAACATCAATTACCCTCAAAGAGCTTTTTCATAATAATAGGAACATTTTCATAAATGTCTGGCTATCGTTTCTGATTGAGTAGGTTGAACTGCAAAACGTAATGCATGCCCCTAAAGATAAATATTTTGCATTCTATGCATTTCTACAGCTGGTGAATATGACAAGATTTGATCATGTCAAATGTGATTTCATCTGGCATCAGCAGATCATATAGAATATGTCTGGTGATGCTATTTTAATCAGTTTGGAGAATGTTATGGATGCGAAATTACAGTTTTAAACAGTTTTGCAACACTTTCACTTCCATACAGACCTGTTAATCATGATGTAACCTTCTGAAACTTTCAGCCATTGCAAGCACCTTTCTGTTGATTGACGTGTGAAAAATCCTCCAGTATTATCAAGAGCTCTTTAGGGAAATCAGGTTTCAGAAATTCATGATTCATCAGAGTGTCATTCAGAAATGAAGCCTATTATAATTAAAAACATACAAAATACAAAGAAAATTATTTAAATGGTCTAGTTTGGTAAAAATAGATATAATATGTATTAAACAATAATTATTGTGTTTTCATGGAATAACAAAATAAATTGGTGCATTTAATTATGACTGTATTTAATCATACTTAGATTTAATTACTTAATTTCACCATACCGAAGGTCAAAGACATTTTTTGTTTTAATCTAAAATCTTGATGTTTTTGTGCTGAAAGCCTTTATACTCCAAGAGTTTTTCCTCACCACTGTCACTTTCAGCTTTCTCACTGGTAGGTGCACGACCTCCTGAAATAATGTGACAGTTACTGTGAGAATAAAAAGCAGGACACAATAAGCCTGAATAGTCTAGGGGTTTCTGCAGGGGTGTGAAGGCTGTTAGATGGATCTCAGGTCTCAGACTCTCTGAATGATTCTGCATGTAACAAACTGAACCCACCTCGCCAGGTTGAAGACGTCATCGATCAGACCGGCCCTGTTGCCCACGGAGATGATCTGCCGTGAGAGAACAGCACAGACATTTACAATACAGCAGGAAGTGATGAGGAGAATAAAAGGAAGAATCATGGGAGGAAGGGGAGGAAGAAACACTTTGGATAAAACGGGAGGAGTCAGAAAATCTGACAGATGTGGAAGAAAGGAATACCTTTGGGTTGCTCATCAGCTGTTGGATGAGAAGTCTCCAGTTGTGGAGGTCGTAGTTCACTCGGAAGTATCCCGTTTGATTGATGTTGCCCAGCAACCACGTCTCGCCGCCCATGTGACCCACTCTGTGCGTCTCTATAAATACAGCAGTAAAAAAAAGAACATGAAACAAATGTTTAATGACACTTCTGCCAGTCACTGTGGCTCAACTCACAAGCAGAAACATGCGGCGCTAAATGATGCCTAGACGCTCAATGACAGAGAATATATTCAGATAACAGGAAGTTCATTACAAACAAAATGTACATAAAGCAATTAAACTGACTGCATTTCTAATGAAATATAAACCAGTCACTATAGTTCAAATGGACTGATATATTTTATCCGACAGTGAACTTGCAAAGCTTTTTATGCATATTAAGTTGTGAGCACATTTATCATCTTTGAAATGAACTCAGACCTGCACAGAAATATACATGAAGAGACGATGCATTCAGCATTTTGTATGTACAACATCTGTAATCTATTGTGTTTGCCACGTTCTCAACCTGTAATATTCCAGCCAGACCTTGTGCTTTTTCATGGCTAACAAATTCACTGGTTAAGTGCTTTCGAGCGCTCATGGACTCAATGGATTTGCTGTATATCGTGATCCAGGAAGCATCCAACCGTCAGCGGACAGATTTCAAGAGTCATGCGGTGAGTTAATGCATATAAATGGGGTCTCTATGTTACAGTGTGTGTTTCTTTCAAGAGTCATTGTCTCCGGCTCGGTGTCATCTGCATTGTAGCCCTGGTGAGGGCAGTTTTTCATGGAAGGTGAGCAGAAAATGGAGGCTGTTAAATGGTCTCATAATCAGGGGAAATTTCAGCTCTGAGCCACATGGATCGCTAGCAGAGCAAATTCAATTCCGGCTCTTGGAATTTGACTCGCTGTGGCTTCGTCCAAAGAAAATCCGCCTCAATCTCCCAAAGGAGAGGAATGTAATGGAATAGGATTGAATGTAATGATGGTGGACGTGTGGGTGCTGCAACAGTGTGGGAATCACAGAAGAACAGCATTGAAGTGTTTAGTTAAAAGGAATATACAAACATGCATGTCTTGAGAGATGAATTCATCAAATTTTACGAGGAAATCAAATTGAAAAAAAATTGTATCTGTCACTGGTTGATAGGGATTTCATGGGTCAAGGACATGACACAAATTTTTTGATCAGGTCTAAAAATGTACTTAAAAAAATCAGTTAGCTCATACATACAATGACTTGAATACACCTTTTTTATGATGAGCACATTTTTTATTTCTTCTTATTAATTACAATTTTGACATTTTTGGGCAGTCAAAAATGTCAGGGTGATATTAAACTGTCCTGAAAATCCTCATTAGAATAATGTGACTGTCTGTGTCCATACGCTAATAAAAGCACTTCGTATAATTGTACCTGTTTTATTGGCGACCCACATGATGGTCTCTGTTGATATGTGACTGGAGTTTCCCACTGCGAACGTCAGCGGTATTTGCCACTGGAAGCTGAAATGAGACAAAGAGAGAAATAACAGATGAAACGCTTCTGTTTGATCTCAGGAGTTTAAATGTCACTGTATGATGCGTATAATCTGACACAAATGGACGCCCACGATTTAATGGGATTGTGGGATACATTTGTGTATCCTTCTTGCAGGCAGAGTGACAAAATCAGGAGTATCAGATGATTGTGAAGCTCAAAGAAAACCCAGCAGTGTCAAAGCTCAAAGAAATCAGCTTTCATTCTTTCCCAGAGTGCTTTGCTTTCTCTCTCTATCTCTCTCTCTGTCACACACACACACACACACAGCTGTGTATCACTCATCACCCGATCGCTGTCATGTTCTGTGTCGCCACCTCATTTTGATGTCGATTCATCTGTGACTCTATAGCTTTCATGTGCTATTGTGTGTGTATGAACATCTCTAGGTATGAACTCTGTCTGACAGCTGTCACACTGGATGGCCGTCCCTCTTTCAGTCTGTCAAAATGTCTGACACACACATGGAGGAGTTCTGCTGTCTGCCAGCGTAAATTACCCCAGACAACAAGAGTGCAGCTGAGCTGATCCAAAGCAATAAATACTGTAACATTATGAGATCTAATGTAAGACTGAATCATTTGAACACGCTCCAAACAAATATTTGAACTTTATTTAACAATTTCCCCCCTTCCTCAGCTTTTTTTATAGGTTCACTGGGAAATTCGGATGATCACGGACAACAAAAGTCAATTCTGTGCTATAGGTTTAATGTTCTATTGCTATTTAATGTGTTTTCAAATGTTACAGAATTATGTGAAAAATTACCATTTATACTTGAAGTTGAATGTCTAGTTAACGATCTTCAATTAAAAGTAGATAAATCAACAGATTGTTAATAACTAAAGAATATGTAAGTTTGGTATTTAGGGTAAAAACATCCCTTCTGTAGAGGCTAAAGGCACAATCAGTGGCGTCATGCCCATTCAAAGTGAGGGGGCACGTGCCCCCTCAGATTTTTCCTCCCTGATAATTTATTCCTATTGTGCTCCATAATATACCAGAGCCTATAACGACTCAAATGTATTCTTCTGGATGTGTAATAAATCGGTCAGCAATGCATCAGCCCGCCCCTTTTTCCTAATATGGTGTCTGTGTAGGCCTATATCAAATCTAGAGCGCTACCCGAATCTTTGCTGTGTATGTTCAAGCAACTCACTCGTCTCGCACGTTGAGCTGGCAATGTTTTACAGATGGTCTTGAAGTGGTAAGTGGGCAAAACAACAAATCGGCATTGAATTAGTTATCGGATGATATTAAAAGGTAGTGGGATTATTTGTGGTTGACCTGGAAATTTTTACTTGATCAAAAAGTTATGGATTTGATATTAGCTGCGAATTCAGAGCATTAACTTAAGTTGTGTCAGTGTAACGTTATCGATAGCTAGCCTAGTCTAACCTTAAACTAGTTGGCTAACGTCACTGCCATACAAAGCCATAGTAACGTTATCTGATCGGTTTTGATTACTTTTTAAAATTTCTGTCAAATATGAACCATTTTCAAATAAACGGGGTAGTGTTAACCTTATTCAGCACTGAAATCTGCCAAACTTCTTTCAAAGTCCTTCATCACATATTAATATTAAAATAACTTAATTTCAGAGCACCACAAAGTCAGACCTCAGCACCTTTATGTACATTTAATGTAAGATCGTTCTTGGGTCACATACCAATTATCATAACATAAAAACTGCAATGGTACTGTTTTTAAAATCATGTGTAGTAGGCCTAAGTGTACAGTAAGTGTGTGTGTATAAACATGCTTTAATGAAGTAGACTTCAAAAGCTTTTGAATTTGAGCTTACAGTTCTTTCATCAACCTGTCTTTTACATAAACTTACAAAATAGATACTTTAACTTAGTCCTCAGATAGAGGAGGGTTGCTGCTAGCTCCGTTAAGGTATTTCTGTCCCTCCCAAACTGCATTGAAATGGTATGTTTAGCAGCCAGAATTAAAAAAAATTCAGGGGGAGAAACCCCCTGACCCCTCCTAACATGATCCATATCACCCGTCAGAAAACAATTGCAACGTCTCAGATTGTGCCCCCCCAGAATTTTGGCTTGCATGACGCCCCTGGGCACAATAATTGACATTAAATATTTGGCTGGCTTTTTCATTTGTTGGCAAGACATGGTTACATTCAAATGGTCGATATCATTATCAAGTTGAGTGTCTACCATATTTATAATGAATTTAAAATTAATATTTATTTAAAAATGCACATTTTACTTAAGCTGTGCCTTTCGCCCCATTGTACTTTATTCAGTGACTGATAACTTGATAAGAAATGACAACATCGCTTAATGGTGTTTTAATGCTTAATCATGAAAATGTGTTAATGAATGTCTTTTAAATTATACATAATTTTATGTGTTTAAAAACACCATCCCTTCCTTTGGTTAGCATGTTAACATCTTAGCTATCTTAGCATGCGCCTAACTTCTTAAGAAAAGCTTTTTTTCATTGGCTAGAACAACATATCATGATAAGCCATCTTTTATCTTGAGGCAACATGCTAAAAATCACTCTGACAAACACATAGCAACACCCTGGCAACCGTCACAGCAGCCTAGCACTGTGGCAGTGAACTTTACACAGGCACGCACAACATATTCCTCATAAATGTCAACATTTAGTGATTAAATATGAGAAGAACCGTCTGGATTATTTCATGATATCAGTCTTGGCTGTGGGGAAAGGGTTGGATCATTAAGCATTTGTGTTAGTTGGAAAACTGACAGGAACGGACAAAAATCCCTTTCAGGCTGCTGGTGACTCACCTCCATTCATTCAGGATTTAATGTGTCTTAATTATGTCTGAATACGCCTCAATTAGGGTTTTGTGAAAAGACAGGCCGAAATCTCTGTTATAAAACAATATGGGAACTCTTTACTTAAAGCCTTTATGTATAATGCATTATAAAGGAATTCATAATGTACGTTGTAATGCAGTATGTATTTTCATAAATTTTTTTTGATTCCTTAGTTCACCTGAAATTGGTTGTTTGTCTTGTGTTTTTTAATGCATTATACTTTCTAAAGGCGTAACATAATTATTACAATGTATGTGGTTACAATTATTCATAAGTCCATTCAATGCATTGTAAGGAGCATTACAAGGCATAGTCAATGCATTAAAGATACTTTTATAATGTATTTAAAAAAAAGGTTTAATTAAAGTGTCACCAACAATATTTTTAAAGGCGGCAGAAACGGCTGTAAACAGCAGACACTGGAGATGCTGGGATGAAAGTTTATATCGCAGAGGATATAACTTTAACACAGTTGAGAAGACATTATGCATAAGCTGAGGCTATATGAAGCCTGCTGGGAAACAGTATTTAAACGCATATGTTTATAAGGAGACTATAGAGATAGATCCTGCCGTAGATGAGCGCTGATAACAATACTTATGAATTCCAGAGATAATAGAAGCATCTGTGTGTGTGTTCAAATGAAATCACACAGATACATTTGCATAAAACTGTGTTCATCAGTGGAATTGAACAAGAGAAGAAAGCAAAAGAAAATTAAAGTTCTCCACAGGCTGGTAATTTGGTGGCTCATGTTTGTTCATTTATGGAAGCGTCTGTTATCATCATCGTTATTTACATCCCTCAGGAACTTTTGTGTTATGGCCCAGAGCTTTAGCTAAAGCAAGAATGAAGAGTTCAGTCTCTGCAGCAGACGGGTAAAGTGTGTGAGAGATGAGACATGTGGGCATCATTTCATGTTTATGGAACAAACCCGTGTTTGTTTTCTGCAGTTGTAGATATCATACACTAATGGATAATATTATATAAATGAAAGCAACATGAGAGGCAGTGCATTACAGTGATTTTACCATGGTCAGGAAGAGTTGTTATGCACACATGTGAAATGGAGACCCTTATAAGATGGCAGAAACAGAATTTAAAAAGGGGCCCAATTTTAAATGAATTATAAATGAGTACATATCCACAAATTAATAAATAATACTAATAAAAAAAAAATGTAAACAAATATATTTCGGACTTTTGGAAATTTTATGAAGAAAATATGTAATGCTAAACATTTAATGCCACCATGATTTGGTGCTATATGGTTGTTCCAAGTTTTTTGTTTTTGTTAAACATAAAAAAATAAAATAAAAATCAGGCAAATTATAATTAGCAATATATGACCGAGAAATGAGCCTTCAACACTATATCACCACTGTAAAAGAGTAACAGATGGTCTCTGGATGTGTCTACATTTAAAATTCACTGTGATTAACCACTATCCTCTCTCTGCTCATGGGTTTTGAGGTCTCAGTCTCACTGTCTCTCTGTGAGGGTGTGATAATATCTCAGGCTCTCTTCAGGGACCGCTGGCTTTTTCAATCCATAATGAGTCACTGGGGGCTTTTTGTGGCTCAACATGTGTGATACTGTAAATCCTAAAAACACTTTTATCCAACACCAGCAGCACTGAAGAGAAGAAAAAAATACAAGTGTCTCCATTTGAAACCTTCTGTGGAGGTCCACACAGGCTGGAGTTTGTGTTGAGCTTGAGCTGTTGTGTTCATTTATGTTTTGTAGACTTTCAATCAATCACCCAGCAGCGGTTTAAAACCACTGGGACCGTGAGGAACTGGAAAGAAGAAGATGAAATATGACATTGTTAATATGCATTGGCGGACTAGCTCTGCTACTCTGCTGTTGGTTATTGCTGCTTCTGCTGCAGAACAAGTAGAGGACTTGCTTTTGCCAATACATATTACACAACATGCTGCTGCTGTACAATAGAATACATGAATTACCAGTAGCAGATCTATACAGGTGGAGCTGGGGAAGATGGAGGGTTTCTGAAAGCACACTGGAAACTGCGATAGCAGACGCTAACCAAGTATTTCAATGTTGAGCAGCGAGCTCATTGGGTACTGAAACAGCAGGAAACAATCAGGTGTGTCCTATAGAGAACAATGTAATTGAAAGCAGATTAAGTGCAATGTCAGAAGGATATCAGCCTGCCTGTGTCATGACAGAACATTTCATTTGCACAGAACACATTTTTTTTCTTAAGTCATTATATAGCACAGAATAATTTTTTGGTCAAAACTAGATCTTTTTTTTTTTCAACTTTATTCATGTGCCCAGTAGCGTTCTAGCTGTTAGTATTGAGTTATTTCAGCAATGCAAAATTTTCCCCTCAAGGATCATTGAAGTATCTAACTTGAGCAATACGTTTTACGACATAAGTTTTACAAAGTTATACACCAACCTCACGTAGACCTACACATACCTGCACACTATAAGACTCTGTAAGGCTCAGATCCACATCGGGACTGTAAATAATTCACAGGAGTAACTGCACGTATCCAACACAGTCAAGTCTGCAATGGGAAAATGAATTTGTGCCTTCAAGCACTAATAAGTTGTTTATATTCTCCATGAAATCACCTCAGCACAAAATCTGTGCTGTGAAAAATCCAAACAGAAGTCAGGTAAGATACGAGTGCAAAGGTGTTAATGAAACAACGTTTCAGCTCCAGACTTTTTACACTTGTGAAAATAACAACCGGATCAGCAAACTATCTTGGACATCCCTTACGAAAAAAAAGTATACTTCAAGTTCATTTTATGAAGTATACTTGAGTAATGTTCAAGTATATTTTTAAGTATACTTTATGTAGTAAGTATACTAATGTCAATATGTACTAGTAGTAAACTTGTAAGTGTACTCTTTTAATACCGCTTGGGACTAAATTGGCCCACTTGAAGTATATAAAAGTATATGTTTAAGTGTACTACCGGTATAAGTGTAACAGTAGTAAAC
This sequence comes from Leuciscus leuciscus, assembly GCF_965113295.1. NCBI lineage: Eukaryota > Metazoa > Chordata > Actinopteri > Cypriniformes > Leuciscidae > Leuciscus > Leuciscus leuciscus. The sequence goes on along the minus strand of NC_138728.1, from coordinate 18,765,313 downwards.
TTTAAGTGCACAACTAGTTCATAATTATGTTTCTCATTTGTACTGCAAGTGAACTTATGAGTATACTAGTAGTTTACTATTTTAATACTTGTAGCAACTTTGAAGTATACTCTCAGTAAACTACTGGTTTAGTAGTTTTATACTACAAGTTTTATTTTAATGTACTCTCAGTAAACTACTAGTTTAGTAGTTTTATACTACAAGTTTTCTTTAAGTGAACTTAACATTATACTTATAGTTTACCATTTATATATAATTTTTACTCTTTTAGTATACTCTCAGTAAACTACTAGTTTAGTAGTTTTATACTACAAGTTTTCTTTTAATGTACTCTCAGTAAACTACTAGTTTAGTAGTTTTATTTTACAAGTATTCTTTTAATTTACTCTCAGTAAACTACTAGTTTAGTAGTTTTATTCTACAAGTTTTCTTTAAGTGAACTTAACATTATACTTATAGTTTACTATTTATATACAATTTTTGCAGTTGCAGTAGGCCGATACTACTATGTTCAAATGTTATTTTTTTATACTTGAAAAATACCTTTAACTCTACTTTAATTTTAAAAACATTTTATTAGCTTCATGCATCCTTTTTTATCAACACTTGAATGTCAGTAAGTTTCATAAAGGCAACATTTTAAACAAAATAGTTGAGAAAATCACATTTTTGTCAAAGACTACGCCTTGATCAGATCCAGAACGATGATCAAAACACAGGTGGAGTAGATCGAGTCCAACACCCCCAAAGCTTCAGTCGTTTTCTCTTCATGGGTTAGGCCTACGCAGAGCCATGGAGAGAGAGAGTTGCGACACTCTTTGATGTCGCCGCTATGGCTGTCACGTGGTTCATGTAAGCCCCAATAGTTCCAAAACGTACGCTGGCTGTCATGTTCTTCTATGGGACAGACAGCAGCGATTGCATTATTGAACGGTAAATATAAAATAAAACACACACCCAAGTACTTTTTCAGCTGTTATTGCATTTTGTTAATGTCAGTTTTGCATTTGGAGATAAGTTTTAGGCTATATTTTTGGAGGGAAAAGCTTATAATGTTCATGTTCGCATGGGTAGTAGCACTGGCTTTAGCGGCTCTAACTTAACTTTTCCATATCATTCATCTGATGATGGACGTCTCATGATATTTATTTTAGCACAACTGGGCTGTATTAGGCTATTGATTCCCGTGATTTTGCTTATAAATTTTGATTCAGCCATTAGCCTACCTTCGTGATCACGCAAAGAGGTCTGCCGTGGCGGTCTGTTCAGAATTCGCTTAGAAGTTAGCTCACTTCTTCTGATGAAAGTGGCCATCCCCCAGGACCACAACGTGAAACATGATCATGTTAAGACTAAGAATATTATTTTAAGATTAAGGCCATACACATTATCAAAACTATAACAGATTAAAAACGAATTTAAGCATGGCTGATACAAATGAAGGTTTTCAAATAAAATATTTTTTATTAAACAATGACAGACAACAAAAATGTGTGCTTGTGTGTGTGAACAAGAAAAACAAAAACCAGGGGCAGGTGATCCATGAAACAGACAGGACTGGTGATGGCCATAACAATCCTAAAGGTCCAGCATTGTTCTCACAAGCCGCTTCACTCAAGACAATAATAACATAATGAAAAGTTAGTATATCCCAAAAAATTTAATTAAATAAAAGTTGCTATAAAGGTGGTAGCGATTCATTACCGAACTCTTAGCTGACGAAGTCGCGCTAGCTAACTAACGTTAGCTAGCAGGCAGTGCTTGAAAATTGGTTGAAACAACCAACATAAAATATAAATAATTACGCTGTGCATGTACAAATGAAGACCAGTATAAGCATCGCAAAGGGCCTCTGATACAATATAGACAGTTGACAATTCAAAAGAGGTCGATATTTCGGCAACTTAACTCTGGAACAACTCGACGCGCAGCAATGTAAGTGAATGGTGTCCAACGCCCAAATGACAGTGTTTGGAACTATTGCGATCTTCATATCCCGGAAGTAGGCGGTTAAAAGCGCCGCCATTATTTACAACGGAGGTCTATGGGAGTGTCGCAACTCTCTCTCTCTATGGCTCTGGGCCTACGCTTCATTTCAGGAAACATTAAGCAGTTTTGATTTACAAGCTGTTTAATGTTTGATATTACATTATTTTACATTTGAGTGAGCAATCTTCTATCACTTGTTTCAGCTTCTTCTTCTCCTGTGTTTTGATCCAGAGATTCTGTACTAGAAGATGTGTCACAGCGCCCCCTACCGTATACCAGTGAAAACATGGATAGCTGGAAAATTCAGTCAATGGTGGGGAAAAGTTAAATTAAAGTAAATATGTACACTACCAGTGGACTAGCCTACACAAAAATTCAGATACGCAGAATTAGAAACATATCTGTTTCATATCAATATTTTAATCAATATTTTCAAACAAAGTTTCATAAGACTGTATATGAAAAACGATGTAAAAAAAAAAGTATATTTAATAGGCTACTCGATCAAAAGAGTTAACACAACTAAAAGCCAAGCATACTTTGAATAATTCAAATTTTAAGTATATCTCGATCAAAAGATTGAGTACAAGTATAGGCCAAATATACTTGGACTTTTCTCTCAGTATAAGTCAAGTACACTTAAGTGTAATTAAGTATATTTTTGAGAAGTAAATAAAATGTAGACTGAAAGTATGCTTTCTTCTTTTTAGTTGAAAAGAAGTATACTAATAGAACACTTGAATAAACTTATTTTCCATGCTTATTTTATTTACACTATAAGCTATTCCACCCGAAAGTTTGTTACTATATAAAGCTGAACATGTTAGTTTATAAGACGGTGTGTAATATTATGTTTTTTTAAAAAGTATTTAATAAGCTACTCAATCAAAATAGTAAACACAAGTACAAGTCAATAATACTTACAATACTTAATTATACTTTTAAGTATATCTCGATCAACAAGTATAGGCCAAATATACTTAGACTTTTCTGTCAGTATAAGTCAAGTTACTTAAGTGCAATTTGAAGTATATTTCTGAGAAGTACATAAAGTATATTTCTGAGAAGTACATAAAGTATATTTCTGAGAAGTATATAAAAAGTAGACTGAAAGTATACTTTCTTATTTTTAGTTTAAAAGAAGTATACTAATAGAAAACTTGAATAAACTTCTTTTTCGTAAGGGGTGTCAAACGGTCCTTTCATGATTTCAGATTTCAGGTGTGTTGAAGTACAGCTTTGCCATTTCAGGTAAAAACGTCACTTCTCTCTAATGAATCAACTTTCTAATGACTTATTCAATCTATACTAACTTAATACTGAGGTTTTATAATTGAGAAGAAAACTGTGGCCTTTAAGCTAACTGCTATTATGCTAACAAACTGATGTAAACAATCAGATTAGCTGTAGCTGTGACAATTTCAAATAAATATTTAGCATTAAATACAAATTACAAGATCTTTACAAAACCCTAACTTTGTAAAAACAAGCGAAAATGTTTATAATGCTAGCATGCTAGGCTTCCACTGTAAATGCATTCATATGTAAATGTATTTTCTCGTTTTCATTCTCTTTACAAACTGAAAGACTAGTCAAAATGAATTACTGGGTAATAAATAACAGACCGAATATGACGTAAATACAGCTGCTGTTGTATTTAACCCAAAAATATTCCTTTAATGCACGTTTGAAAAAAGAGGTAGATTAGATGTGGATTAGCGAGCTCTTTGCTAGCTGGATTATGAAGCTGCTTCAAGAGAATCAAAGTGTAGCATAAAAGCCAGCATGTGTTTCAAGTACAACGGTGTGGAAGAAAAAAATATATTTTTCTGTGGAGTTTGGACATCTCCAGATAGACTCTGGACCCTCTATGAACTTTAATGAGATGGCAGTGGACATGAAACACACAGAAGGAGTGTGAAATACATTCAAACTGACCTTCTCTGTTTTCCTTTTGTTGCTGCCAATGTTTCTGTCAGCACATTTTGCTAGGCTGGCTTAAAGCCTCAAGTGAGGTGTTACACTGCATTTACAAAGGTGCCAAATCCCCCTGCATTCTGGCAGGTTGTCTGGTACTCAGCTGAAAACCTGCCTGAGGGGCAAAACAGGAAAAAGACGCCCCCTACTCGCAACTCAGCTTTGCTATTGACTCCTGGAGCAGCTCTGCTTCTGAACGCCTCCGCAGAAGACCGCAGCGCTCAGAAAACACGTTCATGTAGGAGGAGACGTTCAAAGTAAGGTGGCTTTGTCTGCTCTGAACAAATGAACTCAGGAAAGAGGCGGACAAACAAATTTCTACCTGTATGTTTCATATTTATAACATTAGATGGCTTGTTATGGAGAGCTAGCCTAGCCGTGTAGAATGAAGATAAATCTAATGCTTTTATGATGCCAGAAATGATGCTTTTATCTCACTAGAGTTATTATTATCTCCTATTTCTAACTAATCTATTCAACTTTTAACCACCTTTAGTCAAAAAGAAACCACAATAATATATCCAATAGATTACAAGATAAGAAATGTTTTCTCATGTCCTGAAATTGCAGATGTTTGACATTGATATTGTTCTCAACTTGAGAAACGTTATTATTACTATCCAAATGGCAATACTGCTTAACAACCCTCCCCACACACACTCAAACTGACAGTTCAGCAATAAAATTCAATTCTTGAGTCAATTATTGTGCTGCTAACAGTGTCTGATTCAAAACAAAAGGAGAATTTCTAAAACAGATCAGAGGTGGTATTGAATTAATCATCTACATTTTTACGCAGAATTAAACTAATTTATCTGCCAGTGACACATGCAGTTCTCTTACGAGAGGTCTCTCGTACTGCGTAAGATATCTTACGCTAGGGGAAAATCCTTTTCCGCGAGATATTGAAGCCAAAAATTATCCTTAATTTTGTAATAATGCAAAACGCGTTGCAGCAGCAATGCAGACATAGGCGAGACAGCTCGCGCGCCTATTGGCTGCTCTGCGGCAACTGCAGCAGCCTATCGAGCGAGGCCTGGCATGACGTCGGACCCAATCAGGGCACTTCGCGCCCGCTGCGTCACGTCCCGCCGAAATGGGCGTGGTCTAGGCCTATAAATATCGCTCGCAGGCAGCTATTATCTGATTTTTCATCCTTCAAGCGAAGCACACGCATCGCTGGAGCTGGATTAGAAGCCGCGCCGCCGAGAGAGAGCACCTTCAGCGGGACGAGTCACTGAAGTCGCTGGCCGCGCCGCCTTCCTGCCTTCCTGCTGCGCTTTCCGGCGCTTATATCCTTCTCTTTTAATTACACTGTATTTCTGTGTGTGTGTGTCGCCGCCGCGACACACATTTCTAAAAGAGCTAGCGTCTTTTTAAAGATGCCTTCCTGCGGCTCGTGCAGAGCCACACTCAGCGACGGGGACCGCCACGTGATCTGCGTTTCCTGCCTGGGTGAGGAACATGCAGCTCTCGCGCTCGCTGACGGCGGATGCCCTCACTGCGAGCTGATGGCAATGGCGACTCTGAGGACTCGCCTAGCCGTCTTCACCGAGACTGCTCCCCCGCCCGCCGCGGCGTCGCGCCGTAAAAAGCGCCGTGCCCAGCGGGCCCCGGAACCCTCCCTCAGCCGCCAAAGCTCGCCGGTTCGCCCGCTTGCTTCCCCGGCTTCTTCTGTTTCGCTTCCTGACGGACAGCGGCCGCCGTCTGCCGCCGCTTCCGTTGATATCGCGGATGAGGAAGCCCTGCTGGGAGAGGATGATTCCTGCTCTATCCTGGCGTCAGGCAGTGAGGATTGGGCGGACTCTGAGGACCCCGCACCCCCTGCCCGCACTTCGTCAGGCAAGAGAGCTTCCATTGAGACGGAACTCATGCGAGTACTCGCACAGGCCGCGGCGAGCCTCGGCCTCGAGTGGTCTTCGCCTGAGCAGCCCGCTCACAACCGGCTGGATGGATTTTTCCTGCCTGGGGAGCGCGCTTCGCCTGTGTCCAGACCGGCGCCCTTTCTTCCTGAGTTACACGAAGAAGTCGCCAAGTCCTGGAGCGCCCCCTATTCTGCTAGAGTGCGTCCTGCTGTTTCTTTGGCATTCTCCGCCGTTGACGATGCCAAGAACAAAGGATACCTCTCGCTGCCGCCGGTTGAAGAGGCGATAGCGGCCCACTTATGCCCGCCCTCCGCTGGACGGCGCGCTAAGCCGGCCCTACCCTCTAAAGCTTGCCGCACGACGTCAAGCTTGCTCCACCGCGCTTTCTCCGCCGCCGGGCAAGCTGCGTCAGCGTTGCACACCATGGCAACGCTCCAGATCTTCCAGGCCGATCTCCTCCGTAAGCTGGATGAGGAAGGACCTGACGCGATCTGCGTGCCGGACTTAAGGAGTGCCACGGACCTCGCTCTTCGTGCTACTAAGTCCGCAGCACAAGCCATTGGACGGACTATGGCTTCTCTCACCGTGTCTGAGAGACATCTCTGGCTGACGCTCTCGGAAATGGCCGAGTCTGAACGCACCGCGTTCCTCGACGCCCCGCTTTCCGCCACAGGCCTCTTTGGATCCTCCGTCAAGGATTTCGCGGAGAGATTCGCAGAGGTACAGAAAGCGTCTCAGGCTATGAAGCACTTCCTCCCGAAGCGCTCCAGCTCTGCAGCAGGCCGTGCGAAACCGTCTGCTCAGAGCTCACAGCCACAGCCACCGTCCACTGCCTCCACTTCACAGCGCCGCCAGGCCAGAAGCGCGAGACCGCGCTCCCGCTCATCCGGTCGCCGCCCCGCAGGACGCGGCTCGCGACCTAGGATCACGGTGAAGCCCGAGGCCCCGAAGTCGTCCTAGCACATCTAGGAAAACGACGGTGTTCCAGTCCCGCTGCGGCCGGACTCACACCAAAGCTATTCGCTCGTCCAGTTCCAGAAAATGTGACTGTTCCAGTGTTTTCTGCAGCCAACAAGTCGGTTCTGTCACCCGCTTGCCTGCACACAAATGCCGTTTTCACGGCTACCCAGATAAATCCCCAAAAGAGTGTATTTTCTGGTGTCCCGGCCACGGCCGATGGTGTTTCGTGTGTAGTAAGAATGCCCACTGCCCAGTGCCCATCCCTACACATAAGCACAGCCTGTCACACAGGGCTCGCGCACATAAAACCGACTCAGATCGGTTGCGCTTCAAACATGGTGAACGTGCCCACTACCCAGTGCCCACTAACACCACGTTATGCATGTCTCACGGTTTCTGTAAAAACGAAACCAACGTGCACTCGCTTCACGCAAGCGAATGATGTTTTCGGTGTGATAAATGTGCCCGCTGTCCCGCGCCCACATCCACACATAGACATGACAGTTCCCACGGGAACCGCCCAGCCCTCCCCCTCGCGGTTAACCACCGCAGAGGAGTCGAGCGCGGGCAATCTGCCCGCTGTCATCAGCGCGCCCCATGCCTCAAATGTCACGAGCGACACGCTTGTGTTACAGCACACCGAAGCTTCTCCATCGCTGAGCGAGCGGAGCGCGCTTCGTATTCGACCCCTAGCTATCCATGCAGACGCATGGGCAAAGCTACCCGGGGTTTCGAAGTGGGTGCTGAACATTATAGAAAGAGGCTATTCGCTGCAGTTTCGCCGACGCCCTCGCCGCTATGTGGCGCGCGTCGAGACCACGGTAAAAACAGAAGTAGCACATCTACTTTGAGCCGAAGTGACGAAACTATTGAGCAAAGGGGCCATAGAACCTCTCTCTCAAGATCAGAGCGAGGGAGGGCTATACAGCAGATACTTCCTGGTACCGAAAAAAGACGGGGGTCTCAGACCCATACTAGATCTAAGGCAACTGAACAAAGTGCTTGTGAAGCGACAGTTCAGGATGCTCACGACCAGGCAAATCCTTGTGCAGATTCGCCAAGGAGATTGGTTTGTGTCAATAGATCTGAAAGACGCGTATTTTCAAATACAGATAGCGTCACGTCACAGGCGATATTTGAGATTCGCCTTCGAGGGCCAGGCATATCAGTACACAGTCCTGCCGTTCGGTTTGTCCCTAGCACCCCGTACATTTACGAAGTGCATGGATGCGGCGCTCGCACCCCTCAGAATGAGAGGCATGCGAGTGCTGAACTATTTGGACGATTGGCTGATTCTAGCGCAATCTCGCGCAGTGCTCATAGAACACACGACCATTTTACTCGATCACCTCGAGGATTTGGGTCTGAGTGTCAATTGGGCGAAGAGCTCCCTGTCACCCAGTCAGAAAATATCTTTCCTGGGCACAGAACTGGACTCACTATCCATGATAGCGCGACTATCACAACAGCGCGCGGTAGACATTCGACGCACAGCGAACTCTTTTCGCTGCGGCGCGTCTGTCCCGCTCAAGAGATTTCAGAAGATGCTAGGTCTCATGGCCTCAGCATCGTCAGTGCTCCAGCTGGGTCTGCTCCGCATGCGCCCGCTGCAGTTTTGGCTGAAAGCGCGAGTCCCACGCGAAGCGTGGGCACCCGGTTCGCTTCGCCTCAGGGTCAATCAGAAATGCGTTACAGCTCTGAAACCCTGGAAAGCGAACGACTGGTACCAATCAGGTGTAAGCCTGGGGACTTCCTCGAGGGTGAAAGTGGTGTCCACGGACGCGTCCACCTCGGGATGGGGAGCGCTGCTCGAGGGCAGACCGTTCTTCGGCCAGTGGTCAGAACGGGAGAAGCTCCTGCACATAAACTGCCTCGAAATGCTGGCAGTAGACAACGCGCTGACGCGTTTTTGTCCCCAAATAAAAGGTCACCACGTCTTGGTCCGTTCGGACAACATGTCTGTGGTGTCCTACATAAATCGCCAGGGCGGCATCAGATCCGAGAAACTGTACAGGCTGGCAGAACGCCTCCTGGTATGGGCTCAGTGCAACCTGCGCTCGCTCAGAGCAGCGCACGTGCCAGGGATCTTGAATATAGGACCAGACAGACTGTCCAGGAACAATGTTCCGGCAGGCGAATGGTCTCTACACCCACAGACAGTCCAACTGCTGTGGAAGAAATTCGGCAGAGCGGAAGTGGACCTGTTTGCGTCTCAAGAAAACGCTCACTGTCAAGAATTTTTCTCCAAGAGCAGGAGCGCGCTGGCCCATGTGTGGCCCCGCCGCCCGCTCTATGCTTTTCCCCCCGTCTCTCTCCTGCCTCAGGTGATAGAACGGATCAGGGAAGAAGGATGCTCAGTACTGCTGGTAGCACCGTTCTGGAAAAACAAACCTTGGTTCCCAGCCGTGATGCAGTTAGCAAGTACTGCCCCGTGGCCAGTACCAGTGAGGAGAGATCTCCTCTCACAGGCCCGCGGCTCGATCTGGCATCCTCACCCGGAACTATGGTCCCTTCATGTCTGGGCCATCAACGGGTACATGTTGGACTCCCTAAAGGAGTATTAAACACGATCACGCAGGCTAGAGCTCCGTCTACAAGACGACTCTATTCTTCGAAATGGTCAGTGTTTTCGGGCTGGTGCACAGCCCGTGGTGTGTCACCCACAAACTGTGATGTGACGGAGGTGCTTTCCTTCCTACAAGAGCTGTTGGATGGGGGCAGGGCCCCCTCCACGCTCAAAGTTTATGTGGCGGCTATAGCAGCGTTCTCAGAAACAACGCTTGGTCAGTCAATAGGAAGGAACGATTTAGTCATCCGCTTCCTTAGAGGAGCTAAGAGACTGAATCCTCCCAGACCTCCCTCAGTCCCCGTATGGGACCTTTCTACGGTTCTGGAAGCCATGAAAGGTGCACCATTTGAGCCTTTACAGTCAATCGATTTGAAACACCTGTCTTTCAAAACGGTGTTTTTGCTGGCTCTCGCTTCAGTGAAGCGCATAGGGGATCTGCACGCGCTCTCTGTGAGCGCGGCGTGCATGGAGTTTGGGCCCAATGACTCAAAAGTTATACTCAAACCTAAGCACGGTTATGTTCCAAAATCCCTCAACACACCGTTTAGGGCGCAGATTATCTCTCTGTCAGCCCTACCGGTCCCTGATGAGGAAAGAGACGCGAGCCTCCTTTGCCCAGTCAGGGCATTACGAGCTTATGTGTCTCGCTCGTCTGTTTTCAGACAGACGGAACAGCTCTTTGTTTCGTTTAGCGGACGTTCTAAGGGACTAGCCGCGTCGAAACAGAGCCTATCCAGATGGATAGTTGATGCTATAGCGCTGGCATACGCCTCCAAGGGCATGCAGTGCCCTTTGGGTGTTAGAGCGCACTCCACGAGAGGCATGGCCTCTTCGTGGGCCTGGTCAAGTGGGATTGCCTTGCAAGATATTTGTATGGCGGCAGGCTGGGCCTCCCCGTCTACATTTATAAGGTTTTATAACCTAGAGGTTCCCGCCCTGCAGGCCAGGCTGCTGTCGGTCTAAACTACCAGTATTATCTGACCTGATGCGTTCAGCTCAGAATGCTGCGTTTGCTGAGCACAGCTCAATGTTCGACAGTATAAAGCTGGGCAAACTGTGTAAGACCCACATTTTTCCCCATCAGTTCAGGCCGTACCCCGCCCTGTCTGTATGATGAAATTCGCGTCCCATCGACGCTACTTTATGTGGAAAAGTGAGGCTGCACCCCTCCTTCTTCCCGGACTCCCTGTGAGTTCACTGAGTGATTGTGCACTATATGTACCCCGGGCTTTCGCCCTTGGGTCTTTGGTGTCAGATCTCAGCATGCACGGCGTTTTACATTGGGTCCCCTAGCGTAAGATATCTTACGCAGTACGAGAGACCTCTCGTAAGAGAACGTACTCGGTTACTAACGTAACCTCGGTTCTCTCTAGAAGAGGGAACGAGTACTGCGTATCTTGCCGTGCATGCACACGCTCTGGTTGCTTCGATGATGAAAAACCAGATAATAGCTGCCTGCGAGCGATATTTATAGGCCTAGACCACGCCCATTTCGGCGGGACGTGACGCAGCGGGCGCGAAGTGCCCTGATTGGGTCTGACGTCACGCCAGGCCTCGCTCGATAGGCTGCTGCAGTTGCCGCAGAGCAGCCAATAGGCGCGCGAGCTGTCTCGCCTATGTCTGCATTGCTGCTGCAACGCGTTTTGCATTATTACAAAATTAAGGATAATTTTTGGCTTCAATATCTCGCGGAAAAGGATTTTCCCCTAGCGTAAGATATCTTACGCAGTACTCGTTCCCTCTTCTAGAGAGAACCGAGGTTACGTTAGTAACCGAGTACGTTTTCTGTGACAATGCAGACGGGTGCCAAACATCATGTGGCGGTGATGGGTTAGCATAAATCGCTAATAATAAATGAAATGCTCAGTTAATAGCAGCTAGATATTGTGTGCGTGAACATGATGTGAGATCTAATTCATACAGACAGTGTTGTGTTTTCTTGTCCTGCTGAAGAAAAAAAAAAAAACTGTCTAAAATAGTTAACAGGTTGGTTGACTATAGCCAGTGAAAACTTTCAAACCATTGTAGGCTGGTTTTAAGCTGTTTCTTTTAGTAGGAGTGATAAAAGGCAGACAAGATGTGCTAAGCATTAAACTGTTCACATCCCTTGGATAAGTGAGGAAATCCTCTGGGTTTTCATGCTCTTGTGGGGCGCTAGGCTAGTCTTTATCTGTCTAGCTCTGCTTATAATCTTCATATGGTCTATTCTTCTGTATTTCTTCCAAAATATCTTAGTTTAATCTCATTTGGAATCAAAATGATTTCTTCTCTTCAGCTGCAGAACAACTGTAGGATCTTTTTCTCTCTGAGCTTGATATGATCACAGGAAACTATCAGAGCATCACTGTGTGGGATTTTTACATTATTCAGCATTGCAGTGTTCAGCAAACATACAGGCCTCTGCGTATTATGGTGGATTTTCTGCACTGATTTGTGAGCTCATGGAGAATCAGAGGTTAGTTGATTGATGGTGTTTCATTTTCATGCAACAACCTATCGCATTCGACATATAGCACATTCCACATATAGCACATTTGAGCTATAGCACACTACCTTTTGTTGAACAGCTCAGGATTCTGGATCTTGGCGTCCGTGTCATAGACAAAGTGCTCTTGGGAGATGGTGACACTGTTGTCAAGACTGTCGTTCTTGCTGATGGTGACGACAGGGTAGCCCATCTGCAGGGTCCAGCGGTCCATGACCTGCGTGATGTTGATGTCCTTTCCCTCCCGCTGCATGGCCTGTGACACAAAATATCATACATCAAAACACACCATACACATACACGGATCACCGTATGGGGCATCTAACAGCTCAGAGTACAGCACATTGTGTCTGACAGTTTCAGTTAAGTGGAAGTGAGTTGTGTTGGTGGGCTTTAGGGTTTAGGGACCACCTAATGAAATTAGGTGGACCTAATGATTCATTCAGATTTGATGGCTTTAATGGGTTCTTACGCACATATTTGGACTGATTAAGGTTTTCTTTGTCTTGCAAAACTAAAACCCATCCAGGACTTTTAATTAAAAACTCTAAGTGAATAGAAAGGTGATTAAAATTCACTGTTCTTTTACACTGCACACGGAGGAACATTACAAGGAAATTTCCAGTTATCTAACCTCTCTATACAAGAGAGATGCTTGTAAAGGAGCAGAATTAGATTTATAAGTCTGATTTCTTCAGAGGAAGTTTCTCCTCCTATTTTATACAAGTAAAACATAAAATTGGATCTCATGGCTCATTAATGAGGAAATCTTCTAATGTGACTATGCTTTGTCCATGGGGGAAATATACTGGTTATTCTTTGAAAAAGAAATGCTGCTATGAATGGCTCAGCATAGTGGACAACTGGCAGGTTTCTGTATGAATTGATATGGAAGTTTCTTGTATGAATCAGCAGTCATTGGTCTGAGCCCCGCTTGGAACAGGCCAAGTGGAACCAGTTGCATTGGTGCCGTGACCCGGATGTGACCGAGGTTTAGAGGAGTGAGTCTAACGGAGGCCAGCTAGTAAGAGCTGTGCAGGTAAACTTCACTCCCCTGCTCTCAAGAGTTTTGCTCGAGGCTGCTGTCTTTAACGTCCGTGTTAGCAGGCCCGTGTCATATTCCAGATGATAACTAACTTTGTTGAATTTCTTGGAACAGTGCAAGTAGAACCATTCACATTGGTAGTGTGACCCGGATACAAATAAGGTTCAGGGGGGTGAGTGTAACGGATAATAAGAGCTATGCAAGTAAACCTCACTCCCTTGACCTAGCGACTGATGCTAAGTCTGTGGGATTTAGCATTGTTAGCCTTGTTAACATGCCCACCTCCTGTACTGGCAATTGCTGATTCAAGCCCCGCTCTGAGCGGGCCGAGCGGAACCGGATGCACTAAAGTTAAACTCTACTGGAATCAACCAAGTTCAGTTTCCCATGTGCTCTATATGAAGAGTACTTGTGTATCACTTCCAATGTAAAGTCAGTATTTTGAGGTTTTATTTCAGTCCTGATGCAGCTGTCTGTATCCACAGTAGACCAGATCAGAGCGAATGTCATTTGCTCTACATATATTTCTAATCATTTCCATTCACGGCATCCTAAAGAGGTGCAGCATTTCATACTTACTGGAGCCAATCAGTAATTTTGTATGAAATTGGTTGTAACCGTTGGAGAGCTACAGTGTTTCTGCAGCAGTACTGAGTCAGTGTGTTGTGGATACCCATGGGACTGGAAGAGAAATGTGGCGACAGAAACAAAGTGCTCTGTCAGGCTCTCTTGCATTCTGCAAACTTAAGCTTGACTAGATCAGTCGAGCATGTGAACTTCCCTTCTCCAATGTAACTGGGACCCTCTTGCTTATAGGAATTGATTATGACCATTGTGAGTGTTCAAATATATCTTTATGTCAAGGATATTATATAGAAAATGTTAAGTGAAACCGGGCAACTTCTCACATCTGTCGATGTCTCACAGTTTGTTTACCATGTGAAGAAGAGGCTCTGCAGAGGCTGATGACGGCAGCTGATGTTCCTACATTAAGAATCATTTCCTGTAGGACGCTTTCAGGAAGCCACTGTACCTTTGCCCTGGTGAAAATAATTAAAGGAAGTGTAGGCCGGTCCGGCATGGGTCCTGAGCTTGACAAAGTGCTTTGTGGGCGCTTAGCACTGCCAGATTATTGCAGCAAATTGGATTTCATGAATAGCTAATGAACATAGCGCATATCAGTATTCATTAGATGATGGGCTGTCAAGGACTGTTAATGTAGCTAAATTCGTCAGTGCCTCACAAACACGGTCACTGAGAGGATACAAGGGTCCTGGTTTGGTCCCTTCACATGAATTCACCTTTAAATCCTTTCTGTTCTGAAAGACAAAATGAAGAAGCGGGCGCCCATCAGCCGACACTTAGGAGAGTGATGTGAATGACAAAACGCTTCATACGATGCTGATAGCTGCTAAATGTCCTGCTGTTCCATTACAAACTATAATAACTTTGAGATTATGCTTGAAAGTAATCTCATTAAAGTCATGACACTTTGTGAGATGAGCACTGAGAGGACTTGCTGAGAGTCGTCTGACTTTAAAAGCACATCTCTGTGCTGATGACTTGAACCCAACGCTCAACTTCACTGTGATTATGGATGGCCAACAGTTTCACTCGCTCTTACTCAGTGTCCTAAGCTTTTTTATGTCCTCATCTATTTCTTTAAATGGTTAAATCTTACATATTAGATAATTAAGGTTTTATATTAAGTTGGTATTATTTACAACTGCTCTGGGGTGCGTTTCCCGTACAACAACATAACTCGCTGGTTCACTACCATAGTACAATGCATCGTTTAAGAAACCAACTAGCTAGTCAAGACTATTTCCCAAAACCGCACAGTCGCAAATTGGTAGTTAGACCACGTTGGTTAATGATGTCACGCAGGTGGTGGAGTAATAACTCCTTTTAATGAATCTGTTTGAGATTTTTTGCTAGATGTTTTGCTATAAATTACGGACATGGCATCTGAGGACTATCTCTTATTTTTCTCAGTTATTTAACTTTATTTCCAGATTCAATCATAGGCTCGTTCTTACGTACTAGAGCACGTTCGCACATGCGCACTCTTCAAAAACGGTGCTTAAAATCTCTTGACAAACTAAAAGACAAATGAAATTTGTATGTACTCTAAATAAAATATATAGATTGTACTGAATGTCAGCTAGCTTATTTGGCTCAAAATAAGGATGTATTAAGCCCACATGTCTTGCAAACAAGAAACTATGCTTCTAACCACAAGTCGAAATCTGTCGTTCCAACCACACTAACGATGGTTTCGGGAAACACCAACTCGTTGAACTATGCTGATAACGACGGAACTTGCGACCATAGGTTTCTAACAATGCTTTTGGGAAACGCACCCCTGCACAGGTGTGTTAGCATATTAGCATTATGTAGCGTCACACTTCCAGCCTTAATTCATTTTGTTATCTTAGCAATTACATCTGAAGTATCTATAGCAGCCATATAACCGTGTAGCCCAAGACTGGTTTCCCACTGAAGTTAAGCAGGGTTGAGTCTGGTCACCTGGATGGGACACCTCCTGGGAAAACCTGGTTGATGCTGGAGGAGGTGTTAGTGAGGCCAGCATGGGGTGCTCACCCTGTGGTCTGTGTGGCTCCTAATACCCCAGTATAGTGATGGGGACACTATACTGTAAAAACAAGCGCCGTCCTTTGGATGAGACGCTTAACCGAGGTTCTGACTCTCTGGGGTCATAAAAAAATCCCAGGATGTCCTTCCAAAAAAAAAAAAGAGTAGGGATGTTACCCGGGATCCTGGCCAAATTTGCCCATTGGCATCTTCATGGCCCTCTAATCACTAATCATCCCCATATAGACTGATTGGCTTCATCACTGTCTCCTCTCCACCAATAAGCTGGTGTGTGGTGGCGTTCTGGCGCAATATGGCTGCCATCTAGGTGGATGCTGCACATTGGTGGTGGTTGACGAGATTCCCCCTTCCATGTAAAGCACTTTGAGTGTTTATTAGATGTTTATTAGATTATTAGATGTGGGATAGTCTCACTTGATACTTCCATCCACGAAGGCGTATGAGGCATATGGAAATACCATATAAAGAAACAAAATGCCAATACTAGCACTTGCTTTGTATGTGTGTAAAAAAAAAAAAAAAAAAAAAAAAGATTATTTAAATTGTTTTGTTAAACATATAATTTAATGTCATTTAATGTAGAAGCTGTGCATTAGCATTATTATTGCAGCATTAGTTGTCCCGGTAATTAAACTGAAGGAATAAAAAAAGTATAAAAAAATATGGAGAAATTAAAGCAGCGAATCTCAGGAAACATGCCTGTCAGTGTTTTTGTCAGGAGGGGGGGCAGTCATGCCAAATAAATACTGTATTTTTGAGACATGAGTGACGCATCTAAATAGGTCAATTTTCTTTCAACGGTGGATCATTTTTAGATTTTCCTTAGGTTATTCTCGGCTACACCTGAGCTGAAGGGCAGATGCTCATGTTTAATCTGAGAGACTCATCAGGCTTGTCAGCAATTATGTGACACTCCACTAATCTGGTCTGATAAGATTCGAGTAATTTATAAGTTAATTAAAACCACCAGAATCAGCAGCAGCAAGACTTCATAATCAGTATCTGTGAACATTTGCATTTAGCAGGTTACAGCGATTAGATTTCTGGATCAATATGTGACCCTCCCATGTGGACTTGTGGAAAACGTTTTCATATTAAGTGAAACCTCAAGTTTAAAAGCAAGACTATCAAACACAACCCAGCCTGCGCATCGAACTCCTTCCAGTGTGGCATTTCCATAAAACCCTAATGTGTTGATGTGAGTAGGTGGTGTATTGGCATGAATTGTGAGCCACTGATGATGTGCAGTTATATAATGGCCTCTGCCCTACATGTCTATGCAGCGCATGAATCTCTGAACACCTGCCTGCAGGAGACGCACTGGGTGAATTTAAGTAGGTTGAACACATACAATTTCACTCGTCAGCTCGCCGCTCACTGACCCCATCGATGATTCCCACTCGTGGATGGAGGTCTGACACCCAGAAGATGCTTAAGATCTTACCTCTGAGAATTTGTTCCACAAGTCATCTCGTGCCGCGTTCCCATACATGTGCGTCATCAAGTAATCCTGCAAATAGACAGAGACGGAGATCAATATTGGAAGAGAAATAAATTGGACTTGGACAGGAACGGTGAACTTGGGAAACGAAATAAGCCAAAACAATAACATTACTAATCTGCTCAATTCAAGCTGAACATATGCAAATTAGCAGCAGATGTTTGGGTGTGATTGGCTGTCAGATCAAGGAGGACCATAAGGAGGCCAATTAGAGGCTGATTATGTTGTTCAAGTCGATGCTGCATCAGCGTGTCACAGAATGAGTAAAATCAGCAACACAATTTTACAGGAGTTTCGTTCAAGACAATGCTAAAGTTATCCATATTAAAATAAACAGCCTGGGTTATGAAAAAATAATGGGGGAAAATCATTAATTAATTCAGTGACTAAAAACTTAAATACTTTTACAAAGTAGTACTTTGACGATATCTGAAAATCATATTCACATAACAAACTGTCAATGTATTTACATGATACCCATGTACAACTTGCTATTACCTAAATTTAGTAAACATGTACTTGTTAAGTGAACATTTATAAATGTTATACATTTATAAAAGTAAAAAGTGAGCTTTGTGAAGAAAATAAACACCTCACCATAAGTCAGCAAAGTAAATACAAGTACTTCAACATCAATCACAGAAAAATGTGCAGAGTGGATGAATATCTGTAATGTTGTATATTACTGAAGCTAAGACACTAGTGGGTGTTCATTTCTCTGCTAAAAGACTTTAATCTGTTAAACAGAGGCAGAGCTTGTGCCAAACACTACATTATCAGTGTGTCTGTTCTGCCCTGCAGTCTCAGTCATACAGGTGGTGGGCGACATGAAGAAGGAGTCTGATCCTAGAGAGCACATTTACATTCATCTGATAAGCACATCTGGTGGGAAGCCTTTTCCCTGCTGTACGAGATTCATCGATAACTCTCGAGTGACCGTGAGCGATAAACCCGTCAACTGTAATCCTCTTCCTGTTGCTGAAGTCAAGAGCACATGCTGACATAAAATAGCATGTTCTCTGTTAATTCTGGGGTATGTGACATACAATGGACTGATTTCGAACTCCCTTTATACTGTGTTTTAAAGGGATAATTCTCAAATTTTCCACACTTCTGTGGAATACAGTCTTTTGTTATGAACTGTCGTAGAAATTTTAAACTGTATATTAAACTAACCATGTTTCTAACATCTAACCTTATTTAACATCTAACATTTGAACAGGATATATTGTACGAAACCGATGGAAAACTTGTGTCTTTGAGTGTGTGCGTATGTGTGTATAAATAACATAGTTTGGGAAATGAAACTAGACAGTCTGTTAGAATCTTGTGATGAACAAATGAAGTCATCATTAAAACAGTTTGCTTGTGCCAGTGACAGAGGAAAAAGGTTGGGGCTTTTGAAACAATTGAACCAATCATATTGAAGGTGACATGTTAGTCTTATTTGTTTTCTCGATTCTATAAAAACTGTTGTATCTGTGTTTTACGGTGGGATTCTCAATGGAATTTGTCTGAGATCCTCCGGCCTTGCTTCTTAGGAGAGATTCCCTGAAAACTGCTCGGGAAGATATCCTGGCCGTGATTAAAGCATTTAAAGGACATTTGCTGAAAGTCTGTCTGTTATTACTGCTGCGCAGCAGGTCAGTTTAGGGAAGCAAGTAAGTTAGATTAAGAGACTCGGCCAGTTGTCGACGGAAGACGCAGAGAGCTAGTGTATAAAGGTTATTAAAGGTGCTGTAAGCGATGCCACGCGTTTTTTAGGCCAAAACATTTTTTGTCACATACAGCAAACATCTCCTCACTATCCGCTAGCTGCCTGTCCCCTGAACACACTGTAAAAAAACGCGGTCTCTGTAGACACCACAGGCTCCACAAACAGCAACAAAAACAAACTGGGCTAACCCGCACCATGAAACACAACAAACAGTGTTCCAGCCAATCACCGACAAGAAGTATTTGAGGGTGGGGTTTGGAGGGTTAGTGTGCGTGCACATGAAGTGGGTGTGGAGGAGAGAGAAGCATGAAGAGGGAAGTTTGAATTATGGCCGAAACACGACCAAAGAGGTGTCCGATGAACAAATTGCAAAGAAGAGGGACAAGGATAAGGGACGAGGATAAGGAACGCGCGAAATACCGAATTTACATCGGAAAAACCTTTTAAAGGTGGCGAGAACTCCGCCGGTAGAAGGGCTTCCAATCCACATTCAGTTGCTCTGTTTTTGCAGAACAGGTAAATCCATATTTCTTTCTAAACTGACGTTCATGTTCGCCAAACCAACACAAGGATGTAATTAGCTAGAACTATGCAGTCAGCGTTAACTTTGGTGAATACAACATACAGTATAACGTTATGTTTCTAGCAGCTAGCGATCAATCTCTATTGTAAATGATCAAGCAAATTCACAGTAGGGCAACAATTTGTGTGAATGATTGTTTTCATCCACTGTTTGTTATGAATTTGAATGTTCATTTATAGGCTGTTGACAACTTTGACAAAATTTGTTTACGACGCCGCCGTTGTTTATTCTCACTGGGAAACGCGAAGCTACGTTATCTTGCTATTATTGCGTCCTTGTATGGGAGCTATAGTTATAGCTTCAGGTGGCGAAACGATTTTAAAATAATGTTTCTCTTTTTCTGCATTCTGTTCTGCATTATATAAAACCCTTTATCTAACTTAGCGACATTACACATTGAATGAAGTATCAGTAAAACTTAACTTTGTTTGTAGTGACTACTACGGATAATATTGGAAGGGAGGGGAGGAGGGAGGAGACGGGATGAGGAGGAGGGAGGGTCTAGCTAGCCTCCGTTTTGTTTGACAACAATTCGAATGTCAACAAGAAGTTACGACTCCCAGCATCGCTTACAGCACCTTTAAGTGTCGATTGGAAGACGCTATGGGTGTCGATTGGAAGACGCCAGATTTATTTATTAAGTGTCGATTTGCAGACGCTAGATAGTCAGGTTTAGGAAAAAATACACTACAGAAGTCATAAGAGAACAAAAGAACAAAACAAGTCAGATTTCCACAGTTAAATGCCAGCACTCAATACAATTAAATGCACTCAATACTATTGGCTTTATGTATTTCGATGCATCAGGTTTGAAAGATTCAATGAGATCTTAGAGAAGAGACGGTTTAAAGTGGATAATCAAAGACTATAAATATGAATTTGGAATGACATGAACGTAAGCAGATGATGGCAGTTTTTTTTTTTTTAGGGTGAACTTGTCCTTTAATAAGGTAATTATTTTAGACTTTGTTTCATGAATCAAATCAAAAGGGGCACTTGTTGAAATGTGGACAGGCGTCTTGCTGAGAGGTTTGAGCAAATTGCATTGGGATCCTGAAAGTGTGACTCAGTCCAGCTGGCCTCCATCACTCTACATGCTCTGCTGAGCTCTCCGAGAGTCTGGGATTTGAGTCTGGAGCAGAACCAGATTCATGTTACCATCCTGATGAATCTGTTTTAAACCAGTGCAATTCATCTTTCTCTCTCTCTCTCTGTCTCCTCCATCATTGACCTGAAGGGAAGTGACCATGTGGCCCAATCTCTCCTCTGATAGGGTCGTCAGTGTGTCGTCATTATTTTGACATTGATGTTCTGCTGACGGCCACAGCTAGAGGAAAGACGAGTAAAAATAAATCTAATTGCCACATCAGTTAGTCAGAGTAATTTGTGTGTGTGTGTGTATGTGTGTGTGTGTGTGTGTGTACTCTAAATATCTCTAATAAATTATACAGAAGCCAGCTTGAATTTATTGATTTGAAATAATAAAATGCATGGAAAACTGCACCTCTTGTTGAAGAAACTTTTGTTTCAGAAATTGAAAATAATGCAACTACATAAATAAAATAATATTTGTATTTTAAATATACATTTTTGCCATTAAAAATTAATACAATTATAATGAAATATGTACATAATCTATATGGTTTTATAATATGAGAATTTTTTGTGCCTTAAAGGGACTATGTGTAGCTTTTTAGGTATTTTATTATCTAAAATCAATATTTTTATTCATAAATATGCCCTCAATGGTGTACAAATACCTATGCCAATGATCAGACTAATCCTCGTAAACGAAGAATTTATTATCTTTATATACATGGGACGGGTAAGTCCACGGAGGCTTCCATGTAGTTCCGCCATCTTGAAAAACTATAATAGCAGAGAGGGACAAAAAGTACTAGGCCAACGCGTTTCCACAACGCGTTTTCGTTCAGAACCAGCGTCACGTGACTGAAGCCAGCAGAAGCGGAGGCGCAGAGCAGTGAGAGGCGCTTGTCACTGCCGCGGCAAGTTTAAAAGGCTGCACTGCACGGTTATTTATACACCGTTCATTCATACATATGAGTCACAGGATAAGGACTCCTCGTCGTCGAAAAAGTCCAAAATAGACCGTAAAAGGAAACGTGACCGGAGATTACAAAAACAAGGGTTAATGTCGGGATAGCTAACTCAGGAGAAAGCTTTCAAAAGAGACGCTGAAGTTGCCTGCTTTCTTCTCGACAGGTAAGTCAATGTTACGGCCTTAATTACAAGCTTTTTTTTCATTGCTTGGTTGTGTACTTTATCGCGAAGCAAAGAGGACACGGAGACTGACAGAATAGACAGAGCAGGTTACTTATGATATAAAAAAATCTCAGCTCTCAGATTCTGTCACTTTTATTACGAAATTCAAACAATATATACTGTTTTTTTTGGCGCTAGCGGCACGTGAACCGATCATCTCTAGCTAGTAAATAAACACAAATGAACAATGTTGAAAGATACAGTACAACTTACCGAAATGTATATTCCTCATACATTATATCGACCAATCAATCAAACAAATGGTAAACAGCTGGAGAACAATTATGTATGTCACAACATTTACCTCAGGAAAGCCATTTAATGACCATAATAAAGGCTAGCAGTTAGTTGGCTAGAAAAAAAGAGCTATAAAGAGTATTTTGCTAAATATGTGTACTATATTACATATTTATTATATTTTTATTTATATCATTAAATAAAGTTATTATAATAAAAAAAAACGCATTATATATCTTTCTGTATGTTTACAGCATAAGGTGAGTTGTTTTTTTCTTGAGAAAAATTAATGCCTATCTTGTGTAGATACCCCCCACCCCCCGCTCCTCCATAAATCTCACTCCAAGCAAAACTCAAAAGTTGGCAGCTATGTTATATAGACAGTAGAACATTTATAGTTAAAAGTTAAACAGACTCTTTGATGAATAGCAGCTATTGAGTAAAGTAACGATAGAGAAGGCTCTGATGATGATGATATCTAACAATGCACGTACTTCAAAAAATATAACGAGTAAAGAAGGCATTACTACTAATTACCATAGTTAATGTTTTTCACAGTCAGTAATTGATAACTAACAATCTTTTTTTCGTTGTTTCAAGTTTCAGTTTGTTTTAAATAACAAACCTGTTCACCAAGAAAAACTCGAAGTGCTATTATAAGACATCCTGTCATAGCTTTTTGGTACATAACGGCAACCGTAGATGCAACGCGCATTTGAAAAAGTGAGGCGCTGGAGAGCATTATTCATTTGAATGCAAAATACAATTTCACCACTAGATGGGAGAAATTCCTACACAGAGTCCCTTTAAATGTGTCTTTTTGTGATTGTATAAAGATGCTAAATTGTATATTTGACCGTTGTCCCTGCATTCGGCAGGTATAAATTGGCTGCTGAATGAGATTTTTGCAGTATGAAATACCCACTCTGCTCATTTGCATACATTTGCATAGCAGCGAGGGACCAACCAGAGCCATTTAATGTTTGTGATGACATTTTCCAGTCTGCTTGGCCTAAAAATGTGTATTTTAATGACTGTGTTGCTACCCACCACTGTTTAGTGACCAAAACGCTCTTATAGCATGAAAGACAGAAAAACACACATACAGTGTTCCTCACGCATGAGAGTTGACTAGCACTAACCATCTATCAATTATAGAGAGTGGTGTTGCTATAAGCTAAGCTAATGTGACACTGTAATGAGAATAAACAATACATAGCACAGACAAATAATGGGAATTTTTAATTTGGAGACAATATTTGATAAATATATATTTTTAATTACTCCATTCTACAGTTTCAAAGCACTATGGGGCTGTTTTAGCCAAACTACGCTATTTTATTAGCGGGCATACAAAGCCTGTACTATACTTAGTTATTTGTTGTACTTGTGATGCCGAAAAGTCCGTCTAGTTAGACAGCTAGGATCAGATCTAAAGACACACTTCATAACTCAACAGATTCCAGTGGGATGGGTGTGTGTATAATTAACTTAATGTAATTAGCAAAGGCTAGTTACTCTTCTGACAATCTTCAGGACAGAATAATATCCTGAACGTCCCTTCATCAGATATTATAACCACATTCAGTTATGGTTCCCCATTTTGCAAAGCCAAATTACTTACCAAGGGAGACAAAAGATTGATCGCTTTCGATATGTAAATCCCCCGGAGCTAAAACACAAGTTTTCTGTGAGAGCCTTCACCACAACAGTCAAAGCAGATCATAAATAATTCATTATTCATCCTTCTAAATGAGTTCCCTCAAAAGTAATACAAGAAGAAATATGTCTACAATTTTCCTGCATATGAAAGTAATTTTGAGGCAATGGAGGTAGATTGTTTGGTGAGGTGTTGTGTTTACCTGTTCTTCCCATCAATCACACAGAGACAGACAGAGATACTGAAAGTTCCCATAAGAGAGAGAGACAGAAAACAGCAATAATGAGGCGGAACAGCCAAGCCAGAAGGGGCTGCTGGGAGAAGAAGAGGAATATGGGAAAAACAGATCCTCTCTGTGTTTAAGAATGTTGGGAAATTGAATCGAGGAGTATCTGGCTATTTCATCTGTGTTCAGAAAGAATTATTAGCCCACAATATCCGCAGGGATCTGATGGACTGTCATTCTCCAAGTCAGGATCCCGTTGAGAGCGAAAAACAGGACTATGAAGCACTGAATCCAGGGAAGAAGCTTCCCGCTGTTCCAAATCACATCCAGAGAATGAAGATGGACTGTAACATGCTGAAGTTTATTTCTCCAGGGCAGAAGCGTACTTGTCCTCTGCTATTCATAGGTCAAGCATTTCACATTTCCAGCCAGAATGAATATTTCCTACATCCCATAATATGATCCATCTGAAAGTGGCTTTAAAAGTGATGGGCAGTGTGTGTAAATGAGACGGGAACGCTTCATCACTCCAGCAGCTGTATGAGCCTGAGAACCATTCAGACTTCATTTATGACTCCCACTTTTCTTTTATAAGAGACATTCATCCGCCCGCCTCACCAGCCCATCCACCATTACCAATAAAGACGCCCTCATCCTCACAGTCAGAGAGAGAGAGAGAGAGAGGGATGGTGAATGGTGGTCCGGGTGGGACTTCAGCCCGTCTGCTGCTTCTGAACTGTTCAGCATTCACGTCTGTCTGCTGCTTCAATTATGCAGAGACACGAGGAGGAGAAGAAATGCCACACAGAAGACAGAATGAAATTAGCTTCAGTGAACAGAGAAACACAGACAGCAGATGAGAGAGGAGAGATGGATCCTGGGAGAAGTGTAATGTTGTCTTTCTCCTCTTAAATACACAGACTTACAGATCTAGAGGGGTTTAAGAGTTCATCAGGTAGAAACATTGCTTAATACAAAAAAAAGTTTATTATTAGTAATTTAATTTGATAACACTTTATTTAATTATTTTGATGATTCACTTTAGACAGTATTATAGTAAAACTGGTAACACTTTATTTTAATGCGTCACTGTTACAGTGTAATTATACATTTAAGAACTGAGTAATAATAATTAACTACATGTACTTACTATATGCTTTGGATTAATGTGTGTTTTAGTGGGTGTCACCCTGTAGCCCAAGACTGGTTGCCCACTGAAGCTAAGCAGGGCTGAGCCTGGTTAGTACCTGGATGGGAGACCTCCTGAGAAAACCAGGTTGCTGCTGGAAGAGGTGTTAGTGAGGCCAGCAGGGGGTGCTCACCCTGTGGTCTGTGTGGGTCCTAATGCCCCAGTATAGTGACGGGGACACTATACTGTTAAAGAGCACCGTCCTTCGGATGAGACGTTAAACCGAGGCCCTGACTCTCTGTGGTCATTAAAAATCCCAGGATGTCTTTCGAAAGAGTAGGGGTGTAACCCCGGCATCCTGGCCAAATTTGCCCAGTGGCCTCTGTCCATCATGGCCTCCTAATCATCCCCATACACTGATTGGCTTCATCACTGTCTCCTCTCCACCAGTAAGCTGGTGTGTGGTGGGCGTTCTGGCGCAATATGGCTGCCGTCGCATCATCCAAGTGGATGCTGCACATTGGTGGTGGTTGAGGAGATTCCCCCCTTCTATGTAAAGCGCTTTGAGTGCTGAGAAAAGCGCTATATAAATGTAATGAATTATTATTATTATAATTAGTGATGGATGTAATTATGGAATTATAGTAATTACTATAGTAACTAACTACATGTAACATGTGTAAACAAGACTATAAGTAAAACTTACAATAGATAACTTTGCAACTACATGTCAACTAGCAGTCATTAGAGTATTAGTAAACTGTCTGCTTAATATCTGCCAACACTTTTTGATGGTCCCCAAAAGATGTTCTAAGTAACTTTTCAATTACAAAATATTCTACGAACCCCAACACTATCAGTCTAGTCTTCGAATACTCTAATGAGAGTTAGTTGACATGCAGTTGTAAAGTTATATTTTTAGTAGACTGTATCAAATGGACCTTCGAAATAAAGTTGTAACCTTTCATTTTAATCACAATTATTACTGTTTTTTTCTTCTTTCTACATATTTGTCAGAAATGATATGACATAAAGAAAGAAAAATAGATTTTCCAGATACGCCCATCATGTCATATTGATTTACTGATTAACCAAGATTTAGACAGAATTGATTGGCATATTTTCCTGCTTTTGCACTAACCAGTATATTGATGTTGCTAATAATACCACAGGTTTGCTATAGTAGATACTGGACAAAAGCAAACACAGTAATTACATTTATAGCCAGTCCAAGATATGTGAACACGTGTGCATTAGACACATCAGTCTACTTGTTACGAAACTGCTCCGAGACTCAAAGAGGAGATCCAAATGCAGCTTTATTTGAGGGCAATCCAGAGGTGTAATCCAGTGTACAGGCAAGGGTCAAACACAGATAGGCAGTCCAAACAAAGAAACAAACAAACAAACAAACCAGGCAGGGACCAGAGGCAAAAGAGTAATCCAGGGAACAGGGCAAGAAATCCAAAAACCAAAATACATGAAACCAGGGAAACGCTCAGAGATGCAGTGTAACACTTAAACAAGACTTCGCGGTGAGTGAATGAATGAACATGGTATAAATAGACTGAGACTAACAGGATGATGAGACACAGGTGAATGCAATCAGTGAATGAGGTACAGGTGAATGTGATCAGTGATAAGTGATGATGAGTCCGGGCAGTGAGTTATGGGAAATGTAGTTTGTGAGTGATAATAGTCTTATGTGGAGTGCCCTCTGGTGGCTCTCAAGGGCACTCCAGCTGGTGACCGTTACACTACTGGTCAGACGTGTGTTTGTGCTGCGATATAAAGCTTGTATGTGCAGCTGTTACATCAGTAAATGAAGCATTAAATCTGCTCTGCAGAAAACATGACCTGATTGTGCTTCCAGCAACTAAGAGCAACAATAAACCACAACGTCAAAAATAACCCAGAATGAAGCTCTGAAACTGACAGCATC
This sequence comes from Leuciscus leuciscus, assembly GCF_965113295.1. Taxonomy (NCBI): domain Eukaryota; kingdom Metazoa; phylum Chordata; class Actinopteri; order Cypriniformes; family Leuciscidae; genus Leuciscus; species Leuciscus leuciscus. The sequence goes on along the minus strand of NC_138728.1, from coordinate 18,738,529 downwards.
TCAGTTATACACAAATGAAATGAGAAGTTACTGACGTTTTGAAAAGTGATTTCTTTGGATGTAGAGGGTGAGGAATCTAAATGTGAGTCTTACACCTCTGAAAGTGTGTTAACTCACATGTCAAAGGAAGAGGGTGTCACATTTAACTCTCATTCGTTTACAGATTTACTCTCACTGGATTAAAACCTGCAGCCTGTTTGCTCACAGTCAAATCCTTTAACGACATTTCAGGATGTAGTTTCGTGTAGAAGCCATACGGTGTCCAAAACAACACTTAATAATGTCTAATAATACATCAAGAGATCTGCTGTTCACTCCTGAGGGTCCTGAACTGGAAGACGGGACGCAGGAAGAGCTTTACAGAAGATGAACATGTGACTATAAACAAACAGCACAACAAAAGCCTGGAGCTGATACTCTGTTCACCAACATCGACACAATACCAGACACTTGTGCTTTAACACAACTGATGTGTTTCATCAGATCTTGACGAAGTCATGACTGTAAACCGGTTTAACACAGAGAATGATTCTGAAACTTCTGATTGTTACTATTTCAGATATGAAATTAATTTATGGCACGAACATGTTTAATCGTTTGCCTGATTGTGTCACTTTCACCTCAAGCTTGATGGAAGCGCGTGACACGAAAACAAGCTGTTGTAGCTCTAAAGATAAGAAGCGCATGTAAACCGACACGGTTGAATAATCTCACAAACGCTTGTAGCAAAAATACATAACACTCAGAAGACCTGAAGAGGCTTGAGAAATGAACATTTGTTGTGATAGTTTTAAATGGTGAGAATTTGAAAAATTTATTGAAAAGTTTTAGATTTATGCCACAATCCTTTTATGATGCTGTATGTATAATTCATACAAAGGGCCTCATAAACATATTCACAAGACACATTAAGAGTAAAAACACACAAGAGTGTAAAATTGTTTGTGACCACAAAGAGAGAAGATGAAAGAAAAACTACTGACTTACATTGAGGCCTCTCTGGAATAGCGTCTGTCCCATGACGTTCGCCAGCATCCGGATCAGAGCGGCTCCCTGCGGACACACAGTAAACACACGTTCAATAAAGACTGCTTATTTACACATGCATACAGTATAAAATCCAACAAAATATACATCGTTTTGAGCATTTTGAACAGCATATCTGACATGCTGTCGATTACTACAGACAGTAGCGGTTTTTGGCACGGGCGAACCGGGCAATCGCCCGGGGCGGCATTTTTGGGGGGGGCGGCGCCGCCGGTACGAGCAGAAATGTAAAAAAAAAAAATTATAATCTGCGCCGCGAAGCGGTTTTCTATTATCTATCATTTCACTGTGTGGGGAATTGGCAAATTTGCGCCCCCTGCAGCTGAGAAGATGCCGTGCACAGAAGCTGTTTGTTTGAGAAGGGGAAAGGGGAGGGGGCGCGGAGGCGCGGGCGTGGATGACAGTTCACCTCTGGGTCTCTCCCAAATGGAACGGGCAGGATCCATATAGTTATCTAAGTCAGTCACACCTCGACTTTCTTCCAAATAACGCACATTTCATTCATAGTATTATAAATACAGGCCTCTATATTTCCTGCACATTTTTGTTTTTCTGAATTGTCTGAATGGCTAATAAAAATAGGTAATACAAAACGATTACTTGGTCACCACCACCAAGGTGAATTGGTTTAGTCTTGACTTCTGGTCGTGACTCGTCGTGAGTGACAGTATGGGATCAGGGGATATCTGTTGATTGTCGATGTCGAGTGCCAAATAAGAGATGGACAAGAAAGGTCAAAGCCATCAGGTGCCCAATTTAGAAACGAGCGAAAGATAAAGGTATGCAATTATGTTTTCTCTGTATGATTACGGTATCCATGTCATGAACGAAGGGGCAATATTAATTGGTGGGTTTAACTCTTATTTGTTAGCCTTTTTGCTATGATTCTTGCTATGCTTAACAATAATTTGGTTTTAACTCAAACACGAGATCTAATTTCACCATAATATTGTGCTTTGCAACAATACTGTTACAAGTTCAGTTATTACACTGCAAAAAAAATGCTTTTCTTACTTAGTATTTTTGTCTTGTTTCCAGTCCAAATATCAAACATTTCTTAAATAAAGATGCATAACGTTATTTTACTAAAGTAGTAAAATGACATAAGATATTAAGTCTTGTTTTCTGGGGAAATAAATAAAAATTTAGTTTTTGCTTAAAACAAGCAAAACATGATCTGCCAATGGGGTAAGAAAAAATATGTCCAAATTGGGGTGGTGGGTGGGGCGCTCAAAGGGGGTCTCGCCCAGGGTTTAATTCAATGTAGAACCGCCACTGACTACAGAAAATGTACATGAATCCACTTATTATGGAAGTCAATGGGGCAAAATATTCTGTAGGGTTTAAATGCAGAAATGTGTTATTTGAACAGGAAAGTTGTCAAAATCATAATTCTAGTGGAGTGACTGTTCAAGGAGGATGAACTTCTGGTTATGTACATCGCAGAAAAAGTTTAACATTATTTAAAAACAGTTCAGTTATTATGGCACTGTTCAATTTGTAGCAGGTCTGGTTCATCTAAACAAGGACTCCATGTGGTGCTGCTGCTGTTTTCTGCTGTTTTATGAGTCTGTATCTTTTTTGATTTTGAGTGGCTTTGACATGCTCATTTGACAGCATCTAATTCCCATCCCTCCACAATCTGTGTGATGAGTGTCACTTCCTGTTAGCGCTGGGGACTCATGGGATGTTGTGGGATTTCAGAGTCCTTAGAGTGCGAGGAGGAAGAGATAAGGGACGGCCTGGTGTCAGTGTGACTGACAGAGTTCATAACCCAACAGAACCTGTGGGGAAACAGGGGGAGGGGCTTGAGGAAGCGCAAGAGCCAATCACAAACCGGCCTTGAGCTGATTGACAGCTGGAGGGAGAGTTGACACAGAAACTCAAATCTTCAATGGATTGAAGATTCTGTCTGTGTCTGAACTCTGATAGAGGACACAGATATTTCTTTCCTTCTCTTTGTGTCTTTAATGGCTTTCAGATGTTAAGATGAGAGAATATATTTAGGAGCTGGATTTTTTTTCAGTAAAGTGTGTTTCAGTGAGAAAGAGGTAATTAAATAGATGTTGTCTGGTCTGAGAAATGTTTAATGTGCCACTAAAGTCCCCAGAGCACACAAAAACTCTCAGTGTAACAGTTTCTGTCCTCGACTTACTAAAAAACAAGCTTTTAATTAAACTGTTTTTCTTGTGTATGTGAAGAGGCTTATAACAGCACGACTCCATTTACAATTCACAAAGATAAACTGAGATTTCTTTTGCTGGGAGAAAAATAACAAGCAAACTGAGGTGTTTACTGGACTCAATAAAAGAGCAAGTCTATTGGTGAAGTCCGCACATAAATAAATGACTGATTTAGACCGACGAGACTATTGTTTTACAAAGTCATTGTTCCTCTTCTACTGTCTTGCCGATTAAAAAAATTTGTAAATTAAATTAATTTAATGTTGTATAGTATAAATCAGTTTTGAATTCAGTTCAGCTCAATATTAAGGGTTTCTAATCATTTCAATCATGCAAATGAAGCCTGTAGGGTTTAATGAGAGATTCTCTTGCCTTCTTATATGCGATCCAGTCAAACACTCGGTCGATGTCTGTGGCTTCAAACACTTCCTGAGAGATCGGATGAGAACTGGCCAAACCGTCCAATAACATCACCTCATGAAGAACATCAGTCAGGAACCTCTGCTTCTCCTGTGGATGAGAGACTTTACTCGTTTTTTACAGTATCAAACACATAAACATGAAAGTCTCATGAAAGCTTCTGTTTTATTTTCAAAAGTAAAAAATAACTTTGAGCTGCTCTATAAATGAAATTAGAAAATGGTTGTGAGAAAATCCAGCTCTCTATCTCTCATGACTGAAGACTTTATTCCTGCAGAAGCTTCTATAATTCATTCTGATGAAACTTCACTGTCGCCACACGAGCGCCAACACGACACACTTGAGCTACAATACACTCAGTGTGTGTGTGTGTGTGTGTGTGTGTGTTGTACAGGGGTCTTGCTGTCTCTCTACTCTGATCAAATGTCTCCCTGTAGGAATCACTATAAAGACAGGTAGAAGTTTTGGGTCAGATGAAAAAGACCCTCATCATTCACTGTTGTCTGTGGAGAGTCACGATCTCAAATGCAATGAGTTGTTCAGCAGCACTTGAGGAAGATGTTACTCTGATCCCAGGATATTTCCATTTTTTTTAAGGAAGTCTAATTTGTAACTGCTTAAAAAGTAACAAAATGAGACATTACACCGCAATGAGGCAATTAAACTTGCCATGGTACTGCCATGCTTTTCTTTGAATTACCTTGACACGTCATGTAAATACAACATAATATATTACAATAAGTACAGACGCCTAATGTTCATATTAAATGTTTGAATAAACTAATAATCACTTGCTCCAGTTTTGTAGATCAACATCTACTTTCAAAAGATGTTCAGCTAAAATAAACACATGAATGTAAAACCACAATCATTTCAGTAAAATGTGACACTATTTTCCCGTTACTCATTTAAAAGTGGTGGTCAGTTACCATACATTAAAATGAATTAAATATGAATCACATGAAATATATATGAAAGCATTACACTGCAGGTTCATATTCTAAACATCTTCATAATGGGCCCTCTGGCAAAATCTCTTCACTGACTGTCTGACCAAATTCAAAATTAAGCTAAATTAAGATTTTATTATTTTATTATCTTCTCATCTATATGTATTTATTAAATGTGAGTGACCAAGAGAAAGTCAGCAAACTATCAGCTGTTATAAACACATCTTGTTTTGATACTCTGAATGTTTTATTACACCTTTATTCGTTGTCATTATGAATAACTCTTGGCCATTAAAGCTTTTGGCAGCTTGATTAAAAATCATGCTGAAGACATTAATCCAAGAAAGCAGGATATTTCAAACAAGGGATTTGAGCTACAACAAACAACGTATGGAAATAAGTCCAGAAACAAATGTTCATCAAAACCCTTCATAGTTTTATGTCAAAATAATGAGGCATATTATATTAACCCAGTGATTCCTGTTTTCATGTAATGTGTTCAAATCACAATCTCATATTCTGATGTTCTGCTAAAAGCAGATTAATGAAATGACACGAGACATACAGACAATCAATACAAATCAATACAGAGAATATTTATCTGAGCGTCAAACTAAGATTGATGTGTGATTGTTGGGTGACTTTTTATCATATTTGTAGATTTTATAAGTCTATCTTGTATGGCTTTCATATGAATTCTTTCTTTTTGAGCAGCTAATGAAGGGTGAAATGTCCTACAATAGAATTACATCTGAGGTATAATTATCTTTAGATGTCCATGTCATAAAAAAATGAAACATGCTTTGCTTAATGGACTGCTGTAATAATTTATCCTTCATTTTTAACTTCAGAGAGAAGAACTTGGAGGAAGTGCAACTTTTTAAAATCAGTGTCCTAATTTCTCAGGCTATTTATATCATCACTTAAGTGGTCTTGTAGAAGAGAACAGCATGTGTTTCATGTCTTTACTTTCAGTATTTCCTGATGGACAGTCACTTTAAAGTCTAGATTAATATAAGCTTCACAGGGCAATGTAAATACTGTGTCATTCAATATCAATATATGCAATATATGCAAAAAAAAGAATCAATATATGCAAATGAGCCCTTCATGTTAATTCACAACATACATTATGGTGAATGTGAATACACAGAAACAGAGAAAGAGAGAACAGCTGGTGATGTGGAGCTAATTTTATGTGAGTCACGTAGTGGGCAATATAAAATGAGTGCAATGAGAAGAGCTTCCATCTGGCCCATATGCGCTCTCAACAAGGTGTTTATGTCCAATGATACTTCATTTAGATGCTGCTTATTAACGTCTCAACATCATCACCTGAAGTTTCTCACTGATCAACCACTTTAAGGCCAGAGATCAACAGTGATGCCAGGCGTTAAGGTCAGCAGATTTGGAGCAATGCATGATGGGTAACTAAACCTCGCTGAGAGCTTCTCTAGCATGACGGATGTGAGAAAGAGGAGGAAAGCCAACAGTCCAGTAGTTGTGAGCAGGTTAAGGGACCGATAGGCTGTTTTAATGACCTATTAAGGACTCTTGTCAAATCCATTCCCAGAATTCTCAGTGCATTTGTGAGTTTTCAGTTCTGGTTTACACTCCTTCCTCTTGAAATGTGTAATATTATCCAAATTGTGGTAAGGACATTCTTACAGTCATCCTATCAGGGCGCTGAAGTGTTTCCATTTAAACTTATTGGACGAGAAAGAACCAATTGCTCCCTGAAATGATGTTCCCAAATGATCTCTCTGCTTGGCTGATGCTCCATAACCAAGGTTGAGTAGAGAGGAATGAAATACTGGGACAGATGGGATGGGAAGGTCATTATGTCAGTGAGAATGTGTGTATGAGCAGAAATCACACAAGTATTAAACAAGGGTACTATACTGACATATATCTTACTCAAATTAGATAAATATATGAAAAATTATGAAAACTAATGTAATCAACTTTTGGTATTAAATGTCAACAGGGGCTAAATGTATCGCTTTAGACTGCCTTCAGCACTTACTCTTAGCATTTACCACTCTTAGTGCACACTATGTCCAGTCCAGTCTAAGACATGTCAGGTCTTGTGATGAACACACAATAATCTTCACACTAGCTCATAATACAACTGAAGACAGTCAGTGAATCATCATGAGCAGAAGATCCAAACATATTTAATCAGAACGACTGCTAATTCACAGTAACGAATGAGCAAACAGAGAACTTTCTCAGAAATTCCCCAACGTTCTGGCAATTTTCTTTCAAAGTTATGAACAAACATTCTTCCAGTAAGGTTAACTTTAATAATGTTCTCAAAACGTTATCACAAAACATTATCTATACATTGTTCATGCAGTTCAAGTGCATCACAATAGCAGCATTAGAGACCACTGATCATAGATACATGAATAGATCATACAGGTCATAGATACACCTAAAATATAATAATATTCAGATCCTAATGAATAAAAGGGCCTTCAGAAGAACTGCAGGACTGCATCATTCTTCAAAAAGAATGTTTTTTTAGGGGAAGAAGGTGGAAGTCCTGTTTGTGACCAGAGAAAATCACGAAAAATATTAATAATGTTCAGATATAGTGGCTGAAGAAGTCTTTGAAGGTGTTTGACTTCCTCCTGTTTTTCACAAACACTCCTGGATTTTTTTTAAGCACCCTATAATACAGGAATATCATGATATGATTGTGTGTTTGGACGCACCTGGTCTGGAAAAATAGCTCATAATTCGTGGCTGTTATACAACAATTCAGAGCATCACTGAACCTATTGACTCCTGTGAGACGGTGAGCATTGTCAACTGAAGCCATGCTTTGTCTTTCTCCGAACGTGAACCCATCTGGATGGGGGAAATGGATGTGGACGAATCATTAGACCATGAAATCTTTTTTACATTGCACTTTATTTATAGGATTTTGGATTTGCTCTAGTTTATGTATGCCAGCCTTAAAAGTGTTGTTGTTGTTTTTTTCAATGGCAGCTTTGGCACAAATTCCAGCTCTGTGAAGCTCCACAGTGAATTAGCAGTTTTTGTTCAGACTCACACAGAGGTGTGGCACTAATGTAGTTCCCTTTCGAGAGAACTCGCGCTGCGTCTGCGTCGATGGCGCTTTGGGAATGCCCCTGCGTGATTGCATCTGAAGCACTTGTATCAACTAGTACAATGGCCAATGAGAGTGAGCGTTACGGGCGGGTGACGTTACGACCAGGAAAGGATAAAAGCACATCCGTTCTGGCCGGCGTTAGCTTCTGTGCCTCAGCAAGCGCTCTGTGTTCGTCCTTCTGACTTATTTATTGTTGTCTGTCACTATATCAGTCACAAGCAAAGATATTATGGCGAACAAACAAACCTAAGATCGTGTGTTCCTCCCTGCCTTCTTTTATTTACAACACGATTTATGTGTTGTTTGTTTGGAACGGAGCATGATCTGTCAGCGCTCGAGGGCGCTGACTATGAGCATTGCGAGTTACTATCGCTTTGCACGCTCCGTTCCCGCTTGTCATTCTTTAAGGAGGGTGTTCAGGCTTGCGTTCCTCGCAGTACCGGCCCCGTTGTTGCCGAGGCGTGTTAACTTGTCTGGTTGATCTTTTGCTGTATAATTCTGAGGAATTAAATAAGTGGGCTGCATTTAATTTTGAGGAATTAAATGATGAATGCTTTTCTGACTTTCATTAGTTAGATTCATGTATAAGTTTAGCCTTTCATCCAGACCGTGTTAACTTTTCTGGTTGATCTTTTGCTGCGTATAATTTAGAGGAATTAAATGTATGCTTATCTGACTTTCATAGTTAGATTCATATATAAGTTCAGCCTTTCATCCAGACTGTTTTTGACTCTGATCTTTTACTGCATTTATTTTGAGTAATTAAATAAGTTGGACACATTTAATTTTGACGTCAGCTGCAGCTGTATGGAGCAGGAGATGGATGTGGTGAGCATCGAGTTAAGGGAATTGAAGATTCGCCATCTCAATCCCCTGCGTACAAGGAGTTTTTAGAGTTTATAGAGTTTATACTTCCATGTCAGGGCCTTCCAGTTTTTCCCGATCTCCACTAATAAAATTCGAGATCCCGGATCAAACCCTTTCAGCTCGGTTTTTCAGTTCTCAAAATATATGTTTAATAAAGGGTGCTGAAAGAGCTTGGGTATAGGCCGATGCCAAAGGAAGAACAGACGCTTGCGAGCTATCAGTCCTGTCACGGTTTAAGCAACCCCTTAAGGCTCGGCATTACCATCCAGGGCAGTTAGAACTACTATGGCGCTGGTGGGTAAGGCGTAAATGGGGGGCTGCTGGGCGGAGTAGACCCAGCCATTGATAAACTCCTTGTACAGTATAGAGTGTTTTTTCCTGTGCCCCCACTCAGAAAGATTGGGGACCTGGATGGCATTCTCAACCGAAGCCTTTGAAGCAGAAGATGGATCTGAGAACCGTTGTTCCTGCGAAAAAGGCTTCGGCCAAAGAAAGGTCCTGACGCCACTGGTGTCAGACCTCTGAGGGCAGCCCCGACCGGGCTGGAGCGGTGTATATGGTGCCCACCCCACCTCGGTGCCCTCAGGGGGCCGTTCTGCCAACCCCGCCACCCTTGGCGCCTCGGGGCGCATTGGTGTCCAGCGAGCACACGGCTCAGTGTCACCACAACGCTGCGTAAGAACTCGCATCCTCTGAAGGGGGTTCAAAAACAGTCAGTTTGGTTGTTTCCTGATAGTATGCTTCAGGTCACCGAAGTTGCTGTTCCAATTACACCAGAGGCCAGTCTCGAGAGGCTGGTACCCTTAGTAGACTATCTGACAGAATGGAAGAATCTGCCAAATATATCTCATTGGCTCCTGCAGATCATAGAGAAAGGCTATAGGATACAGTGTTGCTCACGCTAGTGCATCCCGAGCAGACTCTGGTAATGGAACAAGAAGTGGAAACTCTGTTAGCGAAGGAAGCTATAGAGCAGGTGTATTCACCCGACAGAGAATCAGAATTTTACAGCCGCTGTAAGGTGTCAGTCAAACTGACTGACTGACTTTCACAAAATATGAAGTCAAACTCAAACTGCGCTCATAATAACCATTGAAACAGTTGGAACATTATGTTCTTTACAAGCCATTTGGCCTCCATTTGGCCTGCTATTTCACTATTGACTAAGATCGAATACACCCTGGCATCTATATGCCTGTATACAACTATTTCTATATCTATACTCTGACTCTCTTGGTCAAATTCAATGAGAACAAACAATACTAGCTATTTTAGAGTGATGATGCTGGTCATTCTGAGTGACACTGACCAGGCAGCAGTGATACAATCACATTAACAGTTGACTGACCCAACACTGAGAAATCACTGGACAGAGCAACTCAACCCACAGAGAGAAAAAAGAAAAAGAAAAAAAAGAGAGGATCTGTACCTGCTCAGAAATTGCATTCTGATCTTTTATTTGATATGAATCAGATTAAACAAGAAGTAAACGTCCAAAAAATGTGAGATTTATTGGTCTTCAGAGGCTGTAATCAACATTTAACTGTCAAAATTGAGCAATCAAAGTATCTATAGCACTCAAATGCACCGCAGAAAAATTGAAGTTTTCTACTGAATCTTGGCACAAGAAGAAATACTCAAGATCATGTGTATGTGAAAACCATTGAAAATTTACACTTATTTTAGGAGACTGAATAGCATGAAAACCATCAAAACTCTCTCTGTAAGTATGTATATACAGTATAAAACATTGTTTCGTATTAACTGAATTTTACAGTTCTCACATCTGAGCAACAACTCACCATGTTCCACTTGGGAAAGAGGAAATCAGTCCCGATGTACTCGAAGTAATGAGCAAATCCCTCTTTTAGCCAAACGTCCTCCCACCAAACCGGTGTGACTAGATCGCCAAACCACTAGAAGAGAAGAAATGAACCATCAATCATCAACCGAGAAACACAGGGACCATTACAAAAATCCATTTTATGTTCACCGGCAAACAATTATGACAAACTTTTGTACAAGAAAAGTGTTCATGGGTAAACTGAAACCAAACTTTATTTGGACAAAGCATCAGGAAAATATACACTCTCCTCTTCATCCAATATCAGCAAAAGCATATTTCATCTGGTGGCAAACACATTTTATTAGAAAACTCCAATACCGCAGAAAAATAACTCTCTTCCTTCAGAAGTAGAAGTACAAACAAACACTTCTAATAAACATTTGCACTCTGGTTCAACAGAAAAGTTGTTCACAAACGGCTTCACAGAACATTGAGAACCCGGCTGAGCTTTTGAACTATGATTAATAGCGGCCTAAACAATCAATTACCTACAGTTACACAATTAAAAACACATTTTTCTGTTTCACAGCATTCATACCTGGGCGCTCCGCCAAGGACACCTTAAATGAACAGAAGAGAGAAAAATAAGGATTCGATTATGAAACGTCCCATTTGGAAGGTAGAACCTATTCAAGTGATCCCTGCCATTGTGTGTAGATGACAGTGTGCAAAACAGGGCTATTGACTGGAAAAGATGCAACAATGCAGTTGTGAATGAGCTGGATATTTTCCACAGGCTCTGAGGCTCAAGCAGATGTGCTACTGAACGCCGGATCTCATTGTTGCAGCAAACAAACCTCTAGAAGTCAGGCCTTTTTCATCTGAACATGACATGTTGTCAAAGGCTCTCCCAGCGCCTGACGTTCATCTGTGACTCAGACACATGGACTGATAGAAGAGCCGCAGCGCGGAGAGAAACAGCTGTTATCCTGCTCTCAACTCTCTCCTAATCACACATCAAGTAGCTTCCCAAAGGTCTAGTGACTTGTTCTGCCCTCTTCTGATGCTAATGTAGCCGATGGTAGTAATTTCATTTGCAGATTGATGGGGCGTGCCTTATTTCACGTGTTTTATTAGGCCTATAAAGGCAGCTTTAGGTGTCTTAGGAATGTGCGTCTCACAGTCACGGGTGATGTCATCTATTTCCGGCGTGGCGCGGGAGTGTTTGTATGGTAAGGAGCGGCAGGTCGCGGCTGTACTACTGAATGCTTGTATCGACTGGGGTTTTTATCTACTCATTTGGCTCATCTTTCTCTAGTGTGGACTGAGGAATCCTGTGGCACATTGTTGCAATGCGTGTTGTATTGGATTGTTTTAATGTCCTGGAGTTTAAATCCCCTGCGTACCGCAAGCAGTTCAAACCGGTAGGTTGTTTTAACTATTGCTTGTTGCACTAAGGGGCTGGATTGGTCATTCTAAGTCTAACTTTTCAGTTAAAAGACATAGAGGGAGAGACGTTGCAGTGGGCTTCTCATCTGTGCTTTGGCGGATGTATTCTCGAATGCTGACGCTCACATTACTGATTCTCGTTCAACATGGGGCTGCAGACTGTCTCGTAATGCAGCACTGCGCTGGCCAGACTGCCAAATTGGATGTGTAGTATCCGTGAACTATATTAGCGTGCTGCTGTGTTGTACTTGCTTTATACTATGTGTGTTTATTTCGGCGCTGGACACTTTGAATATCAGCTGAACGGTAGCCTGGCATGCCGCAGATTCAGCACTGTGTGGCCTACTCTCTCTCCGAGGCCTCGAATGGTTTGAATGACCACCCAACATTCACCATCGTGATATGTTTTTTTTTGTGTCTTAACGCTTTATAAATTGAATTGGTTTATTTGCTTATTTAATTTTTAATTTTTAATTTTTTTTGCTCATGTGAACCTGTTGCTTTACAAATATATGTTTCTTTTGTTGTAGCGCAGTTTCTGTGAATTTAATTATTATTATTATTTCTTGTGAATCTGTTGCTACTTAAAATGCTAATTTCTTTATTTACTTTTCTTTTTTTTTGCTAGTCAAGGTTTCTGTGAATTTGTTATTTACGATTGTATGATATATATATATATATATATATACAGTATATATATATATATATATATACATATGTTTTGTTTTAATTTATTGATTAACAGATTTTATAAGGATACGTGTGTATATGTTTGTATGTCTAAATTGTAGTTTTGCTTCCTCTCCAGAAGTTGGGGTGACCAGGGTTTGTTGTGTGCAGGGCTCTCAAGTGGGGTTGAGTCACTCATTTCGGTCTTTTGTCACGCACTCCCGCCACACATTGTATTTCTCACGCGGAAAAACTATGTATAATATATTTAATATGCCGCAGCGCCCAACATTTCTCTGGCCGGGCCGCTCTCACGGTTCTTCAGGAATCAAGCGCGTCTCCCTTTGGGCTCTATTTTAACGATCTGAAACGCAAGTGTCAAGCGCAAAGCGCAAGTAACTTTGTGGGCGGATCTCCGGCGTTGTTGCTATTTTTCCGGCGGGATAAATGCCTCTTGCGCCCGACGCAAATTTAAAAGGGGTTGGTCTGAAGTAGCTTAATTATTCATAGGTGTGGTTTGGGCGTAACGTGAAATAAACCAATCAGAGCAACATCTCAAATTCCCTTTAAGAGCAGGCGCGCTTTTTCTAAAGCGGATTCCTATTATAACGGCGGATTTGCCAGGCGCACGCGAGGAGCGGTTCACAGCCGAGGAGACCGACGTTCTCGTCAGGGACATTGGGGATGGAGAAACACACCCAAATTAACTTCGGTTAAACAGGCGTATGATAATTTGGGTAAATGTGTAAGTTAGATGTATGCTTTTATAATAAATTGTCTGTCTATCTATCTATCTATCTATCGTAATAATGTATGATTTGCAAAAATGAAAACTGCTGCTTCTGTGTAGATGAGAGAATCAAAGTGCGCGTTGTGCACACGCTACATTGATTATGGCCAAGCATGCGCCCTTAAAATAGCATAATTATGAATAACATGTGCAACACGCCACTGACTTTAAACAATTTTTTCCTGGTTAGTTGCGCAATTGTTTTCTAAACCTGCAAAATAGCATGAAGGAACGTTTGCGCCGGAACACGCCTCCTCTTTGCGCTGAACCGCCCCCGGGAGCGCAAGTGTATTTCTTAGTTAACCGACGTGCTTCTGTGGAGGGAAAAGTCCGCTTTGCAAAATAGGAATGATACATGCGTCGGTGTACAAAGTCAATTGCGCTGGGTGCAAGGAAGGGCCCCTGGAGTTCTTAGTCGAGCCTGCCACTTATCAGCCAATCAAAAAAAGAAAGGAGCTACACAATAGCCAATCAGAAAATAGCACTATTGTATCTAATATTCTAGATTTAACGCAACAACCAATAAAAATAAATTTAAAAAAGCATATCCTGGAATTGTTCATGTGATTCTGCCCGAAAGTTTCATTCGCCCATAGAGGAAATCACTCCGAGCTCCGAGCATCACTTTGAGCACAGAGTAAGTCATGATCTCCTGTTTTAATGTTACAACAAATTCACAACTTGTTTGACACAAATAGTGACAACTTGACTGCTGTTAGAGAATGTTATTGTTTCCCAGATAAGTAGCATCAGTTTTTCATGAGTGTCTGTAACTTAGGCAACAGTTTTACAGCCTGTTCACTGACAACACCTGCTCAGAACAAGTAGTCTAGGCCTAGTCATATTTTCGTTATCACACGATGACTGACATATTGTCACATTATAAACATCTCACTCTCCAAATAGGCTTAATAATTTTATTAGCACTAAATAAATTAAAGTGTATTGCATAGTCGATGTTATAGGTCACTTTTAAAATCATGTCAAATTTTATAATTATATCCTGGCCATGGATGCATTAATCATTGCATATGTCTTTCTCTTTCAAAGATGTCAGGTAAAAAGCAATTAAGCATCCTCTCATTCGCCCTGAGAGGAGAGTCCCCTAAAAAGGCCAGGTTAGAGGTGCTGCCCCAGAGAAGGTCTCTCTCTCTCTCTCTCTCTCTCTCTCTCTCTCTCTCTCTCTCTCTCTCTCTCTCTCTCTCTCTCTCTCTCTCTCTCTCTCTCTCTCTCTCTCTCTCTCACTCTCTCACTCACTCACTCACTCACTCACACTCTCACACACACACGGGAATTGAATAAATACTTTGTATTTGGTATATGAGCAATTATTAATAACAACAAAAAAAACACTAATAATAATATTATTAATGAAACACCCCCATTCCCGCGACCCGTGCAGGGGGAATGTCACTCTTGTCTGTCTTCAAAACTTGAGAGCCCTTTTCGTACATGTGATTTAATGGTTTCCAATAAAACAGTTTTCTGTATTTCACCCCTGTTTCGAGTCCTGACTCAGCCATAATCAAACCTGTGTGCTTTAGTGATTCTTAAAGGCGATTCCCCGGTAAATTAGCCTCCAGAGTGGCATAGTCAGGTATCTTAGAGATGTCGATTTTTAAGTCTGCCCTCTGGGGGTGGATTGCCGGTATAGGCAATTCTCTCCCTGGTTTAAACTTTCAATTGTTCTTGTTAAACCCTGAGAGTAACCACCACGTTGCCACACTAATGACAATGAGCCAGGACTAGATAGATAGATAGACAGATAGATGAATCTTCAGTATATTTTTACTACTCACGTTGTTTCGTTGCTATTATAGCACATGAACCATGATGGCGGCGTGAAAAAAAAAGTTATAATAGATCAGTCTGGATTTCTGACAGTTTTGTGTTTGTGCCTGATTAAGCAGTTCAACAAGAATGTCAATGAACAGTACGAACCGTGAGACCCTCGCTCAATTACGCCTTCAACAATGTCTGTGAGAAGAAAGCTGAAACAGAGGGATTCTGCAGCCCTCCTGCTTCATTAACAGATACGCTGACGGGATTCATGCAGGGAAGAGTTCACTCTGTACCTCTATACTGCAGCATATACTGTACATTTGAGGCAGGAGAAAACCTTCAACGGCATAATTAAAAAAACAAAAAAACTTTAGACATGAAACACACCAAAGCAGCTGAGAATCACTCTGAAGCCTTCAGCCAAACGGGCAGTCGTGTACTTGCAGTAAAAGCCTGAATAATTGAGTTTAAATGTCCTTCATTGACATTTAACAAGGAGGTTTAGACAAGTTGTGTCTGCTGGATCAGGTTTGTGACTGCAGGGCAAAGGTCATTGCTTTCTCAACTGGAAAACCACAAGAAAGAAGTCCTGAAGCTGTAGTACAAGTTCAAATGTTATACGGACCATTGAATGAAACATGCATCTCTTGCACAAGCATCATTGTTTAAAAAATCCGTTACAAAAAAAGGAAGTATGCTTCAAGTTCGTTTTAAGTAGCTTATATTTTGCAAGTATATAATTAATGAATTAATCACACTAATATCAATGTTCTATTAGTACAGTTGTAAGTGAACCATTTAAATATTTTCTGGGGGGAAATTGGCTTTTTAAGTGTACTTTGAATATTGAACTGTTGATTATAAACATATCATTCAATACTGCAAAGTATATATATATCAAAAAAATATTTTACCTACTATTTGAGTGAAGATATTTTTGTACAGTATTTTATTTTTTGCTTAACACCATGTTAAAATCACATTCTAGTGTAGGGCTATTCAATTAAAGTTCCAAGAGGCCCAGTCTTGGACCAGCCCATATTATCTTGCCAGCAGAGGTTCAGACAATACTTTTTTGGAACAGTTATACATTTCAATCAGGGCAGCAGTAATACTTTATAATAATAATAATAATAATAATAAAATCCTAAACACTCAAAATAGTCATCAAAGATGAGAATCTTGGAGAATCTTGGTGCCAATCTAGCACTGATGTGGCACTTAACGTCTTTAGCGGGAGAGAGAAACAACGTACACAGAGCTTTAATGGAATGCGTTTGGCTCTGCAGTCCTGATGGAACCAAGCTATCCAGCGTCCAGAACCAGATCACGGTCCACTATATGAATTCTCATGCTCTTTACTTTAACTGAGTTAAAGGTGCAGTATGCTATTTCTCAAAGTCGTTGCTGAACATTGTTGATATTTGAAATCAACCCAAACAAACACAACCCTCTCTTCATTGCTCCGCCTCCAAAGCACACCCTCCAATCCTAACCGCCCTGCTCCGAGTCAGTCTCGAACCCTGATTGCTGGCATGAGAGGCTGGTGCACTAACAAGGACGCTAAACAGTAAACAATGCATTCTTTAGCAGTCATCAGCCTGCACAACTCTCACTAACTGGCCTCCGCTACACACGCAATGCAAGAGTGGATGTCTATGTATCGTGGCAGAAGCACAACAAAATAATGCTTCACGAAAAATAAAGCAATGATAAACGAATGACAAGGAAGCACAAAAAATTAACATACATACACAAGAGTTCGTTGTTAGCTGCCAACAGCACAGCAGCTCCAAATAAACAGTGACACTCAAATGAATCTGTAAATTTGAATCTCTGTAAACCTGAACTGGAACTGGAAATTGCTCCATTTCACAATAAGAGAATTTAAAACCATCTGTTTTAGTGACAAAATTCATTTATTAGTCAGAATTCAGAGTGAGAGGTCTGAAAAATAAATGTGAAATTAGTGTGAAATTAGTTTACGGATGCTGTCTTTTATAAATGAGCACAGAATAAAACACCAGCCAACAGACGTGAGTCATTTAGACAAGACTCACTTCCACTGACAGACTCAGCCATTTATCCTCATATGTAATATCTAAATGTGTTTTTATTTTAAAGCAACTGTGACGTATGAGAACTGAAGCCTCACTCACCAAACATATTCATATCCAGAGGGCAGAATGTCACCTCTCCAATTTGTGGGAAAATAAGAAAACTCAACATCAGCTGCATCGGCCTCTATTAGGCTTGTTTTATTGGCTGAATAACTGCATATGAAGGACTGTGGCAGCTTCATTTAATTCTGAGAGGCTGAAATGAGATAAGAAATTAACAGTGATTGAGCGTCTGTGACATATAAACCCCATCGCTGGCAGCGGCAAATCTATTAACAATCCGCTGCTACAGTATATGACATTAAAATGAGGCCAGGAGAGTCCACAGGATAAACCTATACAATAGAAAACAGCGTCTATCATCTACTAATCAAATCTCTACTGGCAGTCCGCGAGAGCGACGAGATACAGATGCAATTTATCAGAAGCCGTCACTTTGTTCGTGTTATTAGTACTTGCTCAGACAGACTTTTTAATGTATGACAGAATATGTGCTGGATGAGGACTGATCTAATACTTTCAAAATAAAGGAGCCAATCAATATGTCAGATAAGCACAAGCCCTGCCCACTCTGACGCTCTGAGCTCAGTCAAGGTAATTTACAGTGGAAAAGTGTGCTATTTAACTCTATATGAAAATGATGGGCATGAGACTGAAGCAGAGAAAAAGTTTGAATAGAAAAAATGGCATCTTAATTACCATAAAAAACATAAAGATGAGCAGAAGCTCCAGAGAGCTGCGACACAACAGGGTGAAACAGCCTGAGGTGAATTCAATACGCGTGACGTCTAATCTGTTTTTTACTCTCTCTGTCTCTCCCCTTTTTCTTTTTATACGCGCACTTACTCACACATGCACACTTGTGTTTAAAAATAATTTCAACAAACTACATGCAGTTAGCATCAACACGCTTTCATGGGAATTCGTAACTATTTTAGTGGTGTGTCCCAATTCGCGTAATTATGCACTATTAAGCCGTTTTGTAGTATAGATAGTACGAGTAGTGTGTTCATAAAAATTCCACACAAAAAAAAGTACACAGCTGATGCACTTAATTAACCGAAAAAATTAAGTGTGGAATGTTGGACACTTCAAGCACTCAAATGTCACAGCTTTAATTACGTAGTGGAGGGGGAGGGGCTACCAAACTCTGATGTTGAATGACAAAATAACCTTATAAAATTGTTACACTACACAATTTAGTACAAAGTGTAAGTACATAAGTTACATCCCAAATAATTCACTATACACTATGCACTTATACACTATGTACTTACGCACTATGTACTCAACTGTGTAGTGTATGAATTTTATACGGTTATTTTGTCATAGCTGATAGCCCCTCCCCTTCCGCTACGTAATTAAAGTTGCAACAGTTGAGTGCACGAGGTGTCCAACATTCCACACTTTGTTTTTTCTATTAATTTAGTGTATCATCCAGGTATTTAAACTGCACTTTTTCTTTTTGGAATTTTCAGTGTGATCACACTGCTCCCACTATACTACAAAACGTCATAGAACAGTTCATAAGTTTGCGAATTATACATGCATAGTGTATAGTGCATCATTTGGGACACAACTATACACTTAAAATGAGAACCTTAACTACCCATTTTTATTGGTTAATTCACTATAAACTGGGACTGGACTATCTGTTTGAACAACCAATGTTGATACTCCATTGCAAAAAAAAATATGATTTGTGCTTGACTTTCATACTATTTTTATGAAATAGTGTACAATTCAGTACACAACACGTATACATAAATAAACTAGCTAACACTTTACTTCGATGGTGCACTTTAGACATTCTAGTAGCCTACTGACTATAAATATTTGTTTATATTGTTAACTTACTTTTTATACAAACCTGAACCCTAACACATAACCCTAACCTCAGTCTACTACAGTCTACTTATACTCGAATGAGAGTTAGTTCACATGTAGTTACAAAGTTACTTATAGTTAGTAGTCGTATCTTGACTACTAACTTGTAGTAGTTTTTAAACTTGTAGTTAAGTAGACCACTGAAATAAAGTGTAACCATAAACTACAATAAAATGTAGTCAAATGACCTAAAATCGACTGGAATCTACAATAATGATTGGTATTTTTTTAAACGAATGGGAACTAACATTCTGTTGTGGCAAATATTACTCAAACTGAGCTCTGACTGTAAATTCTGGTGTATTCAATTGGCACTTCAGTACACATTATGCACATATGCACAGTATATACTGCATCCATCTTTTGAATATAGTGTCAATCATATAACAGTACACTATTTCAAACATATAGAGTTTGAATTCAAAGATAAAGATACTCTTTTCTATTGTTTAAATCCGTAGGGTGCAGCACAAAGCTGTATGTTAAGATCTATAATATTTCTGAAGCACAAACACTTTTACAGCGTGTTGTACGCATAGATAAATGTGAATTCAGTGGGAATGCCTACTGCAAGACATTGGACATACTTCAGTTTTCTACCTGTAAACATCATCACTAGACAACATTATAGTTCCAGCCTCCACAGCTGCTTCTTTTCAATTATTCTTGATCGTAAAACAGGGCTTTATGTGCAGAGAACAGCCTGATCTGGGTTACTCTCATGAATTCCAGCTCTAAAACGATCAAATATGCACATTATTGCTGTTTCTGAAATAATATCATGATTTCATGCTCCCTGTGAGAGTGTTTTACTGTACAAGGTTCAGACTGAGTTCAGACAGAGCTGAATTATCTGTGCAGAAATGAGAGATGAGGGGATTGTTTTCTTTTATTTCCTTCTCCCTAAAACGAAAACAAAATAGAAAAAACAAACAAAAAGAAAAGAGGAAAGAACTGCAGACATGCTGTATCATCTTTGAGCTAGACCACAATGCAGAGCTGCGATTCAGCAGTATATGAGGAAGACTATTCAAGAGATGAATCCAGAACAATACTGAGAACGCAGAACATCTCCAACACGCTCATCAATAATCCGCCATAACAAAAGGCACTAAAATCCAAGGTTCTCAGCAACATAAGAGCTGCAAACAAAGGCTGGTGAAAAATGAGCACATGCAATGAATAATTCCAACGTTTCCTTTACAATTCATGCCGATGATGCATTTGTGGTCTTAAAGTCCCTTACTGAACATTATTTTAATGGCAAAAGAAAAAAAAAATCACTTTTAACCCAGACTGCTTGTTTCTGCAATGATGCAAAGACACAGAAAATAGGTTATTTAACACAAGAAAGGCTTGTGCATGCGCAAAACACTGTAGATAGAGATAGAAAAAAAACAGAAAGAAAGAAGGATGGAGAAAGGAAATCTTTACTTTCACAATCCCAATGGAGGTGATGCATAAAGCTCTTTTTATAAGAGCTGTGCATCAAATTCTCCAGATGTCCAATTACATCTGCTGCTGTTCTGCCCTTTAACTCAACAACTGACCATCTTCACACTCTCTGTTACTCTCGGACTCCCGGAGTTTTTCTCTTTCTGCCTTTCTTTCTCTGTCTTCTGCAATTAGATAATGAAAAGATGTCTGAGAGGTGATCAATTTGATATGCTGGGGCAATCCAGGCAGTCATGGCCTAATGGTTAGTGAGTTGGACATGTAACCCGAAGGTTGCTGGTTCGATTCTCAATACCATCAGGAAATGACTGAGGGTATTGAGAATACCCTTTAGCAGGGCACCTAACCCCCAATCGCTCCCTGGCCGCCACTGCAAATGACTGCCCACTGCTCCGGGTGTGTGTGCCCATAGTTTGCAGAGTGCGTGTTCACTACTCCTAATGTGAATGCACTAACTTGAATGGGTTAAATGCAGGGGACAAATTCCGAGAATGGATTACCATACGTGAACTTAAATGTTATATAATTATGAATCTTCACTCTATTAAGAATAAAAGGTTATACCTAAAGAGTTCAGTTAGGCGCTTCATATAAATAACCTTTTAGGGGTTCCTATCATGGGATCATTTGATGGATTTAGTTTTAATTCGTTCTTTTTGTTTGAATTCATTTTATTTTAATTACATTTTATGACTTAAACAGCAAGTAAACATACTTTATTAGTAGTAACAAAAAGGAGCAATGTTTAACTTGAACGTTTCTGCAATACTTTGTCATTTCTCTTTATAGAACCTTTTTGACATAACGCGTTCTTTAAAATTTAGTTTCCTATTGTTCCACATAGAACCCCACTTTTTTTTTAAGAGTAACAGTTGCTTTATGTTTCTCAGAGCACACTAAACAGCATTGACGGGATATGCTGTCTCAAGACAGGAAATATTTTGGTGTGTGATGGTTAAACAGGAGCCGTATCATGTTTTAAAAAATCTGAATCACTGCTGGAACGGGAGCGGATGAGACGACTCAAACAGAATGGGTAATTTTCAGGCCCGATTCAAGTTGGAGGTGCAGCACTTTGACAGTCATGAAATGAACAACACCAGATGTCAGAAAAGTGACCCTGACTGATCTGCTGATATGACTGGACTAAATTAGTCCATTATGATTTATTATTAACACATCTAATATTATTACCGCTGCTATATATGTATTATTATTATTATTATATAGTCTTGACTTGTTCAAACCAGCAAGTTTGACTGTGACTGTGAAACCACACAGCACAGTGATCCATGTTCTTGTTACTCCAGGAAGTGTGTTTTACCTGATGGCAGATCTCGTGCACCACCACCATGGTGAGCTCCATCTGATAGGAGAAGGAGGAGACGTCAGGATCCAACAAGATCTTCTGCTCCACAAACACACTCAGGCCCCAGTTCTCCATGGCTGCATACGGATGCTTCGGCACCGCCAGGAGATCTGCACACAGTGACGAAGATTCAAGCTCAATGACAGCGAAAACAGGATTGTAAAACAGTTTACAGAGAATGTGCAAATTTGTTAAGCATATGCACTACCGGTCAAAAGTTTGGAATAGCCTAGAATTTTGTAATTGAAAGGAGCCCCTTGTGCTCACCAAGGCTACATTTATTTAATCAAAAACACATTAAAAACAGAAATATTGTAACATAATATTACAATTTAAAATAGCTGTTTTCTATTTTAAATATATTTTAAAATATAATGTATTCCTGTGACACAAAGCTGAATTTTCAGCATATATTACTCCAGTCTGAATGAACTAATGCGTTTAAAGGTGCATTCAGAAGTTCTTACAGTATGTGCATAAGCTCTAATCCAAGATGATGTGGATTAGCCTTCAATCAAAGTTTTATCATCTAAATGCTATAATAATCAAAGATCATTGAATTTTAAACTCAGACAAAGCAAAGCAACAATATACGCAGCTCTATTTAGTCATATTTCTCCCCAAACACATTTAAAATAGCTCATTTACTCAAGTCAGTGTATCAGTGAAACAGCAGACAGAGAATCAGCTGTTTTAAACGCCTCCACCTCCATCAGCCCGTCTCAGGAACATTCATATGCCAATGAGAAGCGGTTAAACCTCTGGCGCTGGTAAATCCACGTCTTATAATCAGCCACAGAGGAAGAGGAACTGTTGAAAGCTGTAACATGATTATCCGCCGGGCTGGTGTGTGTGTGTGTGTGTGTGTGTGTGTGTGTGTGTGTGTGTGTGTTTGCCTAATTCGACTGAATGAAAGCAGCTGCAGAGTTTTGGAGAGAAGCTGCAATCGTCATGACGACAGATACTGTGGCGGGAAAAAAGACGTTTTCAAAGACGTTTAAAGGCGTTAAAAGTGAACAGTTTTCAAACGCTCCCCTGATAATGACGAGTCCAAATTATGTACGTTCACACACGATTAATATTTCACTTTTAGTTTTAAATAGAAACGATGGAGCGCGAGCTCATTCAAGAGGCAAAGAACAATGAAAACAGCAATGCACAGGTGAGAGATTGAAAGAGCTGCTCGATTAAATGACTTCAGCAAGAAAATCAGAATCAGAGAGTGCAGGTTTAACTGGGCATTGTTAATGTTCTTCATGGGCGAAAGACCTGATGCTATTTTAATTGGGCTTTTATACAGACTCATACAGCAATTGCACGACTGGGGCTCTTGAATAGAGAGGAAAAGTAGCCTACCATAATCAGAGATGTCGTTCAACTCAACATTCCGTCAGGACTTTCAAGATACAAAGATACCAGAAGCAGAACCAGTAAGTAATATTAATCCTTATCAAAGTAAGCTACATTATCAATACGTTTTGTAATGAAACAAAAGGATTTTGAGCTAAATAGGGACACATGTTAATCACTACTTTAACTTGTAAGTAGTCATAACGAGGTATAGCCTACATAGCCTATGGTATATAGCCTTTTGAACATATAATGGTACATTTAAATACCACAGTAGCACGCCTGTTTGTTTACTGAATAACAATATTCGGGAAAAACAGCAGGAAAGCAAATGTTATTGCTTTTACAAGTTCAGCAAACATGATTGAGAAACTCACATTGTAGATGCAATATTGTTGTCTGTTTTTGCTACATTGAGGAAAATATTTCCTCCAAAAAAAACAGCAGAACGTTGCCTCTCCTTTAGTAACATACTTTAGTGGCATTCCTGAATGAATCTGCATTTTAAACAAATCAGTGGACTGAATGATTCAATGACTCACTCATATTTAATTTGTCCTGAATGATTCAGTGTTTTAAACAAATAATTTGGGTGAATGGTCAAATTGCTCGCTTTTTTCCCCCTTTTTTTCTTGGTTCATTTACTCATTCATACTTGATTCGTTCCTGAATGAATCGGTGTTTTAAACAATTCAGTTGAGTGAATGATTCATTGACTCATTCATACTTAATTCATTCCTGAATAAATCAGTGTTTTGGAACGAATCAGTTGGATAAATGAATCTCACTCATGAAGACAGACACTTACTTGCCACCCATTGGCATAACCATGTAACCTGCAGAAAATGTCCCAGTGCTGTTGGGATACTTTAACAGCACTTATGCAACGACTCTCGTCCAAATCGGATTTGAGCACCAAAACGATATGGTTATCATTTTGTACCACAATATTACCACCTGATAGCAGCATTGGACTGTGGTATCTCCACATTCTTTGTATTTTGTTTAGAAAGTAGAGAGTTACTTACGTTCACTGAGCCTGTCATTGTAATCAGGTGTATGACCTGTAGTTGATACATAAAGCTCTACTGTGCTGCTGTGTTGGATTGAACAGGTTCTTTTTGGCAGAGTGCTGTAACATTACAGAAATCATGATGATGATGCAAAGTTGGAGAAATTCTATCTCTCCCTGTCATTCACTTTCTCACATTTGCTATTAAAAGAGGCTGGAGGAATCCGTGAGGGGAAGATGAAGAGACAAAACAGGTGGGTCTTTGTAGACCGGGGCACAGTTAATGGCGGGAGACAGAAATAAGAGCATCTGTAAAAACAGCAAGATCAAAATAAACAAACAGCTTGTGTTTTCAGAGAGCAGAACCTCCACTAGCTCCACTACAGCAATTATTCATCACGTTCCTCACACCTCAGTCTGTTTCACACGTTAACTGCATAAAGATCAGCTAAGACACGTCTGCTTATAAAGTGGGATCTATCTATCTATCTATCTATCTATCTATCTATCTATCTATCTATCTATCTATCTATCTATCTATCTATCTATCTATATATCTATCTATCTATCTATCTATCTATCTATCTATCTATCTATCTATCTATCTATCTATCTATCTATCTATCATTAATAATTTCCTATATGTCAGAGCATTTTTTTCTCTAATAGTTTAGAAAAGTAATAGCACACATCTACTCAAGAAGACATAAAATGAGGCATCATTTATGTACAAATAGTTCAGGAAGAGATATAATTCACTCCAATTCAATACACTGATTCTGTTCCGATCAATAAAAATGAGGCTTTTGTTTCTTAACTGAAACTACTGCCATATTGGACACAATCTGTTCACACAACACCTTGTTAACAAATATCACCTTGAATCTAGAGCGCAGCTCTCCCCTCGGACGAAGACATTGCCATACTGTAGTTATTGTAAACGTCGCCTGATGTAATTATGACTCCATTAATAATTCCACAATTACACTGTATTGTCTCTGAGGAACCTGAGCTCTAAGAGACAGCTCTACGCTGAATCCCAAACCACTGAAAAGACTTAATAAAGTTTCTTCATTAGATTACTACACTTAATGATCATCAAGGCGTCTGTGTTTGAAGTAGTTATACATGAACATGAGCAGCGCTAATTCTTTTCTTGATGCTAGTTCTGTGTGTGAGGGGTTATGAGGGTTGTTCATTAGCAACCTCCTTATTCACCATCAACACACTGAAAATACACTGAGAAATGGAAACACATGAGCCTGTTTACTCTGTTTACCCTGATTTACTTCATCTGAACCAGCTGCTGCGGTACATACTGTATACGTTCAGTGAGGAATCATGGTAGCAAGGCTCTTTTAGATTATCCGCACTATATAGCCATAATATCATTATTAGGTCTTAAAAATCTGTGTATCGTTAGAAGCATCTGGCTTCACCATCTGAATTTTGTTTATGGGTGCCCAATAGGTTGATCACAATCTATCAGTCGATCGTAAAGGCAATGCTGGTAGATTGCTCAATTTAAATATGCTTTCGTTAAATAAATAAATATAGCAATGTCTTTCATTCTCCTTTTATTTTCTGCCTGCATTTGACCAGGCACGATTTTGTTTATTCAGTTAGGTAGCCAACTTCGCGCCTTCCAAGATCTCCATCTACAGCTACACAAATTTGGGAACTTCCTAAACTTTGCATCTGAACTGCATAAGCCAGGAAAGGAGCTTGCATAACTTGACAGTGAACACTAGATTGAACAAACTGAAAAGGTTAGGACAGACTTTGACTTTGCTTTACTTGTGGCATTTGCTACATTCATGTGCTTTCCATTTAGAGATGAGCATGAGGTTGATTCCCTGGCCTCAGACATGTTTCAGATGAACCTTGCTGCATTAGAAGAGATTTTAGCACTGCAGACTGAAATTCAGGTGAAGGCGAGGGCACAGTCTTCAAACCTTCTTGCAGAAGAAAAGTATCCAAATATCAGAAAATGTGCCACATCTTTGACTGCAATGTTTGGCTCAACTTACTTGTTTGAATCAGCCTTTCCTCACATGAAGATTATTAAATCAAAACACCGTTCCACCATGACTAATGGCAATTTGGAGGCCTGTTTAATACTATACCAGAAGCTTATTATGCAAAACTGTCAGTGCAAGTCACAAGAACAAGAAAACCTAAATGCCCTGGTTATGGTATTGTTCTGGAGGTGTTTGAGTTTAATGAATTCAGAATTGAGAAGATGAATTCAGAGATACATGCAGTAGTAACAAACATTTGTAATGTATTTTATTTTTAAATTAAATGAAATTATTATTTTTTATATATATATATATATATTTTTTAGTTGGTAGATCTAATTGAGTTGGTCATTTAATAGTAGATCATCACACAAAAAAAGTGTGGGCACCCCTGCTTTCTACCTAGTATGGTCATGGCTGACAGAATATCATCTCTCCTATTAAACCAGCTAAAAAGTGCTCAATAGCCCAGAAACAGCATTAGAAAACATTCAATCCAGCATTAGCGTGGTCAACGCTTTAGGCTGCAAACACATCAGCTGTTAATGCTATAAGCGCTGTCTTGTTTCTTCTGTTTTATATCTCAGATAAGAGTTAAACTTGCCTGACTGCTGTGCTGGGCTCTTTTAGTGTGAGTCTGTTTAGCATGTTGAACTGATGTGATGTGATGAAGGTCTGTAGGAACGACTGACAGAGCAGCTGTTCACTTTCACACACTCTTTCGTCATATAAGTCTAGTTTCACCTTCAACAGCATTGCAGGATTACAGTATTGACAGAACATTCATCAATGGATTAAACCGATTAGGAAATAGATCTACATGAAAGTACCCTAAACTGAGTATACTAAGTGTATAAAGTGTGTTCTCTTGCTATTTGACATTTTGATGTTTCAATCCTGTCTTGTACAATTCCCACAGAACTTTCCTTTGATTTTCAAGATCTTTCTGCGTTTTTCAACATCCAGCTTTCAATTGTGGTTTTCAAATCTGTACTTAATTTAGAATTCCATTTCAGTGTTTCTGACTATAATTAAACATTTGTTATATTTTCTTTATGTTCTCAACTGGACATTTTGTCAGTTGCATGGTTTCTATTTCTGTAGCCCCTACTGTGAAGTCTTGTTGGACCAAAATCACAATCCACATAGCTTGTATGTTCTGATTGGCTTGGGAACAGATACTGTAAGATACTATTTAGGACTGCAAGATATTAAAGATAAATGCAATATGCAATAAGTAGGGTGACCACCTGCTTATGTCTCTGTTGTAGGACGTAGATGAGATTTTGCGGGACAAGTGTGAGAGAGATTTACCGGCTCTGTGACTGGTACTCAATTTGCCCAGGTTGACAATTTATTTTACTCTACAAGACCTATTTAGTCTGCTAAATATGTATAATGAACTGAGTAACATGCTATTTGGTAAAAAATCGCATTTTATACTAAAATAAATTTCCTTAAAGGGTTAAGGAACCTGTAAGACATTTGTTTATCAAATGAACACAAATGAAGATCTTTTTAATGAAATCTGAGAGCTTTCATTCTGCCCCTCCATTGACAGCCTACGCAACTACCACTTCCAAGCCCCAGGAAGGTAGTGAAGACATCATAAAAGGGTTACACTTTATTTTAAGGTGTCATTGTTACAGTGTAATTACATATTTAAGTACTGAGTAATATTAATTAACAACATGCACTTACTATAGGGTTAGGGTTTGGTTGAGGTTTAGTTGCATGTAATTATGCATTATTTACTGTTATTATGCTGAGTACATGTAAAATATGTAACAAGGATACTGTAAAATAAAGTGTGACCCATAAAGGAATCCATGTGACTCCAGTGGTTTAACCTCAGTTTTATAAAGCGACGCGAGTACTTTGTTTGAGCAAAAACAAACAAACAAACAAAAAAATGACAATTATTTACAAAATATCAATCTCCAGTGTGCGTTCACAGGAGCACCACGACACATGCGTGTTTGTGTTTACACAAGAGCAGATGTTGTTCTGTGAAAGCGCGTTTGTAAATAAAGTGGTAAATAATGTTTTTTGCGCAAAAAAAGCACGCGTGTT
Source organism: Leuciscus leuciscus (assembly GCF_965113295.1). Classification (NCBI taxonomy): domain Eukaryota; kingdom Metazoa; phylum Chordata; class Actinopteri; order Cypriniformes; family Leuciscidae; genus Leuciscus; species Leuciscus leuciscus. The sequence goes on along the minus strand of NC_138728.1, from coordinate 18,710,178 downwards.
ACGTCACAAAATTGAGGTTAAAGCACTGGAGTCACATTTATTTTTTTAATCATTTATCACATTTATCACATTTACTTTAATGATGTCTTTACTCTCTTTCTGGGACTCGAAAGTGGTAGTTGCGTAGGCTGTCAATGGAGGGACAGAAAGTTCTCAGATTTCATTAAAAAGATCTTCATTTGTGTTCCAAATGTGAACGAAAGTCTTACAGATTTGAAACGACATAAGGGTGAGAAATTAATGACAATTTTCATTTGTGGGTGAACTAACCCTCTTAGTAGCAACTTTATTAGACTATGCAATATTAAATGCGTTTTACTTGTTTCAGTGCATCTTGAACTCCTGGCAGGCTTGATCAGGATGTTCTTATCCAGTATGTGTCTAGATGAAGTCCTGGCTGGAGTAGCTGTATTTAAAGACTTTCAATGAGGCCCACACTGATTCCTTTGCCCTGTCCAGTCCTCCTCAGCGGAGTCCTCTCTATGATTACATTGGCTATTTTCCCTGCTCTAGCTAGAACACGACGGCTGCGCAAATGGATTTTTAAACACCAGTCACAATTTTTTTTAATAACATTTCTTGTGGTATTTTAATTTCAGGGACAATAAAAAAAACAATACAGACATAATTTGAATGCGGGACACTTCTGCTTATGTCTTGCACAATGCAGGACAAAGCTCCTATTTTGGGATGTGGTCACCCTAACGATAAGTTGTTAAAGAATTAGTTCACCCAAAAATGAAAATTATGTCATTAATTAATTACTCACCCTCATGTCATTCCAAAGCCGTAAGACATTCGTTAATCTTCGGAACACAAATTAAGATATTTTTGATGAAATCCGAGAGGTTTCTGAACCACCCATTGGCAGCAACGTCATTGCAGTCAAGGCCCGGAAAGGTAGTAAAGACATTGTTAAAATAGTCCATGTGACTTCAGTGGTTCAATCTTAATATTATGAAGCGATAAAATACTTTCTGTGCGCAACACCCCCCCCCCCAACAATATGTTCCACGTCATTCACACAAAAAGTATTCTCGTCGCTTCATAACATTAAGGTTGAACTACTGTAGTAACTACTTGTTAATGTATAACAATCACTCAGTAAGCCATTGCAATACATATCATGATATGTACATTTACGATATTTCAATAATTTTAATATATTTTGTACAGCCCAATTACTATCAAACCATGTTAGAACACAGAATTGTGCTTTATTCGTCAGTGGAGCTGGTGTGAATCTTGTCTGCATTTAGAACAGGATCATAGAGTTTTATCAGCAGCTAATGAATAATTTTACAGCAACACAGTCTTGTTGAGGAGAGCAAATGTTCTTTCATGTTTAGATGTTCCTTTGGTTTCTACTGAGGTAAATATACGCCTATAAGCGTGATCTGAAATGTTTCCAAACCTTAAAGTCTCTCACCTGGATATTAAATTTCAGAGTGATCTGCCCTATTTGCATTGATTTTTTTTTAGATGCTTCTGCATGTGGAGACTCAGTTTGCAGCTTGTAATAATTGGTGCTGTTTTGTTGGCTAATTGGGCCACAAATTTCAGTTCAATATGAAGCTTTTTGACTGAATCACGCTGTTGAATAAATTGCAACAGACCTAAAATTACTGTTTTTATTTCAGACCGATGAAAATATGTGCTCTTGTGGCTTTTTCTCTTATTAAAGACACGCTGTGTCTTCCTGATGAAATCTTGATGAGGTTTAGGTGGGTTTGTTGTGTTTATTTGGGCTCATTTTGTGCTTCCTACATTCACCTGGACTCAATATTCCTCACATATTCTTCTTTAATATCTTGCAGTCTCACTCTTCTTCCTGTTCTTACTTCCTGCACCTAGATCAAACAGCACTGAATTTTAACTCCCAATGCAGCATAGAGAAGTCAATATGGGGTCACGACTCCTGATTGTCAGTTTCTTAGACAAAGACACACTCAAACTTCACAGAAACCAACAAAAATTATCTTTTAAAAATATCCTGAAATAGTGAACAGCAGAATGTCGACCCTCATTCACCACTGAGCTTTATTAAGCTCAGGAGCACATGAGGCTGAATATGAGGAGAGAGGGAAGCGTTTGGGTCTGTGTGTTTGTGTGTGTGTGTGTGTGTGTGTGTGTGTGTGTGTGTGGTCATGGTAAAGTGGAGAGACTCGTTCTCGGTCCACAGCACCCCTGACGCCCTGCGGTCTGCTCTCACATCTGAGCTCTTAACACAGGCAGCGGGGCAGAAGAGAGCAGCCCTTCATGGAGCTACAGTGGTGCCTGAGGAGAAAAGCCTCCAGAGAGGGTCAAACAGATGCTCTCAGCTCTTCTCATTATCACACAGTTCACTCCACCTCTCATCTCACACATTCACCTCCGTTTTCTCAAACTATCAGAACTGCATCTGAACATTTGCCACAATTGTATGGCTCAGAGTTGCTCGTTTATTGCTCAGTTGTCCTAATGAAGTACTAGATCTGTTCTATTTGGACTTGTCTCCATTGGGAGACCTAAAAATGAAAACAAATGAGACAATGAGACAAAGAGTATAGAACTATTAAAAGAATGTGGACAGCAGCTCCGATCCTTATCTTATTTAATGAGAAATGTTTCAGTTCATATTGAGATCTCTGACTTTTGAGTGCAGACTGGCACTATATATGGATCAATCTAAGCACAGATTGAGACATTGCGGATTTCTTTTTTTCGGAAACCTGAGAAGAGCAGGAAACTTAAGGAAACTGAAGAAAACCCACGTTTATCTGTAAGGATTTGTCTTCTCTCAGTGAATGAGTTGTGTTATCATGTAACGTAATGTCCTGTCCGTTTCATAACCCTTTTTTATTTAGTGCCCACGTCATTCACAGACTCACACCTGTAAGCGTTCCTCACACTAACACATTTCCAGTCTCTCTCCTCACAGTGCATCAAATCCACTGTGTTCCCGTTCTTAAACTGATAACACAATCAATCGCAATTTCAGCCAGTGTGAGCCACTATAAGCGCTATTACGGCTCCAGCTGGAGCGCCCAGCTAGTATCAGCTCTCTCTAATGATGTCTGCGGCCCATTCTGCTCTTCCACAAATCACAGCTGTTGAAATGGAGAGAAGTCTTTAGAGGCGAGAGGCAATAACTGTGAGAAGTGGTCAAATTCAGGTGCTCACTACAAATCAGAGCGGCACCCGAGCACAACGGAGGGACACAAACATTTTTTTCTTCTTGACTCTCTCTCGAGAGTGTTGAGGACCGGAGCGATGGGTCGGGTGGAATTATTATAACACAGATCAGTGAGCTTCAGACATCGTCCTGTAACACTCCAGCAGTTTTCTGCTCTCCGTTTGCTATTCGTCTTTATCAGTAATTGGAAGAGGAGGAAAGGCGAAGCTGCTTGTTATTGGACTTTTTGTCTCTCTGCTGACGTCGGGATGGAAAGTGTACGAGCGACAGAAATAGAAAAATATTCAAAACCGTGAACTTGCACTTTAATATGTGTGACTGTGAAATTATCAGCAGAGACAGCTGGGAAGACACAGCATATGTAGCAAAGCGCCAAGGGGTTGTTGAACGGAAAGTAAAAGAGTTGAGTGACTCTGAGAAAATTCCCTCAGTTCCAGTAACTATAAAACTGCATCGTCAGGCGCTTCCACAGCAGCGTGTTCAGAAAACACACAACGTGCCTCAGGAAATGTATTGTAGGGATAATTAATAGTTGCTTTTCTTTTGGTACTTCCTGAAAAAGTCCATGAAAACAATGTGCTGTTTTTGAAGCAACATATTGTTTGTTTGGCTGCTTCATTTTTCTCTTCCTCATGGCACAGCATGTTCCTTTCTTCTTTTATTCCTGCCAAACTTGATCTTGAGATCTTGAATAAATAGTGTTTTTTGGCTCTTGAATGTGTCCTGACAGATTGGAGTAGCGCCTCAGTTCATGTGGCATGTAAACCGATCATCTCTTCATACTAGTTATAGCACAAAGTAAGCATGAATGAACACCAGAAGGTATGTTATTTCAACCATGGAAAGACGTCAATACACACCGACGTTAATCTACTAACTCTTCTGCCTGGTTTGTTTGTGGGACAAAATGGTGGTTTCGGCGTTATTATTGGTCAGATCACGTGTCAATCAAACTCCCAACGACTGGTGAATCGAGCCTAAAACATTCATAAACCCAAAACATTCCCACATCAAAATAAATATAGCAAGTGTAGAGGACAATAGCCGAGCTTCTTGATTGCTATTTTGCTATGAACATTCATTAAAAAACTCAAACCAGAGCCAAATAAACATTTTGACCATCACAAGACACAATACATTTAGATTTTTACATTTTCAAGATAAATTTGTGGTATTTGCCTAAGTTAAATTTGTTGCTATGATGCTATGATTGCTAAAATGTCTTGAATGGGTAGAATGCTGCAGTGTGGTTACTAAGGTGTTCTGAGTGTTTGCTAGCATTTTGCTCTGCATTTGCTAAATAATTTGCTAGCATATTTCTATGTAGTGTAAACACTAGGTTTGTTTTGAAGGTGAGAGGATGTTTCCAGGGATTTCAACACCCTACATTTTGGCAGACAAATTTCGGCCACAACAACACATTCTGTACACCTCATTAGCACTCAGTGGGTAACTAGTGATTCCCTTTAAAGTTTCCACCCTAACCTCACTGTTGACCTTTGGCTAAATGTCATTGTTGATAGTAGAGGAAACAACATACAGTAACAACTACAGTAGCATATAATATAGCTTGTTTATTTCCCGGAGAAACCAGATCAGATTTGTTTCTGGAAATTATTGCTGATTCAACTTCACATTTAATCCTGCTGAAAGTCAAGTGAGATGTTGGATGTAACCTGCAGAGTGTGAGTGTGTCAATAGCCATTAAGTCTAATGTCTGCTGGTGATTCTTCACTTAAGAGCAGGTCTGAGATCAGATCCGTCATTATAGAGACTCTCAAACCCACAACACTTCAGTAAAGATGAGCACTCGACTATAAGAGCTGAACTAAAGAGGTGAAAGTGTCTTCATCTCGTAAGAGTGAACAATATGTTAAATATATTAAATCAAAAATACTTTAGATGCTAAACATTTTCAATGTGGTAAACACTGCTCATGGATGAGATTTTCAAGACATACAGTATCAGCAGTTCTTTACGTAAAACATTAAAGGGACATTTTCTGCACTTTTGTAGCATTTTGTTTTGTTGAAGTCTATGAAGTCCTAATGATGTCATTTTCCACTGTAGCCCTTATATATAAACAACATATTCTTGCTACTGTACCTTCCTGAATTATGATGTTAATGACCTGGGTTATGATTGGCTAGACTCCACGTACCACCATAATTCACTTTTATTAGAGCAAATACAGTGTGGGTGTAGATATGTAAATGTGGACATTCGTATACTAATGAGTTCATCTCATAGTGCCATAACGACGATCATAACGATTGAATCAGAGTTTCAATAAATGATCGTGATGAACTGAGGAAGGAGTTTTATGGTCATTAACCCAACACTCATATTTCATATCAGCAAAAATGTGTCTTTTTTATATATTTTAATAGCATGATGTCTTTTTGTCAAATGTTCAGAATATCAGAATCTAGCAGTGGAGACTCTCACTGTAAAGTGTCTCCGAGATGCTGAAATCTTCCCCCTGTTTTGATTTTGTACATGTGGAAGCAGATTCAATACATGCGGCTGTGTGTGTGTGTGTGTGTGTGTGTGTGTGTTGAGTTGACATCATGACTTCAGAGACCCTCCTCTCTCCTCAACAAAGTTTTCCTCCCTTTCCCGAGACTGTTTGATCATGAACTTAAACTGTCACTTTTTCAAGTCAAAGAAAAAAAAGAGTGAGAATTTGAAACATTTCTCTTGCTTTAACTCTTTTCTCTCTCTCTCTCTCTCTCTCTCTCTCAAATAGAAAATGGCGAAGTTTAGGGGAATTCTCAGTAGCTCTGTGTGTTTTATTCGTACATGACTTGTACATTTGTTTTACGTTTCTTCATTAAATTCAGTCACTCTGCCAAATGAACTAGTCAGTGTTGATCTGTTTGTCTTCAGATCTACAATCTCAGGGGAAGTTTTGACGTGACCTCAGCCAGTCGAGAGCTGTCATTTTCCAGACCGGTTAGTCATTGGGCTCTGGTTTCCTTGTTTTGTCACGTCTTTCAGAAATGTCACATTTTTAAAAATAGAATGAAAAGAAAAATGCAGCACTGAGATGCTTTTCCTAACACATTCAGCACTGAGAGCAGAACGTGAAAGCAAAGAGAAAACGTCACTTCACTAAACTGTATTTGAATGTAAACTCTGCAGCATCCTGATTTAATCAACTAAAATTTCAGTAGCTTTGAGAAATGCCAGCTGGCAGAAATCCTAAAGGTTGATTCATGCTTCTAGTTTCCCACATGGACACTTCGATTAGATGAGGACAAAATTACCCAAAACTACAGTGAACATACTGTTGTGTTGTTCAGTTATCTGTCTGTCCAAATACAGTAAAGCATAACAATGAGTTCAAACACCAGTTAGTCAAGTCATCAAAAATAAAATGATGAACTATTTTTCTCAAACCCATAATGTTAACAAGGGGGCAGTGAACTGGACATTTAACTTTGGGTTTAAAAAAAATAATAGATAAATAAATACACTGAATCTGAAGTTGATGCTAGATATTTATTATGTATTTAATCATGGAAAATGTTGCATTATGCTTGTAAAACTGAAGCAATATAATTAATTGAATGGTGACAGTTGTCCGGTCATCATCTAGAGATTTTAATGTCTTAAACTCAAGATCTCATTCACCCACTTTTTTATTTTATTTATAAACACTGTTATATTGTAAAGTGCCTTTGATCATGTCATTTAAGAGAAGTTTCGTGAACCGTCTAATGAAACAAATTGGGCCTGATGTTCCTACTGAGAATCAACTGCATAATATTGTTTGAAAATGGTCCTTGATTCACATGAGAGGATGAAGTTGCTAATAAACACACAGTTATTGTGTCCGTTTTGTCTCTCAGATGGACAGGAATGTGAATATGAGAGCCTTTGTGTGTACGAGGTCCATTTAAACACCCCAGTTTAAACGATTTATTACAAAGTGACAGATGTCATCTTATATACCTATAAGTGTCTATACTCAGTGCTGAAATTCCATTTACACCACAATATATAAATATATAATGTATATACTGTATTTTATGGCATAAGAAAAATAATATCCTAACAATAACCTTACAAGTAAAAGCCAGAATGACACAAAAAGAGGATGAATAAACCATCTTTTTACAAAATCGGTGCACAAAAATGGCCATTACAGGCACATTTTAAGCGAGATACAAAGAAAAGAGATTTGAGCTATTTTTGTGAAGCTTTTTTATGAATGTTTCTTGGCAAATTTCTAATGGCGAGTTTCAGGCTTTGGTGTCTTTGTTCTGTTTTGTTGGGCGAAATTCAAAAGCACATGAAAAGAAACTGCCAGCATTAGATAAAGACTGAAGCACAAACACACTCACATTATCAGGGTGTATAAAAGGCTTCGGCCAATCAGGGACTTTTCAGTTTCATTCAGTTTGAAGGCAAGTAAACAAAAAAAGTTTAGACAAATAATTTAGAGGTGAACGCAAGTGCAGTAATGTGACAGACATTTTCTCTTTGAGCTGCTGTTTTTTTTAGGGCTTTCAAACACAAAGGCTTCTCAAAAATATCTTATCTGGGCACGTAAACACACACATTGAGTAACATCGGATCTTCACTCTCCGACTTCAGCAGAACAAATGCTTGATAAACAAACCATCCAATCAATATCCTCCATTTATGACACATATTTGTTTCTCCTCGTATCCTCGTGCTCAGTAAAGCAATCTGTCTTTTGTTTACAGCCTTCATACGGCAGACGCTTCAGACGGTCGATGGTATTGGCAGACGCTCTAATTTGTTCACGCGGGTCGGGCGAGAGGCGTTTCAGACGTGAACAAACGCCTTATTGTTGAATTCTTAAACTTGATGAGTGTCGTTTGGATAAAGACACATTCAAACGCACTTAGTGAGTTTATATAATGTTTCAGTTAAACACTGTCGCTGTTGGATCTGTGTCTATGCGAGATCTTCTAATCTGTCACTGAATCTGAATGCACAGATCACTGAGGGTAATTCGCAGCAGGTCCGTCACGGCTTAGAGCCGAATGAGCTTCTCCGTGGCCTAAAACACAAGAACGTTCATTTGGACGGAGACGGCACAGTCAGCAGAGGATCTGCAGCACAATGAGAGTGAAGTGAATACTGATCAGCTGAAATCTTCATCAGTCACACACATGCTGCTCTCAGATCAGCTGCCGTGAGATTGAAGCTTTGGCTGGTCGAGATGGAGATGGAGATGGGAAACTGGGGTTGGTTTCACAGAGGTATTTTTCTCAGTGTTCACAGCTTGAATGATGTATCTGTGAATTCTGGATGAATTGAATCTGATTAATATTGCTCTCTCATTGGCTGTTTCTCTCTGAGTGCCATGGAAATACTGATGAGTCTCTGATCTGGACGGATCTCTGCTAATTGACTGGGATGTGAGCAGGATTTGGTGGATACCTGTGGATACTCTCCCACTGTGTAGCATTTCTTAAAAAAAGCCTCTCTTACATTGCCTTACAAATTCCCACAGGGTCTTAAACTATTTATTGCACTATTTTTTCCTTTTTCCAGTGTGGCTACATTTTGTTAGAGGTCAAGAACAATTATATATTTAGTAAGAGTAGTATATTTAAATTTTCCCTATAAAAACAAGTGTTTTGCTTGTTACTGTTAATAACAGTTAATTTTATCTGCATATCAAGTCAAGCTCAGTGCTTCACTGTTAAATATCCAATAAACAAACATGTAATATTATTAGCAACTGCACTTATTAATGCAAAACAATAGTAATTTTATGATTAAATTAACTTTATGATAAATTTTCCCCCAGCGCTACCAAATGAGGTGCTGACCCCACCATCTGTAGAATTTAGTGGCACCGGAGCTACTGCTCTCAAATGTTAGTCTGGAGCCCTGCAGAATGTTTAGAGTGTTTTCATAGTAGGTCTTTTGGTGTGGACATCAGAGTTCAGTTTGCCTGTCTGGTTTGAAAGCTGTTTCCAAAGTCTGCTTGAAAAAGTTTTTTTTTTTAATAATATATATATAAATAATTTTAGATTATTTTCGTTTTTTTCTAAAACTCAAACGATATATATATATATACTTTAAAAAATAGAGAGCCTCAAAACGATGGTGAATGACGTTAAAGAAAGATTTTTTATTGGGAAATTTTTTTTAAAAAAATTCTTAAAATGTAATATATAAAAAATTTTGAGTACAATATATAAATATAAGTAGTTTAAATAAAAAACACAACAAATTTATATAACAAATTCACAATAAAACCTAAGCCACCTAACCCATATACAATAATTTAACACTAAATAACACTACAGTAGCCTACTAATAACAGCAAAGTAGTCTGTATTCGTGGTATGCTACAAACCAGCTTTAAATTTCAGAAATTCTTTTCACATTTTTTGCCTTCTCTTGCCAAATACGATACCTCTCCTGACTTATTGCATGTCCTGCAAAAGGTGAGTGTTATTTTAGAATGCATCACCTTAAATGCCGCGATGCGAAACCCATCGTGGAAGAAGAACGCCGTCAACTGTGACAATGAGTGCTCAGGATCAACTGAAGGCTGGATTTTCAAAAGTACGTGAGGTTCACGGCTCTATTGTTGCAGTAAACTTGCATTTTCACACTAAACATGACGAAACAAATAACGAACTGTGATTGGTTGTGTTATGTCAGTCAGTCCTTTGGCTGATATTTTTATTCTTAAATACATGTAAGTGAATGTGTTTTGTCATTTAAGTAACCTTTATAATGATCATGATTCATGTTAGTTAATCTATAAAGCACAATGGGCGCCATACGCACCACAGTTCAGAGAATTATATCTTGTCAGGCTACAACACATCAATCCATCCACTTCTCCCGAAATAAATTAAAGTAAGTGGCTGGTGAAGTGTAAGAAGAATATTGTCAATTTTATAGTTACCTACAGTATGTGTATCTAAACACGTCATCAATTTATTTTTATTGCCGCTTCCATAGACATCAGTGTGTATTTTACAAACTATAGGCCTAAATGTTGTTTTGCTAGTACTTATGTGTAATTTAAATGTCTGAAACCTAAAATAAAGCTTATCTGGTTGAAAACACTGAATATTTGTGATGACACAGCGCTGAGAGCGTCTGTCTCTCTGGCTCAGCCCCAGCCAACGCAGATTTGAATTTAGAAGTTGATGATCATGCGATCTGAACATTAAGCACACCAGTGTGAACGAATGTACACACTCGTTCGTATACACATTGATCGTTCAAAGGGTTAACTAGCGATCACATGCAGTGATGATGTTTCTTATGTCCGTTTCGAAGAACCAGAAGGCAGATATTTCAACCGACAGCTGAGGCATTTAAGTGGCACCGAAATCTGCGTTTTGATTCGGTCTGGTTACATATCGGTTACTTGGGTTCGGTTCCAGTACCCAACCTTAATTATAAGTCAGGTTTAGAATGGCATGAGGGTGAGTAGATGTTTTATTTTTAGGTGAATTATCTCTTTAACACTTTTGCTTTGCAAACCCTGGTATTTCCTTCAGAAAATGCAAATGTAGTTGAACTCATTGCTGCTTGTCTCTGCAGAAATTGCCTTTGGCCAGCAGCTCACATTCTTCACACCTCTTGAAACCTCCTCAGGAGACTGAAGCAATTGTCATTCTGTGCTTGTTACGTTTCAGTACTAAAACAAAAAGGACAAAATCATGAGTAAAAAGTCAGTATTTTTACTGTCTGAGTAGCTCCTGAGCTCCAGTGCTAAACAGCTAATGCTAGCCTTCACTGTGACATTCCGTTTGATGACACAAACATTCTGCAGTTCAAACAAAGTAATACAATGTGAAAACAGATCAAAACAAGCGTAAAAACGGCCTCATATTGATGCTACATGTATACTTACTGAGACTGAATGAACAAACTCCATCTCTGCCGGTCCCAAGCCGTGGGTTTGAAACTCTTTTCTTTGTCTTGTTTGGATGTGTCATTCTGTAATCGGCAGAAATCTGTTTGCTTTTAGCGGCACACTGCAACAGCTCCTCTCCGACTTCACATTGACAAGAGGAGGATCAATCTGCTGCGACAAACCCACCGAAACTCTGACAAAGAAAGACTATCACCATGAAACTTCAGCTGTGCTTGTGCAGAATCTGAGAAAAAGGGTCCTCGACTCACAACTAAAAACACATCAACAGTGTCATGAAAAGAGAAGCGCATTTTTCAAACTAAAACATAAAAAAAAAGAGAATTTGCCCTTTGTGAAACATTGACAAGTTCAAACACTTCAGCAACGTAAACAGATTGACGACATCTGGTTAAAGTATATAACAGGAATGAAAGAAACTGATTTATAAAAAATTACAGTTTTTTCAAATTGCTTACATGCTAAAAGTGGAACTTGAGGCCCACTCTCAAAACTACAAACACATTATACGCTTTACACTCAGTTTGAAATTGAAAAACAAACTTTTTGCAAAACTCTAAACACTGTTCTCTACATTACACACATCATTCAAAACTAACAGCTCTTTTGTTTCATTTGGGAAACACTGCCATTTAAATGCCACACTCATATACTGATGGCCTACACCCAATGATCATGTGTGAAATTTTTTTTTGCTTCTTCTTCCCCAGCGCATGGAGCTGGTGGAGGTATTAACTCGAGCTGTGTCTAAGTTGAATATTAAATGGCCAGCCGAGAAACAAGGCGTTCATCCCAAGAGCCTTTTAGATGAACGTTTTCCTACAGCAAGCACAATACCTCCACCTAGGGGACTTCAATTCTTTCCTGACTCGCATAAAGAGTTATCTAAAACATGGAATAAACCTCATTCATTCAGAGTTTTTAGCCCTCAAGTTCACGTTTATTCAGAGTTTAAAGGGTTAAATGAATATGGTTATAGGACGATGCCAAAAGTAGAACAACCACTTGCTTCATATCTCTCTCCAGCATCGGCATCGTCCTTGAAGTCCCCAATGCTGCCCATTAAACCTTTAAAAACTTCAATGTTAGTGGGTAAAGCATATATGGCAGCAGGTCAGGCCGGTGCATGCCTTCACATCATGGCTATTTTACAAGCTTACCAGGCTGACCTGCTGAGGGACCTTGAGACTGGCGAGGGGGCGGGGCCTGACGTAGTTCGAGAACTGTGTCGGGCCACCGATCTGTCTCTTCGAGCCACAAAAGAGACCGCTCGTGCTATTGGGCGGTCGATGGTAGCTAATGTGGCTTGGGGCGCCTTGGGACGCAGCAGTTTCCAGCGAACTTCCGACTCCGCGTCCCCACGATTCTGCGTCAGATTCGCGCCCTCTGAGGAGGGTTGAAAGTCAGTCAGTTCGGTGGTTTCCTGCCAATATGCTCCAGGTCACCGAAGTGACAGCTCTTATTACACCAGAGACCAGCCTCGAGAGACTGGTTCCCTTAGTAGATTATCTGTCAGAGTGGAAGACTCTACCAAATATTTCTCAGTGGGTCCTGCATATAGTAGAAAAGAGGTACAGAATCCAGTTCGGTTCTCGTCCACCATGCTACAACGGGGTGTTACTCACAGTGGTACATCCAGACTGGCTCTGGTGATGGAACAAGAAGTGAAAGCGCTCTTAGCGAAGGAAGCCATAGAGCTGGTTCTGCCGGCCAGAAGAGATTCAGGGTTCTACAGCCGGTATTTCATTGTTCCAAAAAAGGAACCCAAAAAAGGGTTGCGTCCTATTTTAGATCTTCGTCTTATGAATCGTTCAGTCAAGAAGTTGAAATTCAAAATGCTGACGTTGAAGCAGATTGTGACTCAAATCAGATCTGAGGACTGGTTTGTTACGATAGATCTGAAAGATGCATACTTCCACAACACAGGAAGTTCCTAAGGTTCACTTTTGGGGGCAAAGCCTACCAGTATCGGGTTCTTCCGTTTGGTCTAGCTCTATCACCCCGCACGTTAACAAAATGTGTAGATGCAGCTCTAGCTCCGCTCAGACTACAGGGAATACGTATTCTGAACTATATAGACGACTGGCTTATCCTAGCGGGGTCAAAACTTCTGGTGGTTCGGCATCGAGATGTCGTTCTCGCACATATGAAGAAATTGGGGTTGAGATTGAATGCCAAGAACAGTGTACTTTCTCCAGTACAGAGGACCACCTTTCTTGGTGTCGTGTGGGATTCAGTGACAATGAGGGCCGTGCTCTCGCCTGCTCGTGTCGCTTCGATCCTCACAGTTGTAAAAGAGATAAAGCTAGGCCAGTCACTCACTGTAAAACAGTTTCAAAGGCTGTTGGGTCTGATGGAAGCCGCGTCCAACATTATACCGTTCGGCCTGCTGTACATGAGGCCCCTACAGTGGTGGCTCAAGACCACAGGGTTTTCTCTGAGGGGGAACCCACTCTGTATGATCAAGATAACACGGCAGTGTCTCCGTGCTTTGGTTTTATAGAGGAAAAATTGGTTCCTATCTCAGGGTCCAGTGTTATGAGCTCTTTGCCATCGAGTTTCGCTCTCGACAGACGCTTCTCTCATGGGCTGGGGAGTGGTAATGGAAGGCTGCTCAGCTCTAGCTCTGTGGAGGAGTCATCATCTTTCTTGGCACATAAACCGCCTGGAGATGATGGCGGTCTTCAATGCATTGAGATATTTCCTTCCAGACCTGAGGGGCCATCACGTGCTTGTTCGCACAGACAACACGTCGGTGGTCTCCTATATAAATCATCAAGGGGGTCTGCGTTCATGTCCACTATGCAAACTGGCGCACCAGATTCTCTTGTGGTCCCAAGGGAAGTTACTCTCCCTCAGACCAGTTTATATTCCGGGACATCAGAATATAGGAGCAGACATCCTGTCGAGACAGGGGCTGAGGCCCGGAGAATGGAGGCTCCACACCAAGGTGGTGGAGCACATTTGGGGAGTTTATGGCCAAGCACAGGTGGATCTGTTCGCGTCTCAGGATACGACGCACTGTCCACTTTGGTTTTCTCTCACGCATCCAGCCCCACTGGGTCTGGACGCCATGGTGCAGACGTGGCCGAGGCTACATCTGAATGCTTTTCCCCCCGATCGCTCTGCTCCCAGGAGTTCTGGAGAAGGTCCGCCAGGACGGAGTGAGTGTACTAACAGTAGCTCCATACTGGCCAAGCCGAGTGTGGTTCTCGAACCTAATATCCCTTCTCGACGGATCTCCCCTGGAGCTGCCGATCAGAAGGGACCTTCTATCTCAGGCGGGGGGGAGCAATCCTCCATCCTCGGCCAGAAACATTCAACCTGTGCGTCTGGCCTCTGAGGGAGCCCGACTCATAGATTCTGGTCTCTCATCTGAAGTTGTAGAGACCATACTAAACTCGTTTTCGTTGCTTGGTGTACAGGCCAGTCGGTGAATCCAGTTGACTGCACAATTGGTTCAGTGCAAGATTTTCTTCAAGAAAAGTTTTCTTCGGGGTTGTCCCCCTCCACCTTAAAAGTATACGTGTCAGCTATATCTGTCTATTACGTTCCTCTAGAGCAGGGGTGGGGAACCTTTTTCCTATAAAGGGCCATTTACAATTTTTTAACATTCTTTAAGGGCCATTGTAATGAGCAGGGGCGTTTCTAGGTTTTAAAAACATCAGGGGCTGAGCCCGAAACATCAGGGGCTGGGTAACAAGATAACATGATTCGATACAGAGAATAATGTAAATTTTAGGCCTATATGCAGGGGGCAGACTGGTTAAAAAATTCAGTCCTGGCACTGTAGCCACACCAGCCCACATTACCACACAGACACACACATTCAAATGTGAGGTAGTCCGGGGGGTTCGGGGGCATGCTCCCCAGAGAAAATTTTTATTTCTCTGACCTACATATGTGCATTTTAAGGTGTTTGAAGGCCAACATTTTTTGATGACAATAGCTTTAAAAGCATGTCAGTCGGCAGTAGCATAAATTATTTGTCAAGATAACAGATTCTTAAACATGAGAATGAGGATAAATGTTGAAATGAATGATCCACACTACAAAATGGAAATGCAAAATGTTTCTGCTTATTGTTGACAATACACAATCACATATTCCAAACAGGAATGGCCTTAAATGAGAAATCTTTCAAGGATTATTTTGCATAGATGTAAACTTTTCAGCATTAAAGATTGGTTTCAGCAACTTGTTTCTTTCTGAGTTAATCAATGTTCTGTCAGGTCCATTAAGTCAAGAACACACAGACAA
Source organism: Leuciscus leuciscus (assembly GCF_965113295.1). Lineage (NCBI taxonomy): Eukaryota > Metazoa > Chordata > Actinopteri > Cypriniformes > Leuciscidae > Leuciscus > Leuciscus leuciscus. Next base: position 18,694,855 of record NC_138728.1, on the reverse strand, counting down.
TAAAAATAATTTAAGAATTTTTATTGAATAGATTGCAAACAGGTTGATGTTCCTGAATTGAATTTGGCGGTATGGCTCTGTTCAGGGAGTCCTCTGACCTTTCATGAGCACCATGAAATAGCAGAGAGTCAGAGGACAGCAGCAGCATAGGGAACGCTCACAGTTTAGGACTGTGAGAGCTAAATTATCCCCCCGTGAACAGAGCAGGCAACATGACAAAGCAAAATGCCACGTTATGCATAAGGAGGAGCTGGGGAGGTGGCGGGCAGCAGTAGCGAGCAGCAAGCATGTATGAGCAAACTGAATGTGCTTTAAATAGGGCGCCTTGTTTGAGCTTGGCCATTGAGCAGCGAGGGGAGTTACCCAGCTAATGCAACTCAGCTGAAGCAGATCAGCTGGAGCAGATCAGCTGGCGGGACAGTGTTGAAGCAATGCATTAGCAGCGTCTTGACTACCTGGCCTGCCAGAACTGACGCTGACGCTCAATTTTTGGCACTATTAAATCAGTTCAATTAAGTTTCAATTGTTCACTCATAAAGACAGTCACTTGTCGCCACCTACTGGCTTAATGATGCAAGTTGCGCAAACACAGACAAGCGGAGTGATACAAACAGTGAAAAGGCTGATGCTGGTGAAATATTCAAACACATTCGAGGACCTTATATATATATATATATATAGGCTACATATCAGAGTTAAATAGGAATACATTGTAATAATGTTAATCAAGCAGACTAATTCACATGACTGCGCAGCAATATTTAAGCTCATTATACAAAGGAAATAATACAGATCTAGACAAATTGGGTTGCTTATAGTTAAAATATATATTTTTTAGTCGGCCACACATTCTACTTGCTGTCGGCCACTCATTCCACTTGCTGTCGGCCACTTTTAGTCGGCCACTCATTCCACTTTAATACGCAAATGACAAAACGAAAGTAAAAGCAGCAGCCCCTCGTGGACGACTACCACACACACGCACACACACACACAGTCGTGTGATTTAGTCTGCACACACACACAAAGTCCATGTCTGGTCCTCCGCTGTCTTCGTTCCGATCCTTTTATGCGCCCCGAAGCTGATCAGTGAGAAACTTGAAACCGGTACGGCGCGCGAGCCCCCGAAGCTCATCCGTGAGAAACTTGAAACCGGTGCGGCGCGCAGGTGACTCATTAACACTCACGCTACTGGCCTCGCCCTGCTCTCACGGCTCGTGGACTCGTGCTGCTTGCCACTTTGCCTATTTTGTGTTTTCTATCATAGGAAAAGTAATTGCTGCGATTTTTGTTTCTGAATTTTTTTTAATTTTTTTTTGGGGGGGAGGAATTGACTCGCGGGCCGCATCAAACTGTTTTGCGGGCCGGTTACGGCCCGGGGGCCGGACGTTCCCCACCCCTGCTCTAGAGGGTGCATCAGTGGGGAGACACCCATGGGTAACTCGCTTCCTCCGTGGTACTTTGAGGTTAAGGCCTGCGGCACGCTCAAGGGTGCCGACCTGGGATTTGGCCATTGTATTAGAAGGCCTAGCCATGGCCCCCTTTGAGCCCATTGAAGAGGTGCCAGAGAAATTTCTCACATTAAAAACTTTGTTCCTTCTGTCTATCTCTTCTCTTAAAAGAATTGGGGATTTACAAGCATTGTCGGTTGCTCCCTCGTGTCTTGAGTTTGCGCCTGGTATGGTGAAAGTGTTCCTGTTTCCAAAAGAAAGATATGTGCCTAAGGTCCCCACTAATGTGGCGGGTCCAATAATGTTGCAGGCTTTTTCTCCGCCTCCATTCCAAAACCAGGACCAGGAGAAATTAAACTTACTTTGCCCAGTTAGGGCTTTAGATGCGTATGTCCACAGAGCTGCCCTGTGGCGCAAGTCTGATCAACTGTTTGTGTGCTTTGGGTCCCCGAGTAAAGGGAAGCCCGCATCTAAGCAGACTTTGAGTAAGTGGATAGTTGAGGCTATCTCACTTGCATATGAGTCGGCCGGTCATCCTTCACCACTAAAGGTCCGAGCCCACTCGACTAGGAGTATGACTGCTTCTATAGCTCTATTGTCAGGGGTTTCGCTTCAAGAAGTATGTGATGCGGCAGGGTGGTCCTCTTTTGTACCCACTTTTGTAAGGTTTTATAACCTGGATGTGGTTTCTACTCCGGGTTTTCGGGTGTTTCTAGTATAATGTGCATTACGATTTCACATATACAGGCACTTGAGGACTATGGCGACGTGGGTATTCAGTTCCCGCAGCGTTTGACGCAGCGCGAGTTCCCTTGAAAGGGAACGTCTCAGGTTACATACAGTATGTAACCATGGTTCCCTGAGAGGGAATGAGACGCTGCGTCGCTTTGCCATACTCCCGGCATGCCTGTGACCAACTTGTTCGACCTATCAGAAGCTGACATTGTTTGGTTCAGGGGTGCTTTATAGTTTCCTGGTCAATGACGTCACCCGCCTATGACATCTCGTCACGCCATTGGACTGATTTCATGAGTGCTTCATGACGCGATCACGCAGGGGCGTTCCCGCAGCGCTTGACGCAGCGCGAGTTCCCTCTCAGGGAACCATGGTTACATACGTAACCTGAGACGTTTTCCTTACCGGCCCCGGTGACAGCAAAAGTTTCTTTCATGTGTACAAGGGCACTTGAAACAGATTGCTGCTCACAACGCTCGCTTGTGGCTTCTTCTCGCAAGCCTTTAGAGTTCATGTGTAGCAGTGTGGGATGCAGTCGAGAACATTCTTGACATTGAGCTTTCTCTTTACAGCTGCTACTCATATGACCATGTTTCAAACATGCAAAACACAGACCTTTGCTTCGCAGGAAGTCAATCTTTTCCTTGTGCGGCTTGCTCTTGAGTTTTCTGCAGACTGTGAGACTGTGTTGCTCTCCCTTGCAATAAACACAAGGCTTGCTGTTTGCATCCGCTAAGACATTTTGTGTTTTTGGCGTTGATTGTTTGTCATTTTCAGTTTGGGAGGAGACAATGGCCGCTGTGAATACTTTCTTTGGTTTGAGTGTCTCTGTGTATTTTAGGTGTGGTTTCTGTTGTACTGGTTGTTTTGGCCTGGTGGTGGTTTCTTGTATGTTCCCATAGAGTGTTTTTTCTTGTAGGTCGCACGCAGACTTTCTCCAAGCTTCTTTGAGTTTGTACGGCAGCTTATTAGCTAGTGCCTTTATGTTTGCTGTGTTATCCAAGTCTTCCATGTAGCTTATATCAGTCATTGTGTTGCAGCAGCCTGTGAGGAACAATGCGAAAGACTGCAGTGCAGCGCCATCTTCTGACTTGATTGTAGGCTTCTGCAATCTTGTTGTCATCACTGTAAAACTCCTTCAGCATTTCTTTCGCTTTAGCATAACCTGCTGAGGGTTCCATGTGAATGCAGCTTTTTACCAACTCATGTGGTTGTCCACTTGTGTACTGCAACAAAAACTGTAAGCGATCACGACTGTCATCAGTGCGATCTTCAACTCCGTGTTCAATAGATCTGATAAAGGATTTATACTCAAGCGGATCACCCTTGAACGTTGGAATGGTGAGCTCAGGGAGTAATGTGGCTTTGTGATTCTTCACAAGGTACTCAGTGACGTCAACTTGCTGAGAGACTATCAAGCACTGGTCCATCATTGAGGTCCATGTTCGATGCAGGCAGGGTTCTTTGCAGCCTTGCTAGCTGAACCTTGTTTTCAAGGTTGGATGTAGGCGGGGTGTGCTGTGTTGGTTGTTGGTAGGTGGTGTTCACCTTTGTTTCAGAAATCTGTTCATTAGCTTCTATACTGCTCTCGACTCCTTGTGTGCATTCATATTTTTGCAAAACTTCCATTTTTGCATCTGACTCTGCAAGAGCAGTCTGCAATGCATGCATCTCCTTTCTAGCCTTTATCGCAGCCTCTATTCGTTTTTGCTCAGCCTCAAACTCCGCCTCTCGCCGCTTTTCTTCTGCTTGCACCTGAGCTTCCCTGCATCTTTTTTTCTGCATGCCAATCTGCTTCTTCTTTTTCTATGGCTAGCTTCTCTCTTAAAGCTGCAGCCTTTGCCTTTAATGAAGCACCCTCCATGTCTGCCTTTATTCTGACTGAAGATGATGATGACACACTTCCACATCGTGATCCGGGTCTGCTTGAGCGTTTCGTGGTGGTTTTTGATGATGTTGACCTACTATCTGTTGGCATTACGTGTTCTCACACTCTTCAGCCTGCTCAGAGCGTTTCATGACATCTTTCATCCATTCCTCACATTTCCAGAAGAAATCATTTATTGACTTATTTTTAAGATCAAACCAATTCTTTTGATTATCCAGGAATTCTTCTTCAGACATAAATCTTCTCAAACCAGAATTTAAGTCGGAAAATTCTTGCTGCAAACCACTGAAGTCCACACACAATTTATTTTTAACAATGTCGGCGTTTGCATCATCTTCCATTAATTGCTCAATATGCTTTATCATGCTCGTTAGCTGGGATAACTTATACCTGCGTGCATGGAATTGTCTAGACTTGTGTTCTTCCACAGCCTTCTCAGTCATTTTTACTGTCTTGTTCATCCATAACAAACGAATGTTTCCACACTTAATTAGTGCAAATGTCAAAACCGTAGGGTGAGCTTAACACACACACAATGCGTTCCACTTCGTCGTTCAGCCGAACGGCGTCCTTTTATTTACATGCGAATAAAGGTAAAAATGCGATAACAGTCCTCTATTCCCAAAATATCACCAATGTAGTATAAATGCACTCTAAATTATCCACACACATTTTAGATAACTACACAATTAACTCCTTGCATTACTGTAAATATTAACTGCATCAACCTGTAAATACTGTAAATATTCCCTTCAATTTCCTCCACAAAAATGAATCATGTAAATGACTATTTAACTCATAAATTAAAATTATGTATCAGTTAACTGCATTTAGGCTCTATATACATATACATCTATATATATATATATATATATATATATATATATATATATATATATATATATATATATATATATATATATACATACACACACACACACACACGCACACACACATAGCGCTTTAGAAATAAAGTTGACTTTCTGACTTGGCTTGTATGCATATTCAGTGTGTGTGTATGTATATATATGCTTTTGCTTTTGCATGTTGTGTGTGTGTGTTTTGTGGTTTGTGTGTAGAGTTTCAAGAAATTGAGCCATAGTTTCAGAAATTGTGTCTAAGCAGTTTGAAAAAACTGTAATGAAAAAAGGAGAGAGAGAAAGAGAATATGTGGATGGATGGATGGATGGATGGATGGATGGATGGATGGATGGATGGATTGGATGGATTGGATGGATGGATGGATGGATGGATGGATGGATGGATGGATGGATGGATGGATGGATGGATGGATCGATCGATCACTGAGCACCTGTGCACCCATCATGCTTGAGCACTTTCAGGCCGTGAGGGATTGTGGGTCCAGAAGGCTGCTGACAGAGTGAACGAGGAAACTAGCGTGAAATGGAGCAAGAGTCTGGAAGAAAAGGTAAAAAAATGAAAAGGACAAAAACCGGCCGGTTCAGTGTATGTCAAGCTGGTGAAATTCAGGCTCCTTGTTAAATATGTATGAGAGTTTTGAGGGAAAGAAGCTATTTTAGCTGTTTGACTTCTAGAGCGACTCCAATGCCACGATTCACACTGAATGACTTTGACATGGACCTGCTGTTAGTCTGAAACACTGAATCCAGCACATCAAATTCAACTTACAATTTCATTTTTATATAAGTGGTGTGTGTGTGTGTGTGTGTGTGTGTGTGTGTGTGTGTGTGTGTGTGTGTGTGTGTGTGTGTGTGTGTGTGTTGTATTTCCTACTACAGTCATGCTGTTCAGTTATAGTTGTTCTCTTACTAACAAAAATAAGCAACTTGAAGCTATTTATAAGAATCAATATCTATTTAGTACAATTGTCAGAGTTTAAAATGTATTTAATGCACAAAAGCATTAGCCTGTTTACCCAGCACAAAAACAATCTCAGTTTGGATGATAGCATCGAACGTAAACGCATGAGAAATGTGAAATATAAAAATGACTGTCTGCGGAACACAAAATATTACATTTTGAAGAATGCTGGTTACCAAACAGTTTAGGTTATTATTGACTTCCACTGAATGGACATAAATGATGTAAATGTGAGTAAATGATGACAGAATTGTACATTTTGGGTAAATGATCCCTGTGAGATGATTAAACTGAATCATGAATAATTATTTTGAAACGGTTCACTGTCAGTTTAAATGAACTGGTTCACATAAATGAATCAGGTTTGAGATGAGAGAAAATATTGTCAATCTAGATTCTAATCAAAACATTTGTGTTTGTGGAACGAGGAACTCATTCATTCAAATAGATTTCTGGATGGGCTGGCACTATCAATTATTTTTCCAATAAATTTAACTATCAGTTATTTTTTTCAGATTAATCGAATAGTCTAACAATTATTTTAATAACCAATAATTTACCAATAAATAATAACCATTACTAATATGAACTTTTACTCAATGATGTTATTTATCACAAAAGATGAGGTTTATGCATATTATGATAAGGCTTGCTATGGCTGCGCAACTGCGTTCCCAGTCATTTTAGGAAATTTACAGCAGCAATCGCTTACAAGTGTGAATCCTGAAATGTTTTGTTCATTCAGGAGATTAAAGTACTGTAGCTGCTTGAATATGTTCAGTCAGATGATCAAACAGCTGAAGTCACAACCGCATTCTAACTAACCATAATGACAATATCAAACATGGCGGTGTCCATTACACTGTGAAGTCTTACAACGATAAACAGTGCATTATTAAATAAATGAGTCCAATTGAGTGGTGAGTTTATTCATTAGATATTTTAAATAACCAACAACAGCATTAAATGCTTTGTAACTGGTTGCAGAGAGTATGTTTGAGCCACGCATCTCGCACCCATGGCAGCTCACTGTAATAGTCCAAATACTTGTGCCGCCGTCTCGTAGTTTTGAAGTAAGAGATCCCCAGAATGCTTTCTTTCAGAAGCTCTTGCATAGAAGTTGTGCTGCTGTGGTGTGGTTTGCCATTTCAGTTTTACAGAGCGTGCTCCAGACATTAGATCGGACTCGATTTTGATGTATTAGTGGCTGGTTTTCAGCATGCCATCATTGCGGAACATAAACAGCGTGACGAAGCGATGCATTCCACGTAAATCGATTAATTTACGATATCGATTACGTCGACGAATCGTTCCAGCCCTAGGCTGTGATCTACCAGCTCCATCTAGCTAGGCCAAGATGGTCTGACAGGTCAAAACCAGGTCCAATAGCTAATAACCAAGCTGATCAACCATCTAAACCAATCACAAAAAAAAAAAAAATCAGTTATAAACCTTAAGCTGGTTTTAACTGGACCTTCCAGCTGAGAAAAAAAAGAAAAGAAATGGTGGCATCAGGTCTAGTTGGTAAAGACTTGTGATTTGATTCATTGCAAGCAACATAAACCAGAGCAGATTTCCCCATCATGACATTTGACATATCCAATAATAACAAAAACCTAGACCTAGTTTAATCTGACAAACCTGCGATATCATGTCTTGTTAATTTAATGATGACAGAAAATCTCAGATGCCTCAATGTGAACTCACAAAGACAGAAATTAAACTTGGAGTCGGAGGATAAATATTTGGAGTGGCTCTTGAGACAAACGCTGAGTGAGGAGGGCGACGAGACTCATCGCCAGGGTGAGAAAGAACCCTGTTTTCAGAGCACGTATTTGACAATCCCCCGGAGTGAAGAGCGATCTGGAGAGGTCTATTATTGTTGTAGAGGAGTGGGTAAACACGAACAACACTCGTTCACAGCCATGAAAAAGATGAGATGACACACACACATATGCAGGAATGAGAGTTTCCTTTGAATCAGTGTCTTAATCTTCAAGTGAGGACGAGACACAAGCCTAAACATGCAGAACCAAACCGTTTATGTGCGCTGACCGCAGTAGAGCTGTCAAAAGCCACGGGAGCGAGACGAAGGTTTGACCCTGTCGACCTCCAGAGACCCTCAGTGACCCTGAGCCTGGAAACGGACAGGCGGAGAAATCCACAGTGAAGTCCACAAAACTTTCTGCTCTGTAACTCAACAGCCGCTCTCCTAAGAGAACAGAGGCCAGGTCACATCACTCGCAAAGACAAGAGGACTTGACAAGTGAGATGGAGAGGAAAACACACAAAAAACTGATTCAGGAAAAGAGGAGAGGGAAGGGATGAGGAGCACTCGAGAGTGAGAAGGACAAGAGCTCTTGAGAGGGACATGCTAATGAGAGACGGGACACGGAGAGGGAAGAGGGGCAAAAGTGAGAGAGAGAAACATATGGACGAGAGTCTCGCAGATGGTGGAGACATGAGACACAGAGAAGCCAGATTGATCTGCTCACGTGTGTGTGTTTCAGTAATAATCAGGCCACACACTTTAATAAAATACTAATGAAACACCTCTTGAAGATGGTTAAGAGGTGTTACTTCAACTTATGCCAGTTTTATGTATGTGTTTCTCTTTTACCTTAAAAAATGGTATCATGTCTTCATTATTTATGTTTGCCAGTTTTCATTTGAGTGTTATTCTTAGATATTATTGTTTAACTGTTATCCCAGTCAAGGACTTTCAGGCTTAAACTATGAAACATCATTATACAAATAAAAATGTGAATTACTGCATATTGTAAAACTGTGATTAAATTTTAATATGGATTTAGACAGGTAAATATAATTATTATTTAGACAATTTATAATTCTTTTTTGTCCTTCCATTGTGACATAATTTCCATAATAAAGTTTAAGTTAGCGTACCTCTTTAGCAAGGAGACAATAGTGTCAGTAAAGAACTTGAGATGTGTGTAGAAAACTAAGAAAAATAAAGGTATATCTTGTGAGCAAAATATATTTCTTGTGTGTCTTTTCCAAACAAACTGTGGGGAGAAAAAAGTGTGAAAATATTTTTTTGTGTATATTTCGGACACATAAATGCTAGCTCTGAAATTAGCCTTAGAAATACAAAGGAGTTTGCTATTTTATGGCCATTTTATTATTGCTGGAATGTAGTAGCAGTGGGTCATCCGTCCTGCAATCTGTTCGGCAGATCGACGTGCAAATCTGACGTCTTCTAAATGACACGTCGAGATTTGATTTTAAGGGAAAAGGTCAGTGAGGACACAGACAGGGATCAGAGAAACTGAGACAGAATTAACACAAAACTAGCAATTAACTCCCAGAATAATGTCACAGCGCTCTGAGTGTCAGTTTATAAGACAGAGAGAGAGAGATAGACAGAGAGAAAAGAGGGTGAGACTGATATATAGCCCTGTAACGAGAATTTTGAAGAACTACAGACACTTAATATGATCTCAGAGAAGATGATAATAGGAATATTTGTAGCCCAAGGCAACAGTCAAGCTAAGCAAGTATGAAATAGTTCATTAGAGTCAAAACAAAAGACCCTCGAGGAGAACGACCACAGCGCCACGTGTGAATTCATCGTTTGAGACAAGAACTGCAGAGGTCAAGTGTTATTTGGGCTAATCTGAGAGAAGACTATCTCTGCTCATATCTTAATGATGATCTTTATATGAAATGATACAGTCTATGAGTGTTTAATATTGGAGCTGGTTTTAAATCTGAGATTTAAACCCCAGACAGAACTGAATTGGCAATGATAAAAGACACTTATTTAGTCAAAACCTATTTGTGAAACCAGTTCAGAGTCAATTATTGTTCACTTCAGACTGCTTTTGTCTTTGTAAAATTGTCTGTGATCAACTGAAGCCAAATATTGATTTATACTCAATACCTAATTCATTAGACTGAATAATTATTCTTGTACAAGGACACATTTAGAATAAAAAGGGAAAGAATAACAAGCCACTAATAAGACAAATTTCACCAGACTTTATTTGAAACCGTGTTCAGCATCTCAAACCTTTCTCAGAGTATATTAGGAAAAACTCTTCAGTGTTTTAGTAACACATCTTTAAATGTTATTTTCCTTGTACTCAGTTCAGTTTGTGCTTTGATCTGCAGAAGTGTTCAATTATGTCTATATTTATCACAGTTTCGGAGGTATTTTGGAGCTGTATCGAAAAGCACGACTCCTCATGAAATTGTTTCGGTACAGAAGCACACCAGTTTATTTTGACTTCCAGGACGCTTGTTCTAATAACACACGACACATGAAATGATAATTACTCTCGAATCTAACTAGCCTGATTATTTGCTTCAACTTCCTGAGTGATTCAATTATTTCCTGCAGCGCTTTTAACATATATGTGCTGACACTTCGGCCCTTAAGGTCTTTCGTTTGACTTCGTTTGGTTTCAAACTCTCACAGATCTCTAGCAGTGTCAGTGATATTGTGACGTACTGTATATAGTAATTGACTTCATGTTAAGGGAGTTTTGGATTGAGTTTCTATCCATTATTAACCTCAGATTCTTCATTTTATGCTCAGATTGGCCGTGATTGTTTCTTGATGAGTGAAATCAATGAGCTGTTTGGTGTATAAATCACAAAACACAAGCTAAAGAGCTAATTATTCATAGCCTGTTAAGAGTTTAATGTGCTGTGCTGGAGTCGTTGTGATATTTTCATGAACCACATGCTTTTGATCCGTCTTTTAAGTGATCTTCACTGTTTTCAACTATGAATTTCCGACTTTCTATATCATCACCTTCCTAAAATAATTGCCCAAGTAATTTTTTCAGGTTTCTCAGAACAAAAAACTTTTCGTTCTTCTTGATGCAGCTGCCATCTTGAAAAGCTTGTAAAATTGCCTAAGTCTCATTGTCTTTTGACTTAGGCAAAATAAAACGGCCTAAGTCACACTCTTGACATATAGGCCATTATACTACAGATGTAGAATTGCATGATCTGTTCAACTGAGGATGTGGGCGTTTTTACCAGAGGTGGCCAGCATCCTGAGGAGATGACTTATGCCAAAAAAATAAGGGGGGGGGGGGGGGGGGGGGATATCCCCAAATATCACATAAGCTCTTTTACTTGCAGTTTATTTGATCAAACATTTTAAATATTATTGCAATTTATACTAACCGTTTTCTCATTTTAATATATTTTAAAGTGGAATTTATTCTTGTGATGGCAATTTTCAGCAGCTACACTTGTAGATGAATATCAAGTTCAAAACAACATCCTTTCTTTGAAATAGAAATCTTCTGTAACAACTTGTAAATGTTACTTTTGATCAATTTAATGCGTTCTTAATGAAAAAAAGAATAATAAATTTTTTTTAATAAAAAACCCTAAACCCTAAACTTTTGAATGGTATCTAGACCCATTCCTGAGCGATTCAACAAATAACTGTTGACACTTCGGCCCAAGTGTCTTTCTTTTAGCTTTTCAGCAGAATAAATCAATGAGCTGTTTGGTGAATAAATCACAAAACACAAGCTAAAGGGCTAATTATTCATAGCCTGTTAAGAGTTTAATGTGCTGGAGTCGTTGTGATGATTTTCATAAATCACATGCTATTGATCTGTCTTCACTGTTATCAGCTCTGAATTTGCATGTCAATGATCCCCATATATCACACAAGCTCCTATTCTCACCAAGGCTGCATTTATTTGATAAATTTTTTAAAATATTATTAAAATTTAAAATAACTGATTTATGTTTTAATAATATTCTTATCATGGCAAAGCAGAATTTTCAGCAGTTGAACTGAATAGTTGCTGATGAAAAGATAACTTTTGCAAACCCAAAACTGCAGCATTCAATTTAAAGCAGCCAAGAGCAAATTTCATTATATACAGCACTACACAGAGTGAAAAAAATTTACTGCTTGCTCATTGGCTAATTAAGTCCAACCACACAGCCAATTAGACACAGGTGCTCGTTCACACATTAACAAAGCATTCATTTTAGCAGAAACAGTTTTTGAGTTGATGACGGTGCGGTCAGCATTGCTCTCTCATTGTTTCATCAGGGTTTAGTGTGTGTGATGTGCTTTTTATAGCAGTGTGTTATAGATTTAGCTGCTGTAGCTTCAGGCCGCAGCCACTGGCTGACAGAGCGCTGTGATTGGTCAGAGCCGGCCATTTGCCCTCTCAGGGTCGAGACAATTAAAACCATCCTTGCTCACCGGACCAGAGCTCATTCACCCCATCCACACCAGCTTTCACCTTCAGTCCATCCAAACATTCCCGCTCTTTTCCCCTCCATCTTTCATCATCCTGCACGATTGTCTCTCTCTCCCCTCTTTCTCCCGATGGCGCTGTGACATCACCACACAGCAACTGACTGACACTGCTGTGGGAATAAACCTCAGTGACTCTGTTTACATGCACAACTTTAGTTTCAATCGGACTGAATTCATTCCGAATGATGAATCCGAACGTAGTGTTTACATGAACGCTAAACAAAGTGATCGGGTTGATGTGCGCGTTTATGTCACAAACGTCAAATCAGAATAGATTTTTTGACATGTACACACTGCACGAATATACAGAGTTTCCCACTGTTTGCGCATAATAACCATTATCTTACATTGGTTCTTTATTTGTTTTAAACAGCAGACTTAATTTCCATTTCTGGTCATTTGGAGACAATGAGTATATGAACTGTTTTTCCGTGCTGCTTATATTTATCACACAGTAAAAATAGCCCTTCCCGCGCCCAAAAAATCTGTGGATGAAAATCTGAAACAAGGACTGGTGGGACGTTGCTCCACTTCACAGACGCTGATTGAAAGGAGAATTTTAGAATGACGGGACACTCTTTAGATTATTATTTGAATTAGAATTTAGATTATCGTCCAGGCCCTGGTCATCTCTAGGCTTGACTACTGCAATGCTCTTCTGGCTGGACTTCCAGCATGTGCAACCAAACCCCTACAGATGATCCAGAATGCTGCAGCTCGGCTTGTCTTCAACGAGCCCAAGAGGGCCCACGTCACTCCTCTGTTCATCTCTCTGCACTGGCTCGCTGCTCGCATCAAGTTCAAGGCACTGACGCTTGCTTACAGAACTATCACAGGCTCAGCTCCCTCCTACTTTCACTCACTCCTACGAGTCTACATCCCTACCAGAAGCCTACGATCGGTCAACGAGCGACGTCTCGTGGTTCCATCACAGAAAGCCACAAAATCACTTTCCAGAACATTCTCATTCACAGTTCCATGCTGGTGGAACGCTCTCCCCACCCTCATCCGGAATGCAGAATCCCTGACAACATTCAAAAGACAGCTGAAAACCAATCTCTTCCGTGAGCACTTTACCTTATAAAAAAAAAAAAAAAAAAAAAAAAATCCTTTCCCTTTGAAACATCACTTATCAGGCTTATGCTACTCTGAATAATACCTGAACTTCGTATTTTGAGCACTTCTTGCGTTGTTGTTGCTTTTGCCTCTTTATGATGACTCGCTGAATTCAGTCCTAATTTGTAAGTCGCTTTGGACAAAGGCGTCTGCTAAATGACTAAATGTAAATGTAAATGTAAATGTAAATTCCACGCGTCATTCGTCATTACGCTATTTCAGTGTCATTGCACATACGCAGTCCTTTCAGTTTCGGTTTTCAATCCGATTAAGTGTTTACATGTCCTCTCGATCGGATTAGAAAAGGAATAAACTATCCCTTTCAATCCGATCGAAATTTCATTCGGATCGAGTTCAGTCGGATCGATTAAGGTGTTTAATCCTGAAGTCCTAACCCTAACCCTGAGCCGTCAATCCGATTACTAATGGATTATTTGGTTGCATGTAAACGTAGCCAATGATTCTGCTCACAAGCACACACACACACTGCACAAACACATACATACACATGAACACACACAAAATAAATGCTTGTAATTACACAGGCATGCGGTGTTCTGTGTCCACAAAACACACACATGCACAGGGGTGATGGGAAGGACACGACTTCAGGCCAGATCTATTTTTGTTTGTGTTTTTATTTCTGTCTCTTTCATTAAATGTAGCCACAATATTAACAGTGAATTGTAGCAGCAGCACTGTGGATGAATTTGTTTGATATTTAATGGTCATAATGTACCTAAAGTACTGTATGTATACTCAGCAAAACAAAAAGAAACATCTTCCATCTTTAAACCCCTTTTTTTTCCCCAGCAAATTTCTTATCATGTGTAAATATTTATATGAACATAAAAAGATTCAATAACTGAGACATAAACAGATTTCACAGACATTTGACGAACAGAAATGGAATAATGAGTCCCTGCAGAGTCAGGGTTCAATATCAAAAGTAGCAGTCAGTATGTAGTGTGTCCACCAGCTTAAGTCCTACAGTTCATCTGATCTGGATGGACTGCAGTTGATCTGCCAGCTCTTGCTCTGAGATGTTACTCCACTCTTCCACCAAGACACTTGCAAGGGGACACATGATTACACGTGGTTTGGCACTGCGAGGACAATCAGCTATCCCTCTTGTCTCCCTGTCACGTTGTCTTAGGTGTCTTACATTACAGACACTGCAGTTTATTGCTTTGTTCACATCTGCAGTCCTCATGCGTCCTGCAGCAGGACTATGCCATCATGTTCACTCAGATGATCAGGAACCCTGGACATCTTTCTCCTGGTGTTCTTCAGAGTCAGTAGGAAGGTCTCTTTAATGTTCTAAGTTATTGGAACTGTGACATTAATTGCCTTTCGCCTGTAAACTGTTAGTATCATAAGGATTTTTCAGACTCAACGGTCAGTTGAGAGTTCAGTCTAAAAATATTGGATATTCAACTAATGCACATGAAAACACTCATAAACCCTATTAGGGCAGAAAGTGTTCGATCAATAACGCTGGAGGTGACTTACACATACAGTGAGCAACTGTAGTAAGAGACCCTGCTATTTTTTAATCATTTTATAAAAAAAATCGACCAACACACCCCGAGGAAAAAGCCCAAGGAACAAACTCTGCGGGGAGGAACTTTGTTTAAACAGAAAAGTGCTTTGTACAGAAAAAACATCACTAAACGCTCTCTCAGTTGAAAATGTTCACCTAAAACTGCTTGTTTGAAGAATGTGAGCTTTCATGAAGTTTTAATCAGCGGGCAAATAAAACCAGCCAAGACGAGACAGAAGAGCTGATTGTGTTATTGCTCAAACTCTCATTTCATGGCATATTTGCAGTAAATGAGACGTGATTGAAATCAGTAACTTCACTACAGATCCAATGAGACTCCAACCCACCTCAGATCTGAGGGAAACACTACAGAATATGAACAGAGAGTGAGAAGAGTGTGAAAATTACTCTCAAAGCCAGACTAATTAAAAGCAGTTGCTGATGTAGTTCATCTCTAAAGCACTGAACATTAAACTCACATCAACGCTTCTGAAACTCTGGAGTATTTCAGTTCATGTTCCACCTGTCAATCAGTTTCAGATGATATTAAGCTGATGTGTGTTGTGTGAAGAGGAGAACAATCTTAGACAATAGAGTGAACCATTGCTTAAAAATGGGTGGACACCTTCAGTCAAACATCTTACTGGTGCGTTACTTGAAACTGTTTCTGGGTAAATGACATTTAAATAGAACATTGCAATTAATATATAAGCATGTTTTTAATTTCTGAATTAGAATTCATTTAGATATTTAAAAAAAAAAATTGATGGTTACACCACATGACATTTTTATAATGATTAAATATTTTTTTTTACAAAACTAACATTTCTAAAGTAGATTTTTAAAAGATTTAACACTCTTATTTGTCATTGGCTCATCAACATGAACAATGCATTACTTCACTTTTGCATCTTTTTGAAGAATGTTGGTGGTCAGATTCAACAAATTGAAGAATTAGATTAATCTAAAATAGTCATTTAGTTTAGTGACATTGTGACAACAGCAATATGTGCGTGTGTGTGTTGTGTTTGCGTGCTCCTACAGTGTGACGGCCGGCGTGTCATTTGGCCTCTCTGTCATAATCAATCCAATTACAGGATTACATCACACTTTATTGAACAGTCCTCTGAGAGCCAGTGTGTCCAGATCTAATGCGCATTATAAAATCAGACGCCTTCTGCTATTTGTGAGCGGATGGATTCTTGAGTTTTTCACTTTGCTCTGCTCACTGAGCCCCAAAATCCCTCTTCAGCTGCATCCCGTCCGTCTGAGGGGCTTTATCCGAAAAACCATTTAAAGAGACCATAAATACTTAAATACCATCATCTTCCATCATTTCCATAGAGCTTCATATATCAGCACAAACAGACAGATGGCCTTTAAACTACAGATTTTTATGATGGGTAGATGTGTGGATAAATGAAGGATTTATAAAGGCACAGCTCTGTATTTTATATATTTTCCTCTCTTTCTCTTAATAGTTGATCCTAAATGTCCAATCAGCACGAGGCGCCCGCTGTCCTACTGGTGATGAATGAGTCTCCAGTGCAACTCTGACTGAACCAGTGACAGCGTTTCTTTCTCAGACAAATGACTCTGATCTACGGCTCAAACTGAGGCTGAATTAAACCTGTAATAGGAATGAAGACGAGATTCTGCAATCAAACACAAAAGTGAGTGAAACTCCAAACACATCGACCACCACATACACAATATAAAACTGATTACAGTGGCAGAAGTCTGGAGTGACGGCAGAACCGTGAGCCTTGACAGCTTGACACTCGTTTGTGTTTAACGGAGAGGTCAAAATCATTTACACTCACTCAGTAGGGTGTTTGCTCTTTAGTGTGCAGTTAATACAGCTCATTTTCTTCACTCCTTCTTTCCCTGAAGTTTCTGTGTCAGTACAATGTACAGATGATAATAATACCACCATCGAACTTCTATAAGTCATATTTATATGGTGCTGAATGATTACCATATACCAGGGGTTTTCAAACAAAATTTTAAACAAATTATTATTTAATCTTTAAATATTAAATTATTTACTTTTATAAAGAAAATATTGTCTTTATAATATTACGCTTACACTATATTAATGTGTTTTTATACATGAAAATGCCTTTGAATTGTAGGAAGAAGATCCCTCACAACAGGTAATCATATCATATTTGGGGATCCTTAGCATCAAAAAGATTACAAATATATAGCAAATACCATGATTTTTTTTTTTTTTTTACTGTTACTTTTCAGTTAGTGTGAAAAGACCAGCAATAGATCACCAACATTTGTTGTATTCGTACGGGGGCAGTCGTGGCCTGATGGTTAGAGAGTCCAACTGGTAACCCAGTAATGTGTCAGACATTTATAGACAGTCACTTATTTTGGATGCTGTTGTTCACCCAGCAAGAATTTATTGACTGGACGGACCAAACCAGCACTAACCAGAATAAACCAGTCTGAACTAGCTGGTCTATGGCCTGTTCAGGAGGGTAAGAACTTGATCTTGATCTCGACTTGAAGGTGAGACAGTACATTTGAGTCAAACAGCAAGTGATGAGCAGCTACAGCACACCTGCAGCACAGACAGAATATATCAGTCATAATCATAGATGAGGATTATGGGAAAGACGCTCACACTGGAGAAAAGATTACACAGACTCAACTGACATCACAAGCTGCCAGAAACATCACAGTCGTGTTCCCCCTGCTGTATGTTTTCAGTATGATCTGATGTCTGGATCTCTCAACCATCAGCAAACTTCCTTTTTAATCTTTTTAAAGGAAACAGCCGAGTTCCTCCTTGCTGTTCTGAATCTCCATCTCGGCTTCAGCTTCAGCTTTCAGTCTCAGCAGGAGGCGAACAAAAATGATGTGCAGAATCGATAGAGACCAGAAGGCTGTAGATTTCAGAAAGCAGCTGATAGATGAAGAGACACGAGGCCCGTGACATCGCCCTCGGCCTTCAAACTAAGCAAGAGCCAAACTCAGCAGAAAGAGCGAAACACGGCTCTAGCTTTCATCACGCCGAACACACACACACACACAGCTGTGATTAAACACGCTAAAGGTCAGTGTGTTTCTCTGAATACAGTCACACTGCTCCTCAGAGTTCTGAAAGCAGAAAATGAAAAACTCAATGCAAGAAATGACAAGTGAGAAAAATGAAAACATATTGCAAGGTTGTGGAAACGCTAGACTACTCTTCATACTGCGCTGTATTCACGACAACCAAACAAGAGAAACGAGAAAAAGGATATGCCTTGCCATCCTTGCAAAGGATATGCACTTAACAAGCTTTACACAAATATCGACAAAATAGTCTATTTTAATAAATGAGTAAGTGTATTCACAGTCAACATTGCTCTTGATATGGTAGTTATTATAGAAACTATAACTAAAACAAAAAAAGCTTATTTTATTCCAGCTAGAAACCAAAGCACCATTTAATTTAGTTTAAACTGATGTACTGAAATGACTAAAACTAAAAAAAATAATAATAATAAACAATAAAATTAATGAAACTTTAACTGACATTAAAATGAAAACTGAAATAAAAATAATAATATTCAAATTAATTTAAAATATTTATAAAACACTTCAAAATATGAATTATGAAAACTGTAACTGAGGCTGTTGCAATGCGTTTTAGGATTATAATTTTTTTATAATATAACTTGCCAAACTTTCCTTTAATGACATATTTTCACACTTGTGTTTTTGGATAACAACTGCTCTCGCTGTTATTTGTAGATGATGAAGGCTTCTAGCTCGTATTGAAATGCAAAGCAAAGCTCATGTAATATTAATAGAGAAGTTGCAGACACCTGTAGGTTTATTAGCACCATCCAAAAAATGAATGTGACAGCTCATGTGTCAAGATGTCTCCTTTGATCATGTGACCTTGTGTGATCTAATAACTTTCTATGATAAACAGCAACATAAAACAGACCCCGTCACACAAACTTATTGTATTAGTGCATTGTGAATGAGCTCTCGCTTTGAGAGGCTGGTAATGGAAAAAACATAAAGCTCTCAGTCAGTGCTGGGAAATTATTCATTAAAATGTGAGGAAAAGAAAGTTAATAATGGTTGGATTTTTTATTACATAGACGAATCGAGAAATGGAGATTTCTGTTTCTTGTGATGAGGATTATGATTTTGTGCTCTAATAAGGAGCGATCTATGATTAAAATGAGCTCATCAATCATAATGGCACATTTTAAAATAACGGAAATGCTGTTAAAATAAATGAATTTGAACCTCCTTCTCTTGAAAAGCACACTAGTAGGCATATAAAAGACCTTGAAGGGTCAAAGATCAGGTTTGAGAAACACTTGGCAAACACTTTATACGTTGTTCCTCAGTAAAAGGAGGGATGGAGATTATCACTCTGTTAACATTCATCAGACATACGGCGGCTTTGTGATTCTTTAATAATGTGCCTCATTTTTCATCTCTAGTGAAATATCCTTCAGTTTTATGACCGTCACTTTCACATTGATGGTGCGGGCGCTTTCAAAACGCCCCTCGTCCGACCTTGATGATTAGCTTTAATGAATTCTAGAAGAGATTACCATTATCCTTGGGATTTTTTGTATTAAGGGCCCGAGCCAGACCAATCACACAGAGATAGCGATCGAGACAAAAAACAGGTATTTAAAAGTGCAGCTTATGCTTCAGTTTTTTTTGTGTTCCAGGATTGAGGGAGGAAAGACACTGAAAGAGCGAGCAAGAAAGAAATAAAAGAGCGAGATGAAGCAAACTAAAAGAGGAATGGCAGTGTCACAGTTGTATTGATAATAAATAGGGGTGTAACGGTTCACAAAATTCACGGTTCGGTTCGATACGATACACTTGTGTCACGGTTCGGTACGTTTTCCATAGGCTACAGCAAAAATAAATAAATGGCAGAGAAATTTCCTTGAATTATTATTTTTTTTATTATTATTTTATTTAATTAAACTAACATCATAAAGTATGATTTTTTTATTTTTTTTGTTGCTTTTTTTACTGAGAAATAATGGAGCTATACTTGACTCTTCTTATGAGCATATAAAACAAAACAGCTCCTTGGACAAAATGAAATGTAATATTGTAGTAGTAGGCTAGTTTTAGTTCAGATTAACATTTGAGGGCAGCAATTGTATTTATAATGTCAAAATAAAACAGACGTAATGTTACTTGAAAGCATTATAGCCCACTATTCCTGACAAACTTCCATACCTTGCAGTTAGTGTTACTACAGCAAATCCATTCCACGGTGAATGTTGCTGATCTGTGGACACCGGCCAGATCATTCATGGCACGATGTTTCTTCCTGGTTTCCACGTCAGCGCTGTTTGATCCGTTAATAACAGAGAAATGTGCATGTTTCTCACTAGATCTCGCAGCGATGTTATTACTTCAGTGGCGAATTCAAAAAGCATTTGAAATTCAAATGCTTTCTTTACTGGTCTGGATCTCTTAGCGCTGTGTGGTGTTGCTTGATCAGGCTCGCGCATAGGGCTCGCGAGTCCCGCTTCACAGGTCAAAACTGATAAACGATCCACACAAACACAATAAGAGTAGCTCAGTTTCATTCCTTACATTGCATTTGCCAGTTGATGTTGTGGTCGCGCCAGCCTCTATGAGCGCGCTTGCCACCCGCGACGCGCCTTCATTTGAAATAACGAAATTTTGGTCGGCAGAAAAAATGGACCAACCGTACTCGGTTACTAACGTAACCTCGGTTCTCTCTAGAAGAGGGAACGAGTACTGCGTAAGATATCTTACGCTAGGGGAAAATCCTTTTCCGCGAGATATTGAAGCCAAAAATGATCCTTAATTTTGTAATAATGCAAAACGCGTTGCAGCAGCAATGCAGACATAGGCGAGACAGCTCGCGCGCCTATTGGCTGCTCTGCGGCAACTGCAGCAGCCTATCGAGCGAGGCCTGGCGTGACGTCAGACCCAATCAGGGCACTTCGCGCCCGCTGCGTCACGTCCCGCCGAAATGGGCGTGGTCTAGGCCTATAAATATCGCTCGCAGGCAGCTATTATCTGGTTTTTCATCATCGAAGCAACCAGAGCGTGTGCATGCACGGCAAGATACGCAGTACTCGTTCCCTCTTCTAGAGAGAACCGAGGTTACGTTAGTAACCGAGTACGTTCTCTTACGAGAGGTCTCTCGTACTGCGTAAGATATCTTACGCTAGGGGACCCAGTGTAAAACGCCGTGCATGCTGAGATCTGACACCAAAGACCCAAGGGCGAAAGCCCGGGGTACATATAGTGCACAATCACTCAGTGAACTCACAGAGAGTCCGGGAAGAAGGAGGGGTGCAGCCTCACTTTTCCACATAAAGTAGCGTCGAAGGGACGCAAATTTCATCATACAGACAGGGCGGGGTACGGCCTGAACTGATGGGAAAAAATGTGGGTCTTACACAGTTTGCCCAGCTTTAAACTGTCGAAAATTGAGCTGTGCTCAGTAAACGCAGCATTCTGAGCTGAACGCATCAGGTCAGATAATACTGGTAGTTTAGACCGACAGCAGCCTGGCCTGCAGGGCGGGAACCTCTAGGTTATAAAACCTTATAAATGTAGACGGGGAGGCCCAGCCTGCCGCCATACAAATATCTTGCAAGGCAATCCCACTTGACCAGGCCCACGAAGAGGCCATGCCTCTTGTGGAATGCGCTCTGACACCCAAAGGGCACTGCATGCCCTTGGAGGCGTATGCCAGCGCTATAGCATCAACTATCCATCTGGATAGGCTCTGTTTCGACGCGGCTAGTCCCTTAGAACGTCCGCTAAACGAAACAAAGAGCTGTTCCGTCTGTCTGAAAACAGACGAGCGAGACACATAAGCTCGTAATGCCCTGACTGGGCAAAGGAGGCTCGCGTCTCTTTCCTCATCAGGGACCGGTAGGGCTGACAGAGAGATAATCTGCGCCCTAAACGGTGTGTTGAGGGATTTTGGAACATAACCGTGCTTAGGTTTGAGTCACAGAGAGCGCGTGCAGATCCCCTATGCGCTTCACTGAAGCGAGAGCCAGCAAAAACACCGTTTTGAAAGACAGGTGTTTCAAATCGATTGACTGTAAAGGCTCAAATGGCGCACCTTTCATGGCTTCCAGAACCGTAGAAAGGTCCCATACGGGGACTGAGGGAGGTCTGGGAGGATTCAGTCTCTTAGCTCCTCTAAGGAAGCGGATGACTAAATCGTTCCTTCCTATTGACTGACCAAGCGTTGTTTCTGAGAACGCTGCTATAGCCGCCACATAAACTTTGAGCGTGGAGGGGGCCCTGCCCCCATCCAACAGCTCTTGTAGGAAGGAAAGCACCTCCGTCACATCACAGTTTGTGGGTGACACACCACGGGCTGTGCACCAGCCCGAAAACACTGACCATTTCGAAGAATAGAGTCGTCTTGTAGACGGAGCTCTAGCCTGCGTGATCGTGTTTAATACTCCTTTAGGGAGTCCAACATGTACCCGTTGATGGCCCAGACATGAAGGGACCATAGTTCCGGGTGAGGATGCCAGATCGAGCCGCGGGCCTGTGAGAGGAGATCTCTCCTCACTGGTACTGGCCACGGGGCAGTACTTGCTAACTGCATCACGGCTGGGAACCAAGGTTGGTTTTTCCAGAACGGTGCTACCAGCAGTACTGAGCATCCTTCTTCCCTGATCCGTTCTATCACCTGAGGCAGGAGAGAGACGGGGGGAAAAGCATAGAGCGGGCGGCGGGGCCACACATGGGCCAGCGCGCTCCTGCTCTTGGAGAAAAATTCTTGACAGTGAGCGTTTTCTTGAGACGCAAACAGGTCCACTTCCGCTCTGCCGAATTTCTTCCACAGCAGTTGGACTGTCTGTGGGTGTAGAGACCATTCGCCTGCCGGAACATTGTTCCTGGACAGTCTGTCTGGTCCTATATTCATGATCCCTGGCACGTGCGCTGCTCTGAGCGAGCGCAGGTTGCACTGAGCCCATACCAGGAGGCGTTCTGCCAGCCTGTACAGTTTCTCGGATCTGATGCCGCCCTGGCGATTTATGTAGGACACCACAGACATGTTGTCCGAACGGACCAAGACGTGGTGACCTTTTATTTGGGGACAAAAACGCGTCAGTGCGTTGTCTACTGCCAGCATTTCGAGGCAGTTTATGTGCAGGAGCTTCTCCCGTTCTGACCACTGGCCGAAGAACGGTCTGCCCTCGAGCAGCGCTCCCCATCCCGAGGTGGACGCGTCCGTGGACACCACTTTCACCCTCGGGGAAGTCCCCAGGCTTACACCTGATTGGTACCAGTCGTTCGCTTTCCAGGGTTTCAGAGCTGTAACATTTCTGATTGACCCTGAGGCGAAGCAAACCGGGTGCCCACGCTTCGCGTGGGACTCGCGCTTTCAGCCAAAACTGCAGCGGGCGCATGCGGAGCAGACCCAGCTGGAGCACTGACGATGCTGAGGCCATGAGACCTAGCATCTTCTGAAATCTCTTGAGCGGGACAGACGCGCCGCAGCGAAAAGAGTTCGCTGTGCGTCGAATGTCTACCGCGCGCTGTTGTGATAGTCGCGCTATCATGGATAGTGAGTCCGGTTCTGTGCCCAGGAAAGATATTTTCTGACTGGGAGACAGGGAGCTCTTCGCCCAATTGACACTCAGACCCAAATCCTCGAGGTGATCGAGTAAAATGGTCGTGTGTTCTATGAGCACTGCGCGAGATTGCGCTAGAATCAGCCAATCGTCCAAATAGTTCAGCACTCGCATGCCTCTCATTCTGAGGGGTGCGAGCGCCGCATCCATGCACTTCGTAAATGTACGGGGTGCTAGGGACAAACCGAACGGCAGGACTGTGTACTGATATGCCTGGCCCTCGAAGGCGAATCTCAAATATCGCCTGTGACGTGACGCTATCTGTATTTGAAAACACGCGTCTTTCAGATCTATTGACACAAACCAATCTCCTTGGCGAATCTGCACAAGGATTTGCCTGGTCGTGAGCATCCTGAACTGTCGCTTCACAAGCACTTTGTTCAGTTGCCTTAGATCTAGTATGGGTCTGAGACCCCCGTCTTTTTTCGGTACCAGGAAGTATCTGCTGTATAGCCCTCCCTCGCTCTGATCTTGAGAGAGAGGTTCTATGGCCCCTTTGCTCAATAGTTTCGTCACCTCGGCTCGAAGTAGATGTGCTACTTCTGTTTTTACCGTGGTCTCGACGCGCGCCACATAGCGGCGAGGGCGTCGGCGAAACTGCAGCGAATAGCCTCTTTCTATAATGTTCAGCACCCACTTCGAAACCCCGGGTAGCTTTGCCCATGCGTCTGCATGGATAGCTAGGGGTCGAATACGAAGCGCGCTCCGCTCGCTCAGCGATGGAGAAGCTTCGGTGTGCTGTAACACAAGCGTGTCGCTCGTGACATTTGAGGCATGGGGCGCGCTGATGACAGCGGGCAGATTGCCCGCGCTCGACTCCTCTGCGGTGGTTAACCGCGAGGGGGAGGGCTGGGCGGTTCCCGTGGGAACTGTCATGTCTATGTGTGGATGTGGGCGCGGGACAGCGGGCACATTTATCACACCGAAAGCATCGTTCGCTTGCGTGAAGCGAGTGCACGTTGGTTTCGTTTTTACAGAAACCGTGAGACATGCATAACGTGGTGTTAGTGGGCACATTCACCATGTTTGAAGCGCAATCGGTCTGAGCCGATTCATGTGCGCGAGCCCTGTGTGACGGGCTGTGCTTGTGTGTAGAGATGGGCACTGGGCAGTGGGCATTCTTCTTACACATAAAGCACCATCGGCCGTGGCCGGGACACCAGAAAAAATTCACACTTATGGGATTTATCTGGGTAGCCGTAAAAACGGCGTTTGTGTGCAGGCAAGCGGGTGACAGAACCGACTTGTTTACTGCAGGATACACTGGAACAGTCACATTTACTGGAACTGAACGAGCGAGAAGTTGCCATAGAAACAGAGAGCGTCAACATGCTGGCGTTTATTGCAGGCCTGCGTGCATTACAACAGGCTTGTTCACTGCAATATTGACATTTCCAGTCGCCTGAATTCCAGAGGGGAATGGGAAATGTATAGGAAAAAGGAGGTTGGTCCGTCCGCAGCGGGACCAGAAAAACTCCCTTTTTTCCTTACGCCAGTGACGCACGGAACACCATAGAAACGGTGTTTGGGTGCAGGCGAGCGGGTTGTACAACGCGCTCGTTGGCTGCAAAATACACATCTGCAGTCGCCTTTTCAGGGAACTGACAGAGCGAGCATTGACGGCATAATTTTATCTGCCGGTAGACCCGGGGATCGAACGCGGGTCTCTCGCGTGCAAAAACCTGAGAGTCTGCCACTGGGCCACAGGGGGAGACACATTGTAACTCAGTTAGCGCGAGTATTATAAGAGAGCGTCAACGTGCTGGCGTTTGTTTGCAGGCATGCGTGTATTACAACAGGCTTGCTCACTGCAATACAGACATTTCCAGTCGCCCGAACTTCAGAGGGGAATGAGAAATGTACGAGAAAGAGGAGGTCGGTCCGTCCGCGGGGGGACCAGAAAACGCTCTTTTCTCCTTTCGCCAGTGACGCACGGAAACCATAGAAACGGTGTTTGGGTGCAGGCGAGCGGGTTGTGCAACGCGCTCGTTGGCTGCAAAATGCACGTCTGCAGTCGCTTTTCAGGGAACTGACAGAGCGAAGCATTGGCGGCATAATTTTAACTGCCGCTAGACCGGGATTCGAACTCCGGTCTCTCGTGGGAAAAACCAATGATTCCGCCACTGAGCCACAGGGGGGGAACGCAAAGGTTTTCGGATGCACGAGCATATAAGAGCGTAACATGCTTTCTTCGGCGTATGCTTGCAGGCGCGCTTGTATTAAAACAGGCTCGCCTGCTGCAATATTGATATTTCCAGTCGCACGATCAGGGAACTGGGAATATGTATGAGAAATTGAAGGTCAGTCCATCCTCGGAGGGACTAAAAAACACATCTTTCTCCTTTCGCCGGTGAGTGACGCATGAATGGGGCGCAGAAGGCAGGGTAGCTTTCTTATAACGTAAAGAAAAACTAACCCCGACCGTCCGCTTCCAGCCTCCCTTGTGAGCGGCGCAGTTTGCGCGGCTTGAACAGAGGGAGAGAGAAAGCTAGCCCCGTGACCGCCCGCTCCTGACATCCTCTGTGAGCGGCGCGGTGTGCGCGGCTCGAACAGAGGGAGAACAGGTATCGTCCCCCAAGCAGGCAAGGCAAGCGGGCGAACCGGCAAGCTTTGCGGGTTGGGGGGGGGGGGGCGGAGGAGCAGTCTCGGAGAAGGATGCCAGGTGAGTCCTCAGAGTCACCATAGGCAGTACCTAACTCGCAGTGAGGGCAGTCGCCGTCAGCGAGTGCGAGAGCTGCGTGATCAGGAAAAGGGGCGTCTTGAAAAAGACGCCCAGCTCTTTTAGTGCAATGGGAGTGTGTGTCGCGGCGGCGAGCACACACACATACATAAACACAGTAGCAGAGAAAGGATATAATGCCGGAAAGCGCAGCAGGAAGGCAAGGAAGGCGGCGCGGCCAGCGACTTCAGTGACTCGTCCCGCTGAAGGTGCTCTCTCTCGACGGCGCGGCTTCTAATCCAGCTCCAGCGATGCGTGTGCTTCGCTTGAAGGATGAAAAATCAGATAATAGCTGCCTGCGAGCGATATTTATAGGCCTAGACCACGCCCATTTCGGCGGGACGTGACGCAGCGGGCGCGAAGTGCCCTGATTGGGTCTGACGTCACGCCAGGCCTCGCTCGATAGGCTGCTGCAGTTGCCGCAGAGCAGCCAATAGGCGCGCGAGCTGTCTCGCCTATGTCTGCATTGCTGCTGCAACGCGTTTTGCATTATTACAAAATTAAGGATAATTTTTGGCTTCAATATCTCGCGGAAAAGGATTTTCCCCTAGCGTAAGATATCTTACGCAGTACGAGAGACCTCTCGTAAGAGAACATTTATTTTCGGTACGTAATGCGTACCGAAAACCGAACCGAAAGCCTCGTACCGAACGGTTCGATACGAATACGCGTATCGTTACACCCCTAATAATAAATAATGATGGTTAGAATAGAGCAGTGAAAGATGTCCTTGCAGAGGACATGAACTGCAAAAACTCATTCAAAACAAGGAAATAAAAAACAGTCATCCTCCTCAAAATCAATCACTCACCTCAGAAAACACTGTATCTGAAAGATGCTCAGACGACCCTCTGTCAGTCTTTAATGTCTCATTCTCTCAGATTAATTCATATAGTTTGATCTCATGATCATATACCAGCTCTGGCACAGTTACAGATCTCCCATGACATGAAATTACCCAGAATGCTCTCTTCTCACTGTAATCTCATAAAGTAAGGAGGGCCCAAAGGTGATTGTGATAAATGTCAGCATTCCCATCATGCAGCGGGTTTAAATAAATCTGAAGGTCACATGTGTGATTCTGAGCTGGATCTGATCTCTAGGCTTTACGAGATTCAGCCAAGAGGAACTTGTTCCTGGATCAACATGCAGGAAGTTCAAAAGGAATAACAGCTAATGAATGACACTGAGATTTGATTGGTCTGATTAGTTGTGATGGACTGGATCTCTTCCAACACACACACACACACACGCACGCACACACACACACACACGCACACACACACACGTGCGCACACACACACACACACACACACACACTGCTGATCCTTCTCTGGTTTTAACAGCAAAGGAAAATGAACCCGTCCACATTTGTCACGCATTGGATTTCCTTTTGCATTCATCCGTATCTGTCACTCAGATTCTGCTGTCAGACTTAAGAAGAGTCTGGAGCGACTCGGCCTCTTCTTGATAGATCATTGATCTCTCTCTGAGAAGCACTTACTGTAGATCAATGTCTAAGAAAGATCACGTCCCTCTCAAAGGACGTGCTAAATGCTACTTCAGCCGCTCACACTGTCTCTTTATTCTGACAAACAGATTATGTGCTCCATTACAGTCTTCAATTTTTCATATCGACTGTAGACTCAAACAGCTGTCAAGTCAGATTTTAAATAATAAATAAATTTGACAGTGAAGCATGTTTTTATTAAATAAAATGTAACATGTTCTAAATAGCGTACTGAATACTGAATCTATAGAATACATTGTTGGCAGCACTGTTCCCCACAATGCAATGTACTTTACCTTCTATTTCCAGTATCTTAGAATGAATAGAATGAGGCATTTATATAGCGCTTTCATATGTACTACTGTACACCCAAAGCACTTTACAATCATATCAGGGGATCTCTCCTCAAATCTTGAATGAACTTCACTCTGTATTGTGTATTGACTGAATTGCAGTTGCTTGATTAGTAATACTATAATAAATATAAAAATTATTTTTAAAATAGTAACTGAATGTCACTCATTTATGTGTACTGTGCAGTATGCAATAATCAATAGACAAATGTTCTGTTAAAAATGTTATTTTGCTCACTCAAATGGCTATTTTGACCCCCACTTGAGACCATTTTATCATCTCTGGGCAGCATTTCATTTGATATACAAACTGACTCGCTGAAAGCGACTCTGATGCAAACGCTCACTTATGACAGATTTGATTATTTCTCTGTTCATTGGGACCTAAAGAGCGTCCTCACAACAACTCCCAGAAGCATCCGACAGTTTGATTCTTGCAGCTGAAGACACTTGTTGATGTAATGAAAGCTAAATGGATGCAGACACACTCCGCTCTGATTCTTGATCTTATTATCATTCTGCATGTGACTCCTCACTGATGAGGAAGCTTCTGGAAGCTTTTGCGTCAAAGGCATGAAACCGGTTTCTGATCATCATATGAAGGTATTAACTGCTACCCGACAACAAAGTCCATTTTCTCCCCTGGTTTGCATCATTCTTTGAATCCTTTTACTGTCATTCAGTTTTTCGCCCTCTTTTAAAGAGAGAGTGAATGAAAGAGAGGAACAGAGAAAGAGAGAAAGTGGCTCTTTGTCTCTTATTTGCCAGTCACAGTAAATGGCAGCTCTGATTAAGTTGCTCTAATTGGACTCTGCTTCAGATTCGGCGGGTGAACAATGGGCCACTTTGATGAATGGGTCGTGTTGAGGTTTGTGTCGTTGTTTCTTTTGAAAGAAATCGTTATGCCATTAGCGACGAATCACATGCCAAGAGCCGCGGATACAAAGAACTTTAGTCTTTAAGTCAAAGAAGGAACAAAACAAATGGCCTAAAATCTCTTAGACTACATAAACCTTAAAGGGATACTTCAGGATTTAGCATTAAGCTTTGTATTAGTAGAAAACCTGTAGTATTTTCGAATTACCGTGCTTTCCACCCTCATATCCCCCTGAGATGACAGATTTATGTATTTTTTGTCTGGAAAAAATTATCAGATGACGCAAAAATCGTCATTTTGCGTCATCGGAGGATTTTTTGGCCAGAGGCTAAAGACTACAGCCAGTAGGAGGGGCTGTCCCGCATGTTTTCAACCCGCCCTAGGAGGTGGGATCTCACTCACAGAATGTACACATTGTTTCAGCCGTCTTTCTTTGGAAGCTAATCTAGCAGGCTCTTGTTCTGTGGAGAAAGCTGAGTAATAGGAGAAAGCTGAGTAGTAGGGGTTACCATCCTCCTTTTCCCGGAGATGTCCGGCCGTCGATATCATCCAAAATGTCCGGGATTCGGCTTTTGCTTTCTACGTTCGCCATTCATTATTTACATGCACACCTTTTGTTTCAATCTAACTGAATTCATTCCGATTGGTGAATCTAATTGTAGTGTTTACATGAACGCTAAACAAGTGATCGGTTGATGTGCGTTTTAACATTGCTAAGAAAATTCCCGCTCCTCCGTGAGAGATACGAGACCTGTGCGTCTCAGTAATGACGCCACCGGCCTCGCGCCGTTTTCCCGCACCCCTCAGCCTCGTCCTGCTCGCCACAGTAAACATAATGAATGGTGACTGTAGAATGCAAAAGCCGAATCGCGGACATTTTGGGCGATCTCGATATCCCGGGCAAACTCGTCACGGAGACTCACTAGTAGCCTAACCTTGTTGTTTTCAACTGCGCTCTCTAACCGGGAGGCGTGGTTTGGGAGTGGCCTCGTAGAGCAGCGAAGCAAGTGCATTCTGGGAGTTGTGGTCTTTCATCCACATAAGCCAAAAATAAAATTTCTGACTTTTCTCAGTCTAGAAAGCTCCAAATTCAAAAATTTCTTCACATTTCTTCTACATAAATGACCTATTTTAAATACACATTCATCTTTCCAGAGGTGAAGTATCCCTTTAAAAACCGAAGTGCTAGGAAGCTTTAAACAGATGTAACAAGCTTTTAAAACACATCTGTGTGAGGTGCTTCAAGGACTTGAATGTGATCTGCTCCTAGCGTGCCGTCTTTAACCTGTACGCTCTGAATTCATTTCTCTGTATTTTTCTCGTTTGCATGAGCAGAAAGACAGAATGTCCCTGTTTGGAGACCAGAGGGGCTGCAACTGCTCCAACACTCAACACACAGATGGTGTCTTTACGTAACGGACGCATTCATTACGTCCACATCATTTCTCAGATGAAGCCGCACTTCACGCTGAAACCATCTCACCCCCCAGTTTAGTAGTGACAAGCAACATTAATGCGTACAGTCAAAAGTATCTTAAGGTCACCAACTGAGTTGAAAACAAACTGTTCCTTTGCAAAAGCAGCGTCTTTGATGTGACATTTTAACAGCCAGAAGTGACCATCTTTTTAGCAGGTGACAAAATCTCCAGCCTCATTAAAGGGTTCAACATGTTTAAACAGATTCAGAGAAATTATCCTGCAGGATGTAAATCAATAGAGCAACAGTAATAAAACTGCACAAAACTTACAGCTGAGGCCAGAGAGCCACTGTCATATTCTGTTAAAGGAACACTCCACCGTTTTTTGAAATAGGGCTTATTCACCTTCTTTCCTACATTTAGATAGGTGGCCAAATGCATTTTTGTCTCAGTGCATGCATTGTTTTAGTTTGACAGGGTCGGCGCTAGCTTAGCTTAGCTTAGCTTAGCTTAATGAATGGAATCCTTTGTTGCCAGCTAGCATGTCCTGAGTGAAAGTGATAAAAAAAATAAACTTTAAAAAACACCTAATTACTTCTTGTGGCCTGCGTATTCACAACGAGTACAAATAGCTATGCAGATTAACACTAGGCGATTTCCTAGCCAGATATTGACTTGGGACTATATTAGGGGGAAGCACAGGCGATGCACTGCTACTTGGGCGCAGAGATACCACGCAACACATGAAATCCCACGACTTCCGTCAACACATCGGCGTGCAACACGCCAAAAAACGGAAGAACAAGAAGAAAATACCGGCGTGACCTGCACCGAGTGTCTTCGCTTTTGGATTGTTTATTTTGAGAAGTTACAGCTACAGTTACAGCAAACATGGTATTTACCTGCATAGCAAAAGGTTGTGAGAACAAGCAAAGGACATACACGAATGTAATGACATACACTTCCTGCTCAGCTCAGCTACCGTTCGGACGCTCTTGCTTACTGCTCCGCGCTTTGCTCTATCGCTTTTATATTTTATCTTCTATATTTTTATATTTTAGCTCCTTTTATCACCTAATTTTAACTTCAGCAAATCAGCACAGTGCTCAAACGACAAAGTTTGGATTACCACAAAAACGCAGAATTCTTCTACCCGACCAGTTTACATTCCGGGGAAAGGAAAACACAACTGCCTACAAGGATAAGAGAGAAAATGCCTCTTCTGGAATCTACTTGCTGCACTAACTGCCACAGACTTTTACAAAGGATTGCAGTTCTTGAAACAAAGTTATTTACGGGACCACCAAACCAGACGGAACACACAATAGAGCTTCGTCATGGACACCCTCAGCATATAGCCGGTGAGTCCCATGAAACTAGTGCTCCTCGACAGGTAGAGAAACAAGCCGATCGACTTACAAATCGATGGCACAAACAGGGAGCGAGACCCAAAGGCACTCGAGACATCAGATTGTCACGAGCCCCACATATTGCCGCAGTAGCATCCTCTACCCCAGATACAGCTCTGACAAGGATGGCAAACACTGGTCTCCCACCAACACCTATACATCTTGAGAACAGATTTGAAGTACTAATGAATGTAAATGAGGAATCCCCAAACGTGATGAATGTGATCGAACACAGACTGTATCAGCCAGTAGCTAACACTGATGCTAACTGGCGCTCAAGGTCGAGCAGACAGCGGCACTCAGCTCAGAGCACAGCCGAGCCCAGGACTCTGATAGTGGGGGACTCCATAATCAGAAACATTAGCAGCAGGGATACAACTACATGCTGCCTTCCAAAAGCAACAACTTCTGATATAAACAGGGAACTTCAGAACATTCTGATGAAACATAAGACTGCAAATCGACTCATAATTCATGTGGGGAAGAATGATATTCATAAAGAGCAGTCAGAACTCCTTAAGAAGGATTTCAATGAACTTTTTGAAACACTTAAAAGACTGAAAGTTCAAACATTCATCAGTGGACCACTCCCAGCAAGAGGAACAAACAGGTTTTCTCGGCTGCTTGGGATTAATACATGGCTGCAAAAAACCTGCAATTTAAAAGGAGTAAACTTCATTGACAACTTCAATCTTTTCTGGAGTCAGAGACAACTATTTCATCGGGATGGCCATCACCCAAACAAACTTGGTTCAAGAGTGTTAAAGGACAATATCGACTTCTCCCTCAATCATCCTTCTGCAGTGTGTGTCAATCTGAACGACACACACACACCTGGAAACAGTATGAATGAACACGGGACTTCACTTCAGCAACAAGATGGACATGCGGTTGACATATCACACAAGGACAATGATAACACCACTGAGCCACAACAACCTCTGCTCACGGACACAATCTCAGCTGAGCCATGCCCACAGAGCTCACCACAGACAGACATATTAGAACTGCTCCAAGATTCAGCACCCAAGGACGACTTCCTGGAAAACAGCCAGGGAAGCCAGGACAGCATATCACAGCCTCCTATAACACCTGAGCAACAGCCCCTTTCACCAGATACTTTCTCACTCTCGCCAGCGACTCCACTCCTGTGCTTCTCACAGAAAATGGAAGAATTAGTGCATGCTGGAACCAGACTATCCCACTCTTTTGCTGCAAGCCCCCAGATACCAACCAAAAATCGTCAGGCACCTCAAACACCGAAGCCTGCGCGCCGAGCTCGCCTGCCCCCTCCTCCTGTGAGAGCTCTTCGGCCTCTTCGGCCAAAACGCCAGGGCCCACACCCTCCTCCATCTGCTCGAGGTGAACCAAAAACAACTGATACCAGCTCTCAGTGATGTGTTTTGGGTTCCTGTTATGATAACAGTAACTTTCTCAAATGTTTACAGAACAAGCGGGAACCCAGTGTGCCTGTATCTTTCTCTATTGCTGTTCTATTACAAGATAGAAAGTCTAAGGCCTTCAATAGCCGTACAGCAAACCCAACTAATCTGGTGCCTATTACATGTCAAACTAAGATTGCTGTGGGGACAAAAAGTAAGACTGTTAAGTTAGCACTTTTAAACATTCGCTCACTTAAAAATAAATCACTTCTAGTCAACGACTTAATAACCACAAACAACCTGGACTTTATGTTTCTAAATGAAACCTGGCTAGAATACAGCTGCAGTGCAACAATCCTCAATGAAACAGCCCCTCCTAACTTTACTTTTATGAGTGTCTGCAGAGCTGTTAAGAGAGGAGGGGGTCTAGCTGCTCTTTTTAAAGATATCTATCAATGTAAGCAAATATCATTTGGGAATTACCCGTCTTTCGAATATCTGGGTACTGTGTTAAAAGGTGCTCCTCGCATTTTACTTATCATTATTTACAGGCCTCCAAAATATTCTCCAGCCTTTGCTGAGGACTTTACAGAACTGTTATCAACAATTACCTCAGAGTTTGACTGTTTTGCCATTGCTGGAGATTTTAACATTCACATAGATAATGCAGAAAACAATATGGCAAAAGAAATCAAAACTGTTTTAAAAACTTTTGATCTGACTCAGCATGTACATGGACCCACACACAATCATGGACACACTCTAGATTTACTTATCAGTAAGGGTCTAAACATTTCATCGATTTTTATTAAGGATGTAGCACTGTCTGATCATTTCTGTATTTTCTTTGATATATTGATCTCTCCTGCCACTGAAGCTAGATCTGTGTCTGTCAAGAAGAGACGCTTAAATGAGAACACTAGTGTACTATTTATGAAGGCTATATCCTTAACACCAAGCATATCTGCTGACTCTGTTGATTTTCTCCTTGATTCTTTTAACTCAAAAGTTAAAAATATAATTGATGATATTGCTCCTGTTAAAGTCAGGAAGAAGAGTGGCAGACAAAAAGCACCTTGGAGAAACTCAACAGCAGTGCAACATATGAAAAGACAATGCAGAAAAGCAGAGCGCATGTGGCGGAAGACAAAACTTGTAGTCCATTATAACATCTACAAAGACAGCCTGCATGCTTTCAATATGGAACTAGGCAAAGCTAGACAGACTTTCTTCTCAAATATTATAAACAGCAATTTAAACAACACACGCACTCTTTTTGCTACTGTAGAGAGACTGACAAACCCCCCAAGCCAGATTCCTAGTGAAATGCTCTCAAACAGCAAGTGCAGTGAGTTTGCTTCTTTCTTCTCTGAGAAAATCAATAATATCAGAAAGGTGATCAGCACATCCTTGAGTTGCGCTGGGGTCAGACAGATCAGACCACCTGAGAAAGTAGTTACTATGTCTGACTTCAAAGAAATTGATGGCAAAATTTTGGAAGAAACCGTACAACACCTTAAAACATCAACATGCGCCCTTGACACACTTCCCACATCTTTCTTCAAAATTGTGCTAAACAGTTTAGAAGCAGATCTTCTAGAAGTGGTAAATGCCTCACTTCTCTCTGGGAGTTTTCCAAACTCCCTGAAAACTGCAGTTGTCAAGCCCCTCCTGAAAAAGAGCAATCTGGATAAGACCATATTAAGCAACTATAGACCGATCTCAAATCTTCCTTTCATAGGCAAGATCATTGAAAAAGTTGTCTTCAATCAGCTGAACAAATTCTTAAGCTCGAATGGATACTTTGATAATTTTCAATCTGGTTTCCGACCGCATCACAGCACAGAGACAGCGCTCATAAAGATAATAAACGATATTCGCTTAAATACTGATTCAGGCAAATTATCAGTGCTGGTACTACTCGACCTCAGTGCTGCATTTGACACTGTCGATCACAACATACTTCTTGACAGGCTGGAAAACTGGGTGGGGCTTTCTGGGATAGTCCTAAAATGGTTCAGGTCATACTTAGATGGGAGAGGTTATTATGTGAGTATAGGAGACCATAAGTCTGAGTGGACATCCATGACATGCGGAGTCCCTCAAGGCTCAATTCTTGCGCCACTCCTGTTCAACCTGTATATGCTCCCAATGAGCCAAATAATGAGAAATAACCAAATTGCTTACCACAGCTATGCAGACGACACACAGCTCTACTTAGCCCTATCGCCTAACGATTACAGCCCCATTGACTCCCTGTGCCGATGCATTGACGAAGTCAACAGTTGGATGTGTCAAAACTTTCTTCAATTAAACAAAGACAAAACTGAAGTTATTGCGTTTGGAAACAAAGATGAAGTTCTCAAAGTGAACACATACCTTCACTCTAGGGGTAAAACAACTAAACATCAAGTCAGGAAT
This sequence comes from Leuciscus leuciscus, assembly GCF_965113295.1. Lineage (NCBI taxonomy): Eukaryota > Metazoa > Chordata > Actinopteri > Cypriniformes > Leuciscidae > Leuciscus > Leuciscus leuciscus. The sequence continues at coordinate 18,659,290 of NC_138728.1, read as the reverse complement.
CTTGGTGTGACACTAGAGTCAGACCTTAGTTTCAGTAGTCATGTCAAAGCAATAACTAAATCAGCATACTATCATCTGAAAAATATTGCAAGAATTAGATGCTTTGTTTCCAGACAAGACTTAGAGAAACTTGTGCATGCTTTCATCACCAGCAGGGTGGATTATTGTAATGGACTCCTCACTGGCCTTCCCAAAAAGACCATAAGACAGTTGCAGCTCATACAGAACGCTGCCGCTAGGATTCTGAGCAGAACCAGAAAATATGAACATATCACACCAGTCCTCAGGTCTTTACACTGGCTCCCAGTTAGATTTAGGATTGATTTCAAAGTATTATTACTGGTATATAAATCATTCAATGGCCTAGGACCTCAATACATTGCAGATATGCTCACTGAATATAAACCCAACAGATCACTCAGATCATTAGGATCATATCAGCTAGAAATACCAAGGGTTCACTCTAAACATGGTGAGTCTGCTTTTAGCTATTATGCCAGCCACAGCTGGAACCAGCTTCCAGAAGAGATCAGATGTGCTCCTACAGTGGTCACATTCAAATCCAGACTCAAAACACTTCTGTTTAGCTGTGCATTTACTGAATGAGCACTGTGCCGCTGTTCGTCCGACTGTTTGTACTGTACTGTATTTTACTCTATTTTTCTAAACTGTTTTAATTATTCTTATTTCTTTTAATTATTTTAATTTCTCCTATGTCAGCAGGGCATTTAGCCCGAAACTGTAAATGCCCACTCAGAAGGTGATAATGTGAAAGTGATTAATGTGGGTTTGAAAGTAGAACAGTATTTAAATGACGATATTAAAGTTTTCGTCTGAGAAAGAATGTGAACGCAGTGCTAAAGTGCTAAAGAAAGTGAAAAGAACGTGTGAGTAAATGAGGGAGAAAAGAAAGTTAAAGGAAAGTTGATAGATGGAAGTCGTAAGAAGATTGAAGGTTAAAAGAAGGTTGAAAGATTTAAGTCTTAAGGGAATCCTTTGAAAGAAAGATCTATAATAAATATTCTTTTTTATTTTTTAAAAGTACTGTATTTTATTTTATTTTTCTAAACTGTTTTAATTATTCTTATTTCTTTTCATTATTTTAATTTCTTCTATGTAAAGCACTTTGAATTGCCATTGTGTATGAAATGTGCTATATAAATAAACTTGCCTTGCCTTGCCTTGCCTAATGTTTCACAGAATTCCATCGAATGTGGAACTGATAAATAAATGGCTAGCTGCTCTGGATATCTGTACTTCAACGCCTCTCTACAAAATTATACAGTATCGTGTTTGCGAAGAGCATTTTGCACCGGAGGACTACTTTGAAAAAATGGAATATGGGCCCAGAAAGACGGTACTACGTCTGAAAGATACGGCCGTCCCATCCATTTTCAAAGCACAGGCAGAACAAAGTGCACATGTAAGTTGTCTCTTATTACTCTTCCTTATGTTAATCTGTGTCTTTATTCGGTTGTAAGATAGATGCTGAGAAGCTGTATATAGACTACGGTTCATGTGTTGCGTGATATCTCTGCACCCAAGTAGCAGTGCTTCGCCTGTGCTTCCCCCTAATATAGTCCCAAGTCAATATCTTGCTAGGAAATCGCCTAGTGTTAATCTGCATAGCTATTTGTACTTGTGAATACGCAGGCCACAAGAAGTAATTAGGTGTTTTTATTTTATTTATTTTTTATCACTTTTACTCAGGACATGCTAGCTGGCAACAAAGGATTCCATTCATTGTGCTAAGCTAAGCTAGCGCCGACCCTGTCAAACTAAAACAATGCATGCACTGAGACAAAAATGCATTTGCCCACCTACCTAAATGTAGGAAAGAAGGTGAATAAGCCCTATTTAAAAAAACGGTGGAGAGTTCCTTTAACTATTGTGAAAGACCACTTCGCATACTTTTAAATAATATACTTTAAAAAAAATTACAGTACTTAAGTGCAAACTGAATGTAATGTTTTTAACACTTGATTGCATGTTATTTACAATTAAAAGAAAATATATCATATCTTAAATTTATATTAAAGGGATAGTTGACCCAAAAATGAAATCTCTGTCATCATTTACTTACCCTCAAGTTGCTCGAAACCTGTATGATTTTTTTTTTTCTTCTGCTGAACATAAAAGAAGATATTTTGAAGAATATGGGTAACCAAACAGTTGATATGTGCCATTGACTTCTATAGTGACTTCTATTTTCCATACTATGGAAGTCAATTTGGTTTCCCATATTCTTCAAAATATTTTCTTTTGCGTTCAGCAGAAGCAATAGCAAACTGTAACGATCCAAAGATTCAGTCAATTCCTGATGGACAAAATCAAGCCCCTTTCTATATTTTTTCTTGTTTGAGAAGCCGTTTTGAAAAAAAAGAAAGAAAAGACTATATCGCAACTTCCATTTCATGATGATTTTAAGTACACTTCTTTTTCACAAGGTAATACATGCTAACATTAGCAAGAGTGCTACATTTTCCTTTACCACTAAATATTAAGGGTTTAATTTCAGATTTAGTTACATATTTAAAGTCCTAGAAACCACTACTGGAAAAGCTTAAGCTGGTCACTGTGTTTTAGAAACATATTAGCTGGTCTAGGATGACTGGATGGCGGCTGCAAACTAGCAGACCGACTGTCACGTTCCCGAACACAGCTAATAGCTTACGCTGGATTTACTAGAAGGTGAAAATGAGAATGAAAGAAATTCAAAGAGAAAATCATTGAGATAGTCTGTGTGTGAATACTGAGAGGGTCTTAACCCTATTAGCAAGCAGAGCAAATGCTTCCCAGAGAGCGTTTAAGAGAGGAACATGATTAATATTACATGTGCACTGAAATACACAGCCTACATGAAACACACACATTTAGAGAGGAAGAGAGCAGGCGGGGGAAGAGAGTGACAGACAGACGCCTAGAGAGATTGATGGCTATATTCAAATGAAGTCAGAGAACTGACAGGAACCCAATGGAGCGAGACACAGTCTGATGTGAGCCAGTCCACCACAACCACACTCACACTTAAAACTACACACACTTTAACACCACACGCATGGTGTGTGTGTGCTTTAATTCCCAACACCAAACACAACCACAAACAGCCTAGAATGCTTTTGGGATCAATAAATGCAAGAACTGAGTTGCTATTGAGACTCCTTCACCTCTTCACACGAACACAAAAAAGGAAGTCACACAGAACCGACTGGCAATACAAATGAAGCAATGAAAAATCCCTCGCTTTCCCATGAGAAGAACATTTATTGCCGTTTCACTGAAGCCAGACAAAGCTGAAGACATTTCACCGCCGGTCTTACCTAATTTCGGGAGGGAATATTTGACTTTGAAGTAATCCTGGTAAAACTGCAGGAGTCTCTTGGTGATGTGCAGAGCGTAGTCTCCCGATCCGCTCTGGATGGCATCAGGCCTGGCGTACAGCCGAATCTACATCAACACAACATGGGAAGAGAGGGAGAACAAAAGTCAAATTGTGTCAGGTGCTGAATGTACTCTTGTACGGCTCTGGGTTTAGTCCTAACCAATTCCCTCAAGGATAACTTGAAAGAGTAATCCTTGGTGAAAATATCTGCCAAATGCTTCATCTGGCTTGTGAATTTTGCATTTGTCTTTCAAGTGCACTTTTTGCCACCCCTCAAAAGTGTGTGAGGCATTAAAAAGTATTACTGTCACCTAATCCACATGTAAAAAAAACTTGTATTTTCTGTAGATAGCAGGCAGATGAGCTCATATTCAGTATTTTTAATTAAAAGATTTCCAACGAAGAATTAATCTACCCATAATACCCTGAAGAGAGATACAACAATTAGAGAACTTTTGCATATTGAAGAACAGTCCACACATACAGTATAATGCATTGAGAATGACATAGTAAGCTGACAAAATAAACTTTTAATATATTGCTTTTTTATTTATAATGAATATTTTGTACCGTATTTTTTTTCTGATTTGATTTAGTAATTTGCCGTGCTTCATGGGATGAGTAGTTCATTTACTCATAAAAGAAGTAGTCTTGTTCCTTCCAGTTTTCATAAACTTGTTTTGTTTAAATCAAAGTTTGTAATTGTGTGATTTACCTTAGAGCTTTGATACATGGCTTAATCTTTTATCTTTAATCTTTTAATTTGTCTAAAATTCTTATTGATGGGGTGGGGTGGGGGGGTGGGGGGGGGTCTATTTGAGTTATGGCGCCTTTAAATTAGTTGTTTACATTTTCATAAACCATCATGTTATAGACTAGCTTATGAAACATAAGCTTACGAGCTTATGTAAACATCTTTGCTAATTTCCATCAATTTTAAAGCTGCAGTTTATTAAAATAGCATTTTAGACATTTATCTGTGGAAACAAATTAGATTTCCAGGAAAAAGCAAAGACAAAGCATTTTCATTATTGAAGATCCTTTATTCTGTATTTACAATTATATGTGTGTGAGAGGGAAGAGAAGTGTGAAAGAAAATGTGTGAGGTGTGGCTCTGTGGGAAATGTATTCTCACAGTAAAAATGATCTTGGTCTCTTTTAGCCGAAGGCTGATGCACAGCTTTCTGAACGGGCATCCATCCAGTCAGAATGAATGTCCTCCTACACTAACAGAGTTACCGTGCAAAACAAGCCTTTGTTTCAGAGCCTGGCAGCAATGCACATTGAATTATGTGTTGTTTACATCACATGTTGCAACCGTATCGATCAGCTCTATGTCTGATATAAAGATGAATGGACGGCTGTGGAAATGATTCAAAGCTCAATCAAATCTATGTGATTTTAGATCAACCTGTAATTAGACAAAGTACTCAAGTTGACAATCAAGAGAAGCTTCATTAATTAGCCATTGTGGAGATTGTTCAATCTGACTCTAGTGACTGATTTATTTGGTTTTGTTGAAGGCAGCTTGACAGAGACTTAAATGGGGTTAATTGAACTTTAAAGGCCCACTGAAGTGCATTGAAACACGCAGCATACAATGTGTTGACGTAATTTCCACTGATGGGACATATCGAACAGCTCCTCCCCTTTTTTAAAATAGCGAATAGCTTTTAGTTTATATCACAGCTCAGCCAGAGCCATTGACCTCGGTAAAGCCAAAGTTTCCTCCTTATCTCTAACCATTTCTCCTTCTCATCTCCTCCATATCGCTTTAAAATACAGCATTCTGTGCAGAATTCAAATGGGTGCGATACGTTTTGCATCAACTCGCGCACGTGATCCGATCTGTGCTATCGTGTCTCTGGACTGGAGCAGACTGTGTGCACGCTGCGGCGGTTCACGTGACACTAATGTGAAACCAAACTTCATTCGCCCCAATGGAAAGCATATTTACACTCTTTGAATCGTTCTCTATCCCCTATATAGTGAACTATGTGCCATTCACCATATAGAAAATAGTAATTGTGTGAACAAATGACCGATTTATTTAAATAGACCGCATATTTATAGTGTAAGGGGTGGGACGCTTTTTAGACCATTTGATTGGACAGAAACCGAAGTGCAGAGTGATGTCATCAAAATCATTGATCCATATTGGTGGAAGTGAGAGATTGTAAGTTTTAAATTTGCTTATATTGTCTAAATGAAAATTTTGTAAAATGTTTTGATTGCATGGGGACTTTAATAGAGAGTCTCTCAATGAGTGGCTGCTCAACATTGATCCACAAACAAAATCTTCCTGATGAAAAGATGAAGCTTTAGTTAACACACTCAAAAATGACAAGGAGCACATGACCGTAGTAAGTTAAGTGACTTAAGTGACCTTGAGTTAATAACCTGTTGAGTTATTACCAAGGCCGCCTTAATGCACGGGCTTACCTGGGCTGAAGCCCAGGGGCCTCCCAAGTTCAGGGGCCTCCCATGTTCAGGTTTATGATGAGCTGAAAAGGTCATATTGTTTTAACTTGTCAGATTTTGTCGCTGTATGTCGCTAGTCGCTTGTGGACGTTGGTAGTGCTGTCGCTCTAATGTTATTGTTATGGTGCGTTCACACCAAATGCGAAAAGAGCGTCTGGCGCGAGTGATTTCAATGTTAAGTCTATGCAAAGACGCGTTTATGCGCGTCTAGAGGTCCCGTGGCGCGAATGAGGCGTTACGGTTCGTGTCCGCTCAGTGCCGCTAACGTCTCCGCTTTGGGGTGTCTGTTGCGAGTGTGTTTAATCGACGTTTTTTTCAACACACGGACAGTATAATCATCAGCGATGCACGCGATTACATTTAGAAATAGACAAGCTTTGTTTCCACCAATGCACCAAGCAATGATCCTTTCAATTTTATAAACTTTTATAAACCCAGCCAATATAATCACAATGAACACATCCAAAATAAAATCTTTAACATGTAGGCTATATAACAACTGCAAAGCGTCTAATTTGTAAACAAAATGATTTACGCACTAAATCCAGAATAAACTCACTGAGACTGTCGATAGTTTATTTTCCGTGCATCATTTTATTATATCCATGTTTGTGGTTAGTTACTGTCAAATCATATAAAACAGTGAAATCGCCCTCGAACTCTTCTGTCTCTCCTGCACTCGAGACGGTGACGGGGGCTGAGCTCCACTGAAAGGCTTCTTTCCTATTGGTTGTCGCTCGCGAAAATCGCTTCTCATTTGCATAAAGTTGAAATTTAGTTGCTGTGTGTGGTTGTTAAATAAAGTGTCTTGTGTTTATGTGCTCAGTGATATGTTAATAACAATATTAAAATTAAAAACAATATATAAAAAAAAAAACTCACTGTTGTAGGTCTCGAAAGAAACTAATGCATTATGTGATGTAGATTACCTATTACACTTTTTTTTAAATGAGACTCTATTAATCGAGGGGATGGGGGGCCTACAAAACCTCTCAGCCCCGGGGCCTAACATTAGGTTAAGGCGGCTCTGGTTATTACACTATACATGTCTATATGTGAGAGATACTTCAGGCACAAATGCATTGCTATAAAGGTCCAAACTGTGCCATAAAAACTGCAATGTGTGAAATGTATCTTCTTATTTTACAAAATATAATTCCCTGTTAGAAAGTCTATCTAGTCACCAGCTTGTGTTGTTTAGACCAGTTTGACTGGTTTAACAGCCTGACAGCACGAAACCAGAATAAATCAAGATGGACATTCATGCTGCTAAACCCACATAGACGTTTGAAGGCATTTGTATTCTACTGCTAAAACCATAATTGTGTCCACTAAATGCAGTAAACATGCTTTTCTGATCAGGCTGAGTAATTTCATGAATATGTAATGAGAATATTTAGTATAGTGGTGTTGAATATTGATTAGATATTACAAGAACATTTGTAATTTTAATGATAAAATAAATAAAAACTGACTGACACTAAACCAGTGCATTTAATAGCGGCTGCTACCGTGTTATGAATGAAATGTGCTGCTTTAAGACAATCAGTTTCTCTTATTTTAGCACTTTAACTAATATAATACAATAAGTATAAAATGATGCATGGTCAGAAAGGGAAACCCTGTTGAGTGTTAGTATTTGTTTGTTTGAGAAATCACGAGTCTGAAGTCTCTAAGGGTCAAATTGCAATATGTGATGCACTACTTCAGCTGGACAATAACTTTTTCTAGAGCTGCTGTAAAACCAAAGCAATCTCTGTTCCATTAATTTCCTATTATCACTGTAAAGCTGCTTTGAAAGGATCTGTATTGTTAAAAGCGCTATATAAATGAAGGTGACTTGACTTGACTAGAGAGAGTACAGTGGTCAATACAGGCTAAACAAAGGTCACGTTCACTAAAACAGAGGCGTGTGAAGATGAAGACTCAGCATTATTTACACACAGCAGCAGGTTGACTAAACAATGTAGGTTGGTGAAGATAGATGAAACAAACATCCAAGCTTAGACTTCAAATCATATTGGAGAGCGGGCCACAGACAGCATGATCATTTATTTTCTGGTTTGGAAAATACATTTTTCTCCAGATATTGTTAGACATTACTCCCAGAGGTTGCAGAACATACAGGGTTGTATCTGAAATGTCTTGGTCATAACAGAACATAATGCAAGATATGGAACATTAAAGTTAAATTGTATTCATTCAAAATTGCTAGTTATACTAGTCTTTAGAGAGCATTCAAGTTACAATCTGATTTTATAGTAGAACAACCAATACAAATCAACAATTAGCAGTTATGTTCATGTTAATGGAGTAGGTTTTATGAGGAATTGCTTAAGACTGTAAACAAATTAAGCACCTCTTAACCAATGAGCTGAACCACTTAAATTTCCATTAAATTGAATGAGCTGCCCAACATTCAAACTGAACAAATAAACAAACAGAACCAATAAAAAACATAGCAAACATCCAAGCACAAAGAATAAAAATTAACTTACCAAACACCCTATCAGAACAAACAAACAAAAACTTTCAATTAAGAGAACACAATCCAAACAAAACCATTTAACAAACATTACCAATACACAAATAAATATACAAGCAAAAAAAAAATACAAAAAAATAAAGAAAACAATAAACAGAGCCGAGGTCAATAAACAAACAGAACCTACATCCAAACAGAACATATAAATAACAAACATATACAGAACATACAAATAACAAACATACCAAACAACCAAGCACAGACAAACAAACAAACAAACAGATCCATCAAACTAACAGAGAAAATATCCAAACAAAATTATTTATCTAACTGAACCAATAAACAAACATACCAAATACCAAAGCAGACAAAAAAGAAACAGAACCAATACACAAACAGAACCTACATCCAAACAAAACCATACAAACCTGCCAAAGACTCAAGCGGAGCCAAAAAACAAACCAACAGAACACTTAAACTAACAGAACAAAGATCCAAACAAAACCATTAAAGTCCGTGTGAACCGGAAGTTGCAAATGACTTTTCTCCAGTGTTGTGACGTATTTCCAAGTGAAACGGAATATTGAACAGAGGGCAGAGTTTTACTTTAGTGCTCCTCCTCTCCATCTCTGCTCATAGCAGACTAACGGTTTGAGGGGAGTGGTTAAGCGTTTTTCAACCCAAGCCGTCAAGCCCAAGCGGGAAGGAAGTCGACCGGAAGTTGAAGCCGGCCGCGTGCCACCATCTTGTAGCAGAACTTCACCTGCTGTTAGCATCCCATTGACTCCCATTCATTTTGGCGTCACTTTGACAGCGAATAACTTTACATCTGAGGCGTTTGAAGACTCCATTTGTCCATTATTTATTTCTAAAGAAACACGACAATGTATAAAATGCTCCATAACCTTGTAGCTTACATTATGGCCCCGTAAAAACAGTTTTTGTAAAAGTAGGCTAACGATTGCGTCATAACCACGCGACTCTCTGTCGCACAGTAGAGAGATTACCGTATTGACGGGAGGAGAAGCTCGCAGGCAATCGGGGGGACGTGGAGGCCAAATGACAAAATAATTAATCAGAATATCTAGCAAAAGTTTCTCCTGCTCCTAGCTCATGGAAACCTCCTACTCACGCTCTCCGTCTCTGCGAGAATGATTCAGATTTCTCATGCCACAGCCACTAGAAGACAGACGGGTTGCTCACGTCACATCTACGTCATCAAGCTCAGTTTGAGTCTGCACGTCAGGAACGGAAGTCCTAACGTATAAGCCCATTTCTTATACTGTCTATGGTCAAGCCTACGTCATCAGAAAAGGAACGCCATTCCAGACCGGAAGTAACTTTTCAGACTTTGATTAAAGATTACCACGGCAAACAATTTTTTTCTGTATTAACTTGCACGGATTAATTGTTCATCACAAGACTAGGGTCAATTTTGATTTCATGCCGACTTTAAGCAAACAGAAACAATATCTAAACAGAAACAATAAACAAACAGAACAAAATAACAAACATGCCAGACTCAAGCAGAGCCAAAAACAAGCAAACAAACAGAAGCTTTAAACAAACAGAACAAAGATCCAAACAAAACCATTAAACAAACAGAAATGAACAAATCCCAAATGCAACCATTAAGCAATCAAAACCAGCATCCAAACAACCAAAAAACAAACAGAAATAAATGTATAAACTGAAGGGAAAAAAATAGAATCAATAAGCAAACAGAAACAATAAACAAGCAGAATGAACAAAAAACAAGTTTGATTTTATCTGGGATTTGATTGAAAACATGGATGGAAACATGTTAGGCCATCATATTATTGGATATTATTTTTCTCCACGCATGCAACCTTGTTTACATTACAAGGAAAGCAATTTCAAAAGGCAGAGACAATTATTACATTTCTTTAGAAAAAACATACACTAAGAGTATTTCATTTTGTCATTAATATAAAGTTACAAAGGCACTTCTAATGTTATTAGTTCATCCTTAAACCCATCTCACTAATAATTTAGCACTTTTTGCATTTTTGTTTGGCCTTCACGGTTTATAATATAATTATTTGACTGTAAAGGCTTGTTAAACAGTAGCCTACTATATCATTTTTTCATCATGGCTCATTAAATCCTTAAGTACAAATATAAGCGCACAGCTGCAGGTTAGATGACAACAAAAAACAAGCCTGCAATTTGCAAGAAATACAATCTCATGCATCATTACTAAACTGGGTATGAGGGAAAGATAAGTCAAATGTGTCAATAACTGTATAACAATAAATGTATATAATTAAAATTCATTGTGTAAAAACCCTAAGTAAAACTGTTCAACTGGCCAAAGGGGAACAGGTCATTTGAAACCCATAATACATAATGCCCAACCAATTGCTGCCGGTGTGCCGTGATTTTTACACGTGTGTGTGGTAGATCAGTGTTTCCCCATAAACCCAGAGTAATAACTCCACTCTCCTCTCCAACGTTCCTCTCCCACGATCTTTCCTCTCGCTCCGCACAGCCGAATCTGTGTGATGAATGGAGCGAGGGGGCGACCCTGCCGCTTTAATGTGATTGATGGGGACTCTAGCGTGCGGCTAACCGCTACAAGCCACAGTGTGGGTATAAACGCCCCAGATAGAAGCACACACTGCAGTCAGAGATGATTTGATATAAAGGAGAGCGCGGTCATGCTGAAGGAGATCGATTAATTACACTAATATGAGGAGGAGGCCGGCCAAGGGCAACAGCAGGAGCCACTGAGGAAGCCGTCAGGAAGTGTCTAATATGACTGAACGTGATATCAGTAACGCAGCTCATTAACTGAGTCTCTCTAATGGCAGACAGATGAAGCTGCTTAGAATCTGAGGATTCAGTGTAAAAAAAAAAAGAACATTTAAGTGCATGTGATGAAAGTGATACAACAAACAACGTTCCTGTATTTTATATAAAACCTGGAATTTGTATCATGAACACAATCCTGGACATGAGCATAAGTGGACACCAGTTGCACACATGACTGTTACTCTTTTAATAAACACGTATATGACTTTGTGGACACTGGACTAATGTTAGAGGAGACAAACATTTCCATTATCCACTGTGTAACCATTATATATTGATTATAGAAACGTACTGTAAAATACGCATCGACTGTGAGCAAGATAATATGTCTATTTTTAAACTTGCTTTCTTGGCAGCTTCCTTCTGGGAGAATCCCGAGTGAGATGAAACCTCACAGGTCACGGATTTGGAAAACTCTGCATAAATAGCAGAGCATTAAATACATAATAACGCTGTACACATGAGACTCGAATAACAATTAATATTAATCGACTTTGACGTTAGTCTGTTGCTAAGCTAATGATTCAATACGCTAATGAACTTAAAGATACATAGCAGTAGCACACATAAATATTGGGTAAAGTAGTCCATTTTTAATTAGATTAAACTATGTTATCGATCATTTTTGCTACTTAATATTTTTGTGGAAACTGTGATTAAAAAAATGTATTCCAGGATTTTTTTGATGAACAGAAAGTTTAAAACAACAGCATTTATTTGAAATAGAAATCTTTTGTAACATTATAAATGTCTTTACTGTCACTCTTGATCTACTTTTGATCAATCAAGTGTATATTTTCTAAGTACACATTGATTTCCCTCGCCATTTTGGATTGACTTTATTACTGAGCTCAGTGCAATGCATTCTGGGATTGCCTTCACTTTGAAGCATACATGAGGTGCTGCCTTAGAATTTGGCAAATGAAGCAGAAAACCTTCTGAACAGCCTTCATGTCAGAAGCACATCTGAGATGCTTTAAATGCTGCTCTCTAGGTTTTAGAAAAGAAGTTATAAAATAATAAAATCTCAGTATACTGTTTGTAACTTTAAGTTTAAGGGTCTGAAAACGCGACTCACCACGACTCCGTTGTCTGTAACTGCTTCTCTGTAGGTGAAGTTGCACACGGCCCAGGCCAGGTAGTACGTGGACATGCGGGGCGTCCTGGAGAAATGGTTGGTCACCCATCCGTCCTCCTCAGACGTTGAAGACTCCACTGGCATGTTGGACAGAGACTGATACGAGCTCTCGTGTTTCAGACTCACTCTGAATGTGGCTTTATAGATGGGCTCGTCGAAACACGGGAAGGCCTTTCTAGCGTGAGTCGGTGAGAACTGCGTCACCGCAAGAAACCTGCAGAATAAGAACATGAGAGAGGTAAGAGGAAAGAAAACTCTGCTGAAACATATGCTATTCAACTAGTCAAGGAGTCAACAGTGGAAAGTCATAATTGGTTGTCACATGACTTTCCTGAATGTAAATTATCTCTGTCTTCCATCCCTGTTCACATCGCTGTGCATTTATATCACACTAATGAGCTTTCTGGAGTGAAGACTGTTAGAGCTTTTTAACCACAGCAACTAAATCACATCAAATGTCAGCATAACATAAGAGATACTACACAGAAATAATGATATATCTGACATCTGCATGTCACAGCTGTAAACATTAAACACATCTGTGACGGCAAAATGTCAACAAATTGACAGCGTGAATCTATTTAGATGGCAAGAAAATAATAAAAAGCTGTCAAATTGTTCTTACTAATCTACATACAGACACATTTAGGACATCAGAATCAGAACTGAGTCTGAGTATCAAAGTAAAGAAGTTAGAGAGCTGGAAAAGCGGTTCTTATTAAGAAGAAAGAGTGAGCTGCATTCCAGAAAGCTGCATTAACGGATATTAAAACTTGTATCAAACCTCACAGGGAGGAATTTTCCTTCACCACCCACAGCATGACCATCAGACGGGGGAGGAGGGGTGTTCTGCTCGCTCCTGCATTTCTGTCACAACTTTTTACTCTCATTAGCAGCCATTCATGCAGGAGCAATCTATAATGAGTCTATAATGTCCCATCTGTTTACCTCCTCTTCATTTCATTCACACTTTATAGATGCTAGTACCATATAAACATCTTTACACTATTTAAAGATCAGGACCAGACAGGAGGTGATGAGAAATCAGACAACTAACAGACACACAGGAGGAGATTCTACAGGGATGGTAGAGTGAAATTCCCTGCAGTGAAACACATGGAAGTGTTTGAGTTTGTTGGAGATGTTTTATACATGCGCATTATGACATCACTGACGTGCAATGCGAGGTTGAAGTCAAATGTGTGAAGAGGAAGAAGGAAAAACTGTTGAATCTCTGAAGAGACCAGAGGATCAGTTCAGATCAGAACAACACTCCTGCGCTCATGTCTAACTACATCAACACAAGTATTTCCTCAATCCAGCGAGATCCCGCTGTTCAGTGTTCATGAATATACGAGCAGCCAGCAGGCGCTGATTACACTAAACTGAAGGATCTTCACAGCCTGTGGAGCTGAACAACATCAACATATACTGAATTTATCTCAAAGGTGCTCTTCAATGGATATTACGATATCAAGACCTCACAATAAAGTTTAAGTAAAAGAAAGAATCGCCCTGAGCCTTTAACATGCTGTGTTTACAGCTGAAAGGAAGCAGAAGGTTCAGCCGTTATTGAAAAGACAAGGAGGAAACTGGTGGACAGACAGAAGGGTTATGAAGTGTGTCTATGAAAGCGAACCCTTCAGGGTAAAACAAGGCTTAAACATGTCTCAAATACAGGAAAACCTGCGGGCAAAGATTCAGACATGAGCCATTTTTCCCTCAGAGGACAAAGAGTCAGAAGCCGGAAAACAAGAGCAAGAAGTTGATATTTTGTGAAATCACTGTGAATATGAGACTGTAAACGGCTGTAAAACTAGTCAACACACATATATGAGTTTCTGTTAATCAACTGTGCATCTTAAAGAGTTATATAAGATTATAACTACTGATCTGAAGATTTTCAAACATAAAAATGGGTTGTTGTTTAAACAGGAGCACATATGAACTGAACACTTGAATTGTCTAATCTGTTTATATTATATTGATGGATTATCTGTTTATATATTGATTATATCAATATACTGTTTTTAAATTAATGCGTAATGATAGTAACTGCAGAAATAGTTTATTTTTTAAGGTTATTTTTGATGTAAATCTATCTATGTGTGGGTTTATGAACGTTTATCAAAGTGCTGGCAAACTCCCCATGATTATATGCGAGTCTCAGTGTGTGCCAGTAAATGAGACATTGAGTCCAGTGTCAGTCACAGCTGTGACTTCAGTACCCAGAGGTTTAACTAGTGTTCAGATCTGTGTGACCTCTGACCTCCCTGAACACTGAGGAACAGTTACTGTCTGAGACCGAGATGTAAAAATTACATACACATAATAATGCTAGACTAGAATTTACAGGTGAACGGCCTAACCTAAAGATGGATTTAAAGGGATAGTTCACCCAAAAATTTAAATCTTGTCATAATTTACTCACCCTCAAAATGCTCCAAACCTGTATGAGTTTCTTTCTTCTGTTGAACACAAAATAAGATACTTTAAAGAATGTTGGTAACCAGACAGTTGACGGTGGCCATTTCCATATTAATAAAAAATACTATGGAAGTCAATGGCTACAATGTCAACCGTCTGGTTACCAACATTCTTTAAAATATATTATTTCGACGCAGTGTTCAACAGAAGAAAGAAACTCATACAGGTTTGGAGCAAAGGGTGATGCTCATCTTAACTGCGCGTAAGTAAATGATGACAAGATTTTTTTTTCATCATTTTTGGGTGAACTATCCCTTTAAAGCTGTTAATTTTATGGTTGAAGATTCAGAGATTATGTTTGTTTTTCTTGGGGCATGCATCTATCTTGATGTTTGTGATTGTTAAACATGTCACCTCATGTGTTGTATTTTTACTGGCACTCATCTATGACAATGCATGACAAGCATTAGAATAAATAATCATCACAAAATAAATAAACTGCTAATAAATGAACCTCACATAAAATAAAATACAACCTAAATAAAACACCAACTATGGTTAATGTTAGGCTACTATAGTAAAACATATTATGTACATACTAAATATACTTTTTAAAGAATTTAACGAGTTGTTTAAACTCTCTTTACCTCCTACAAAACCAATCATGGTAAGCATAGTTTTTTTTGGTAAAATAACAATACAGTTATCATTGTTACTGCTGTAAAACTTTGGTAACTTGGAATTAAAACATGATAGTGAAATTCTTATTTGAATGAGATCCCATATTAATTTATTGTGATTTAGCCTAACATTAATTAATTTCAGCCAAAACACGGCTTGGTTTAAGTTGTGTTTAACTGCGCATAAGTAGCAGTATCAGTATCAGTAGTTCCCATGGCAACAGCAGGACATTATCAACACCTGATCATCATATGAAAGACTTTTTTGAGACGGACACTGAACCTCTTTTACCTTCTTTCTCCATTCAGCGTGTACGAGCTGCGGAAGAAGCCCAAGAGCTCGTGCTCGATGTTCGCGTGAAAGGTGATGTTGATCTTGTATGTTCTGAGGGGCTTCATCTCTCTGTGCAGCGCGATCACAAACACCTGCTTGGGCTGATAGTGGAAGCGGCGCTGGATCCTCATGACGCCCGCTTTCTTACTGTCCGAAAACACCAGCACTTTCTCCACCTCCAGCCGGTCCGTGTGCAGCACGATCAACTTCGTGGAGTTGACGCATTCAAACTCGATGTTCACCTCGCCGGAGAAGCTGAAGTTCTCCATGTTCACGGACAGTCGGAGGTCGTAGTGTCGCGGGCGCAGGGTGGTCGGTAAGCGCAGATTTCTCCAGGGCTGCTGGCCGTCCTCTGTGTCTCTGTGACTGATGTTCCCGTCCCGGGACTGTTTCCACTTACTGTTGCTGGAGCCGTTCGCGGCCAGAGCCCCGCTGCTCTCCGCGGCGCATCTCTCGAAGCTGACGCTCAGCGTGATGGCGATGGCCGTGACGATGATGAGGGTCAGGATGGAGATGGCGAACCCCAACACCAGCCTCTTGTGAACAGTGATGTGCTGTTCGGTCGTCCGGGGCCGGACCACCACGCTGTCGGCCCACTGATCGGACAGAGCCCGTCCGTTCCTCATGCTTGCGTCCTCGATCCCCATTATATGACGAACCTGATGTGTTTTATATTCATCATCAGCCTCCGTTCATGCGGTGCAACTTCAGATTTAAAGGCGCGAAATGAGGAGAATATCCCGCGAAACACGCAGAACGCAGAATAACTGCGGATCGATGATCTCGAGACTAGATTTCTGTGAATCAGAAGTTCGTCCGGTCAGATGCTGGAGCTCATCGAGTCCTTTCGCACATCCATTTCTCCTCTGACTTCAGTCTGATGTGGATGAAGGTCCAGCACCTGCTTCCTGATCAGTGTTGTGAAACTCTCTTCTCTCTGTTCATTTCTCCTGCCTCCATCATCATCGTCGTCCCTGTTTCTCTCCTCTCTGATGCATCATCCTCTCTTTCAGCCAGTGGGCTGTGCTCTCTCTCTCTCTCTCTCTCTCTCTCTCTCTCTCTCTCTTCTCTCTCTCTCTCTCTCCATCTAATGTTCAGTTAAACCACATTTAATTAAACAGTGAAATATTCAGACAGGCTGATGTTACTCTCTCCTCTTTCACACATTTAAAATTGCTGAGTTGCATGAATATTAAACAGATATTGACATTGAACATAAATTAAATGAAAATATGAGACACGCATTTGAGACATGTACATGTCAAACTTTTACAGCAGCGCTATGGCAGTATTTTCAACAGTGTTTATTACACATTGCACAAATACATTTGAGCATGTCTGTTGTGTACTTTCACAACAAAAGCGTGAAATTGGATGTGTGATTATTCATTCAATAAACTGTATTGAGGTTGTGTGGGGTAGTCAAATGAGTCTTCCTTTTGAGTATACTCTATGTGTAATCAGTAAAATGAAGCAGTTTAGTGTTGTGCAGTAGTGCGTTATTTCAGTGTCTGTGTAGCTGGGTAAGGTTTCAGTTTTATAAACCTGTAAACTGAAAGCTGCTGTCCATGGTGCTGAATCAAGCAAGACCATCAAATCAGTTTCCTGAGGGGTGTAATTTTTGCGCCACTAGTGCAGTAAAAATAATAAATAATTATTGTTTTCCGGCAGGGTTTTCTTAAATTCTATGTCCCAAATGGTTGAACAAATTGGAAGTAAAACAGCATTTATTTGGTTTTCTACCTGTGCATGCAGCTTCCATCCTCAAAAGATTTCATTAATGACCTTAACTCCACCTTCACTTCTCCCCTCCATCTTTTCTGCCACTCATTCCTCTCAGTACATCTGTCATTGTTTCATAAAGGAAGACCAGCGGCGGCTCTTTGAACGCAGTGATGGCTCCAAACACCAAATAACACCCTCAATTTGCAGCCGTTGGCATGGCTGGTTAAACAGCACAGCGAGAAGACAGCGGTGAGCGTGTGAAGACACCCTTGAAGGAGCCGGGAGAGAGAAGACCAGGTGGAAAGATGATGAGGATCAAATGAAAAATAGAACTGGGCCTTCTAGTATTTTATTCACATTTGAAATTCTCCAAACTGGACTGGGCAGGAAATGCTTTTGATCCTCTTCGTCCCTTTACCCCTATGGAATTTAAAACCAGTTCTCATGAAATAATGATGGAACGTCCTAGAATGATTGTGAAATCTTTGGATCAAATGAAAATGGAGGTGCATTTAAAGAGAAAAATAAGCAATTTCAATGTGCCATCTGAACACAAAAGCCTGTGTCATGATGTGAAAATGTGTGTGAACTGTGAGCCGCATGTTGAATGAAAACATACAGTACAACACAACATCAGTCTAGAGGGACTGTGACGAGTGGCTAATTGAATAAAAAATGTACTGTAAGTAAAACGTCCTTGAGGGCAGCTGTGACTGCCGGCACATAGAGGGTCATTTCAGAGGAGAAAGATGAAGAGAAACAGACTCATACAAAGATAAAAAAAAGAAAAGAAAAAAGGAGATTTGTGTGGAAATAACTATATAAGCAGAGCAGAGACACATCGCCCCCTGCAGTACACAAGTAATATTAGTATTTTCCAATCAAAACTACTGGTAGAGGATAACCTGAACGACTCAATAACTCTCCAGACCTGATATTACCAATAATGTCATGATAAAGTTATGGAATATGTCTCTATTTTTCTCTCAGCTGTAAATATCACTGTGTCAAATTCAGTTTAGATTAAATTCTGTAACGACTGTGTGTCTGCCTATATAGTTTTCTTGATTTTAAAACACATTAGATACACATTCTCTATCTCACCAACAAATGAGCTGTTATATGAGCTTTATATGAGCATTATATGAGCTGTACCAGATCTGAGGTTTTAAAGGATTAGTTCACCTCAAAATGAAAATTTCCTGATAATTTACTCACCCCAATGCCATCCAGGATGTTCATGTCTTTCTTTCTTCAGTGGAAAATAAATTACGTTTTTTGAGGAAAACATTTCAGGATTTTTTTCCACACAATGGACTTCAACGGTAACCAAATTGTTGAAGTCCAAGTTTCAAAGGGCTTTGAAGTGCTTCAAAGGGCTCTGGACGATCCCAGCTGAGGAATAGGGTCTTATCTAGCGAAATGATCGGTCATTTTCTAAATAAAGTAAAAATGTATACTTTTTAACCACAATTGTTCGTCTTGTGCTGGTCTGCGACGCGACGGGCATTACGTAATCACGTTGGAAAGGTCACGCTGGACGTAGACGGAAGTACCACCCCATTGTTTACAAAGCGAACATGTGAAGACTAATACAAAAGCCCTTTAACAAAAAAGGTAAAACAATGATGTCGGTCGATTTTGAAGTTGGAGGAGAAAATGAGATGGAGGTTTTTGCCCTACCCTACCTTTTTAAACCGGAGTACACAGATGAAGACCTTAGGCAGATGGAGGAGACCACTACCACTACGTCCAGCGTGACCTTTCCAACGTGATTGTCCTCTAGTCCTCCAGTGGACTTCAGTTAGAGATACAACTTTTACCACCTGACCGCATGAAGAAATAGTCAAAATGGCAGTGACTTCAGCAGTAAAATGTTGTTGCATATTGCAGAACAATTATCTATACTGTATATAGTATCATGTAATATATCTAGAATTTATATATAGAGATCAAGTTATTTTATTTGACATGCTGTATTTAATCATTTTAAAGATGTGATCTCCAGAACTGCTAATGTCAAGTGTAAAGATAATCACTCAACTTATGTATTGACTGTTATGTATCTTGAATGCGTGAAATGTCACGAATGCCTGACTCCGAAGTACGAATTTCCCAGGTGCACTTGAAGGCAGCATAATTATGTTAATAACGACATGCTGTGAACACACACATAGATCCAGTCACTGCACTCTACAATATTTGACTCGCGTATAAAAGCTGCTGTAGGTTGAGTATGATTTGATGGATGAACTTGTGCTTTTATTGGACATGTCACGTCAACTGTGGTAAAAATTTCCAATGAAAAAGATATTTCCATTGTTTATATTTACTTAAAAATACTGCCTCTGCAAGCAGCATATGGAGGTAGGAAGGCAACATGTCACTCCCGAATCCAAATGATCGTGTCACGTCTCGTCAGCTGAGATATTCTCATCTGATAATTTTTTGAAGGAAGCATAGATTTTTCATTCGCCACTATGCTGTGTGTGCAGGTCTGTGACAGTTGAGCTGAAGGACAAAAATAGGGCCTGAAAGTTGCGTTTGTGTACATCTAGCAAGAAATTAGTATTGTGATTCCTTGTTCGTGGGACCTTCATCTTGGCCAAGAGCATCAGCAGCATTTCATTCTACAACACCTTCTCAGTCTTTGTTGTTCTATCATGCAAAGTAATAGCTGCACATTAGGCTGCATAAATTAGGTCAGCCAGAACTGGGAACACTTCCTATAACCCTAATGTACCCGTAACATCATAAGAAGAATGGCATCTAAGCTAATGTTAGTCTTTCTGGTTATTCTGAGGTGTAATGTTATCAGCTGGATCCAGGCCGTATCCAGATCAGATGGTGGACCTGTGCCTAGACACGACCACAACGCATGGTTTAATCAGCTGGATCCGGGCCGTATCCAGACCAGATGGAGGACCTGCACCTAGACACAACCACAACGCATCCCTGAAGTGTCAGCAGAGATTGTGTCAACTAGACTCTCCCCTGTAAGGCCTCAATGACACGACAGCCATCGGCACTGATCCTTAAACCCGTCTCCATACCAGCGTGACTCCGATCTTCAACCAGATGGACCTGGATAATATTCTGATCGTTCCAAACCAATCTAACTTCTGACCTGTAATGCTGCTTGAATTATAATCATACACTGTTTGTTCATTGGCCAGAGGAGAACTGCCTGAGAACACTTATTGACACTATTATACAATAACTGAACTGAGCTGGACGATGACATCACGGTTTACTCGAGTGGCTATATATATATATATAAATGAACTAAATTAATAACTTTTTTTTTAAACAAAAATGAAAGATCACTGAGCTTACTTAAGCTGGACAGTGATGATATTTTCTTCTGGAAACAAACTTTTTTGCATTATTTTTCAGAGTGTAGTGTAAGTGAATCCCTGTTGTACTTCCTGTACTTTGTCTTGTCTATAAATTTATTTATAGTGTGAACACTTCTGCCTTTATAAACCTCCATCTTTTCCGCCACTCATTCCTCTCAGTACTTCTGTCATTGTTTCATAAAGGAAGACCAGCGGCGGCTCTTTGAACGCAGTGACGGCTCCAAACACCAAATAACACCCTCAATTTGCAGCCGTTGGCATGGCTGGTTAAACAGCACAGCGAGAAGACAGCGGTGAGCGTGTGAAGACACACTTGAAGGAGCCGGGAGAGAGAAGACCAGGTGGAAAGATGATGAGGATAAAGTGAAAAATAAAACCGGGGCTTCTAGTTCAAATGATTTTATTCACAATTGAAATTCTCTAAACTAGACTGGGCAGGAAATGCATTTAGATTCCATCCGATCAAGATTATCTTCGCCCCTTTACCCCTATGGAATTTAAAACCTATTCTCATGAAATAATGATGGAACGTCCTAGAATGATTGTGAAATCTTTGGATCAAATGAAAATGGAGGTGCATTAAAGAGAAAAATAAGCTATTTCAATGTGCCATCTGAACACAAAAGCCTGTGTCATGATGTGAAAATGTGTGTGAACTGTGAGCCGCATGTTGAATGAAAACATACAACACAAGATCAGTCTGGAGGGATGAGGAGCGAATTGAATTAAGAATGTCAGTAAAACGTCCTTGAGGGAAGGTGTGACTGGGCACATAGATCTCACAATCAACAATGGACAAATACACAACAGTTTTAAACGACGAAATATGCATGACAACTTGATGTTAAAATACTTATTGGAAACCATTATTTTTGCAATTCTGTTGTGTGATTCTAATGCCGCAGAAATGACTCCATGCAGAGGAAGAAGATAAAAAAAATATAAATGTGAAAAATATATATATTACACCATGAAGCATTTGCCAATGAAAGCCAATGAAAGTGGATAACCTGACTGATTTCATCACAAGTGTCAGTTTGCAGGACCTGATATTACAAATTAATGTGTTGGGACATCCTTTATTTTTCTCTCACAATATCAGTGTGTCAAATTCAGTTTAGTTGAGACTTCTGGATATAAAGCTTCAAAAACTTTTGAAATAAGTATCCAGATCTGGTCCGTTGAAGCGCAGTGTTCCATGTCCAAGCAATCTGGTGAAGTGAAACCTGTGAAAATGTGCAGTTATTCATCATCTCAGTGATCAGGCAGATGTCCTTGTCCAGTGAATCAGCTTTTCTGTTTCAGGCAATGGATGAGCCCACCTGCAGAGTCCTTGAGAATCCTACCTCACACACACCTGCTTGACTAGCACTGGAGACAAACTGTAGCTGTTTAAAGGTGCAAGAGTAAAACTGTTGGTAAGTACACATTGCATATCATCCTTGCCACAAGGGGTGCTGTAGCAGGTATTTGTTCAATGGTTTCTTTTCTTTTTCAGGAACTTGCTGTCATGGTGGAGCAACAGTTTGATTTGAATCTTGCTGAAGTTAGTTAAAGGTAAGTAATTGTTGTCATGTTTATAGCCATGCGGTCACACTGGCAAAATCTCAGTAACATTTCACAGGCAAAAAAGGTTAATTGTTTATTGTCAGGATTGTGTATTGATGTGTGAAGCACAGCGCACAGATGTCACTTTCAAGCAGCTTTCAAATCCAATGTGAACTTGAACACGTTGTTAAACCTGCATGGGGATAACTTTTACTCTCACATGAAATTCCTTTGTGTGGATTCCTATTGAAATTTAACAAACAACTGTGAATGTGAAGATGTCTGAAGGGAACTCTACCGCTCTCTTGAGTATGGAGGTTTGTTACCAACACAATAACATGTGCCTACTTGTGTAGTGCTTATTTCTGGCCTTAAAGGAATAGTTCACTTAAAAATTAAAATTCTGTCATCATTTACTCACCTTCAAGTTGTTTGGACCCCAACAGTTGATGGACCCCATTGACTTCCTTAGTTTTTTTTTTTTTTCTACTATGGAAGTCAAATGGGTCCCATTACTGTCTGGTTACCGACATTCTTCAAAATATCATATTTTGTCTCCAGCAGAAGAAATAAGTTCATACAGGTTTGAAACAACTTGAGGATGAGTAAATGATGGCAGAATTTTCATTTGACTAGTGAACTATTCCTTTAAAGTCGCCATTTCAAGTTGCGATAGTCTTATCTTTCCTATTGTGGCGAATGTCGACGTTGAAGCGGCTTCCCTAAAGAAAAAAATGTGGGCGGGATTTGATTTTGTCCTGCAAGAAGGAAGGAAACTTATTTTGATTAAAGATTATGAGGGCACATGAATTAAAAAACAAATAATGATGTGCACGAATAAATTATAAATTTATATTTTAAATTATATATTTATAATAAATACTGCAATATTCCATTATAAAAATAAGAATTGTCCATTTTGATGTACAGAATAACACACATCCTGAAAACTGTAATGTAACTGTGAGTGTTTTGCTAGAGGGAAGTTGATTCTGTACAGGGAGGTGGTGATTTTTCTCATCAGTCTAGAATTCATCCGTCAGCACTTTTAGTCACACACACACATCTGACACTCATTCATAATTCATACGTCAGTTGGATATGATATCGTATAGGCAGTAAGTATGGCACAGTAAGACAGCAGGGAATTGGTATTTTTACCCTCCACTATGATACAACCTGACTGTGAGGCTGATGCAAATGCTTTTGTTCATCAGTAGATTGAGGTGCATCTGATTTAGAGATGTTTCCAGATATATGAATGTGCTGAAATGTTCTTACATAATAACGGTGTCCAAAAGAACCAATGTTTTACCCTTGCAATGTGAATACATTTGGTAAAGTAGCTTTAAATGAAAAGCTTTTAGCAATGATAGAACGTTGGAGAGAAATATGCCTGAGGATGAAGACACTGTTTCTGTATCCGAATGTTAATGGCAGCTAACGTTACCCAGAAGCCCTCGGGTCTCCCATTGGTTATAAGGCCACACTAAAGAGCCTCGTCCAAACAAATGCATTGGCCGCGTCTGTGTCCAGGGCAATAAGTTTGTCTATTAGCTCAGAATTCATCGATCTGCAGCCTGTTATCAAGTGAACTGTTCAAACTGCTGAAAATGCAGAGAACTGACACACAAGTCCCTGTAGTGAACACTCACACAACTCCAGCAACCGTGAGAAATACAGCCATATTATGAGGAAACAAATAATGCAGCATTTTAATACAGAGTTGTAAAGTTTAAACAACATCTAGCAGTGAATGATGGATCATTGTAAATGGAAAAGTTTTTTTTTTACAGTTATAGGTGATTTATTCTGAGCTCTAACATTATTCATCATAATGCCAAGACATTTAAATAATGGATCATGGTTTAGTTTGACCTTAAAATAAAGTTTAATTTCTGTATATGATAGGTTTGCAAGAAAACTTTGTGAACAAAAAAAAACTACTGTTGTCCATATAGAAGCATTTTACTACAAAGAATTATATTACTCTTGTAAACTTTACTCCCATTATAAAAAAAAGAGCTTCCAGACACTTCCAGACAGAGACAGAAGAACTTCAGCGACTCACTGGAGACACATAATGCCCTATCATACACCCGGTGCAATGCAGTGTTTTTTGCTAGGTTCAGCCCGACGCAGTTATCATTTTCACATCCTGCGCCACGTTGTTTAAATAGCAAATGCATTTGCGCCCATTTCTGAAAACGAAAATGTGTTTGGGTGCATTGTTGGTGTGTTGCTATTTTGGCCCCGTTTACACTGCCAGTGAAATGTGACCCAATTCCGATTTTTTGCTCACATGTGACACAGATCGGATGTGTTCTATGACAGTGTAAACAAGAAAAAAACGCATGCATTCGGATATTTCCAGATCGGTTTCAGGCCTCATTCATATGTGGAAATAAATCGGATATGTGCCAATGCGACTGTCATGTAAACAGGAAGATCGGATTTTCTGAGGCATTAGGCAACGTCTCCGCGGTTTAATGACGAGAGAAACCCCGACGCAGATCTGCAAAGGGACGGATGGCCCGACGAAACGTTGTCATCGTAGGAGAGGAATGTGGAGAGGGTCACAGGAAGTGTTTTCATATGACTGTAAATTTAACGAAAATTTTTGTTAATTTACATTTATTCATTTCAAGCAATTAGTAATTTATTTGTAATAAACGCTTTAAGTGGGCTATTTAAATTTAAAAAGTGCTAGGACTATTTACATATTCAATTATATTTTTAAAACATACGCGCAGATTGTGATGTAATATTGTGTGTGCATAGAAAGAATTTGTCCGCAGCCGCTCAAAAAAGAAAATTGTTCACAGCTGCTCTACTCCTGAGCGCAACTCCTGTCAGTGTTGTGTAAGTACAGGCTCTAGGCAGTTTTTTTTGTGTTAATTTCTATTTCTTGTCGCTGTGCAGGCTCTTTATTGTATAACAGTGAACAGCCCTTAATGTATGTGCCGTAGATCGGTCCGTTGCATTACGAATGAAAGCAGTATCAATAATGTCAAATATGTGATGTGCAGTCAAGTTCGGCTGTGTGTATGTTGTTTTAACGAGTGTTCTCACCGACACGCTTGTGATTCGTGGAGTTTTAACGAGTTTTATAGACATTGTTTCTTATTCAAAAGTGGTGTTTGGCAACTTTGCATATCGCAGAGCATGAAACATATTTTGTGTTCGTCTATTTGTGCAAGAGAATTTAACCCTTTAAGCATGCGCGATATGTTTCAGATAGTAGCCTATATGGCAAGTGTAAACACATGAATCGGATATGGGTCACAATTTAAAGAATGTGTAAACAGACAGTCAAAAAAATCGGATATAGGCAACAAATCAGAATTGGGCATCAAGACCTGCAGTGTAAACGAGGCCTTTGAGGCGAATGAAATAGACTGCGCCATTGACCAGCAAACTCGATCATAAATATCTTAATCCTGTTTTAAAAAGAGGAAATGATGAATCATTGTGACTTTAGTGGTGTTAAGTGCTTTGCGACACTTTAAACTCACGCCTGAGTCGCTCCAGAGACGCTCGGCTCTTCTTTTACAGTGCAAATGCGGTTCCTTGTGACAGTCTGATGATTTATTGTTCATTCATCAGCTTTTATCTCGTCATCTTGACAAACTCTCATGAGTTCCCTGGATCAAACTACGCTAAGAAATAAAGCAGCCAGACAGGTTGAAAATGAACAATCGTTTGGTCTCCAAGGGTTTTGAGTCCTGCTGTTTTTCAGACTGACATTCAGATGTGATTCGCACAGGTTTGATGGGATGATGATTTACATGGTCCTGCTGAGCGTTAGATGAGGGAAATGATGAGAAAAGGGTCTTTCACACTGTTCACACTGGCTCAACACTGTTAAAGGAGAAACTTTGAAAAGAGCTCATTGTACCAGATGTTGGAAGACCACACTGTAAAAACTAAAGGAGCCTCAAATATCCTGTCGGATACTCAAGGAACTTCAAAATGTAATTTAAGTGCCTCAAAGCTCTTTCTCCTATAGTAGGGTTACTGGAGGAGCATTGACATTCTTTGAGGTTCTTGCTGGAACTTATGGGATCCTTTAAGCACTTTGTATTTAGTTCAGAGGTTCTGGAGTCACCTTTTCATTACCATGAGACCTCGAAGTGCTTTGGGGGAAAATAGAGGAACTTGAATGCGATAAAAGGGTTATTGGAAGATCTTTTAACATTTAAGTGGTTCCTGGAAGATCTCTTATGTTAAAGCCAGCATCTGGAGGAACCCAATGGTTCTATGAGGCCAAAATGAGAATATTATCCTTATTATTATTATAGGCTACTTAAGTTTGATTCAGTATAGCCTACATACCCAGGTGAAAAAAGACGTACTATTAAAAATGTACTTGAGTGTGTTTTTAGTAGGCCTACAATACAAATATACTTTAATGCATTTTTAATACATTTAACAGTAGCCTACGTCTTTTTCACCTGGGTAGCTTACATTTATTTAGTATCTATAGGCCCATTTTGTTGATTAATTTAAACCTTAAACAACAACACTAAATTATAATAATATTAATAAGAAGAATTCATTAATTATTATTGAATAAATAATAGTAATAAAATAATAATTTTTACCTACTTCTTCATAAATTATTATTTGAAGAAGAAGAACTAGGAGGAGAAAAGTTTTATTCTGTCACGAAACTGCTGCTATTCCTCTGCTGTCGTCGCTTCAGTGATCCTCGCGCTGCTCGCGCGCAACAAAGCTCAGCTGATCGACGTCATCGGGTAACGGCTCCGTCCTCTCATCAAAGCTTCCGCCGTTTGATCGGCTCTCCGTTACAAGGTTTGTAAACTCGCCAAATAAATATAAATACAGAGTCTACTCACTATATATTCAAACACACATATATATAAACTAAATTGATTATACATTACTACTTTTTTACAGTGTTTACCACTCGTTTATTGCACAGTATCTGGTATGAAGGTTTTAGCCGCGATGCTAACTACGTCTAACGTAAGTTAATGAACAAATGGAAATTATTGACTTATTGTCTTAGATTGATTTAGTCATTCAATTCAACATATTCTGTAAAACTGTGTCTTCAAATTGCTGAGATAGCCTAACTAATTTAGCTGATTCCTGCTGTTGTCATTGGCGTTTGTTATGAATAACAAAAGCCGGTTAATATAGTTTGGTCTGTTTTTGTTTAGCCTAACTTTACTTACTACAGGTGCCCTCATTCTCTCAAATACCATTTTAAAGCCATTTACTGGTCAATAAATATTATGTTGTGAATAATCAGCTTTGTTCTTTTGTTTCCCCAGAACAACCAGTACATTTCTAAAATAATCTTAACATTTCAGAGGCAACATTGAATTACAGTAAGTTACCTATACACCACATGCAAGTACCTTATTACTATGAACTTTCTCTGTGTGAAATTGTATTGTTTGACTGTGTACTTTTTTAATAAGTTATTCTCTGAAAATCTTCCCTCATGCTCTCAAATCTCATTCATGTTACTCAGAAAAATAATATCACAGGTTTGGAGCTAATAATGCTATGCATTTTTTATAGGCTATAAGTTACCTTAATCATATGCATTTGAATATAAGACATTTGAACCCTGAGTTATAACTTAAAGTTTAGTCTTTTTCGACAAAAAAAAAGGAAAAAGCTATTATATGACTTCAGAAGACTTACAACACAACCCATAACACATGAGTTGTGAACTCATTGACTATTTTTAGGATCTTTTCTGGGACATTTTTGGAGCTTAACCATTTTTACATAAATTGTTGCATTGAATTGAACTAGACAAGTGTACATAAGAATAGTTTGAATGAATTACAAAAAAATGTATGCTTGTGTTTCATGCAGTGATATTGGATGGTGACGGGTTGCATTATGCCTGAGATCTGCTTTCGGGTTCCACAGACAGAAAGTCAAACAGGTTTGGAACGTCACAAGGCTGAGGAAATTATTTAATAACTTTAATAACCTTACTAACAGTAAATTTTGTACTTTGCAGGGATCTCGGTAAGCTGAAATACAAGTTTGATCAAGAATAAAAATCCTCCTGTAGACCTGAAAATCACTGAACCATCCACCAGAAAAGAGGAAAAGCAAACAGAAAGTGAAGCTGATGCACCTTTTCACTTTTCTAACTCGTTAAGTACCTCACGTGTCCCTTGTGAAGATTTTATAATTGATTGCATTTTATGTTGCAGCGAGTAAAGGTGCATCACATTTGTGAATTTCGTGAAATTACACAGGCAAAAAGACAAAATTGCTGATCGTGTGGATTCTTATTGAAATGACTGAATTCACCAGTGAACATTCACAGAACAACAGATCATTTTACTGCACCTTAACTCTTGTTAAAATGGAAAATGTTTTCTGCTTGTTGTGACATAAGGAATACTGTTTCCGGGTCGAAGCCTCTACTTCTACTTTCTCTATTTTGTTTCTAGATATTGAGAATACTCAACAACCATTTATGGGAACTGTTGATTCAAGTCACACATTTAAGCTTTTCAAAAGGCATAGTGTTCATTTCAGTCTCCAGTCTCACGGCATCCCAGACTTCAACATTTTATGATTCAAAATAGCTGAATAACTAACCATCTAAGATTTCGGAATAGAGATAAAGGTTAGGATCCTAATTTTCAGGAATATTACAGCACAATGAGTGCATATTAGCACTGTTTGTTGTTTGTTTTTGGCATCTGATAGAGCTTTTGGACTTGGAAACAGTGACATCAGACTTAACAAGCGGACTGAAACACATGTTTTAAAATTAAGTGAAGATGGACATTTTTAATTAGTCAAAATTGTAATTTTTTACATTGATTTATTACATGGAACATGTGTTTTCCATGCATTTTGATGAGATGTCTTTTCTTGTGTAGCCTATTGTATACACATGGTTGATTATTCATGTTACTTATGTATTATACAATTTTTTTTGTGTGTGTGTATTCATTGATATTAATCTATTACTAGCTTTTTTTTTCAAGTGCATGGAAGTGTATGTATTAAAATGGATCTAAAATATGTAATAAACAATTCTTATTTTGTATTTGGTTCAGTTTGTTATAGAAGTTATATTATAATAGAAGTTAATGGTGGTAACCATAGTAACAACATGAAATTAATTTAATACAAATAAAATAAAATTGAAATTTGGTTCCTGGAGGCACCCACAGTGGTTCCACACAGTGCCTTATATAAGAGTTCCTCAGGAAACCTGTGTGGTTCCTCAGAGAACCGCCCCTTTTTAAAGGGTGCCTAGAGGATCTACAGACGGTTCCGCCGGTGTGGCAAAGTGAAGAACCCCAAAAGGTTCCTCCAGGCACCTTTTATTTTTACAGTGTAGGATCCTAATTTTCAGGAATATTACAGCACAATGAGTGCATATTAGCACTGTTTGTTGTTTGTTTTTGGCATCTGATAGAGCTTTTGGACTTGGAAACAGTGACATCAGACTTAACAAGCGGACTGAAACACATGTTTTAAAATTAAGTGAAGATGGACATTTTTAATTAGTCAAAATTGTAATTTTTTACATTGATTTATTACATGGAACATGTGTTTTCCATGCATTTTGATGAGATGTCTTTTCTTGTGTAGCCTATTGTATACACATGGTTGATTATTCATGTTACTTATGTATTATACAATTTTTTTTGTGTGTGTGTATTCATTGATATTAATCTATTACTAGCTTTTTTTTTTCAAGTGCATGGAAGTGTATGTATTAAAATGGATCTAAAATATGTAATAAACAATTCTTATTTTGTATTTGGTTCAGTTTGTTATAGAAGTTATATTATAATAGAAGTTAATGGTGGTAACCATAGTAACAACATGAAATTAATTTAATACAAATAAAATAAAATTGAAATTTGGTTCCTGGAGGCACCCACAGTGGTTCCACACAGTGCCTTATATAAGAGTTCCTCAGGAAACCTGTGTGGTTCCTCAGAGAACCGCCCCTTTTTAAAGGGTGCCTAGAGGATCTACAGACGGTTCCGCCGGTGTGGCAAAGTGAAGAACCCCAAAAGGTTCCTCCAGGCACCTTTTATTTTTACAGTGCAGCATCTTGCACAATGTTCTTGTTCTTGAAAGTCATTTCAGGTCATTCTCATTAAATGAGCCATAAAACGTTATGGTTCAAATTACCTTTACACTTAACGAGCAAAGATTGATAATCTAACAATGTCCAAAATGTTTCCATCCATTTCTGTGCAAGAACCAATTTGATATATGCAAAACAAAAGTTTTGTTTTACCAAACTCCCATAGAGTCGCATCAAACAGGGATGATCCGTTAATTGTTTGGGCTGAGTATTTTCCCGTCATTCTCTCCGCTGATTAATTACCTTGATTTTCTCCACTGGTTGTCAAGACAACAGCAGCGTTCTGCACTCTCAGCTCTGTTTGGGCCGATGACAGTATGTAATTAAATATGAGCAGTTGCTATTAGGACTGGAGGATACACTGTAATTATAAGCCTTTGCTTGTTCCCTATGGTTTACCAGGCTGCTGGGGAGGCGCTGTCACTCAGAGGGCCGCCCAGACGCCCCCAAACACTGATACAGAGGTCCGTCTGTTCCTGAGAGTTTGGATGGTGAGAGGAAACAATTTGGTGAAATTATAATGTTAACAGAAGCATAGATTATCACAGACAGATACAGAGATAGAAAGCTGCAACAGTGTGCATGCGAGTCACAAAATTATACTGTGGCGTTGGATTCTAGTTTTCCAAACCTTAACTTTCATTATCTTTAAAACTTAGACTGCTTTACGTGGACCAGAAGGTGAAAGGAATGAAAAAGAACCCATTTCTCTTTGCATTCACACTGACATTGGGTCTGAATTTGGATTCAGGTCTCTTTTTAGTGATTTTTAGTCACCAGTTTTTTTCAATATCTTCTGTCATCTTCTGTCACTATTAGCCATTTTCCAAAATAATATAAAAACTGAACAGCATATTGGTACTCAAATATTAGCCATTTTCCAACATAATATAACAAAATAAAGTCAGAATTGTAAGATATAAATTTGCAATTGTGTGAAAGAAATAAGTCAGAATTGTGAGATAGTTTGAGAGACTCCAAAGTTTGTAAGAAAGTCCAAATGACCTCTATTAATTCCATGGCGGAAACAAGTGTTACGATCCAGATTAGGGACCAACATAAAAAACATTTGAAAAAAATTACAAACAAATCGCAATGGCCAGGGCAAGAAAAATGTCACATTTATTGGCAGTAAAAGTAACAAACAAACCAAACAAAACACACACAAAAAAAGGAACATATAAGCATACAAAACTCAAATCAGGACTGGAGCTAAATAAAGAAATAAAGTTAAGGACACTAAACAACTGAGAGAAATATATCTCTACCTCAGATGTAATGTTTGATCTGTACGTCAGCATCGGGGAATAACATTATAATAATAACATTAATAACAAGCCCTAAAAATACAATGCATTGAAATGCAAGCACAGTTAATGCAATGCATTTAAAAAATAATAATAATAATTAGCTTGACCTGAATATGGAAAGATGTAACAGGCGCACTGACACAGATAATCACAAACGTTCAGTCGAGACCTCTCTCTTAAATGTTCAGTCGACCAAAAGCAAAAGTAGTATATCACATCTTAAAAGCTTGTAAGACATGCAGTTTAATATAAATCCAATCAATGATCCAATCAATTTACGATGGCCAAATGTCCCGCCCTACAGTTTTTCTTGCTTGGAAAGAAAAGACTATCGCATCTTCCGTTTCATGCCGACTTTAATATGAGTTGACAACAAAAAGACTCAACCTATCTTTTCTCAAACATGAGAGATGTTTCAGTCTCAGATAATAATTCCTTCCACAAATCTTTCTTCAGTTTCATATCATTTCATTTAACAGGCAGATCCAGCTCAGAAAACTGCAAGATATATTAATGTAACACAACCATTGATAAAAATGAGCAAAACACTCTCGAAATAGCCATTTCAGAGACATGACATGCATGTGTACAGAAATGAGAATTGTTAAATTATGCATGATTTTTTCCATGAATTTCAAAAGCAGTTCCGCCTCTGACAATAAGATGCCCATAGAGCTTCATACACTGTGTGCCATCTTAATGTGCCACATCAAGTCAAAGCACAAAGCCTCCGCCACCGGTCCTACGCAAATGTGTTTCTTTCAAATCCCCCCCGCTCGCTCCTGAGCTTCATTATTCTCCAAACATCATGAAAATACAGCGAGACTCTGTCAACAGATTCAAATGGCTTCCTTCCCACCATGTCTACATGAAACCTCATGCCATTATATCCTTCCAAGATTGACTTTCAAACGCCAGTGCCCAAGACACCCACAGGCCCATTTCCACAGTGTTTGGTGGAAGAGGTTTATAACGTGGTGGAATGTGTTACATGTGCTCTTTTGCTTTAAAGCTGTATGATTAAATAATAGAGAAGAAACCTTTGAATCCAGATGGAAAGATCATTTTAGATAAGTACACTGAGCTAAAAGAAGCGTCCTGTTAATGTTTTATCTGCTGAAAAATGACATTGACTTTAAGTAGAGAAGCAGTTAACAACTGCAGAGATTCATATTTTTATATACTGACAAACTGATGCAGATTGCAGAGTATTTGATGGCCAGTATAATGCTGCTATATATAATACAACTTCTATTTCTAATACAATATAATGTAAATAACAATGCAAAACTGCTGATTTTCAATAAAAAAATAATGAGCATTTTTAATTGCAATTAATTTTGATATATTTACTCAAAAATTCACTTAAACAAATGCAGATACTCAATAATTATTTTTAAATTTAAATTTTTAAATATGTACACGGAAATATTCTAAAGCATTTACTCAGTGCACTAAAATATTTGCCAACATGGAATGTGCACTCTCCTTTGAAAATGTTACTGCAATGCATAAACAGGATGATTAATTGACTTGGCTAATGTAAATATCAGATTTTTATACACTATTGAATGTTTATTTTTATTATCAGAGTTCGGGGTTTCATTAAAGCTTACGTCATATCACATAATATTACATGTAATAACACAAATTGTGCATTTTGAAGAAAATAATCAATTTTGATCCACACAACAGCATCTAGATGCTTTTAATGCAATAATCAAGGCTGATTTTTGATTCTCAGATTGGCATATGGAAAAATGTGCTGAGCAATTTAAATTATGACAGTCTGGCCAGGAAGAGACGAGGCCAGAAACATTTTGAGCAGCTGAAACATGGGAAACTGAAGCGCCTGGGGCTTCTATCACTGGCCAGGATTGTGATGAGTTATTGAGTTTGGGGAAGAGATTTGAGTTTGTGCTGAGGTAAGCTTGGACTGACCGATACAAATAAAAAACATGGAAGCAATCCAATGCTCGATAATCCACCTCCAACATTGCTCCTTCAGTGGCTTTGTTTGTTAACAAGACACCAAGATCTAACAGAAAAATGTCTAGATGAAAGGAACCAGTTCAATATACAGACAATAAAGCCCAACAACTGAGGGTGAACTTTATGTTATGATTGATTGACAGATCTAATTCTCTTTATCATCAGATCTTCAATAAATGATGCTTATTAATATAAAATGCAAATAAAAAGGAAACTTTTTCATTTTGTTCCGGCTGTAAAATACCTTAAAGCTTTGTTTAGCCTCAGTCAACAACGTGAGGTTGTGAATGTGCTGAAAACATCTAAAACTTAAACCTGTTCATGCTAATCGTCTGGGTTTGATGCAGGAAACTCAAGGTCAACAGTCAAACTGAAGGAGCAAAACAATGTGTCTGCAGTGCCTGAGCAAACCTGTTATCGTCTCTGTGACACAAACTAAACACTTTCGTGGTATTCGTCCCCGTTGACCTCGGACACCAAAACACAGAATCCCCTGCAGTTCATCTCAGAGAAAATAGGCTTGCACCTTTGTCACGTTTAACTTCTCCAAGCTAATTTTATGTGCCTGTGGCCTCCATCTATTCCTCTTCTTTCTCCTTGCCGTTTTTTTTTTTTCTTTCTTTCTTCATGTTTGTTTTATTGGGAGCTGGTTCTCATTAAATCTCTTGAACTCATTTTATATGTGTGTTTTCAAATTGAATCTGCATATCTCCAGGCGCTGTGTGGGACTCGCTCGCATAAATTCTCCCCGGCCGACTGGAGGATTTCCCAGACATATAATCATTTTAATAGTCAAATCGATCCACTGATGTCACGCCGTCGGTTGCTTTACATTTCCAAGTATATAAAACTATATGCAGCTTTTCCATGTCATCTGGGTCACGGCCTGATTCAGAGACTCCCCACACAAACCTGTGGAACCTCGAAGGCAAAAACTCTCGAGCGGTTCTTTACCGAAGCTTTTCTCCGTGTGTGTTCGAGTCACTCTGGATTTTCCCCAGTGAGCAGCGAAGCGCGGGGTCCAAAGGAAACAGATAATAGATAAACCCTCCAGCTCTCAGTGAACACAGCTGCTAATCTCCACATTTGTATGTATGTGCTCTTCTCTATCACTGTAGCTCCTCTGAGGATGAAGATCTGGAGTGTTTCAGAGTGTCTCGCCCTTGAGCCGGAGCAGATATACTGTAGTAGACCAGCAAGTGACACAACATTTAGCTTTGACCAGATAAGAGAGATCAGCCTCTATGTGTGTGATGCCACATTTGGGATTACAAATATTCGTTCTGGTTACTTTGTACTTCACACCCAAGATGACAGCTGAGGGAAATGTTTAATATGTAAGTGTATTTATATTCAGTACTGATAAGTATTGTTAGAAAAATGTTGCGTGTAACTAAAGTTTTACCCATTATTAGTGTTTGCTACCTGTTTTTGTGCATAACAGTATTGAATCATTATAATAGTATATTAAGAGACAGATCATATGTAGACTTGACAATGAACAGACCACAGTATATTTCAGTATATATATTTGGGCTGTCAAGTGGTTAAAATAGTTAATCTAATCAATTTTCAGATTAATTAATCTAATTAATCGTACATCAAATTTGGCTGGGAAATTACCCCCAAAAGATTGTTTAAAGTCATTATTGTGTTAAATGAGAAAAGCATCAAAAAGAAAGATGTTATTTAATTCAATATAGAATGTATTACACACAAACCTTTAGGCTACAATGGCCATTATTGGATCCTACTGACTTTCATTTTATGGAGAATATAAAAAACTGAGACAATTTTCTAAAATATCTTCTTTTATGTTCCACAGAAGAAAGAAAGAGTCATACAAGATTGGACATTTGGAATGAGGGTGAGTAAATGATGACAGGAT
Source organism: Leuciscus leuciscus (assembly GCF_965113295.1). NCBI lineage: Eukaryota > Metazoa > Chordata > Actinopteri > Cypriniformes > Leuciscidae > Leuciscus > Leuciscus leuciscus. Next base: position 18,623,590 of record NC_138728.1, on the reverse strand, counting down.
TTTCACTTTGGGGTTATTTGTACTTTCTAAAAGCACACTGACAGGCAACGCAACCCCCCAAAAAACGAGAGCTTTTAAGCAGTCATACCTTTTTTTGACAAAAATCAATCACAAAAACAATCAACATCAATCAATGTAGCATCAATAAGCTCAAAGAGACATACAAATTGAATCATTTACATCAACAAATCAAATCGAATATGGCATATTTTAACAAATGCAGGGAAAGTATTACATTACCAATCTTAAATCGTTTACCTGCCTCACCACAGCCACCAGATTGAGTGCAACAACTCTGCCTGCAAAGGGGAACTTAAAACTTTTTAAAGCTGCCTTCAGGATAAATATTTGAAGTTCAAATTCATGAACTCCAGTGATTTCTGGAGGCTAGTTATTATGTGACTGAACTGGCACCCCCGGTGCCTCTTGATGTCATTGTACAAGTTTTCATCATTGCTTCATCTCCTTTGCAGCACTTCACAAACAGTGTGTATTTATTGAAAGAGCTTTACTGAGCTCATCTCAGAATGAGTCACACCACTGTTTTTACACTGACCATCTGATGCATATTGTGCACAAAAAATGGCCAGCACTTTCTCATTCAGACAAGCTCTAGTCTGATTCGCTGTCTTTACGCCATTTACTAGAGACTGATTGTGTAGGTTTTAAATGCTGGATCTAATTGCAAGCAGTTCATTTTAATGAAAAAAAACTCAAAATAACACTTCCCAGGATCGTGGAATATATATATATATTTTTTTTTTTAAAGCTACACTGTGTAATTTTTTTAGTTAATTCTTAGCAAAAAACACTTAGTTCTTTCAAAAATATATGTGCTCATTAATGTATATTTACTTCTTTCAAGTAATAAAGTATTCTCGTAAGTTTATAATCTGCCATTGAAAGTACATACGGGTGAGGGGTTCGAATGCCGGTCGCCATGTTGCCCCTCCATCTTGAACTACATTAGCCAAAGAGGGACATACCTGTAAATTCAAGCTTCGCCTTTCGCGCTTTACACTCAGTGAAACAGAGACGAATGCGAGGGGGAGATTACTCGCGACTGCCGGCAGATTTGAAAGATTGCTGATGGAGGATCACGCCTATTTTCGAGGACATGTAGCAGAGTCACCAAGGAAGCGAAAGAGAGAATTAAAACGTCAATGTGACAGGCAAATCAGCAAGACCAAAGTCAATACTGGAGTAACTTTTCCCAGATGGAAAGAGCTCATGAGGAGCAAAGATTTTAAAACGGACGCCGAAGTTGCCTGCTTTCCTCTCGAGAGGTAATTCAGCCTATTTGTGTAAATTCGAAGTTTTATAGTTGCTTGTCTAACCATAGCATGGTTGTGCATAACGCCAGAACGACCTCTAGTATAACTTGCGTTACTTTTCCTCACGTCAATTGTGAAAAAGTATTGTTTACCTTGTAACATAAATCTGTGCTGCGACGGATCACAGGTGATAGTTTTAAAGGCGCAATTGGACGAAGTCGAACTGGAAGCCATGTTAATCTTTGAATAATACGGCCACCGTAGGAGTTAAAACGCCCTCGAAATTGAAAGGAACGGAAACTAATATTCACTTGGTAGTCATATACAATTTCACCGCTAGATGGGGGAAAATATCACACAGTGTAGCTTTAACACTGCAAACAGAACAAACACTACAAAATGACGAGACTGGACAGTGAACAAAAACACAGGGCTATTTATAAAAAGCATAATCAATGAAATGAAATGAGAAAGAGGTGCAAAAAAATCAATCAAACAATGAATCACCATAGAAATAAATGCAAACACAGGAATCAGTCCAAAACCAACTCAAAGTCCAACTCATACACAGACCAAACCTGACATTGCAACAATGTAAGTATGTTTTAATTTGCTTATTACACACATTAATTAAACTATTTAAGTTATTTCCATGCAGTCTATTGTGTCCTAAAGCATTTCAGATAATACAGCCTCCTAATGGAACTTAAAAACAAAACAAACTGTGATTGGTTGCTTGTCGGTCAAACAATCTCAAACAGAATCAGTCAAACATCTCTTGGCCAGAATAAGATCGGATGTGAACCGGCCTTTATGCTGATATTCGAAAGTGCTTGAAAACTATAGAAGCCTTGAAGGGCAGGATTATTTTGTTTTAAAATGGAACAATTGAACATTTTGATGCCTTGTTATCTGATGTTAGTGATTTTCAAATTTATAAAACAGCCCCAAATTGATTAATTTATTGTACAGGTCGAAGAAAATGTCTGAAGAAGTTCGCAAACCCCGCTCTGCAGCCAATTGTATTGATCAAATCAATCACGGAGTCACCGAGTATAGGTCAATTATGAAGGCAATCTGCACTGATTGACCAATGACATCTTTAGAATCGGCTGCAGGGCAGGGTTTCCAATTAACTTATTTGGTGAAAAAACACACACAGATTTCATTATTTCAGTTTTGAGCAATCTCAAGTGTGTTTCAGACGTGAGGTTGTACCGTGTCTTTCACCTTCTTCTCCAGTGTTGACATACTTTGATGAAACTCGTCCCATCTCTCGTCTCCCCCGCAGCGATAGATTAAATGTCACAGGGCTTCTTGTAGGACAAAATTCTGGTGTTTTTCTCCTCATCGGAGTATATCAGCACCTCTTCACCTTCACATGAGCATCTCTGATATATTTCTAATCTTGCTACGAGTGATAGAATAACAATGAAGTTTGTCAAATAGTCAGACTCCAGTGAAGACGTCTTTGTGTCCTTGACTCGTGTCTGATCTGCTCATAGACGGTCACGCAGAAAGTACAAAACTCTGACTGTCAGCCAGTGGATGTTTGATCAGAAACAAAGTTAAATATGCCATTGAATTGCAGATGAAAATTAAACCGTGGTGAGTGAAATAGAAGCTTATTTTTTTCCATTTTGTGACGTATATTCAATTGAAACAGAAACAAGAAATGTGGGGCGGGACTTGATATTGTCCATCAGGAATTGATTGGATCGTTGGATCGTTGTGGTTTGCTATTTCTGTGATCTCAATTGATTGACAGTTTGGCCCGTCCTCACGCCAGTAAACAAGTCATCAGAGAAGAGAAGAGATGTCACCGCAAGTTATTTTGATTAAAGATTACAAGGGCACATGAAAAAAAAAAAACTGCTGTGCACGAATAAATCATTTATTTCAAACACTTTTTTTATTTTCAATTAAAAATAACAATTGTGTATTTTGATTTCATGATGACTAAATGAATGCAGTAGCTCTGACGTAATTAGCATAAAGGCATGCATCAGCTACAGTATTTGACATTTATGCATTTAGCAATGGTTAATAATGGATGACCATTGGCATTACATAACATTAAAGCGGTACTTGGATTTATAGACTGTTAAATAAATCATTAGAAATCAGTGATCCTGTGAGAAACAGGCTCATTTGATCTCAGTCACATGCATATATGTGAAACACATAAACTGAACACAGCAGCTCTGACATGCAATTAGCACAATTTGACTTTTACTATAATAATAACACATGAGACTTAGTGATTGTCAATGATGACTTACCTCGCCAATGGTTTTATTCCAGCACAGACATTGTTATGGAACAAAAATAACCATAAGAGGAAATAATCGCAGAGAATTTATGGAAACATATCTGTCACCAAAGACAGAAGCAAGAACATAAAAATAAATGAAGCATGTATAAATATAATAATGATAAAAATATGAAGAAGAACTTTAGGTAAAAGAAAAATCTACATTTTCTCTATTCTGCATTAATGCATTAGTTTTCACACAGACACCAAGGACAGCAGCCAAACACACAAGCATCATTTAGATGTGACAATATTAATCAAGCACATGTGACAACCAAACAGCAAAATGTAAACCGATTATGCAAATATTAAATAAGCTGCTAGAATGTTGATAAAGGTTTACATTTAAGGTAAAAATATAGTGTCGACTGCGTTTAGATCTGTTCCCTATTCCCTGTCACACCTCTGGTCTACATCTGTGAGTTACTGGTTGGATAAGAGGCTAAACTGGTCGTTCTGCAGCATGTTGATATCATCTCTTATGACACGGGTCATGTGCAGCATCAGAGAAAGAGCATCAGGAAACATGGGGGTCTTACCTGACATAAACCTCACAGAGACCTGAAATCCTCTGATGGGCGTCACATTTATGTGGAATCCCCACAGGCCTGATGTCTACAGCATCTGTAAACATCCATGTGCCTGTGGTCTGTGACTAAAAGGGGTTTTATTGCTTGACACTCTTGAAGAATCATGAATTATTTAGGGAAGTCAGCTGTAAAGATCTCTCCCTTGAGTATGCAGCTGTCTACTTGAGACGTCCCTGTGAAAATACACCTCTGGTGCTTCTCATTAGGTGGATGTGCAGACTGTGAAGGAGGAGATCTAATGGTCAGACACTTTCTAACATTTCCCACATTGCATATTTCCTGCCTGCCACCCTCACACAGAAAGAAACCTTCATTTTTGAGATATACACATTTGTAGCTAAGGATTGTTTATTCAAAATTTTGGAATTCTGATTTATTCACTTTCATGTAGTTTCAAACCCACAAGACTTTCTTTGTTCTGTTCAACATAAAAAAGTATGTAGTGCTACAAGAATTATTTATATCCAGTCAGGTGAAAGTTACGAGTGACAAAGCCATTACACCCGCTCATAATCGCTGATAAGCACATCTGTATCAGCTGGATAAACAAAGTGTTCGGTGTAAATTTCTGAATTGCTTGTGAAAAATGTTTCATCAAAGCACAGGTTTAGAGTGAACGTGACTATGCGTATAATGAACTTTCTTTTAGTGAGACCTTAAACTTGCACAGTGAGGCACAAAAATGTTATATTGATTAAAGTTTCTTCTGGCAGCGTCCCGTAAGTCCTTTATGCAGAGGCAGGACACACCGTTCTGGTCTTAAATACCTTTTTCCTCAATCACAGAGCAGTCGCTCATGCAAACAGAACTTTTCTCTTTGCTAAGTCAAGCAGCAAATGTTCAGCTTTGATACATTTTCAATTTTACACTTCCTATCTTCTATTTATGGCATGCATAAATCATAAGTGAGCCGTGCTTCTTTCCAAAAACGTCAGATATGAAATAGCAAAAGCACAGAGGGAATTCAAACCCAGTAAAATACAGTAATGATATCTGCTTTTACACACTGCAGCAGCAGGGCGGCCGCTAGTTACCGACTTAACTGCTTTTAAACTGTTCAACATTTAATTGCTCATAAATTTAGCAAAATTCCCTTCACTCGTCAAACTTTTGGTGAAGATTCGAATGGGATTTTGTAGATGATATTAATATATCATGACTGTGATGTCATATTAAGTAAACAATGAGAGAACTTAAGGGATACTTCACCTCTGGAAAGATAAATGTGTATTTAAAATGGGTCATTTATGTAGAAGAAATGTGAAATTATTTTTGAATTTGGAGCTTTCTAGACTGAGAAAAGACAGAAAATGTATTTTTGGCTTATGTGGATGAAAGACAACAACTCCCAGAATGCACTTGCTTCGCTGCCCTAGGAGGCCACTCCCAAGCCACGCCAACCGGTAAGAGAGCGCAGCAGTTAAACAAGGCTTAGCTACTAGTGAGTCTCCCCGGGATTTCGAGATCGCCCAAAATGTCCGCGATTCGGCTTTTGCGTTCAGTCGCCATTCATTATGTTTACTGTGGCGAGCAGGATGAGACTGAGGGGCGCGGGAGAACGATGAGAGGCCGGTGGCGTGATTACCGATGAGCAGGTCGCGCTGCAGTCAAAGACACACCGGTCTCGTAGGCTATCTCTCACGGAGGAGCGGGAATTTTCTTAGCAATGTTAAAACGCACATCAACCGATCACTTGTTTAACGTTAATGTAAACACTACATTCAGATTCACCAATCGGAATGAATTCAGTTAGATTGAAACAAAGGTGTGCATGTAAACAATGAATGGCGAACATTTTGGACGATCTCGACGGCCTGACATGTCCGGGAAAAAGAGGATGGTAACCCCTACTACTCAGCTTTCTCCTACTACTCAGCTTTCTCCTACTAATCAGCTTTCTCCACAGAACAAGAGCCTGCTAGCTTAGCTTCCAAAGAAAGATGACTGACACTGTGTACATTCTGTGAGTGAGATCCCACCCTCTCTGGGCGGGTTGAAAACATGCGGGGCAGCCCCTCCTACTGGCTGTAGTCTTTAGCCTCTGGCCAAAAAATCCTCCGATGATGCAAAATGACGATTTCTGCGTCATCGGAGGATTTTTTCCAGACAAAAAATACATAAATCTCTCATCTCAGGGGGATATGAGGGTAGAAAGCACGCTAATTCGAAAATACTACAGGTTTTCTACTAATACAAAGCTTAATGCTTAAAGCTTAAGTATCCCTTTAACGAACGGTAAACATAAAAATGAAAAGTACCTCATACTATGGGCCAGATTTACTAAACAGGGCAAATTAAGGCCCGTTCACACCAAGAACGATAACTATAAAGATAACTATATTAGCATCCGCACCAGAGGACGATAACGTTGTTTGTTCTAAGCGTGTACTTGTCCGTCGCTTTAAGTGCTCGAGCTCATTACAGCAGGATGGATTCTGATTGGCTGTCAATGTTTTTATTGTTCATCAGCTGGATAAAATCGTTCTGAAAGTGATTCCAACGATATAATTTCTCTGTGCCGTTTTTGTTATTGCTGTGAACTCTGCTATTCTTTAATATTGAGAACGATTTTTAGAACTATGTCTGTATCGTTATCTTTATATCATCCTTGGTGTGAACGGGCCTTCAGCGTGAGAGCTCAAAACCAAAACAACGCTGTTGGGGGTGGGAAGTTCTGTGCATGATCTACTGACGACTCACAAATTAAAGAACACAGACGCAGCCGGATCATTTCCATAGTGACCAAGTAGCAGCGAATCTACAGAGAGCAGTGCAAATTAGCTTCTAGTTTAAGACATGCTTTTTTGGCCATTAAATAATGGCACAGATACCAGTAAATTGATTAGCGCAAACCTTATTAAATCACCTTACATGATTCATTTAAATACTGTCCACCCATAAAATTTGCATCTGAAAGGAAACTCCTACAAATGCATATTCAATTAGGTCAGCCACAAAAATAACCCTGTCCACGCAGGATATATGAGAGCAGTGAGATGTGGCCGGACTGCAGTAATGAGAACACAGACGTTCCCTCAGAGGACACTGAGGTCTGAGACATCTGCCACCAGAAGCTGAAATGAGCTGCACAAATGAGACCTTACATATGCATACTGACTTTTTACATGCCTGTCAGGATATATCAATCAGATCCGAAAGTGCTTTTTGTTGCTCTTTGGGGACGAATGAAGCAGGCTGAAAGTTTGAGAGAAACATTGGATTCTGAGAGCCCTTTGGATCTGAATGTTTCATGTGTGATTGAAGTTTTACAGTCATTTGTTTTCTTGAAAGTGGAGTTCACAGTGAAATGCTACATTTTAAGCATTAGGAAAATATTCAGGGGGAATAATCTTGGGCTACTATAGCATCTACCTAAAGCCAGTCATCATCCTCAATCAGAAGGCCACTAGTTCACTTTTTACTATTTAATTTAAAATACATTTAATTTAAAGCTACAGTTCGTAGTTTTTCCTCTTTGTCGCCATCTCTGTTCGAAATCTGCAATTGCAGTTATTTGCGGAATTATCAACTTTACGTGGGTTGTGCCTCGGCACGGCACAGCGCGGATTAATCCAATGTTTTGAGGGGAATGTGTGGCTGTCAGTCGCCACGCCAGTGTGGATACTGTCATTCGGAATCACAGATTCTACTTTTTGGAAGTATGACCAACATAAGAATTTTCACCGGAAAATGTCATCTGAACAAGTAAGAAACATCCACTTTTGTTCTGACCAATTAAAAAAAAACAAAAAAACATTGCAGTAAATCGCGCTGATTAAATCTAACGATCGCTTATCATATCCCGTCAAACCGTGCAAATAATACTTCGTTCTCAAATTGTTACATTTAATGTGTATTAGGGCTATCTGTAGTTCAGTTTCTATTTCTGTGCAGTCTAATTTCTAATTGTCATACCAACAAATTAATGTTCCTAAGAACTGGTTCTCTTTGAAATACAAACACACGTATCTGTAATCAACTGGAATATAATCTAATTTTAGTCACATAATTGTGACATTACCATCATGCACCATTTAAGACTCTATTCACCGTTCAAGACTCTCATTTTACAACGGGTGAATCTCCAGTTGTCACTGGTGATTGGCATTTGAACCTTTCTGGATCCGCCATCAAATTGATAAGTTTAATTATATCAAGTGCTGTGAGAAAAGGCTATAAATCTCCACCTCCAACATCCTCACACGCAAAAGCCGAGACACCTTCTTTATGTGTACAGATGTGACGTTATGACATGCTCGAATTTCCCGCGGAAAACCACCAGTGCCACTGGAATTAAATACATTATTACAAGTTTACTGTTTTGAATCGAGCGAAGGCAAGCATATCGTTTTGAACACTGGCTGGTTATGTACTTGCTCAAAAATTTTTTTGGGATAATTTTAACCCAAAAAAGTTACAGACTGCAGCTTTAACAGCAAACTTCAAAATCCTTTAAACCTGCAGATCTGATTAGTGTTTGATTTGACTCCCTACTTACATTCAAACAGCTTCAGGTTAAAATAGAGTCAATGCTGTGTTTATAAGTAAAATTTAGCATTTAAAAAAAAGTGGAGATACAATGAACACACATTCACTGGATCATTACATGCAGTAATTGGTTTAGTGAAATACTGTCACACCTGTTACACCAGTAGAGATGGACTATAAAAAAATAAATCTTACAGTCCAGTATGTAATTTTCTGCTAACATTGCACCAGTCTGAGATGGCATTGCTGTCCGCGCTGGTCATGCTGTTCTGTTCACATGAGATAATGAAAATAATCCACTCAAAACAATGTGTTTAATTAGAAACAAAAAGAGCACATTGTCCGTGTGGTTTGGACGAGTCGGTTATTTACAGTTTTTTTCGATTGCTAAACGACAGTGGGCACCACTGGAGTCACATGTGCAAAACTCTAACTACAGTCTGCACAGCAGCAGTTCATGTGGACCAAACTCTAGTTCGTTTTTCATTGCTTGAACACAGTTTTCAAAACTCTACACACTTATCCCATGACTTTAACCACAACCTGCACAACACTGTGGATTTACAGCACTTTGTTCAAACGCTAACACACTGCTGTCAAAACTGTGAACCACACATTCAAAACAGAATAGATTTCAGCCTTGTGCCTTTCAAACACTGCTGATTGCAATTTCAGCTGAAAGGCTAAGCAGGGGTCTTGTTTTAGACTTGTTAGTGAACACACACACACACACATATATATACTGTATATAGGTAGAGCTCAGAAAGACTAATTTTGGAAATGGAACAAGGAAGACAGGTTCGTGGAGGGAGAAGGGTGGCAGGGAGAGGGCGGATGCGTGCCGGATGTGAGGACACGAGTACAGAGGACTGCCAGGGATGGATAAGGCACTCCAGAAGGTTCTTCCCCAGGTGCATGGCAAGAGAGAACATTAGATGTGATGTTGATGAAAACGTACTCGGTTACCTAATGTAACCTCGGTTCTCTCTAGAAGAGGGAACGAGTATTGCGTAAGTTGCTTACGCTACGGGTAAAGTTGTCTTTTCTCGAGATCTGAAGTCAAAAAATTATCCTTAATTTTGTATTTATTGTCAACGCAGTGCGGCAGACAGCAGACCAAAGCAGGCTATAAGAGCGTGCTCATTGGCTGTCCTGCGGCAACTGCAGCAGCCTACCAGTGAGCCCTGCGTGACGTCACGCCCAATGAGGGCGCTTCACGCCCTCCACACGCCTGGCCCGCCAGAGTGGGTGTGGCTAGCGTGTATAAAAGAGGGGCTCACAGGCTGGAATTCTGGTTTTCATAGACTGAAGCGAATAAGCTCGTGGCGCGACACGGCAGGTTACGCAATACTCGTTCCCTCTTCTAGAGAGAACCGAGGTTACATTAGGTAACCGAGTACGTTCTCTTACGAGAGGTTCTCTCGTATTGCGTAAGTTGCTTACGCTACGGGAACCCCTTGTCAACGCCGTGCGCGCCGAGCATCAGTGCATGAGTCCCAGGGAACCCGGGGAAGATAACATGCGAGAATAGGCGGCCAGCAACGCGGGCCAGCACATGTCATAAGCACTTCATAAGGGTACAGAGCGGCGCTGCCGGTCTGTGTATAAACCCGAGGTGAGTGCGACCAGCAACGCGGGCCAGCACAGTACACAAGCACATCACAGGGAAAATATATATAGAGCGGCCTCGCCGGTCCATGTATGAAAAGTGTAAGCCCCAGCGCCACAAGTGAAGACTAGGCGGCCAACAACGCGGGCCCGCACTAATACATCAGCGCATAATGGGGAAAAATACAGAGCGGAACCACCGGTCTGTATAAAGAGACTTTATCCCTAGTGCAGCTTACCAGAAAAGCTAGTAATACACAGGAGTAGTCTGCGCATAATAGATGGGCAGAACATACATCCCGCTTAGACTGATAACAGTTTAGCCTGCAAGGCGGGGACTTCCAGATTATAAAATCTCACGAATGTGGAGGGGGAGGCCCAGCCCGCCACCATACATATGTCGTGAATAGAAATCCCGCTAGACCAAGTAAGCGTCTTTCAGATCGAGGGAGATAAACCAGTCTCTCGGGCGAATTTGCGCGAGAATCTGTCTGGTTGTGAGCATCTTGAACGGTCTTTTCATAAGAGCTTTGTTCAAGTATCTCAGATCTAGGATTGGTCTGAGAGCTCCATCCTTCTTGGGCACGAGGAAATAACGGCTGTAAAAACCTGCCTCGGTCATAGAAGGGTGTACCGGTTCTATGGCCCCTTTGCACAGAAGCTTCGCTATCTCTGCACGAAGTAGGTGTGCTACTTCCCCATTCACTCTCGTCTCGGTTCGCGCTCGAAAGCGCGGGGGATGGCGAGCGAACTGCAGTGAATAGCCTTCTCTCACTGTGCTCAGCACCCATTCTGACACGCCTGGAATAGCTTCCCATGCTTTCACATGTATAGCTAAGGGCAGAATGGCCTCCGGGTTCCGATAGCCGTGATGTACGGGCTCGAGAACCTGATTCGGAGGTGCGGGTGCGGTGCGCACGCTCTCGGTGCTTGAATACGGCGGCTCGCATGCAGAGATGGCTGGACGGGGAACATATTGTGTGATGGACAGCGCGCGATAGCGGCGCTGGGGGTGCAGTGTTCGTTAGTATGTGTGAGCGCTCGGGGGCGGGCACAGGACTTACACACCGCGGTTGACCGGTAGTGAGGGGCCGTGTAACAGAGCGGGCAGTGGGTAGGTGTGGGCACGGGGTTGTGGACACGTGACCTACATTCAACACTCGAGCGGCTTTTGTCCGCTTTATGAGAGTGGGCTCTGATAGAGACACAAGGTTTATAGTGCTTGTGTGTAGGGGTGAACACAGAAACGCGGGCACATTTCCTACACTTGAAACACATGCGGCGTGAGCCGAATAACCAGACATTGAGCTCTTTTTGAGATTTCTCTGGGTCGCTGTGAAAACGGCGGTTGAGTGCAGGCGAGAGGGTCGATTTACCGGCTCGTTGGCTGCTAGATAAGCGTCTGCAGTAGCCATGACGACGGGGACTGACAGCGCGCGAAGCTTTGACGGTGGTCCGGCCGCAGCGGGACTTAACCGTCTTTTCCTCTCTAGTACTGCAAGGAGGACTTTGCTGGCTCGGGTTTCAGCGCGATCTTAGGCCGAGGTCCCCGTGAGGGAGGCGGCCTGTTGCGGCTGGTCGAGCGCGATCCAGGGCGGCCGCCCTGTCGTCGCTGCGAAGACGGAGGTCGAGCTGGACGCTGTGTGGAGCTTTGTGCAGGCTGGTCACGTGGACGGCGTGCGGCTGAGCTCGAGAGTCGAGGCAGGAAGAGGTTCATAGCCTGCGTGGTCTTTTGTACCTCCGAGAAGCGGTCAACGATCCCGTTAACCGCTGGGCCGAAGAGGCCGGTGGGGGAGAGCGGGGCGTTGAGAAACACGTTGCGCTCAGCATCCCTCATGTCGGGGAGCGTCAACCAGAGGTGCCTCTCTGTGACGGTCAGCGAAGACATGCACCTTCCAAGAGCCTGGGCAGCAGATTTCGTGGCGCGAAGGGAAAGGTCCGTCGCGCTGCGTAGATCCGTTATGGAGACCGGGTCCGAGCCTTTCTCGTCCAAAACACGGAGGAGATCGGCTTGGAGGATCTGTAATATCGCCATAAAATGGAGGGCTGATGCAGCTTGTCCGGCGGCAGTGAAAGCGCGGCCGACAAGGGCAGAGGCGGTCCTGCAGGCTTTAGACGGGAGGGCAGCCTTTGAACGCCATCCAGAGGGCGGGCAAAGGTGCGCTGCGACCGCCTCTTCCACGGGTGGAATGGCATTGTACCCCTTCTCGGCGGCGCCGTCAACCTGTGAGAGCGCCGCGGAGGTATGGGAGGAAACTCTCGCGTTCCGCGATTTAGAGAGTTCCGTGTGAAGCTCTGGAAGGAAAGGTGCAGTCCTTGAAGCGGGTGCTCGGCGGCGGCGGTGGAGAAAGCAGCCGTCGAGCCTGTTCGGCGCTGGTTCCTCAGGCGGCGACCACTTGAGGCCAAGCTGGTCAACGGCCTTGGTGAGAAGGTGCAGAAGCTCCGCATCCTCGCCGGCTCGAGTACGGCCGGATTCCTGGACCGACGAGGAGGCGGTGGACCATTCCTCGCTGTCAGAGGCCAGGATAGAAAAGCTGTCAGCGGCGGCGTCCTCGTCCAGTTCATCCGCCTCATCCTCTGAAGCGGCGGCGGCGCGGGCGAGTGCCGGCGGCTGCGCAGCCGAGGGAACGGATCCGGCGAGCTTCTCATTGCCGCGGGTGACTCCGGTGGTCTCTGGGATCGGCGCTTCTTTCTGCGCGGCCCCGCAGGGACAGGCGGAGTGACAGCTTCGTCGTTAAAAGCTTCAAGTCGAGCCCGCAGGGTCGACATTGAAAGCTCCTCGCACTCAGGGCAGCCGCCCGAAGAGAGTGCTGTGGCGGCGTGCTCGCGGCCCAGGCAGAGAGCGCAGATGACGTGGCAGTCTCCATGACTGAGCGGGGCTTTGCACGAGCCGCAGGAAATGCGAGGCATTTTGATAAAAACGCCTCGCGCTCTTTTAGAGAGAAAGCGTGTATCGCGGGGCGAACACACACAGCAGTGAAAAGGATATGTCGCCGGATGGCGTAGCAGGCACGGAGGGCTGAAGGCGGCGAAGACGGCTGGCTTCCTCAGACGCTTCCTAGGCTTGCTGGTCGCTTGTTTCAACGGCGGCGGCTCTCAAGATCCAGCGATGCGAAGAGCTTTGCTGAAGACATGAAAATCGTAATTCCAGCCTGTGAGCTCCTCTTTTATACACGCTAGCCACACCCACTCTGGCGGGCCAGGCGCGTGGAGGGCGCGAAGTGCCCTCATTGGGCGTGACGTCACGCAGGGCTCACTGGTAGGCTGCTGCAGTTGCCGCAGGACAGCCAATGAGCACGCTCTTATAGCCTGCTTTGGTCTGCTGTCTGCCGCACTGCGTTGACAATAAATACAAAATTAAGGATAATTTTTTGGCTTCAGATCTCGAGAAAAGACAACTTTACCCGTAGCGTAAGCAACTTACGCAATACGAGAGAACCTCTCGTAAGAGAACCTGTGGCCTGATGCTAGAGAGAGGCAGGATTAGCCCCTCAATTATTTGTTCGAATTACAGTATGTACTTTTAGTTTCTACCTTTTTTTTCTCATTACTGTAATTCCGTAAATTACTACAGACTATTGAAGCAAACTGCTAATTTTCATTTACCTTAAAGAATTGTTATGTTCTAAAAATGTAAATAAATCATGTGAAAGAATGTCACTCTTTTCTTTGAAGAAAATATTACTTTGTATGAAGTCACTGAAATTGTTCAAACTGTGAAGATGAAAAGTTTGTATTTTCTGTATTGGTGTTTGATGCTAGTGTTTTTACTCTCAGTGTGTTCTGAGTGACAGTGTGTGTTATCTCAGTGAGGGTTGTGCATAGTGTTTGGCTGCACTGAGCCTGTTTTGAGCCATGTGTTAAGAGTTGTGTTGCTCTGAATGAGTTTTGCAGGTGATGTGAACTGTTTAGCTCAGGTTACTGTTGGTAGTGCAGACTGCAGTTAGTTTTGCACATGTAGCTCCAGTTGTGCTCACTGTCGTTTAGCAATCGAAAAAAACTGTAATCCTAATTGGTGTTTTATTCTTCAGATATTATGTAGCCAACAGCTAATACATTAAAATGAGTTGTAGCAAAGAGCTTATGAAATATAAAGCTTTTCATGCAGTTTTGCCTCCCAGACAAAGTCTGACTCTACAAAAACTGCTTTCAAGTTGGTTTTCGGGTTTAGGTTCCTGATATTTCTCTTATGTCATCCAGCCCTTCTAGTTTTCCCTTTCATACTAATTTCGACCATTGCCATGCACTCTTTTATATCTTTCCATCTGAAATTATTTATCTTCAGGAGTTTTTTACACATTACTCTGATTGTGTCAAAGCCTTGAGGCTAGATACATTGAAAATGCTTCATATAAACGAAAATACGTGATTAATAATAATAAAAAAGCCCAGGAAAGAATCGACTGATTCAGTGCTTCTGCTTTGGACTTTTGCGTCGTCCGTTTTGGCTTTAACAAGGTTTCCTGCTCAATCAACTGTGACGATGACGTGTCAGCATTATTTTGAGCTCTGTGTGTTTGTCTGAACACCAGTGGCATATGATGGAGTCGACCTGAAATCGAGCAGGGCAAATAATTGAAATAGCGAGTGGGTGGAACAAGATAATGAGGACTTCCACCAGGAGGGCGGATGATCCGTCGCATAAAAACAGAGAGGAGCCAATATAGCTGCAAAACTATCACAATGATTTTCACTTCAAACTGACACAAGATCTGTTGCTTTGCCTGTTTGGTGAACAATAAGTTACCAGGCGCTTATTATCACATTTTACGTCTGAAGTACTTCTATCGTAAAAGATAGATCTGATTTAGATTGCAGAATGGATGCATGTGGAATTAAGTGGATATTTTGGCTGCAGTGTGTGTGTGTGTGTCTGTGTGTGTGTCTGTGTGTGTGTCTGTCTCTGTGTGTGTGTGTGTGTGTGTGTGTGTGTGTGTGTGTGTGTGTGTGTGTGTGTGTGTGTGTGTGTGTGTGTGTGTGTGTGTGTGTGTGTGTGTGTGTGTGTGTGTGTGTGAGACAGGTGTTTCTGCCAGAAAGCAGGTCACTCATTAAAAATCACTCATTAAAACTCCTCGTGTGCTATTCGTGTTTGTGTGCTGTTCATGTTCGCGGGATACACTCACCGGCACACATCGATCCGATTGAAAGGGGTGGTTTATTCCTTTTCTAATCCGATCAATCAAAATCAATTCCGATTTAAAGCTTGTGACATTTAAACGCGCACACACACGCAATCACTTTATTTAGTTTTCATGTAAAGACTCAATCAAAACTCATCAATCGGAATGAATCCAGTCTGATTAAAACAAAAGGTGTGTAAACAGCCATTGTTTGTATAATTCCTAAACCTCACCTTCTGCTTGCAAATTCCTCTATCTCTACCTCTAAACTCTGTCTCTTCTTGCGTTTATCTGGCAGTGTTGTCGTTGAACTGCTCGTACATGTGGAGTACGATAGGTAAGTTCAACTATTCATGATGGGGGGGGGGGATTATTACATCTGCACCATTCGAGCAGATGTAATAATAACATTAAAATCTTAATGGTTACAGACAGGCCATACAATAAATGATAGAAAACTAATGAGTAATATGTGATTTATTTTATATAGGCTTCTTGCTATTTGTCGGGGGCCCCCTATTTCCCCGGGGCCATAAGCAGCTGCATACCTTGCTTATTGGTTAAGTCCACCCCTGGTTATGAATGAATGAGGCATTTATATAGTGCTTTCATATGTACTACTGTACACCCAAAGTGCTTTACAATCATGTCGGGGTCTCTCCTCAACCACAACCAGTGTGTAACATCCACTTGCGACTGCAGCCACAGTACAACAGCGCCAGTGCACTCACCACACACCAGCTATAGGTGGAGAGGAGAGAGACTGATAGAGCCAAACTCTAAACTCTGCAGGAAAGTGCACCTTGAGGGCCAGAGTTGAGAACACCTAGTGTACACAGAATATAGTAGAATATAAATATGGTAGTTCACGGCAGCAAGTGACCTTGAGCTTGCTGGTAAACAGTTGCTTTAAGGACAGCAAGCATCAATACAATAGAGCAGCCAAAGTCACCAAAAGTAATTTGTCTTCTTGTGTTTCAGTCACTCGCAGTAATGAATGCATTTGCTTGTCGTCATTTGTTCATCATAAAACTAATTTGTTTTTCTTTCCACCCTTCATTTTGTCGGCCAGATGTCTGATTTGTCCCACATGCGATGAGATTTCAGGGACTGTTAGCCATGCCGGGATTGTTAACATAAGACTGACGGTGTCTCACTTCCAATTAGACTAATAATGTGTCCGATAGCAGCAGTCAATGAGAATCTCACATCGTCTCCTCCATATTTGTTCAGTCATCATTAACAAACCATTATGTTCACTGACCACAAATAGAGGCACATATCGACGTCCCCCATCTTATTGTTTTTGCTTCGTCGTCTTCAGAGGCATGGCTCTGCAAGCATCAGTAATGTTTCATTACCTTTTGAATGAATCGTGAGACTCTTATTGTTTCATTTGATCAGGTCTGTACTGCAATGAAAGTGCAACATACAATAATGAATGAGATGTCATGAGGAATATTTTCCTTATTGGTGGAAATGATGGTGCAGTTGATTTAAAACAACATTGGTATGAGTAAGTAAATTCACTGAATAATGGCATTGTGGTGCCTATTTTACAACTAACAGTATATTTCATTAAGTTCTAAGGCTCTGAAGCTTACGCTGCTATTTTGAACCAATAATCAGAACAAAAAGCAGTTGAAGGATAATGTGCATAATTCAATTGTTTATCTGACTCCAATATAATTAATCTGACTCTATTAAAGTTGTGGTTATTCTTTAATAATTCTAATATTATAAGAAATAATATTCTTTCCAGAACAGTCGGCTCGTGTAAAGTGGTATTGTCTCTTGAAATGCAATCTGTTCTCCTTGGGGGCCTCTGTGAGAGTGCTAAATCTAGAGATTCTGCTTAGGCAGCTTTTTCTACCAAGATAGTGGAAGTAGCCTCCCTGGTTGTTTTAGAGGTGACGCTGTTGTCCCCCTGAGGAGACAGGCGGGGTTAATGTAATTTGGGCCCTGGCCATATTCCCTTTAAAGAATCTCTTTTTTTAAGTATGATTCCAAGCCTTTGAGCTTTACCCTTGAGCTGTATCTTCCTAGTTTAGGGTATGTAGCTTGGGCAGAGGCCATAAGGAATAGTGTCAGCATGGTGGAGTGGGTATGTGTTTCCCGTAGTGTCCTAGAGGATGCAGTGCGAGTTCCTAATTGAAAGGGAACGTGTAAGGTTGTGCATGTGTTCCTCAGATACTCACGGTTGCACCGGTAATGACGTGATAGGCTTTCGCAGGCTAAAGCAATTGTTGCATTTAAATAAATGATTCAGACTCCGGTCATGCCAGAGACATTCCCCCATAGTGTCCTCTAGAGGATGTAGTGTCTCGTTCCCCTTCTCAGGGAACCGTTGGTTACATGCGTATCCTGAGACAATTCTAAAGCTCTCTTTAAAGGGACACTTCACCCATTTGCATTACGCTTTGTATCGTTAGAAACGCAGTCATATTTTTGAATGGTCGTGCATTATTTCCTCATTTTCCCCTGAGATGGGAGAAATACAGATTTCAGTGTTGCAGTTCCTGTTATAATGATGTAAAAATCTTAATTTTGCACCATTCTAAGCAGTAAGTCCCATATCTTTGTAGAGGAGTTGAGACCACAAACACTCGTTCCTCATTTTTCCAGGGGGTGGGACCCACTCACGCTACAGATCTATTACAGATCAGTGGGTGGGACTTCACTTGCAGAAACTAAAAGCAATATCTGCCATCTTGTTTGGAAGCTAAGCTAACAGGCGCTATGTAGCCAGATGTGAAGTTACGACAATGGCGGAAGGTACTCAATATGATATGGAAGAAGAGGATTTTGAAAGTCTGATGCTCCAATCAGATGTTCGTGGCTATCTTTACGAGCTGCTATATACCGAAGAGCAGCTGAGGCTGATGGAGGAACAGGAGGCGGCTGCTGTGGCTTCTGCAGCCGAGGCAGAAGACCTGCCTGTCGCGGACGAGGAAACCAGACTGGCTCGAGCTGGGGCGAACTGGTGGTGCCTGTGCTCTCACTGTGTGCCAAGGGACACAGAGATAGAGTCCGTCTGCTGCAAAGAACTTCAACGATGGCAATTTCTCCTGGACGAAATCTCTGGATCAGACGAGGACACGGACGTTTGTGTTGTGAAAATTAGTGGGAGTGGCTTGCGGAGCTGTGCAATGTGGGAGTTGTTGTCTTCCATACAAATGCGCTCTAAAGTTACTTTCTGTCTTTCCTCGGTCAAGAAGGCACCAAATTCCAAATTTATGTTACATTTCGACTACATATATGACCCACTTTCAATAAAGATTAATGTTCCCATGGGTGAAATGCTCCTTTAAAACAGGCAGAGTTATTAAGTTACATGTTTTAATACACAGACTGAATGGAACAACATACTGTATAGAAAAACTTAGCTGTAACATAAAAATTTTACAGTAAAATTATATATAATGTGATGTTAAACCATGTACGATTTTTCTCCGTCTATGGTAAGGTAGCATACAGTTAATCAATTAACAGGTTTTTTTCAGTATTTTTCTGTGTAGCATCTAAAGAAAGACTTAATATCTATATGCCGAGTCTCAGCGAGGGATTCAGACTGAGTACACCTGACTTGAATGCTGAGCTTTTTCACTCTGATTGGAAGCCCATCTTATCACCCACCACACAAGTCAGGCACCTGAGAGGCATCTCAATAGTGAAAAGCAGCCATCTAGTTCCTGTTCAATTCAACAAACACACAAACATACAGTCTGCCTCGCTTTCCGAAACAAAGCCCGGGGTTGATGGGTACTTTCAGAAATCAGCTTTGCAGAAACAAATGACAGTGCAATTACCAGTGTGTTTTTAGCGGCTGGTTCATAATTCACATTATTGTTACACAGAACAGGTAATTAAAATGTGTAAAGCCAGATTATGTTCAGTGTTTCATGTCTGTGTTAGCTAAAGGCGTGTGGTGAGAAACAGAGGTCTGGCTTAGCGAGCGGCGTGTTTTCTCAGCTAGCTGCCGGTTATGTACTTTTGTGCTCTTGTAAGTCGCTATGATAAGAAAAGCATCTGCTATGAACATGACCGTAAATGTAAACACACAGTGTGAAAGACATTTTGTCAGCTCATACAGGAGAAAGTTAGTAGGTTTATATTTAAAACCAACATGATTTAGGATAAATCGCAGTCGCAGGCTGACAGTTAGCGCCGCTTGTAGCAGTTCAATCATTTGAAGCTTTTCAGTCTGTTGTCTCTCTGACCATGAACAAACCAGCCCATACACATGGATGTCTCTCTGGGGTTTCAGAATATTACAGGTGTGTGTTCGAGCGTCCAGCTCTTCTTTCTGATTGCTGCGCAGTCGATTGCCAGACGTCCACCAAACAATCTTCCCTGCCAAAACAAATTGACTAGATATACTGCAATTCATATGCATTGATCTGTACCACACAGTAATGAGATCTGACTGTATTTCACCATCACTGCTTTTCATTTGGAACAAAATAATGCATTTAAAAATATTCCATTAAAATAACAATCTCTTCAATCGTTATGTTTATTATGCACAGAACCGGATCCATTAAAACATAGTGGCCATCTGTTTGGTTTTCAGTTACTGCCATTTGTGTTGATTTGTATTTTTACGAAAGTATGATTCTATGGTATGCTATGTTATACAGTCACACTGAAAACCCCCCCCCCCCCAAAAAAAAAAAAAAAAAAAAAAAACTTGCAACGATTCTTATGTGGCTCAATAAGAAGCTTGTCATGCTATTATTAAATATTAAATATACACATACTGTATGTGTATCCACATAATTGTATTCAAGTAAAAATAATTATGAATTATACATTTGCAAATGGTGAATCCAAATCTAAATTTCAAGAGAAGCATGCCACACAACAGATACTTAATTTCCACTGGCAGATCTAAAAATAAGATGTTATTAGTGTAAGTTTTATTCATTTTTTTTTTATTTTTTTTTTTATACAAATAAATTGGGTAAATTTTTGACTTAAGAATTGGGAAAGTTGTGAAATGTTAAGTTTGATTTATTTATGTGGCAGACCTCTCCCACCATTCTCTCACAAATATAGCGTTCATAAGTCAAATAATACAATCTGTTTACCATTTACATTTAGTATCCCCTAAATTGGTTGCCTGTGGGATCATCAGCTGTTTATATATAAATTTAACTTGTACTTTTAATGCGTAGGTATATTTGTTTCTCGTGAGCTACTTTATACGAGAATCAGGACACAGACATATATTTTCCACTTTTGCTTTTTCTCCATGTTCAGTAACTTGGTGACCTCTCATCTTTGTTCCCTGCAGACATTAATTGGAATAAATCAAAGTCATTAAATTTATGTCTAAGAATATTTCACAGTGACTCTTAACAACTGAACGTTGGCCTCAGGCTTTAATGTAGTACTTCCTTGACTCTGAATAAAGAAGCACAAATTAATGCTTCCAACTAAAAAGGAACTTCACCTATCACACTTCCCTGTCCCAAAATACTTTTCTGACCTACGCTTATGATTTTGTTAGATGTAAAAAGACTGCAGACATGAAAACAGACTTGTTCATGGAGATATGCCACTATACTATCACTTCGATAGTGTGAAAATTAAGGCTTTTTCTCTACACCATTAAGCAGTGCTTCTTTTTTTTTATGTCAGAGCGAGCACCACTGTGAAATCTTTCTGTCACAAAAGGCTTGTTAATTATGTTAGGGGCTCGCTGTTTGTCATTGGGCTTTTCACAAACAAGACATCATATCCACCTTTCTTATTGCAAATCTAATCTCTATTGATGTCTATGAAGCTGATCCGCTTAATGTGACAAATACATGGTCTTAAAAAACTGAGACTTTAGTTGAATTAAATCTAGATACACTTTGACTTGTGGAGTTGAAATCAGCATCATATACTAAATGCATATAAATGAGCACAGGGATGGAGGTGGTCCATATTGTAGCTTCTTTAAGAGCCCACAACTGCTCAGAGCCACAGAGAGGAGCAAATGGTTTCTCTGTTTTTATGTTCTGCGCTACATTAAGAATGTTTGCACAACAGCTGCGAGAACAACAGTGATATTTCTTTTGAATTGAGAGCCAAATTTAGAGGGAACAAGCAAAGGGCATCTGTCTTTTTGCACAGAAGCACTGCCATTAAAACATTTCTGTCATGAGAACTCTTGGAGAGTTTAGCATGCTTTTGCGGTTCTGTGAGAGAGGACCCAGGTGCAGAATGAGTGAGTGAGTGAGTGAGTGAGTGAGTGGGTGGGGTGTGGGAGATATTTATTGATGACACAAAAAGGAGGGTGAGGCATGAACACAGTCCAAACAGTAGGGCAGGGCACACAACAGGAGGACAGGCTAATGCAAAGTCAGATGCAATGACAACGATGGAGACAAGGCAATGGCTCAAGGAGTCCTGACACTTGGAGATGTGACTGAAGTAGCACCAGACCAGCTGCCAGGCCAGGAAGGATGGCATCCTCCATTGTCTGCAGTGTGCTTACCATAAACTGATGACATCTGGTACAACCACTGCAGACCCTAAGCCCACCACACAGTCAAGCCCAGAGACCAGCTAACCACTCTACACATCAAACACAGAATACAAGCCAGAGCCCACCGCAGACGAGGAGCTTACGCCCGCCACGGAGCCTGAGCCAGAGCTACTGCCCATTAAGGAGCCTGAGCCTGCAGCCACGTCTGCCCCGGAGCCTGAGCCCCAAGAGAAGACTGATCAGTTGTGTGAGCTGGCAACTACCGTACTAGTGGGACTTTAGCTGGAAACTGAAGAGAGCTTGAGCGACAGGGAGACGGAGGTAGTGTGTCCCACACTCTCCGTCTTCGTCTAGGGCTATACCTCTGTTCGGCTCCGTCAGTGTCACTCGTCCCCATGTCGGTGTTGAGGCCATCATCACCTTGGCTCCTCCCTCCATCGACTCCTCTGTGGGCATTTATCCTGGCTTTACTCAACACCTGGTCATTCATCACATCCTTGCCTATTCTTGACATCGTACACCCAGCGATGTGACTATCGCGAATACGCACATCACAATATTGATGATAAAACTATATTGTGCTGCATGGTTTTTTTTAAACGTTGTGTATTGTTGCTCATTTAGGAATTAAAGGAAGGGTTGGCAATTTCGGAGAGGCTAGCAATAGCAAGCTAGCTTTGAAAGCAAAGATCCCACCCTTCTTTCAGAGCATTTCCAAAGCCACACCTCTTCCAAAACACATGAACGTGTGCAGCCAGAGCAAAGTCTTCATCCTATTATTTGATTTGGATGAATGCAAGATTAATGAACATTTTTTAATTCTGAGACTTCCACAGAAGATATGTGTATTTAGACCACTTCTGTTATTGATTACTATCAGAAGTGAAGAGAGAAGACAGTTTCAACGAGTATAACAAAATGTTTATGAAAACCATTGCCTGCCCTACCTTTAATAAAGCAGACCATGCAATAATGCATAGTGATATGAAGTAAAAGAATGTTCACTTCTCTTAGATTTTGAATTTTAGAGAAATTCTTGAAGTGTGCTGCAAACTCTTTCGAAAAGTGTGATGCAAACCGATACAGCAAACACTGACCAAATATTTGAATGTTGAGAAGCAAGCTCATTGGCTGCTGATGCAACTGAACCAATCAGCTGTGCCATGTAGAGAACGATGTGATTTCTGGCAAAATGAGTTAAGGACCTATCAGCTTGTGCCATCTAGAATTTCATGACAGAGCTTTTACCAAAATAGACAGAAAAAGACTACTTCTATCTGTAAGTCAAGCATGGTGTTTTTGGAAACATATTTCTATGACTAATAGTATATAATTAAAATTAAGTAATTCTCAAAATGTTTAATTAATCTAATCTGAAATAAGTTACATCTTTAAAAATGCATTAATAAATGTCTCTGTATACGCTAGTACATACTTAATAAGGCATGAAATATTGTGATATAAATTGTCTGTCTTGCAGCAGGGATTTACAGACTGTCTTCTCTCATTTGTAGAGAAAACACTTCAACTATTTATTTTTCAATTAACTATCTTCTTTCCCCTCACAGAACAACCAGCTAAACAACAATCAGTCAGACTCAAAAGTGGATATTCAACAAAGACTACCTTGCTGTCCATCACAAAAGCCCTGTGGCTTGTGAGAACAGCATCCATCATCTATCTTCATTCTGTTGGATCTGTCTGCAGCACAGTAAGTCACCAGATCCTCCACTACATGATAGGTCCTAGTGATCACAGTATATATAGAGAAAAGGAGGGGGCACAGCACCGAAACATGAGGTACCCCTGTGGATAGATGATGTGATTTAGCCACCACTCCCTTCTAAGATAAAAAACACATTATAAAACAACATTGTAGAATAAAGGGGATGTTATAATTGTTTAATTCACTCACAATGAGTAGCAAATTCCTTTTTGATAAAACCATGCTTGATTGCTGCCAAATGTCTTTTTAAAATACAAGTTTACAAAACGACTTATTTATAACAGCAGCAGTTACGTTCTATGAAATCTTTCATTGTTGGCTCACAATGAAGGCCGTAATGAACAGTGATTGAATGATTTTGCATTATTTTTGCCAATAGCAACAGTGTAAGAGAGAGAAAAAAAAGCAGTCAAAGATGAAGTGTTTGGAGACTTTGTAGGCTAGCTTACACTGAACCTTAAATGAGCATGCCCTTGCTTCTTTTCAGCCAGCTTTATAAGCTCACCACAGTCAAGTTGAATGCGCCCCAGAAAGGCTCAGAAAGACTAATGAAGCTCTGCATTTGGGGTTTCCTTGGAGTGAATCGTTTGATGTTTTCAAACTGGAATGTCTACTAGGGCCCTGCAAATAGAGAATTTGTCAGAGGCAAATTTAAGAGTAAAAAGGTCTTTCTTTGCAAAACCCTTGGCCCAAACCCACACCGCTGCATGATTGCTAAACTTTATTATTTCCTGTACAAACACAGAGTCCTGTGGCCAAGAGCCAATTAAATCAAAATGGGTGTTTCTTTGCTTTTAGTCAAGTCTGATATTGAAGGCTCTCTAGTGTACTTCTAAAAGTTGACTAAGCAAACTTTCTGAAGAAAAACAAACAAACAAATAAACGTGTTTATTCAGAACAATGTAGCTAAACAGATTAAAATGTTGATGACTCATCCTGTATGCCAGGCACAAAGTTTTGTCCAATTAAATACCCTTTAGAATGGGAATATTCTCTCTAATACCACATGCCACCAGGTAGCTAATCACTGGCACAAATATGCTTCAAACTGATGTAAACAAGCTTCTCTGAAAACAACATTTGTTCCAAATAAATAGTTTTTGAAAAGAGCTTTCAGCCCTTCAAACCAGTGGTTGAGACAAGACCACACCAGAGGAGGATTTTATTGCCTTTTTATTTTTTACAGATAATTTGATTTTGATGAGGATTTATTAAGAAATATTTGAGTTAATATATAATAGTCTCTCGAAATTTGTCTGCGGTGTTTATCACATTTTGAGACATTGAACGCATTTACATGCACGTTCTTAACCCAATTATAATAAACTGACAATGCACGTGATCATGTAAGCGCATTAACCCGTTTTCCTTAATCGGAGTATGGTCAAACGGCTTGAGTAAAAACCTGATTTATTAATAAAGTATTTTAAATGTGGCTTATTTGCATTACCGGGTTATTGGTTTGCATGTAAACCGGGACAACGGGTGATTTTAATAAGCTGATTTTTGTGAGTTATCAGCGTACTGGTGTGCATGTAAACATTCTCATTGAGAAACTCTAAAAAGGAGACTGCGAGAATGTGAGATTGCTTGAGTATTTTTCTTATGAGAGAAAAAAAAGAAAAAAAATCAGGAGACATGAGCAGAGCTTATCTTATCTCTAGTCTTATTGTGTAGAGATTTTAAAGAGATCTCCATTTTTTCTATTTTTGGGGGGCCAGAGAAGTAGACTTGTTTTCTCTGATGCACTGTTGCAAATAAAAGTTGGAAAATGAAAGACATTTGCCTCATTATTTACAGCAGTGTCAGCTGATGAAAATTTTGGGATGGGGCTAAAATTTTCTCTTAGTAGGCTAATATGGAAAACAACAGAATGCTTGATGTTAACATTGACTAACAGAGAGTTTGCATTTACAGAATGTCTCTTTTAAATGCATTCATCAACTATTCGGTTGATTTAGACTTAGAGTAAATGTCTTCAGGACTCATGTGCAATTCCTCAGAGTGCTATGGGGGAAGGTGGCTGCAATCAATTCAATCTGTGCAATATTCTGAGAAAAAGAAAAGTTATTGATGAGGAGCTGCATGCCGAATTAAAGATTCCCCGCACAGAGGCCTTGGGGCTGGTGAGGTGATTTGTGGAAAATGAAATGTTTAAAGGAAATTGCTTGTGTTTCCTGAAGTTTAGGGCATGTTTTTCACAAATGTGACAAGACGAAGCTGAGGAGCTGGGGCAATTATTGTAGCTGTCTGCATAGATGGATGAGCATTCGCGGTATCTCTCCCAGTAGCGCTCACTCTCTCTCTCTCTTTGCTTTCAATTGCCTTCACATTTTTTCATTAATCCTCTGGATTGACTGAAATACTAAGCATACACAAGCTGATTCCAAGAAGCCTTCTTAGACCAAGACCCTCAGACTAATTATAAATACAAAGATCAAAGTTTTAATGCTGAAAGGATTTATTGGCATGTTTATTTATTTTTCTGTGCGTTAAAATAAGTGCTTTTTGGATTTGCTTCTGTTTAATGCACAAACAGAAGAAGAAACTACAACGGAAGAAAGAGTAAGGATTGCCAAGTTAGTGATTAGTTAGTATGTCATCTTTGTAGTTCATATAGTTTTTAATGCAATGACATCATTTCTTTAATTAGTGTGAATCTTTATCTCACATGTATAATGCAAATAATAACAATCGACAACAATTGAGACTCAACAATCAACCTTCATTTCTGTCTCTCAAAAAATAAAAAATAAAAATAAAGATTGGATTGCAGCACTTACAATGGAATAAATGGGACCAATTGCTGGTGGATTTAAAATTTGAAATGTGAACCGTATCATTTCATAAAATCATCTACATTTGCTATTTTATTTAATAATTGTATTAAATACTTGTGTATTATTTGAGCTGTAAAGTTGTTCTCACCATGATTACAGTCTTACGTCAGTCCTGGCCTTCATAAAGGATTCTTTGACACACCATTCTATCTGCCGGAAAGAAATATACTTATACCTGCAAGTATACTGACCTGTTTTTCTTAGTGTGCCGTTGTTCCATTATCAGGTCTTCTTTGAGGAAATATCACACACTCAGAGCGTACTCTCCTGTGATCTACTATCTGAAAGTTAAGTGCTCTGTCAGAATTATTCTATGTTCCTGAGTTTGAACTATTCTAAGTGGAAGTCTGAAGTGTCAAGGACGTATTATCTCGAGTTTACCATGGATGTATCTACCTGTATTTATTAAAGTAAATTCACAGTTATTTGTGAATTTACAATGCATATCGTTTCAAAGCAGCTTTACAGAAAAAATGCGTGTTTCTACATTACAATTTAGAGTAATCTGTTATCAGAGGTGACTGTGTCCAAGTAATGTCCATATGTCAAAAATGTACAGTTCTAAGATTATACAAATCATGCAGTTAGCTAATATCATGTATTAATTTAGGCAGAAACAATGATCTCATTAAAGCAATTATTACAATTATTATTGTGATCAGAATGACTGCAATATATAGAAAAAATGGCAGTTGTACATGTTGATTCTACGGTGGCCGAGAAGGGTCACAACACAAACAAACGCCACAACAACTACATATTCAGAAAACACCTCCAAATTCAGAAAACACATACAAACGCCACAACAACTACATATTCAGAAAACACCTCCAAATTCAGAAAACACATACAAACGCCACAACAACTACATATTCAGAAAACAACTTCGTCGATTTCACATCACATACGCTGCAAATATTCACAGCACGAGCAAATATGGAAACGAACAGCAAACTGCAAAGACACAACGGAAATGTTTCCGGGGGGCCATAATCAGTGACGGCTACAAGAGGTAAGTGTTTCTCTTTTATTATTACAGACTTGTCGATGTGCTCTGATACCGAAGTGATTTTGTGTGTTTTCAACATATTAAGTTATTGTCCCCATAACGTATTAGTCCACGCAGATAATTGTTAAACGTTCTGCCAACGTTGTTAGCTGGAAACTAGCTGGCTAGCTCGCTTCTGGTCACTAAATAGATGCATTACCGGCGTTTTTACATTGTTGTCCTGATATCTGAATTATTTATTTATTTTTCAGATTGAAATGTTCTGTCCGTTTTGTGCTGCAAACCACTTCGGTATCAGAGCACATCGACAAGTCTGTCATAATAAATAGACGGGCTCTGGAAACACTTACCTCTTGTAGCCGTCACTGATTATGGAAACATTTCCGTTGAGTCTTCGCAGTTTGCAGTTCGTTTCCATATTTGCTCGTGCTGTGAATATTTGCAGCGTACGTGATGTGAAATCGACGAAGTTGTTTTCTGAATATGTAGTTGTTGTGGCGTTTGTATGTGTTTTCTGAATTTGGTGGTGTTTTCTGAATATGTAGTTGTTGAGGCGGCGTTTGTATGTGTTTTCTGAATTTGGAGGTGTTTTCTGAATATGTAGTTGTTGTGGCGTTTGCATGTGTTTTCTGAATTTGGAGGTGTTTTCTGAATATGTTGTTGTTGTGGCGTTTGTATGTGTTTTCTGAATTTGGAGGTGTTTTCTGAATATGTAGTTGTGGCGGCGTTTGCATGTGTTTTCTGAATTTGGAGGTGTTTTCTGAATATGTAGTTGTTGTGGTTTTTGTTTGTGTTGTGACCCTTCTCGGCCACCTTATGATTCAGAGTTGGCGTTATCTGAAGTCTTCGTAAGAGGCTGGATCCAAACTGGAGCTGGCGTAGTCTATAGTTACCTCGGGATGGGCAAAAGTTAATGGAAAATAATTAGCGTAGCTGTTGTTCATTACATTTCAAGCAAAAGAAAGTCATGTGTATCTCATATGATATAACTGGAGTACAAAGTTGTGAGGTGCATTATGTGAATGCGTGTCTAACGGGATGTGTCTTTAATCTAGATTTGAGCAGGGAGAGTGTCTCAGAGCCCAGAACATCATCAGGAAGACTATTCCAGAGTTTAGGAGCCAAATTTGAAAATACTCTCCCTCCTTTAGTGGACTTTGATATCCTAGGTACCAAAAGTCAAAAGTTTTGTGACCTTAAAGAGTGTGATGGATAGTAGGGCGATAGAAGATTGGTTAAATAGGAGCTAAACCATTAAGGGCCTTATAGGTCAGTAGCAGTACTTTGTAATTGATATGGAACTTCACAGGTAACTAGTGTAGAGATGATAAAATTTTGGTTGGATAATCATATTTTCTTGGTATGAAGTCTAGCAGCTGCATTTTGGACTAACTGTAATTTGTTTTGAGGATGCAGGGTCATCCACGGGTTATCCAATATTTTATATCTTTAACGCTCTGTAAACTTGGATAATTTCGAGATTTGTTGTTTTGGCACTACTGTTCAAAACTTTGGGATCAGTATTCAGCATTCTGTTTCATTAGAATACTGTTTGCTGTTTTTTTTTTTTTTTTTTTTTACTTTTTATTCATCAATTAATCCTTTAAAATGTTATTTTATTTAAAAAAATATTGCTGTTTTTACTGTATTTTTATTACATAAATGCTTCCTTGTTGAGCAAGGATGCATTTAATTTAAGTTGTTTAATTCAAGGGCTTTTATTTTTGTTACCATAAATACTCTCACAATATCTGCAGCTCTGCTTCTTAGCTTTAAGGAATAACTCATTTATTATGCACATGTAAATGCATGAAGGTTTTGTTAATAGTGTCTAGTCTATTTATGGGCGAGTATCTTTCACTGTTGAGTTCTTCCTTGATGTTTCAGGTATTGCTGTACTGATTTCCATATACGCTTCTTAGGGCATGTGTTACTCGCTGCTCCACCTCTACATTTGTCTCGTCTTCCTCTCTTCCCCTCGGGTTTCACCGTTTCATTTTCAAGTATAATAGACTCAGATAATGACACGTGAAAAAAAGCAACCAAGCAGCTAATTGAGATCTATTCTAGAATAGCCTTGTAGTGCCGTGGGGACCCATCCACCAAATGTTCAACATGTCGTAGTTCATTTCGCTTTGAAATCCCGAGCAGTTTCTATGACAGGGCTGTCTTTAGAGCAACTACTAGTCAGGAGGTTAATGATGTTGTTTTATTTGAATATCCCTTTCAAGATCTTTCTTTGCCTGTGTGCTTAGGCATGTGTCTAAAAGGGTGCAGAGTCCAAAATAAGTCCACATGCAAGGACATGTCAGCTTTAGAGATACTCACCACTTTGCTGGCATCTTTGTTAGGAACACAATACATCTTTTTAATTTTTATTGTAAGAATGTTAATTGAACACTCATTGGCATATGTGATGTGCATGATTACAGTACAAGACATGCAATTTAAACTGTAGAAATGTAATTGTATTTGTTGCAAAAAACTTTTATACCATTTTCAAGAAAAGTTTAAATTTAATGATTCTAAAAATGTCATATAATGTAACATTTTTCATGCAAGTAAAACTATTTTTGTTTTAAAAGGTATTTATTTATCTTTTTATATATATATATATATATATATATATATATATATATATATATATATATATATATATATATATATATAAATATTATTAGTTTTTTGGACAGTAGTACCACATGACATTTTACAATTTGAACTAACCTTGCCATGTCATAAAAAGGTCCAATTATCTGATAATTCAAGAGAATTATTGACCTTGTCACAGTCATAAGGTTTTTTAGGGGTCATTTCAATGATTATAATTTCCTGTTTTGTATTGTTTTCTCCATGTTGCTTGCATCTCACAATATAAACTATAAACTTTTGTCCCAGTACTTCTGTGATAATTTGTATATTTGCAACACGATAATAACGATACCGGTTGAAAAGATTCTTTGTGAAGTTGTTTTCTTTGGGTTTGCGACAGCGCAAACGCAAACGCAGATCTGAATGTTCCAGTGTGATTTTGTCAAAGGTTTAATAGACATGGCCAAATCGTTGTCATTTAGGAATGAGATTGTGTGGGTGTTTGAATTGAGATCGCGATCTCTAATAATAAATGAAAAACATGTTCAGCATAGAAGGGGTGTATATTGCATTTTAAAGTATTTTTGAAAAAAATGTATAGTTGACAAAAAAAATTGCATCATGCCATTTACCTATTTTTTTTTTTGACACTATATTAACGCATTTCATATAAAAAGATAATGTAAAATATAATTTCATGTCCGGTAAGAAATATTTCTAGCTGGTTGTGGTTGTGGGGATTGAAGTTGAACAGCAAGATGATTTACTTATGTTGTGTTCTGCATTCTACTGTATATCTCCTTGGACATCAATGTTTAAAGTTGATGCTTTTTAGACACTAGTTGAAAACCAGGAGGTGTAACTTGGCAACCCAAATTCACCCATATCTTCAAAACATAACTCATCGAGCTGCGATTCAGCTTCTCATCCCTCAAAATCTAATAAGTCTGTCCAGTGTCCAGTTTCACTCCAGAATAAACAGACCGAGAAATGTTCTCCTCCTCGTGGGTCATTAACCTCAACATAATTCATAACCAACATCTGCTGTTTACAAAAGCAAAAACATCCCAGCCATCCCTACTGACAACCACATAGATTATCACAGTCAAAAACAAACGACCCTGCTGGCTGAGTGGAAATTGTTCTGTTTGTCTGATCTAAGGTTGAAACCCTATCAGTGAAGCAGGTGAGCGAATATATGATGAATAGCCTGTATCAAGGAATGGGTAGTGCAGAGACAGAAACAATATCCTGCTCTTATGTCCTTTTGACACATCCTCAAACCAGGATTTGACCCTTTATAGTTCCCTCAGATAATGTAAAAGTCGTGTCATAGTCCTCCAATATGAAAGCACACCAGTGGAGCTCCACACCACCTTTCTTTCCCTATCTTACTGAACCAAACCATTAGAGGATTTGATACTGGAAAATCTGTCTTAAAGTGGTAGCTGTGTTTTAGAACATGGTGGTTGGTTTCTACCTTGTTTCTATCTAGTCACTGGATGGTCGACCAGCTACAACTGGTCCAAAAGCCATCCAGATAGCCTTAAGATAGTATTAACTGCTGTTAGATGGGTCGTTGGTGGTCCAAGATGGTGTACTTTTTTGGGTCAACTATCCTTTTAAACTAGACTTTCCAGAAGGAGCTGATTTGGGACATTTTAGGCGAATGAACCACAAAATATCTCTATTTGTGGAGCACACAATTAATTCCAAAAGAGTCTGCTGTTAGCATGTTGCTAAGCTAATAATGTGATTCTCTAAGCATAAACAAAAATAACACAAATATCGGGTAAAATTGTCCATTTTCATTAGATTGAGCGATTGTTATTGATAGCTTTCCATGTTCAATAAAATATAAGTAAACTTTTCGGCCATCTTAGATTTCCACTGAGCTTGTAGCCAGTGGTGTAAACAGTAATGAAACCATAAAGTTATTTTAAAGTATGTGTACTGTCAAACTTGAATAAAAATGGTAGTCAGAGCCATAGCCTTGTGGGCAGTGCGCCGCATACAACACAACAATATCGACGGCCCGAGTTTAAGTTTCTATCACGGTACTATCAATAATAATAATAATACATTGGCAAAAATGTTTGATTTGTGTTGATTTGATTTGACAACTATGTTCGCACATATCCGTTTTCAGTGATGATTTATAAATAAGAAGGAATTGCTTTAGGTCAAAGAACGTGTTGTGGTGAATGATGAGGTTGCATCACAAGGACACAGAACCACAGCTATGGCCAACTGACTTTTTCAAATAAAAGTTATAAGTAAAAATATGCTCATCGCAATGCATTCTGGGATTGCAGCTCAATGGGTTTGAGAACAGAGTTAGAATTTTCACTTTGGTTGGATGTATGACTCTAGATTCAGATTTCATGGAATCTCCTCAACATCGCAGAGCTCTAATGAGCCCAATGCATTTTCTAATTAGAGGAATAACTAATTTACTCTTGGCCTGTAATAAATGCTTAATGACTATGCATACTTCATCAATTATGTGCTTTGTGGGAGAAAATAGTCATAATTTGGGCAGTTTTATTAATGGTACCTCTAATTAGGCGTGAGTAATTATCGTTGAAGCATTTTGAAGAAAATGCTTTAACTATGTTGCAAGTTTGTTGTTAAAAATGAACGCCAGTGATTCTCATCAGGTTCCTGGTTAATGATTAATATGGCTCCTTAGAGAGGAAAGCAGAGAATCACTATCAAAGCTGGTGCGACATAAATCAAAATCAACTGAAGTCGA
Organism: Leuciscus leuciscus; assembly: GCF_965113295.1. Taxonomy (NCBI): domain Eukaryota; kingdom Metazoa; phylum Chordata; class Actinopteri; order Cypriniformes; family Leuciscidae; genus Leuciscus; species Leuciscus leuciscus. The sequence goes on along the minus strand of NC_138728.1, from coordinate 18,590,796 downwards.
CACATTCTCCCGCTAACATTGTTCGAGTTTCTCTTTGAATTAACACTGCATTTTTATGTTAATTTGCATTTATTCAAAATGATTCCTACCTCAAAATTAGAGTTGATACCTAAACACTATGCAACCAGCATTACTTTACCCTGACACTGCATCATTTTGAATCCCAATTAGATTATGAGAGCAAAAAGACATCCTAATATAGACAAATCTCGGCATGTAAAAGAAACACTCCACGCTTCATAAGGTCGCCCTGGTAAAAAATCTGCTTTCCGGATGAATGCACGGCTGAAAAGACAGAGCAAATGTCATGGGCAGCTGATCCCCTTTCCGAGTTTCCTGAGCATCTTCTTTATGCCAGTATGGGGCTATAAGCTTGTTTGTTCCACTCTTTTAATATTCTCTCAGTTATCTGCCTTCCTACCAGATGCATCACATAGTGTCTAGCCTGTGGCATCTTGATTCTCATTAGAATGCAGCTTCAGTGCACCTGACAGACATCAGCATGCATGTTAAGAGCTGTGAAAGACAGCACGTGTTTTAGTTTTTAATGCAAAAAATTCAAATGATCTGGACAAATGGCAGTGATTGACAATTTAAAGGCATAAGAGAAATTACTGCCTCATTTGAGGAGATTATTTATTTAGTTTTGATTTAAAGTCAATGTGTTATTGGAGTTGAGCCTATTTACTTCTTAATATGAATACCTGGCATTGTGGATTATTCAAATATTTCATTATATTTGTAAAAAAAAAAATTACCAGAATTTTTTGAGGACTCTTAAAACTTTCTGTTCAATTTTTCTCCGGCAAAGATGATAGCATGCAGTCGCATGTGTTCCTGCTGAGCAAATGTCATTGAGATGAATTGGAATGTTAATAGTGACTTTAATAGTGAAGTCTGTCAGTGACTGGTTTCTTTCCAGTTCAAAGAAAATGATTTAAGCTTCTTGTACCCAAAGCGGGAGAGCTTTGAAAAGGATTTTCATTTGGTTGACTTGCGTTTGGGAATCGGTGGCCTGTTTTCAGAGAACAGAAGCCTCTCCGCCGCTGGTCATTAATCTTTTATGTCTTGTAGCGTCTTAATTCCATAAAGAGAAGCACAACAGGCCTGATGGATTTCTTGTTTACCTTTTCTCTTTTGTGGTTTTTGGTACCTCACGTGTTGAAAAAAAAAAGATTCTCTGTAACCTCAGAGGTAATTATTACCTGATTTATAACTGAAGGACATTCTGCTTGAGTGGAGCTCAATTAGTCTCTCAAAATACAATAGAGAAATTTCCCAGCATGACAAGTAATTAAACCAAAAAGCATTCACGGAATAAACTACTTTTTCTTTTTTTTTTCAGTGTCGCGTGTGTGTGTGTGTGTGTGTGTGTGTGTGTGTGTGTGTGTGTGTGTGTGTGTGTGTGTGTGTGTGTGTGTGTGTGTGTGTGTGTGTGTGTGTGTGTGTGTGTGTGTGTGTGTGTGTGTGTGTGTGTGTGTGTGTGTGTGTGTGTGTGTGGAAACGTGTTTGTATTTAAAGAAATAGTTTGGTCAGGAATTACTGTCATGTTTTGAGTTTGTTCGGATCTGTTTCTCTGTTCTGTTCATGTTTGAATGTCCTTGTTTATCTTCTAATCTGTTCATTGGTTCAGTTCTCTTCTGTCCCCTGTCAGTTTGTTTCTATGGTTTCAGATTTGATTAGAGTCCTCAGTTCAGGTTTTTCTTGTTAATTAGTCTCATTAGTTCATCTTGTTTGCCTGTGTCTTTATGCCTGTTTAATCCTGGCTAGTTAGACGTTGTTCTGTTCCTTGTTATAGAATTCTGAGTATTTCTGTTTGTCTGAGTTTGTGATTTAATAAAGAGCACTGCATATAGATCCTGGGGGTTTTTTCTGCTGCCACCAGGACCTGTGACAATTACAAGTATTAGACAGCAGATTTGACATTAAAATGGCATTGTGAAAAAGAAGTGTGCTAAATATTGAATGTGAACTTAATATATGTGCAGATAATACAAATATTAATGATATGACCACTTGGTGTACTCAAAGATAGAACACATTCATAATAATCTTAACACTTTTACTGCAAGTTAAATTTTAGTAATGTCATATTAAATGTTGTACATGAAGTACATTTTAAATCATTGTTTTAACATTTTTTGTCATGCCTTGATGAAACACAACTAACAAAACAAGTGAAGTTCTTGATTATAATTTTAACTGCAGTGTGTTATTTTATATTACATATCAATACACTCCATACAAGTTTCAATAGAAATGACATTAAAGTATATTTTAGTTTACCATAAATACCTCTGCCGATTTAATTTTATATACATGGAAACTAATACATTTTAACTCATTTGAAACAGTAAAGTACAATTAACTTGGATGTTTAAGTTATTTCAACTTAATTTACATTAAACTGACTTAAAAAAAAAGTTGAATCTTGTATAACTTATAAAAAAGTAGAAAATTGTTTAACTTATTTTGATGAGTTAAAGCAATGTAAAAACATGTTGTCATATCTTATTGATCATATAATTTTTTACAGTGAATTTAGTGTCAGAAAACATATTTCGTTCGTATTAAGCATGAATAGCATTTCTGTAACAAGTACTATTTTTATAAGTGTGCTAAAGTATACTTCTTTATCACAAGGGTCTTATAGTACGGTCTTAGTAGGGTCTACGTTTTTTAAAGTTACACAGAGACGATTGAGAAGAGATTTAGACGAGATATTCAGCAAATAACACGTAAAATTTTCACAAAGCTATTGTAAAGGTTCAGACAGCTTGGAATGTGCCTCACTAGCCAAATAAGGGCTTTTCACACTTAAAATAGGGTCATTGTAAACCCCGACTAAACAGAATCCACTAAAGTTTCACACTGCTCATACTTGGGTATTCATAAGCTGACATTTCACACTGTACATTCTTAAACCCTAAACCTCCTAACATCATTATTTGCATATTTGCCTCAACAGTGTCACTGATTGGACGAATGCAGCACACGATAACAATATGTTTACATAAAGACTCTAGGATTGCACATCCTCATATTATATATTGCCGACTGTACTATCAAGTTTATCATGAACGGACCTTTCTGACACTAGAGGTAAGAATGAAATGGTCTCTTCTCCACTTCTTCGTTTTCTGACATTTTCTTCGTTACCTTTTTCCCCACAAACGCTGAAAGTACTGTTTAAATTTAACGCACAATGCTTCCATGTCTGTCCAAAGCACGTAAATATGAGGCACTAAATTGGTTGTCTGTTGCTAAGCATCTAGCCGTACAAGTTTAGCACCGAAACGCGAAAGGAGCGTGAAACGTTCCTTTAGCAAGGGTTAAAATCAGAGTTTAGAACGGCGATAACTGTGAAAAGCCTTATAGGCTACATTTATTGTATTTTTGTGGTGCTTATTTGTCATTTTTAAAGCTCAATAGCATTCACATTCAATTTACAGAAAAGAGCAGCGTGAACATTCTTCAGAATTTCTACTTTTGTGTTCCATGGAAGACAGTCAGGTTTCCATTAAAATCTATTATAAAATCTTGTCTTCACATGTACTTTAATGGCTGCTCAGACATGAAACCGTAAAAAAAAAAAAAGATATTAGGCGCAGGTTTTTTAATCAGAGCTTGCACCGCTGAAAAGAGCTTTGAATTTATGCTTTACAAAAGGTCCACAGGGGTTACAATAACACAGAGAAGGTTATTTAATAACACCCAGGAGCTATACAGGACAGATTAAATTTCATATTCGATTTGCTTGTTGAAAATACATTGTATATACATGAGTCTCATTTGGGTCTGGCTTTAAAATTAGATGTCCTGTTTAAATTCATGTTACTGGGTAATCAATATAATGTAGCTGAAACCGTGATAAGGATAGGGAAAAAACGACAGATTAATGCTGATATTTCACTTAGTCAGGCATTAATAAACAAGCCTATTGTGCGGGTTCATTATCTACCGTGTGTAGCATATGTTTTATCACTGTTGCGTTAATACATCCACATTTTCCGTTGCATGATGGGAACAATCTTTAAGCAGGGGTAAAATGAACCGTAAACACTTTAGGCTGCATTTTGTTTGCATGATTCATTTTGATCTTAGGCGATTCGTTCAACCTGTTTAGTTTTTAATATCCTCTCTGCCTGGAGAAGGAGAAAAAAATTCCACTCTGGCCATTTCAGGAACAACCCATATGTGACAGATTTAGGCCTATTTAATGGTGACAGATGGGTGACATTATAGACCCCGACTAACCTTTAAAGATGGATGATGAATATGTGGAGTGTTGAACGGATCATCTTTCATCTTTGGCCAAATGAAGGCTCAATGTCCAATAACTTCTGTGTTATGAAGATTAAATCAATGTGCACGATGGTGGTAATGTTTTCTGGGTTTAATAATGTCACATCATTTGTATGAAGATGCATAAAAATGAAGATTGATTGTGTGTGGAATTATAGTCTCATTCTGTGTTCATTTCATTTTTCTAGCCTTACAGCAAAAACATCTGCTAGCCAAATATGAGCAACCCATATAATGTAACACGTCATTAACTGGAAGTCAGCATGAGTTAGAGGGGAAATGCTTTCTTAGTAGTAATGACTTTTTATATTACAAGGCCACTACAATGTCCATTTTAATGTACAGGCCTATGTAATGAAGCCTGATTAACTTCCTTTTTTGAACAGATTTTCCTTTAGCACTTTTCTAATCATTTCCTAATAAATTCCTCATAAACAAGGTCATATAGCTTATGTATGCATTTGTGCTTACTTTACAAAAGCAGAAATATCGACTCCGGCTCACTGGAAAAACGTGCCTGTGGCGACTTTTCTGCAAAGTGATATTAATTTGCTTCTTTTGCTACACAAGTGAAATGTCCAGTGAGTGGCGCTAAAAGTCCATTCAGTTTTATGTGAAACATATGAACGTGAATTTGGCAAAAAAACATTTTTAGGGTGTTGTATGTATTGCAGTTTGGAAAATAAATTTCGGGTGAGTGGCGCTAAAAGGTTAATGCTCTATCTCGTTTGAAAATAATAGGCTATACAGTAAATCCAGTCCAGGCCATACAGTAAATATACAGTAAACCCAAGCCTAAACCTAACTGATAGTGTTAACAAAAGCAAATGTGGGGTATGCTGAAGCAACCATACCATTTTAGCTTACTTCTACAGGCATTTGAGCAGTTTTCTTGTGACTCGTGTTTCCCGAGACTCGTACCCGAGCGCTCTACTTTGCAGGTGCAATGAACCTGGTGAGCTACCAAGCAAAAATACATATGGAGCTGCTTATGTGATACAAACATCAAATGTATTAGTTTACACTATGGTAAAAGTGATTCGAGGTCAAAACATAGGATTGTGCAAGGAACCACATGAAAATATGTCTTTATTATTTATAATTGATAATCTGCCCCTGTAATCATATTTTGTGTAAAAAAAAAAAAAAAAAAAATTGTTAGTGTTTTACCGCCACTATAGCTGGAAGCTGCAGTCAAGATGATAGAGGCACGCTTTTCCAATGAGCCTGGGTTGAGAAATCTAGTGATCAAAAAATGTGGCGCTTAAGTAAAAAAAATAATAATTATTATAATTTTTTTTTTTTATGCATCTTTAATTTCCAAATTGTTAGGCAGTTTCTAATGTGTTCTGTTGGGTTCCTAGAATTTTTCTTTTTTTTTTACTAGTCCAAGTATGTCATTTTCCAGTGCCTAGGAACGACTCGGGTCCTTTCACCAATCTTAATGTTAGTATACATTATTTATAATAGAAAGAATACTATTATAGCATTTATTCATATTGTGAATTAGCTTTTATATCTATATATTTTTATTTTACATTTACATTTTTAAGGTTCAGTTAATTGTTGTGGGCTTTTGTCATTTTAATTTTTTTTTATATTATTATTATTATGTTTTAGGTTTAGTAATTTCTGTACTTCAGTTCTGATTTTCATTTAAAGTCATTTAAAGTATTGTAGTCAATAATTGTATCCCTTAAAACTCATCTTTGATCACCAAAATGTTGTTTGTTTTTTTCCTTGAAAAAATTTCTTCATGTCTTCAACTCTACACCCTTGCCTCATTTAGTATATGCGGTTCTATGAATATGCAAAAATTATCCCCGCCTCCACTCACTCACACCAGCTCAGAGACCCACTACTTGACGATCATATGTTGACGTGATTGGTCACAAGGTAGTTTGTGATGTCAGAAACACCAGCGATTTCAAACCACATTTTTGAGGCTGTCTTTGGTTCACTGCAGTTTTAAGGAGAAAATACCCAGTAATGGTGTTGATTAGTGAATTTGTACATGGTTTGTCTTAAAGCATATTAAAAACATCACATAGACATTTAAACAACATTAAAAGGTTGACTTTTACCACAGGGGGACTTTAGGTTTCTTACATCACATCATATTTCATATTTTTTTTTATAGTTTTAGTGTTAGTTTCAATAACAGCACTGTACACATTGATTTTGCCCAGACTTTTGAGCCAATGCGCTGTTTAGACAAGTCAATGCTGTTCGCCGAATGTTTGATTTTGGACAGTTGGAGAAATCTGGGCAGAAAATCATAGTGTATAATGGATTAGACTTTTGGTTCCATCCAGTTGGAGGATATCGATCCTGTTAAATATTGAGCTGATTTTAAAACAGATAATATGTATGACACTTTATTTAACTGACTCACGTACAACTTCTGGTGCTATCTTTACAGGCCATAATGACTGCTTCTACTCGTCCAAGAAATCATTCAAATTTTCTAATTCATTTTTTTAATCACAACATCAACTCTGCGCTCTTCTTCATGTTCCTCTTCTATTAAAGAGACACATGTTTATGTATAATATGTTGTGTTCAGAATGAATTGAAAGTCTGGTGTGTGATCCTCAGTCGTTTAGTGCACAATGCCCATTTTTTAACTGTATGATGCCTATTTTCTAGTCCATGGATTTGTTTCACCCATTTCATAACCCACCATGTCAGAATCAGAATCAGAAAGAAATGTATTGCCAAGTGTGCTTGCACACACAAGGAAATTGTCTTGGTACTGAAGCTTCCAGTGCACATATACAAATACAAATACAACAAGAAACATAGTGATAAAAATTCTAGGAATAAAAATATAAAAATATGAAAAAATTATAAGGTCACAGTTGGGTTTAGTCAGAATAAACATTTACAGATTATGAACATAATTACAGTATTTTGAATAGCATGAATTAATATAAATATCACCTGAGTTTAGAAGATATTGCACTAAACAATGGGATTATTGCACTTACAGGCATATGCCTTGGGGGGCATGTTAACTGTTCAGAAGGGAAATGGTCTATGGGAAGAAACTGTTCCTGTGCCTAGATGTTCTAGTGGCCAGTGATCTGAGTCGCCATCTTGACGGTAACAGTTCAGTCCAGGGTGAGTGGAGTCTGTGATGATTTCACCTGCTCTCCTCCTCACTCTGGAAGAGTACAGGTCCTGGAGGGTTGGCAGGGGGGGCACCAATAATCCTCTCCGCAGTCCGGACTGTCCGCTGTAGTCTCCTCAGGTCTGATTTGGGAGCTGATCCAAACCAGACAGTCATTGAAGTGCATAAAACAGACTCAATGATGGCTGAGTAAAACTGAATCAGCAGCTAATGTGGCAGGTTGAACTTCAGCTGGCGATGGAAGTACAGTCTCTGCTGGGCCTTTTTTACAATGGAGTCAATGTGATTGTCCCACTTCAGGTCCTGTGAGATGGTAATGCCCAGGAACCTGAATGACCTGTTCATGATGGTCAGTGGGGGGGAGTGCGGGGATGTTCCTCCTGAAATCCACTATCACCTCCACTGTTGTGAGCGTGTTCAGCTCAAGGTTGTTATAACTGCACCAGACAGCCAGTCTGTAAGCAGACTCATCACCGTTTTATGGATGAGACCGATGACAGCGGTGTCGTCAGCAAATTTCAGGAGCTTGACAGAGGGGTCTTTAGAATTGCAGTCATTAGTGTACAGGGAGAAGAGCAGTGGGGAGAGAACACACCCTTGGGGGGCGCCCGTGCTGATTTCATTCGTGTGAAAATCATATGTCTAATACCCTAGCGCAAAAGTAATATCACACCTCTTCACAACAATCCACATGATTTAAGGACTCATTTGCATCTAATTTACGAGTAATGGTCCAAAGTGTTTGTTTAACGTCCTGCTTTAGCAGGTAACACTAATAATTACACATTAAAGGTCCCATGACATGCTACTTTTTGTAGGCTTTAATATAGGCCTTAGTGGTCCCTAGTACTGTATCTGAAATCTCTTTCCAAAAATTCAGCCTCGGTGCAGAATTATAGCCACTACAAGCCAGTCCCAGAATGAGCTTCCTTCAGACAGGCCGTTTCGGTGTCTGTAGCTTTAAATACTAATGAGGAGGAGAAAGGCGGCGCAAGGTGGAGGGTGGGTGTGGCCTTGACCATCTTGCGCAACGGTAACGTGGCGTGCATGTTTACGTTGGATATAGCAATGGCACGAAGACACGCAGTCTTTCAAGCATTTCAGTTTGACCCAGAATCTGATCCAGATGGAGAAGCAACGGATGAAGAAGTTGCAACTCAGCGGCTCCAGCAGGACGTTTCCGAATGGTTAGTTTAAAATATTATACGGTACTTTATTCGGATGGTTTACAATTATTATCATGTAGCTATCGCGAACCTTCTGTTGCCTTTTCATGAGAGATCTGTAACGTCTGTATTTATCTTATTACAATTACATCAAGCTCTGCGATCTTGAAATGCGGATATCGCGCGCGCCATATAACCAACAGGAAAACGGTTATCCAAATAACAAAGACGTGTACAACACTCGCGTTACAGTGTGTGTATTCACACACATAAACTGCATAGCTAATGTTACAGCCACATTCTACATGTAAAATCTAGGTAACCATAAACAGTAAAGCAACACACTTATATATCATTAGTTGACTTACTTGTCCGAGGTGTGTAGTTGAGCCAAAGAGAGTGATCCAGACTTTAGTTTCAGACGTTCAGCAAGCCCAGCTCTGTATTGACCCTTCGGCTTCGGTGTTCATTTGTACATCCAATTATTGAGCAATTGTTATGCTTCGCTCGCTCAAAAGCCATGATATCTCTCGTGGACAAACTAAAATCGTGCGCGCGTTCCTACTTCCTAGCGCATTTTCTCATGGGCGGAAAATATTCTCTGGGCGGGCAAAGCAGAGACAGGGGAGGTAACATTTCCTCCTTATGACGTCATAAGGAGGAGATTCAAGATCAGCGCGTATGAGCCTCCATTTTCTCAAAGGCAGAGAAAGATAGCAAAAGCTCGATTTACACCGATTGAAATTTTTAGAAACTTGGGGACCATATACAGGCTAGGGGAACTCATATTAATGTTAAAAAACCTCAGAAAGTGAAAATTTCATGTCATGGGACCTTTAACACTTTGAGAACTTCATCTTACAATTTAAAGGAGGGCGCACAGTGAAATCAGGGACAAAGCAATGTGACATCTTGATAATTGCTGCAATTAGGCAGATGCTATTCCTGAACAGAGCTTCTGAAACTGTTTGAGAGTCTTCAGCAAACTTTTCCTGCATTCGGCAACTTCTGTTTCACATACTGAATGCTTTTTGTGTCCTGAGACCTGAGAGTAATTGTGGATATCAGCTTGACAGACAACCCAATTTAGCTATCAGGTATCAGTCAGTCTGAGGTAGAGGCGGTCTGGGATTTCGCACCGGGTGCCACAGGAGCTAATTTGAGTGATCCTTGGGTCCACGGCAGTTCTAGCAACAAGGCCACAATGGGCTATATAAGAAACTTTATATGACAAACCGTCAACTTCTAGTCAAACACAAATTGGCTCGCACCAAACACGCTGTCCGTCATAAAAATGCAGGGAAAATACGGTAGGCCGACCCAGAGGATTTGAACTGAGGTTAGAATTGCAAACAACAAAAAACTCCATTGATATTCCGCCTGCAAGTTGTTCTTCGAAAGTGTTTTGGATGCTAACTTTGCAAGAGTGAAAGATCTGCCCTTGTATTTGATCTGTCAAGGCTGTCTGAAGAAGAATGGAGTGTAGACACATATTCAGTGTTATTTCCCCAGAGGGGGCGTTTATTGTGCGCGACAGCGACTAAGGTTGAATAGGTAAATATCTCATCGTGGATTGTTGTGCTTTGGGATCTAGGTGAATTATTGGGGTGCTCTTTGGTGAAGTGCTCCGGTCAAGGTAATTGAGATGTTTTCCTCTTCAGACAAGGGGGGTGGGACTCATAGACCGATCCCACTTGCTTCCTGCAATGAAATGCATTGACTTCAGGTGATGGCATGCTTGTTAAACATTGCCTAGATGCCGTTCCAGGGCTGACAACTACTTTCACAACTCGTCTAGTTCTTCTGAGGCTCTCTTGTTTGGAGCTTGTACCAAGAGCTGTTCTAGCTGCGAGGTAATTGGAACGAGGAAAGAGCTGCCTCTTAGCTAAGTGTCGTTCTTCTGTTGATCTGTAAACAATTGTCTCGTTGGATTCGCCATGACTAATGATTATGAAGTCCTGCTGTGACTAAGTGGCTCACAAGGATGCTTTTGAGCCTGTGCTTCTGTTCCTAGATTTAACTCACGGTGAGATTTAGATCGCTGACATAAGGTGAAAAGCTTTCTAAAAAGCACTGTGAAATAGCAGTGGGAATGTACACAGATAAACAGTGCACTTTGCTCCGTCACTGAGAATCTACTCTGCTCTGAGGCACTAAGCTCTGTGTGTGTGCTAACACCATGTTTCCTATCAGTTGAAATGGCAAGATGAATGAATTTGCACGTTTACTAATTAGTGTGTGTTAATTAATGGTCCCTGCTAATAGAAACATTGCCGTTGGGTGAATGAAAAATAAGGTTCTAGATGTTAGATCTGATAGCCTTGTGGGCAGCACTCTGAAAAATATTCAGAGTTTGAATCCCGACTGGTGGTCCTTTCCGATTCTACCCCCTTCTCTCTACCACTTTGCTATATAAATGGGTTTTTTTATTTGTTTTTTTTACTTTTGCATTTTTAAGATAAGTTTAATGAATAAAAATGGCTTTTTTTCCCCTTAAACGTTGAATACATGTTTGTGTACACATCAAAAACAGATTGTCATAAAAAGATAAAATTATTTGATTTTAAGCTATATATATATATATATATATATATATATATATATATATATATATATATATATATATATATATATATTTATTTATTTATTTTTGTTGTTGATTGGACCACCTGACTGTGATTTTGGGAATAAAAGCTTAACTTAAATATTAATAGGCAGTGAATCAGTGTTGTTAACATTTTTATAAACAATACAAAAATATAAAAATATATATATCAGGTCAGTTGTAACACACTGACATTTTTTTAGTTTATGCCCCAGCCAACCCAAAAATAAAAAGAGATATGATTCTTTCTAATGTTCATTATTATTATTATTAATGCACCCAAAAACAACCAAAAAATATTTTAATTCAGAAATGAAAACATGCTCATCATAGAAAGTGTGTATTGTATGCATGAATTTCATTTTAATGTACTTTTGAATAAATTAATAGATCTGATAATTAGATAATTTCATTGACTAATATAATTTAATTAATTTCGAAATAGATAATTTTATTGACACTGGTACTGTTGCTGATACTCGGGTTTGAGATTTGAACCCAAGTAGTACAAAAAAAATGCATCCCAAACCACCCTGCAGTGTTGTAGGACTCAAGGCTGTGAAAAGGTCTGAATGATTCAGAAAGTGTAACTATGCTTTGAATCTTTAATGGAGCTTTGGTTCACACCAGTGTCACGCAAACCTCCACAACACACACACACACACTGAGTGGATCATACAGTATGTGCAACTCAGCACTGCTCCATTAGAAAACCAAGACCAGAAAAAGAACAGATTCTACCACAAGTCCAAAACCATGTTTTTATAGTCTTTGTTTTGTCATGGACTAAGTCTGGTCTTGAGTACTACAACACTGCCACCCAGTAAAAATCTACTTTGTTTTACTGTTGTGGAACATTGCCTTCAGATCAAGTAAAAAAAAAAAAAATAATTAGGCTAACCCTAACAAAGACCGGCAAGTTTGGTCCTAGAGAGCCGCTGTCCTGCACAGTTTAGCTCCAACTCTAATCAAACACACCTGAACAAGCTAATCAATGTCTTCAGGTTTACTAAGGCTACAGGCATTGTGAGGGTTTTATTCAGGGTTGGAGCCAAACTCTGCAGGACAGCGGCTCTCTAGGACCAAACTTGCCTACCCCTGCCCTAACAAGGCTGCAGCAAAATTGGACATGAGGTTTGATAGCTTGAAAATCAGTGTTGTGATGAAGCTGCAAATGAGATGGGATGCAGACAGGAGCCTGACCTTCACATCACAGCCGGACCGACATAACAAAGTGCCTCGGCTCCACAAACATCCATAGAGTCTGATTGCCAAGACTACAGACACATAAAACTCGACAAATGGCTTCACATGCCATCTGCTCAGACTGGGGATTAAAACGCCTATTGGATACAGAAAGAGCTACAAAAAAAACGTCTAAAAGGAGAGAGAGCATGAGACAAATTTTAGCTGAAGCAAACCGAGCCAGCGCATTGTTTTGAGCCCGCGCTTTCTTTAAAGTCATTGATGAAAGAGAATGCGTGCAAGTGAAAAACAGTTTTGGGAATCAAAGGAGTGCCTCCATCACTTCGGTCTTCCCCTCAGGATGTCATACACCATAGCTACTGCAAGGACATTTTTCAGTCTTGTAACTCCAGGGTGTTGTTTATACACTTCAAAGTGAAGCATACAGAGCAGCCCAAGGTAAATTAATGGCTGTCCAATCTCCTAACTTTGATTTGACAGGCGTTTCCACTCTGCCCTTCCCGTGCACTCGAGGGCGATATCGCGTTGACAAACTCTTCATCTAATGAGAAGACAGAAAAGACAGAAAATTAGATACAGGGAAAGTCTGTCCATTTGAGGACTGCTTATCTGGTTTTCCTCCCATGCGTTTCTGTATATTCCCAACCTTTTAAAGTCACACATTGACGGTTTTCCGGTCCATTGTAATTCCGTCCTTACCGAGAACAAATGAAAGAGAGAGCGCCACTTTCCAAGTTTTTCAACAATTCACAAGAGGGACTCACGTCCAAATGACAGAGTGCTCCAATTACTGTCAATTACCATTATCTCTCCAACCAGGCACACGCTGAGCCTACAACTAAAACATGATAAGAACGGACATAAAAATGCATTCCACATTTCTGAATGACCCCATTACATGTGGGACTGTAAAAAGGAAAAGAATTTTAATTCCACTCCGACAGAATATTTGGATAAAAGAACTAGTCAAGGAACCATAAATTGGAATGGACATCAAGTTCAAACCCAAATATTGCAAAACTGGACTGTGCATGACAATTGGCATGACGTTAGCTTGGCTCTCTGGAATACTTGATTCTGATTGGCCATTTAAAGTTTCCTGAAGTCAAATATTTTTGAATAATGATCAATAAACACTAAGGTCCCTATCATACACCGGTGCAATACAGCAGCAGGCGAGACACGAGTGTTTTTTGCTAGTTTCACCCCGACGCAGTTATCTTTTTCACGTCCTGCGCCACGTTGTTTAAATAGCAAATGCATTTGCGCCCATTTGTGCGTCCATGGGCGTGCTGGTCTAAAAACCTGGTCTAAAGTCAATGGCGCAGTATTTTTTGTAGTTATTGAAAGATCGCGTTAGTAATGTGCACCTATAGACGGGTGCACCTATAGACGGGTCCACAACGCGCGAACACTTTGTCCCGTAGATGGTCTGCTCGCACGCTTTAACCTCACACACGAGCCGATCCGTTTCCTCGCTAGAGAAGCGTTCAGTTTTTCCGCTTGCAAATTCCGGCATGTAAATAGCGAATCCGCCATGGCGCGAGCACAACTGGTATTTAAAGGGAATGGGAGATGAGACTGATTGGTTTAACGCACGTAAATCCCAAAACACACCCATTACTTATTAAGAGAATAGGGACAACCCTTTTAGACCATGCGCCGGGCGCGCCAACCATTTTTCCCGTCGTTAAACTATAAAAGTGGATTTAAACACACCCTAAGTGCACTTTAGACCATGCGCTTAGATCGTTAAAATGGAGCCCTCAGTCTCAATCCCTTACCATGTGAAATTTATGAATGTTAATATGAGGTCTATTATCAAGGACACTTGTCGTTGCTTGAGGATTTCAGACTGCAGCTTGTCTTGAGAGAGGATTGTTTGCTGAGAGGAAGGTGGATTGGGCATTTTTTTTATCCAACATTGGCCATGTAGTCGCTCATTTAGAATACAAATGTATTCATTTTATAACAAAGGTTAAGAACAAATTCATGTGAATTAGGCTGATTTTTTGGTGAGAAGTTCTCCTATATATAAATATATCTATATATCTCCTCATATAAATACAAATAACCAATGCAATTATTAGGGAATGAGACAAATTGTTTTTGCACTAAGAATGTGGAAGATTTGATTGAGAGGTTGAGAGCTTTATTTGTGATTTGATTGTAAAGTTCTTTGTTCTGCCCACTACTCCTGTTTGTTTCTTTTTATGCTTTAGCAACCTTTGATTGTCTAAGTCCTTCCAAGCCTTTTTTATCCCTCATACAGTATATGTCAGCAGGCTGCTGAAGCATCTGTTGTGCTGAGCGTCATAGTCATATGCGAATTAAAGCAGGTGAGTCCAACGGGCTTGCACGCAGGAAATTGATTTTCTCTTCAGAAGAAATAAAGCCTCCACTAACTTGAATGTGATATTTCAGAAGAGAAGCGATGATAGTGGAGAGAGCAGATTTTAACTGGTTGCTTAATCTGTATTGGACAGGCTATGTTATCCACACATCTGCTATTTTTCAGAACACTGAGCAAGCATATGTAAAGCAGCCTTGGTTTAATGATTTATCGTCCCTCTTATTCAATAAATCATGTGCTCTAAGTGCAAAACCATGAGGGAGTTGTGAATCAGAACATGATCCAGCAGATGTTCTCTAATGGAGGGTCACAGGTCTGGCCTGATCTGCTGCATTAGGGGAACTGAAGGGGGAAAACAAGCATAAATAAAAATACCACTAACCATCTTCACATTGTTCTGTACTACTGTCTATCCGTTGTGCTGTCCATTCATCCATCTATCCATTCATCCATCCATCCACCCATCCATCCGTATTTCTGTTATACCATCCATTCATTATTCTGTATTTCTGTTATTCTATCTATCTATCTATCTATCTATCTATCTATCTATCTATCTATCTATCTATCTATCTATCTATCTAACTAACTAACTAACTAACTAACTAACTAACTAACTAACTAACTATCTATCTATCTATCTATATATATATATATCTGTCTGTCTATCTGTCTATCTATCTATCTGTCCGTCCGTCCATCCATCCATCCACCCGTATTTCTGTTATACCATCCATTCATTATTTCATTCCATCCATCCATTATTCTGTATTTCTGTTATTCAATCCATCTATCTATCTATCTATCTATCTATCTATCTATCTATCTATCTATCTATCTATCTATCTATCTATCTATCTATCTATCTATCTATCTATCTATCTATCTATCGATCGATCTATCTGTCTGTCCATCCATCCATCCACCCGTATTTCTGTTATACCATCCATTCATTATTTCATTCCATCCATCCATCATTCTGTATTTCTGTTATTCTATCTATCCATCTATCTATCTATCTATCTGTGTCTGTCCATCCGTCCACCCGTATTTCTGTTATACCATCCATACATCTATTTCAATCCATCCATCCATCATTCTGTTTTTCTGTTATTCTATCTATCCATCTATCTATCTATCTGTGTCTGTCCGTCCATCTGTCCATCCATTCATCCATCCGTATTTCTGTTATTCCATCCATTCATTCATCCATCCATCCATCCATCCATCTATCTGTGTCTGTCCGTCCATCCGTCCGTCCGTCCGTCCGTCCGTCCATCCATCCACCCGTATTTCTGTTATTCCATCCATCCATCTGTTGTTCTTTTGCTCCATCCATCCATCTATCTGTGTCTGTCCATCCATCCATCCACACATATTTCTGTTATTCCATTCATCCATCCGTATTTCTGTCCATCCATCCGTCCGTCCGTCCATCCATCCACCCGTATTTCTGTTATTCCATCCATCCATCTGTTGTTCTTTCGTTCCATCTATCTATCTATCTATCTATCTATCTATCTATCTATCTATCTATCTATCTATCTATCTATCTATCTATCAAGAGTGAATTTATTTGGCTTTTGCAATTCTGCACTAATCAGAAGACGATGAAGTTTGGACGTGCCCTTTAATTGCCTTGTTGCAATATCAATATGTTTATGCAAACAGCTTCTGCTCTGGAAAATTAACTGTCAGCTTGCTGAAGTACGTAAATAAACAAGAAATGGATGCGGAGACAATTTGTTTTCAGTCCTTTCATCCTGTTACGGGGTAACTGTCAAAACAGATAAAAGAAAAAGCGGAAAGTTTGCCAAGTGAGGGAAAAAAGATGAAATGAGAATGACACAGAATCATGAGAGACCCCATTTTGCTGCCTTGATAGCAGTAACACATTGAATGTTGGGATGAAAGATGCCTCTCAACTTTAACAGCCCGAGCTCTACTTACAGTGTACTAGTTCTGTAGAACAGTCCAGCCATGAAATTGTGAGGCTGTTTTCATGCAGAGCTCTGCTAACTAAGGCTAATTGTGTTTAAGAAAAGCATCACTATTATCATTGCTATTACTTTGAAATCCATAACTGTTCCTGCATTTTTTTTCCTATATTGTTTCTTAAACATTTATGCATTATATGTCATGCTTTAGGAGCTCAACGAGAACAAAATGGGAAACCAAAGAAACCTCGTGCAACCTTCTGAAACTTTAAACACTGGTTTAGATAGTGTGATTTATACACTAAATTTTTAAAGACTTTATTTCCATTTTTGTCTTTGCATTGCACAATGTGACTTTGTATCTCACAAATGCAACTTTGTTTCTCGTAATTGCTACTTTATATCTCGCAATTACAATATTATTTCCCATATTTGCGATTATTTCTTATTTTAAATATGCCATGAAATCATCTATTTTCTAAGTGCATGTTGTTGATCTTATTGTGAATGATTCACAAATGCATGTTTCATATTTCTGTTTATTTCACCACACAATTTTGAATTGAAAGGTCATAACTCAATCTTTCTGTGAAACGTCAGACTTTTCTCTGATTAATTATGCCGAACTTCTCCAATAATTTCGCCTCCATCCAATCAACAACCAATGGATAGGACCAAGTTCCCGCCTTACTTTTTTCCCACTTTTCATTATTCTATTTCAGTCGGATGTACATATGAAACAAATGAAAGAAAATATCTGTTGCTACTTCATTATATTGTGACTTTTCTCTCTCAATTAGCAGTTTTATTTTTTATTCAGTTTTATACATTATTATTATTATTACTATTTACTGTTTTCTACACTAAAAAAGTTGGTTTAACTTAAAAAAGTATTTTGAGTTTTGAACTTTAAAAAAATGTAGTTCATTGAAATAAAAAAAAATGAGTTAATACAACAAATGAGATTGGTTTTGTAAATAGAAACTCAAAATATTGTGTTATCTGAACCACATTAATTGTCTAAGTTGATTTGACAAAAGACAAAAAGTTGAGAAAACAAATCATGAAATAATTTTTTTACAGTGATATTTTTGAGGATGCCTCATCTCACCTGACACAACTCTTTCATATAAACTCACCTAATCTGGTTATACATTTTACATAACTGTAGATATAGTCATAAAGACAGCATACAAAAAAGGGTATCAGCGAGTAACCATTACACATCATTTATACTGAGAGAGAAGAAATATTTTCTGGAATGAAAATAAGATAGTGATCGCTTGTGTACAACAAAATCAGTTGAGCTGAAAAGGCCTTATATAAAAAGTAAACTGCAGTAAAAAAAAAAAGAAAAAAACATAACGGGCACAGTAAACTGCCTATCACTAGAAGCAAATGATGTGGAGCTGTTGGCATGCTGCAGGCTGGCACGTCACATGTCAATGTTTCCAGACACCAGCATATAAACAGCTTCACTGTGCCCTGACTGTAACAAACGCTTTAGCTGACAAACAGGACAAATAGCTGTCCAGGATCCGCTTGTACTCGTGTGACCGTACCAGAACCCTCGGCCTGCTCGTGGCCAGGACGTTCATCCCAACCTTCTGCAAGAATGCGATAGACAAATGCGGATTTAGACGCTCGGTGGCACGTGTAGCGCGGCTGTCAAGCAAGAGACTGTTCAGCATACACAGTCATTTTTCTGTAGATTTTTTGGGTTTTCCCATTTTTTTTCCTATGACAAATGCCATGAATTTTCCTCCAGGGATAAATAAAGAATGTCTGTCTGTTTTTCTTTATAGTTATTTCAGCAACGAATGCTTTTATTTCAGTCTGATGACTGCTGCATTTAATTTTTCGGCTGTGTATAATAAATAACTGTGCCAATATTTTATCATTATCCTTGGGGCAGAATATAATGGATTGTACACTAGTTTAAATTATGCAAACATGAGTTATAAATGTGAAATTAGGTTTTGAATATACAGACATAAGAAAAGAAACTTCCCTATTTTCTACTACTGTTGGTTTTATTTATGAGGATTATGGATTTGGGTTTCCAATATGTTTCGAGGAACAGAGAGATTAGACATTTCGTTTCATTTTGCACACACATGCGTACACACACACACACACACACACACACACACACACACACACACACACACACACACAAACAAACACTTTCTTTCTTTCTCTCTCTCTCTCTCTCTCTCTCTAACACACACACACACACACACACACACACACACACACACACACGTGTGGGAAAGGGGGAAAAACATCACAGATCTCATTATAAATTAATAGTAGTTGCATTATACATACATGTACACACTCACATGCCATCAATACATAATTTGTTACTTTTTCCTTTGAACTGCCTTACTTACATACAAAGGTTCAGCCTTTTTAATGAAATAGTCGAAACGGAGCTATATGTCTTTAATGATGAGATAACTCAATGCTACTGGTTGATAAATAATACTGATGATAATAATAATAATAATAATAATAATAACCATGTGAAAATTTGTTAAAATTACTTATTTATTATACTAATGCATTCAAATAGGAGGCACAAATTATTGTGGCAGGGTGGACTACTAATGAGAATATAGTATCTGCTGTATGAGAATGCAGTGTCACAGTGCCCTCTAGCGGTAGCGCTCTAGAACTCGCCACATCTCAGAGCGATAGTTCGCTTCATCTCTGTCAAGTCCTGCGCCTCATACAGTATAAAACTAACACGTCGTCATATGCCCTTAATAATAAAGGTTATTTAATTACTAGCTCCATGAAGAACCTGTAACATCAACAGAACCTTCCCACTGCCCAAAAGGTTCGTCAGATTAGGGATGTTCTTCACACCCATTGGGGTTTCTTTTAAGAAATGTGAATTGAAAAGTTATTTTGGCAAAAAAAAATGTGGTTTCCTCTATGGTATTGCTGTGTAAACCCTTTATTTGTGTTTAAAACCTTTACTTTAAGAGCATATTTCTGCACAAATGAGCGGAAACGACGCTGGTGTGCGACACGTAGCATTACCTCAGCGACTGCGGTAAAGAATAGGCTAGGCTACTAAAGATTCTGAAACCTGGAGGATTTAAAGTTGTTGTTGGATTTTCACTTTGTATCTTCAGAACTGGGAAATGGAGTTATGCGTCTCTGTGATCATGTGAATGACAAATTTGTTGGGAAGAAAAATATGGCAGACTGACAGCATCCGTGTGATATGACTATGAGCACACATCACATTAAAGATTAATTTGCATTGCTTCGAGAGAAATGCTTTGTCGTGCTATGGACCTACAAGCATGGTGAAAAATATGAGTGGCATATGGCCGCCAATGTTTTTATTATTTTACTAAGAATTCCCAGTAAGCTAAAGGTGTTCTAAAAATTCATTGAGGCAGATTTTTAATAGATGAAGTGGCACTGAATCTGCCCAGAGGTTACATGATGATGACACACATGAGGACTTTCCATATACATAAGACGTTTTTACATTAAAAAACAAACAGACGAACATCATTACTATTCTTTATAGCCTGTTTTCGACTGGGGGCAGAACATTTGAAATGTGGAAAATGTCACATTTTAACTGCAATATAAAATGTGGAGAAAACATTGAATACTTTCTGGATGCACTCTATATATCCGTAGTTGTGTTGCATATATCAGATAACAGGTTCAAGTTGCCAATTATGTAGCCTTTGTCAAGTTTAAAAGCATTTCAGATGAGTGCACGGTTGCCCTCGGCTGTTGATCAGTCAGAACTGTCAGATGAAAGGCTTGGCAACAAGATATAAAGGCAAAAACAGTTTATGTAAAATTTGATGGTTGTCAGATTGCACACGTCAAATAACGTATGCTCCTGCAATGATACTTAAAGTAATAGCGGCTAATATTTATAGCTTGTATGACCCGACTCCCACCTTTTCAAGTCAATGCAAAACAAAAGTATGGTCAGTAAGTCAGTATCTACTTTATTCGGTCACTGTAACATTTTCTTTGAAGTGCATAGTTGGACACAGTGAGGCATATTTCCAATCCCCTCAAATTAAATACTTTCATTTGAAAAACCTAATTTCTCTTAAAGATTTTAATTACATGCTTTAAAGTGCAATGAAATGTGAAATAAATGGTTTATTTAGGGAATAGAACTCAGGGCACAACATTATCAGGCATGAGATGAGAATCTGGGCACATATGAAACTTTTCGGTCCGTAAAATTCATTAACTTTTATTAGAGAATTTGTAATATATATATATATTTTTTTTTTGGTGAAGCACATCCATCAGGTCACATGGGTACAGGAAGTGTATGGCAAGACTTTGGTGAATTAAAAGGTATAGAAGTGTATAGAATTCAATAAGTAGCTATCATAAAACAGTTAAACAGGGATCAAACATGGGTCAGCTGTCAAAGAACAAAATGCATGTAATACTGTTTATTTTATGATTATTAAACTTATTTCATCCATTGCTCTTTAACAGACGCCCGTGATTTTGGTTGTTTTTACCAAGTCTTAGTGTGATTGTAATTGTTCATGTTGTGAGAGTGTTTCAGAGAGTGAAATGACATACCTCAAGTCCTCAAGTCTGAAAACTTCTGATAGCACTTCATTTGTAGAACATCTGGCTGTTAGAAAAGAGAATAACTATTAGTGTAAACCTTTCAGGTTCATTTGGCAAGTTGCTTCCACTTTGCGCGTTTCAACTGAAACAACTTAACATTAGGTGACATTTACACTCTGATAACTTGCAGAAACAGAACTGGATAAGTCTTTTTGAACATTTTTAGAAAGAAAAAAAAAAGGGAAAAAAACTGTCCTTTGAAAATAAGCATCTTACCATGTCAATGAACTTGTGTTGTGCAACTTCAAAACACTTCTTTTTCTTTTTTTTTTTAAGCAAATTTTAAACAGAACATTGTTAAATAGCTGGTGGAAGGTATATTCAACAAAGTAAACGCACAATAGAGAATACAAACGATTCACTTGTTCATGCTGCAACACAATAGATTCCCATTGTAAAGCCTTTTGTAAATGTAAGGAGGCGGAAGTTTGTGCCAAGTTGCTATTAGAGAGAAACAAGTCAGAACTTGTTTGCTGATATTGAGTGAAAAGTGGGTCCCTAGAAACCAAAGCTCTCTCTGGGTGACCGCTGTGTACGACCCAACAAACAACAGCACAGGCAACTGACTCCAGCCACCTGAACCACCTTTCCTACAGCCCACTGGCTGAAAACCATTACACACCATTCAAAAGAGCAATCATCACCTGTACTGTAAATGTGTAAGAGCCTCAAAATAATCATTTATTATGCCTCACTCAGAGAAAATAAAACAGTCTTTGCAGCAGAAAACAATGCTGGGGAGCATTTCCTTCAAGAGGAGGAACAATTTAAAGGGGATGTCTCAAGAGCTCAGGAACATTTCAGTGCAGCAAAGAACTCAAATTAACATCGATCAGAGAAACTTATACATCAGCATTTACATAAATTAAATTATTACAAACATTTCTAGTAGATGATATAATGCATACAGCATCACTGCAAGTCCACAAGTAGTTGTTTTAATTCTAAGCCCTTAAACTCGACCCTTAAAACATAAATGTATTTTCTAACCAGCATGTGAGTGAGAACCTCGCTTGTTGAGTCATAAATAAAATTCATTAATCATTAAGAAATTTGAACAAGAACTATAATACAAGGCAAGGCAACAAATGAGCCTCCCAGACTTCATGTGAGGAAAGTAGAGGAGAGGAGGTATATCTGCAGTGCCTCAGCTCACGTAGGTCAACACCACTGACTGAATGGGCTCTCGGCACACCGGACACAACTTGTTCCGGTTCTTTAATTTCTTGGCGCAAGTGTAACACGCCATAAGGTGTCCAGTCCTTCCGTGGACGATGCAGCCATTCTTGGGGCGACTCTGACAGATGACGCAGGGCTCGAGGCATGTGGCGGGCAGGCAGGCCTCCAGGCTGTTGAAGCGCTCTAACTCAGGGGTCTCTTCCTGGCTGCTGCCCACACCAGAGGAGGTGGAGGGCTGCGATGACGAGGTCTGAGAGTCAGTCAGGGAGCCGGGGGTGACAGAAGAGGGAACTACTTCTTTGGCGGCGGCGGAGATGGGAGATTGCAAGCACTTGCCGTCGGGTACGTCCACTCCTTCGTCCGTCTCTGGAAGAGGGCTTGAGGGTTTGGAAGGAAGCATTTTGTCATCCGAGGCCAAGATGGTTGTTGTGGTGATGCTGGTGACTTCAGTGCTGGTTTGAGTGTTAGTGGAGGGGTTTTCATTGTTGGAGTCTGATTCTGGAAGCCAACCGGGTCGGACATTCCAGCAGCTTTTGCAATGCCGAGGAAGAGGAGGGTTGAGCACGTTACATTCAGCACACTTCCAGTAGTCCTGAGTGAACACATAGTTGCATTAAGTACATGTTTTTCATATCTACTATGCACATGCACATTTTTCTTGCTTTTTTGAAATACAAAAGCCTGTTAAATCCAAGGGTCTGAGAAAGGGTGGAAATTGACATGAAACACTGGTTTTGGTGCAAGAAACTTTAAAATGAAATGCTATAAAAGTTTAAAATATGGTCAACATGAAATCAAAATGTAAGTTATTGATACACATTCCTGGTCGTATTACACACAATTCATTAGTGCACAAAGTTCATAAGGGGGGAAAAATGTCTGTCTTCATAATCATAAACAAAATGTCATAACCAGCTGCTTCTCTGAAACAACTTTCTTTTTTTGGCAGACTCACAAAAGCCTCTTATTTTTAACCCCCGACCTTTGATCCAAATGGCACCACAATAGTATGCAACACCCACTTTTCATGATCCAATCTAATCATAATAGATAAATTCAGTTTATCAGTTTATCTGGATAAAGTCCAGTTCTACTTTCATTATTGAAGTAAATTGCTACATACTGCCTCAGTTATCTCAGTATCCTCATCAAACGAGTCTTCATCCTCAGCGATGATTGTGACTTCATACACCTGAATGAGCAAAAGAAAATTGCAGTGAGTTAAGGACAGTTAAACAGATTAGGCTACTACGTCAGGAGTATCCAAAAACTCAGTCCTGGAGGGCCACTGTCCTGCATAGTTTAGCTCCAGCTTGCCTCAACACACCTGATAGGAAGTATGCATAGAAAGACCTTGATTAGTTACTTCAGGTGGGTTTAATTGGGGTTGGAGCTGAAATCTGCAGGACAGTGGTCCTCCGGGGGAAGGAATGGACACCCTACTTCTACACTAATCCAGATACATAAAAAAATAAAATAAAATCTCTACATTTTGGCTTTCCAGCCACAATCAGGCGACTTTTTTTTATCCTGTGAAAACCAAGTTTTGTAAAGACACTCTCCTAAGTGGATAAATTTGAAAATGCTTTTTTCGCTAATAAAATGAATGTGCAAGAATAATTACGAGTTATCTCAGTGAGCTTTTATTACATTTAATGTGCAGTAAGAAGATTTGAACATTTTCTGATGTTTCAGTGTGGAAAAGAAACTGTGGAAAATGCTTGAAGACGCTAGTGCGGACAGAGAGCATTTTGAAAATGCGGTTTTCAAATGTATCCGGATGTTTGTTAATATATCTCTCAATAGAACAGGAGTTGAGTTGAAACCTCGTTGTCTCCCGGCACCGAATCCTCATCGTTCTCACTGTAGGCATCGGAGTTGATGGACTCCACCTCGAACTCCACACTGAAATTATCAGAGTCCGAGTCCTCGCTTTCATCACTGCCTTCACTGTGAGAGATACCTACTTCCTGTTGAACGAACAAAACACTGGTTAGAGAGGGCCACGTGACAGCACAAAGAAGATAATGTAACCGCTGGTAAAACAAAACTATGTGAAGGACCGTTTAACGGTGCTACTCACAGAGTTGCTGTGTGCGTCCGAAGACTCGCTGTTCCTCCTCTCTCGGTGCAGGCCGCCAATCACACACCAAGACAGGCTGTCATCAAATGTCAGGGAGAAGCTGTCTGACTTGTGCCTTTTCCTGCGTTCTCTAAGCTCGTCTTCGGCTGAAGAACTCTCTATTGAAACAACAAAAACCGAGTTTAGCACTTAGCTGTTTTTGGACACGTGCCCTTATCAGGCATGAAAACAGGTCAGGGGTAAAAAAGGTGAGAAGGATGCGGCAGCAAAAAATCCAATCCAATCAACTTATATATATATATATATAGTGCTTTTTAATGTTAAATTCATCAATCTGGTGAAAATTAAACAAAGAAAAATTATTTTAGTTACAGTGTCTGTCTACATTACTACTACATAATAATAGTTATAATATTAATCCCATGATAGTAATAGCCATATATTGTAAAACAAATGCACTGAAAAATAAAGGAAACTTTCATAATTAGTTTTGTACTAATTTCTATACTTCACATTAAAGGTGTGATTGGGCTAGCCCAGTGTCAATCAAGAAAAGAACCAAATGGGCCGCTGATCTACGTGTTTCATGGGGTGTCAAAAAAAAACAAAAAAAAACTAACGCTGACTTTTTATTGACCAATGCATTACACACTAATTACGCACTAACCCAGCGCCGCCAATTAAGCAAAACAAAACGAATGGGCCGCCGATGTACGAGTTTTATGGGCCGTTAAGACAAAAAACGAAACAAAAAAGTATGAGATGTATCGGCCCAAAAAGCACGTCGGCCCACCGGGAATCTCCCGGTAGTCCCGATGGCATTAGCCTACATGCCTGGACGTCACACAAAACAAAATCCTACCTGTAGCCTTTCACCATCCACTTATTTAGCTGCTGTTGCATCAATTGACATGCCATCTCCTTTCCTCTCTTTCTTTTTCTATGTTTAGCCCCCGACAGCTTTTTTGCATTATCCATCTTTTTCGACGACAACTCACTACTCGTTCCTGCTCGCTCAGCGCTCACGGCGCCCGCACCAGCTCGCGATATTAGCCCGCCCTCTTCTATGTCAAAATAAAAAATAATGACATTGGCAACATCGCTGTCTGTATCTGACAGTACAGTTAACATTGTAAGCGAACTTACCTCAGGATTGCTTTCCGACGTGCGGTTCTTTGTTCGGCAGTGTGTCATCAGACTCGCGGTGTTAAAGACTTTGAAAACAATTCTGCCCTACTCCGACTCGGATTGGCTGTCAGGTTTCGGCATTAGGAATGATGATTGTTTTTTTTAAAGCTGCTAAGTTTATGGTAACTATAGAGATATAGCGGGTAAATGCTGGCCACGACCACGACCACGACCCCCCCCTCCCACCCCATAAATATTTTCTCATCGGATCTGCACAAATCACGTAGGCGACCCATTTTGGTTTTAAAACGGCAAATTTCGCCGAAAGGTGAGGAGTTTTCATGCCTGCCTTATGATGGTTTTCACATATAATTGCTCTGTAGGTAAACAAGAACACGCTGCTTCTTAGGCTTTCCAAACATTTCCAGTCTGTTTTTTTCTTGTTTTTTCTGTACGTTTACAAAAACACAAGTTTGAATGTATACTGCTTATTGCATTAGTGTAAATCAGTTAATTTGCTGATGGTCCTTTTCTATGCACTCAACTTATGGGCCATGCAGGAGCAATGCTCAGAGCAATAATCCTGTTTTAATGGTGCATCTGGTGCTGCTTGCTCAACAAACTGCCTTTGTGTGCATAGTTGGGGTTTTAAAATGGGCCATTGAAGAGCAGCAGTCATCTGAGCACATTCTGCACAGCCTCCAGATCTCAGTGTCCTTTTGAGAGGTTCACAGTCAGAGAGAGAGCAGTCACTATGGTACCACATGTTTACCCACATGCCACATATAGTCCTCTGTCAGGACTGAAGGAACAGCACAAAATGATCCATTATGAGGGTTGTCTTCCCTGCTCAGCGGCTGAGGCTGTTATAATCTAAATTGGATATACTTATATAGGGCAAGAAAGCAAACAGTCCTTAAAGAAAGGAGTTGCCTCAACCTTTCACAAAACTCCCATGAAAAAATAAACAAGCTGCCAATCATGAAATCTAACTGGCTAGCAAAAATAAAAGGAAGGGACAAGCCCTTCCCGTTCAAACGGGAAATATGCCAATACTGGAAAGAAAACTGACCATTAAGCTCTACTCAAAACATTTGTTAAGTGACAGCTGAATGTAAAGATACAACTCTATCTGAAATCCCATCAGACCCAGCTGATCAAGCATGTGCTTTCATACACACCCAATAGGACACAGCTGGTGTGTGTGTGCTTACCAGGATCACTGCTCCTCCTCCTCCTGCGCTGCTGTTGTGAGGTAGATGAGCGAGAGTCTGAATCCGTATCCTGTAACAGCGAGTTGGGTTTCAGTCATGCTTCAATCTCAAACACAGCAGGGGCTCTATAAAACCCATTCAAGCACAAACGCACTACCAGGGCAACTCTGTGGAATGGGTCAATACTCTGAGGTTCTAAGTGTGTTGAGCATTAAAAAAAACGTTTACCCCAGGCCCTCGATCTGGTTCACTTTGACTCCTGGGTTCAGAGAAGGTAGACTGAGTTTCTGTAAAAGGAAACAAGGACAAAAAAAAAAAAGATAAGAACATTTGTTCGAGCAAAACAATAATATTAAAGATGGAACAGTGGAGATAAAACAAAAGGTTTAACGGTCATAGTACCTGGATTTTTCACTGTCACAAGGTTTCTATTGATCATTGCAAAGAGGGCTCTGGAGAAAAAAAAAACAAGGTAAAATTAACAAGTAAAACTTTCATATAGCAAATTTCACTTTCAGTTCTTTAAAAAAATATGAGGAACACATTATATATGCTCTTTTAATATATACATATACATATATATCGCTTTGTTCATCTAATGTGACTAATCAAATATACAATATACAATACAAATAGCTATTTAAAATCTTAAACAGGTGATCACAGATTCATTCAGAGCTAGTAGGTTAAATATCCCAGACGCTGCCACCTGTTGCTTTAAAACCCCACCCTGATATTCTCAGGGGTCATTCATTATTGCTGCAGCTGTTTCTGTCTACGTGAAGTTAGGGTCAATACGCACCGTGGCTCTTTAACTGAGAAACTTTTCACTCCGAGAACAGCACCAAGAGCATCCTCTCCGCAGTGAACGATGTGTTGCTGCTGCTTGTCATATAACTCCTTGCTCATGATATACTTCCCCAAATAAAACATAACCTAAACAAACACATAAACAAAAGAGTAACGTTTAGAGATCCACAAGGAAACAATTTCCCGAAACAAGTGTGTTGAGAGAAAGGATGGTAAAGATGTGGTTGGTATTTAAATACAGATGAGTAATACATTCCTGTTAGTCAGACATAGTTCCACCCATTAAAAAATAATGACTCATGACTTCATGCTAAAAAGTTGACAACAGATGAAAATATATCAAACAACTTAACATTTCATAAGTAAGCATATTATCCAATTATCTATGTTACTGCACAGTGCACACTACCAATGAAAGACAGAAATTAAATTTTGTAGTTTTAATCGTCCATGCAAAACCTATTGCCATTTTATATATATTTGCTAAGGTGTTCAGAATGGTTTCTTACCAGATTGACTCAAAAAAGCCCTCCCTAAAGTCTCTAGGCATTACTCGGGTCTTTCCATTAATGCAAAAGGGATTTTTTTTAACATTCTATCATCCTGCAATCAAAAACCTAAGACTTCTTTCAGTTTGATAGAAAGTGCAAAAAATCCCTTTTGTGAATTATTATTCATCTGTAGCACAACTTGAAGTTTAATACTTTGGGTTTGGGGTTTGTTCAAATCCCTAAACCAAAGAACGAGCAATGTGAAGAAAAAAAACGTAAAAATAAATAAATAAAACCTTTCTTGTCTTGCAAACACCAAGAATGAATATCTCACTGAATAAAGGCAGTAACTAAATATAATTCGCCACCCACTGCACTAGAATATTTACAAACGCTATGAAGGTTTACCCATACACACAAATGAGCAGCAGCAACATGAAACTGGAGAAGGATTATTTTAGCTAGTAATTTCAAACACCACTGCCATATGACCACAAACTCATTTCAGAAACTCTCAAATAAGTGCTTATATGAAAGACTATTCACACAAAACATACGGCAAGGTTCAGCTACTAAAATAACTAGCATAATTCCAATTAGATATAATAACACCATAAAGCATGATGTGTATACTAATGTTTAAAAGTTTGAAAGGACTAAAAACTGCTGTCAACAGACACATCTCCTCACCTCCTTCATAGTGAAAACATCTTTATCTGCACCTGCATCCTCTAACAGCCTTTTTAACTGCACCTTTGGTCTTACCTAAAGAAGTTACAATAAATAAGACTCAGTCATTTCAAGGCATAAAAAACACATGTGAATACTCAAAAGAACACTGCATTTACCAGTTTTTCATTGTCAACCTTGTTGATCTGAGAACTGCTTAAACAACTCTCTGTTGCCATATTTGTAGTGATCTGTAAAACAAATAAACAGCTGTTACATGAAGCAAATCAGCACACATAAAAACTTCAGAAAGTTAACATTACCTGTGCAAATGGAGGTAAATTGGATATTCTACCTAAGAATCTTCTATATATACTCTTCTAGCTGTACATAAAGTGCTTGAGCTCTGGGTGAGTGAGGAGTGGGAGCCGGCTGAGAGCCAGTCTATGGTTTATAAACGCAGAGAGACATGTCAGGGCTAGAATCCACCGCGCCGATCATCATGTCCTGGGCGGGTTCGGGCATGACAAGTCAAAGCGTGACTGGCTTCCCACTCCTAGTGGTGGAAGACGATCTTTGCTGAGCTGTCTGTCTGTGTCTCTGCGATCATGTCCGGGCATGTCCCTCTCGACTACACTACTCCACTACACCCGCCCAAGCTTATCAGTGACAGGTGAAATAACGAAGTGTTTGGACCAAAGCGATGACCAGTCCGGATTATTAGAGCCTCAGTCAAATAAACCAAATAAACTAACCAAAAGTTCATCATTTACAAGTTCTACGGATGGATGGATTGTCATGCGAGTAAAGCTCCAAATGTCTCTGGAATACGACCGTGCTTTGTTTATGTATCTGAAATGCTCTGCAAACAGTAGTAACGTTTCACACTAAAACACAACAACAACCTCAAGTGTGTTGTCTTCTGGATTTATATCTGACATCTGCGTGCACGGGAATATCCTCCATTCAGATTAGCTGAACATGATTAGTGTAAAACCCGGAGCATCAATTGCGATCGACGTGTAAATGTTGTTTTACATGTGATCGATCAGATTAAACGATTAACGTTAGTATTGTGCGCTTTTTGACGCGTCAGGTTTCATTGTGACAGATCGTGATCGTTATTTTCCTGTTTATCACCGTGAAACTGCTTTGAAACAATCTTTATAGTATAAAGCGCTATGTAAATAAAGGCGACTTGACTTATCCAGCGTAAACGTCATGCAAGCCGTTGTTTACGTAAGTTACGTTACTTTTACACATTTCGTAATTTCTTTACAAGCAGATTAGTGGTAATAGTATTAAATAATCAACATAAAATGCTTCTCGCCGAATGTGGAGTGCTGCATATTTGAGCGATAAGAAAGAACTACGCTGTCGTTATTGTCACAGCGCAACAAATGCGCGCTCTCTCGGATGTCGGTTTCCCGCTGTGGACACTCAGGAAAGCCCGAGGCTGCAGTAGGCCGCGCTTACAGAGCTAGCGCCTGGCTAACTGAGGCGAAGGATTTCAGGCGAATAAACGGATATTAAAGCTTCATGCCGTGTTAAAATATTAAGCTGGAGCGTTTAGCAGCATTTGCAGATATATGCAGCCTGATAGGTGTAATACATATATGAGAAAGTGCGAAAATTGTTCAACTGAAAGTGTTAAATAATATGTCTTACCTGCTGGTGACCGTTGAGAGACGCGAACTCTAACTCCCTCTAACGGCGACCGTTTGAATTTGAAATGTTCCAGCACGTGCACTAAACGCGGGGTGTAAACATCACACAATACACTCGAGTATGTAAATGATTGTCAACTCTTGCTGTTTTACTGTTTATGGGTTTAAAGTAGCTCAGTTAAATTGTAAAATCGCTTTTATATTTTCAGGTAACATAGGATTGAGGATTATCTATGTTGCTGTAAAAAGTTAGATTTTTTTGTCTCCTTGTTTTTATAATATAGTTTTAGCAGCTGAGTTCTGCATAAATCAGGAATATGTTTGAAGCTAACAAGAGAATATGACAACAAAGTAAAAGTATTACCAACATTTTTATTTTTTTAAATTACATTTAGTTGTAGAATGTTATTCTCTGCTTGCCCATGTTTGCCATTTAAAAAGTTGTAGCCTATTTAAAACGTATTGAAAATGATTCAGGGCAAAGGTTTGTTTAAAGATTTTTGTTTAGAGATTTTGTAAAAACATTGAGATACTTAATTTTATAAAAGTTAGGTGACAAAAATCAGTTAGGTATACTAATCTTCATTATTAAATGTTTTAAAATGTAGTTCATCTGCTCTACATATTTTATGAGCTCTATCCTGCCTTTCTAAATGCTTCAAAGTACATTTTCACATACTTGTATAATTTTGAATTAAATATACAATTTAATTTACCTAATGCTCTTTGGGTTCAATTTAGTCCATGTTTTAATTGTACTATGATACATTATCACTTATTTTCATATTATTAGGTAGTTATTTAGTGATGGTATTTATGTATGATCACTTGATAATATTAGGCTAAATGCATCTCGAATCAAACCACTAAATAATGATTTCCTCCTTTGATTAATTAACTACTTTGCATGTTTCTATTGTGTTAACTGAAACCCCTTTCATCAGTTGTTTTGATTTCTTGTTGAGTAATGATGACTGTTGTCGTAACATGACCCTTGTACACATTATTGTGAATGGTAGACCATTGGTTTGCCAACTACACAGAAACTTGCTAGTTAGGGGAGCTATTGTTTGCTGAGGGAAATCAGTGCTGTATAAAGGGGAAAAATGCTTTGGAAACATGTCTTGTACAGTCCCTGTGACAGGATCTGATCTTATAGGGCACAAGCGGAATGACTCAAGAGGTTATTTTAGTGCAACATGTCCCTTTACGCTCAACATGTTTGGGCTTGTACGTCTGTAATAATGAGGAAATTCCATGGACCACTGAAGTCATCAAAAAAGCTAATAATTTAATTAATGGTAGTAAGGATAAAGACAAATCCTAAAGATTAAAGTGTAAGGCATTTACAGTGTCAAACATATGATCCAGGTTTTATAGTTCTCATAAAACATTGATCCTTTACTAAGGCACAAGCAAACTTCTTTCCACTTAAAGGGATAGTTAAACAAAAAGTGAAACTTCTGTCATCATTTACTCCCCCGTATGTTGATACGAATGTATTTCTTCTGTGGAACACAAAAATATATTTTGAAGAACATTGAGATCTAAATATTAAAGCCCACCGACGTGTTTAAATGAAAACACTCTTGATAAATCTCTCAAAATCTCTTCTTTGTTTGAAATGTTTTTTGGGTGAACTATCCCTATATTTTCAGCATTTTGGTTTACCATATCCCTTTCGAAACTGGGACGTGTCTAATATTCACGCAAAAAGCAGCAAAACATCTAGATTGGAGACAGGACTTTGGAATGTGATTAATGTTTAAGTTGCAAAAGAGAAAAGCATGTAGAAAAACCCTCAACATGAACTGAACAAATTATTGACATTCCATTTCATAGACGGCAAAAGACTCGCGTCTTTTTGCCAAGTAGGCAGTGACCCTTGTCCTCAAAGTTGTGCCTAGACTCAATACAAGATAACATTCCATCCTTGAAAAATGTGACCAAAAAAAAAAAGTTATCTGTAACCTTCTATAAAAAGTTTTATTGTTGTACAGACCATTTGAAAATACATCATTAAGTAAAACATACAAAATAAAAAAGGAAATGCTTCAACATTCAGAGTTTTTCTCTCAAACGTTCTGCATGTTTATTTGCAAATATTGAATTTTGGCACATCAGGCCTATGGTCTCTGTGTGAGCTTGCTTTTGCCCTCCTCCTGCTCTGCTAGTTTGAAATGGGTGTATGCCAGGATGCCAGTGAGGGTGCAGAGGATGCCCAGACCTTGGTTTAAGGACAAGGGGTCCTGGAACAGAACATACCCACCCAGTAATGTGATGCAGAACTTGAAGTGTCCAAACATGTTGTAGCTTTGAAGACAAATGTTAAGGGATCTTGTTTGACAATCACTTTTGAGATCTCTTGAGGCTTATGACTTGTACTTGAGTCACAGACTTAAGTCACTTGAGTCACAGACTAGAGTCATGCACTCATAGAAAGAGCTTCTAAATGATTATTTATGAACATTAACATTCTTTTGACCATTTATAGTTAGGGTTTTTGTGTTTTATAGTTAGGCTTGTGAATAAGATATTTTAAAAAGCTAATAAATCTGTTTATAACAAACAAATAAATAAAATATGCTGGTTACACTTAATTTCACAGTACATGTACTTACAGTGTACTTACCCAAGAAAGTACTGGTAATATAATGGAACTACATGAGTTAAGTTTAGGTTTGGGGGAAGGTTCAGGGTTAGTACCTAGTTATAACCCAGTTATTGTAATTGCTAAGTACATACCGGTAGTATGTTATTTTGGTAACACTTTACAATAAAGTTTCATTAGTTAACATTAATTAATTATATTAGTTAAAATGAACTAAGAATGAACAATACTTCTACAAAATTTGTTACGTTATTCTTGGCATTTACTAATAGCTTTTTTTTTTTTAAGATTAAAAGTTGTATCTGTTAACATTAGTTAGCACTGTGAGCAAACGTGAACTTAAACATTTTGAATTAACTAATATTAAAAGTTAATAAATGCTGTAAGAATATTTCTCATTGTTAGTTCATGTATGTTAATGCATTAACTAATGTTAACAAATGAGACCTTATTGTAAAGTGTTACTGTTATTTTTTCTATTAATTTATTTATGTTTTGTGTTCAAAATTAGTAAAATCTGTTAATATTGATTTATGGCTATATCAGTCTTGTGAATATGTAAACGTTAATAAATCTGCTCAAAATAAGAAAAAAACGGTTAATAAAAACAGATGCTATTTTTAATATTGATTTATGGTTTTATCAGTCTTGTGAATATATGTAAAAAAGTTAATAAATCTGTTAAAAATAAGTATAATCTGTTAATAAAATAACAGATGTTATTTTTTATATTTATTTATGGCTATATCAGTCTTTTGAATGTAAAAATGTATAACATAAGTATAATCAATTATTAAAATAACAGTTTTTATATATATACCGATTTTTGGACATAAATATCAGTGTTAAATAAACCTATACATAAATGGTAACACTTTAGTTTAGGGCTCAATTCTCACTATTATCTAGTTGCTTATTAGCATGCATATCACTAGGATATAGGCTGTTTATTAGTACTTATAAAGCACATATTAATGCCTTATTCTGCATGACCATATTCTACATCCCATATTCCTACCAAAAATACCTTACAAACTATTATTAAGCAGTAATTAGTAGTTTATTGAGGCAAAAGTCGTAGTTAATAGTTAGTCAATAGTATGCTTTTATAAATTATATTTGTAAAATTATTTATAAATGAACATTTTATATAAATTATATACAATAGAAATGTATATAAATTATAATTCCAGATCCTTGGCTTGAAATCCCAGCAGCTTGAAATCCCTTTGTTGACAGAACACTTACCTAATAAATGGCCCAAAAGTGCAGTTTAAAACAGAGATAGTCAAGTGCTCCCTCTGCTGCTTTCTTTGAGAGGTCTCACTCATAAACTCACTTTCAATGGGTGCATTCAAAACTATGAAATGTTTCTAGTATGGCTCAAGGCTACAAAAAAGTGCCTCGATTTACAGCTTCCTCTTTCATTATTAAACAAGCGTGTAACTATGCTTTAACTATTTGCCCAGGCTCTGTAAGCAAACATGCGTTTAACTGCTTGCGTTATAGGCCTAACCTGACAATTAACAGACAAGTAATGTTATAGAGCACTGTTTTCAGATATTTGTCTATAGGGTGTGTTTTGCACTATGAATAGAAGAGAAGGAAATAGCCACAGCTGTTGGTATTTTAGAGAAGTAGCAGAAAGGATACGTAACAGGAGACGTGTTCCCAATGATCCAGTAAATGGACAGATTAACCAGAAAGGCTATAACACCAGACAGCAGAACCATAACCTTGATGAAGGGGAGGAAAAAAAATCAAGAATCAACTATTTGAAATTGCAATTGATCTTAATAATTATCTTAAATCGAGCTTTGTGAACTTTTTACCCAATAGAGGGGAGTAAAACATTACGAATTTGTACTTTTTTTCCAGAAAATCTGGGCACAAGGCTTTCTCTGTGACTGTGTGTTTGTGTAAGAAGGAAATTCCTTTGGATAGTTGCAGAGGGAGTGTGTGAGCCAGTGAGAGAACTCGCTTTCTTACCAGGGCCTGAAATGACCAGGGGCCAAAGATGCCGCCCTCTCCGCTCAGGGGTTCGAAGAACGGCACCAGGACCAGGAGAAATGCAGACGAAATGGGTGCCTGATAATACAGTAACTGCATAGAGTTCACCTGCAGCTCATGCTGTTTGGCACCGACCCACTATATTAAGAGAAACAAGTCATTAGTCAATTAAATAAAGCATAATCAAAATATCTGAATAATTAATGAAGGAAATAATGTTTTTATGGTCAGGAATGCTACTGGGGATCCATGAAAGTACTTTCTTTTATATATATATATATATATATATATATATATATATATATATATATAGATAGATAGATAGATAGATAGATAGTTAGATAGATTATTTATTTATTTTGTATAATAGTGGTAGATTTGTTCTATAGCTACTTTTTTATATATGTTTATTTAAAAAAAGAAAAACACTAAGAATGTTTGGTTGATTTGGTTTGGGGTCAGTTCGTTTTTAAAAATGTTTTTGAAAGAAGTCTCTTCTGCTCACCAAGGGTGCATTTATTTATTCAAAAATACCATAAAAACAGTGATAGTGTGACATTATTACAATTTCATAACTATGTTATTAAAATGTAATTTATTCCTGTGATGCGAAGCTGAATATTCAACATCATTACTCCATTCTTCAGTGTCACATGATCCTTCAGAAAACATTCTGATATGCTGATTTGCTGCTTAAGAAACATGTATTATTATTATTATCAATGCTGAAAACAGTTGTGCTGCTTTATATTCTTTTGTGGAAACTGTGATGAGTAAACTGAAACTTGATGAGTAAAAGCAAAAGAACAATTATCTGAAATATTTTGTAACATCATACATGTCTTACTGTCACTTTTGATATTTAATGTATCCTCAATATCAAAAAATAATAATAATAACCATTAATACTATTAATAATAATTTAGTTTAATAATAATAATATTAAAACAATCAATTAAAGTTATTATAAATACCAGAATTTCTATATTGGAGGTCTCTGGGTTGGCCAATAGTCTGACTCCTGATTCATGGGAATGAAGGGATATGACTTTACCATAAGGATACCAAGTGAGATTGCCATAATACTTACCACTTGATACAGTGAGGTTACAAAGACCCCCAGTGTGGCAAAGATCATCCCCAGAAGATTGAACCTCACATCATAGTAAGAGTTCAGTATGACCCCTAAAGTGATTGGCACCTTTAACACACACACAATCAATAAATTAGGTGTGTGAAAGGTGGTGTAAAAGCAAATCACAGCTGTTATGTGATCCATTACCCTGCATAAACAAATCTGCATATAATCATGACTTGCTTTTATCAGCATTTATCCTGACCATAGTTCAAACTGATGTATGTACATGCTATACAATTGATGAAATATGTGACAGTTATAATAGCACTCATTATTACAAGCATAGATGCATATTTTTGCATTTACAGTGTGGCATGATAGTGATTTTTGTTTTATTTATTTCCAGATTTAACACATCAGATTTGATGAACACATGAACTACTGATAAGTTAAGTAAAACGTTTGAATGACTTCTTAGACTATACCAGTCGCATAATTGAAAACCCACTTACTAGAGTCAGTTTAATCTTTGTGGAAAATGTCTTTCTGTAGTACATGGTCTGGATGGCTATAATCACGGGTGTTGTCATGGTCTTGGCCAGCTGATATGTTCCTATAGTGTTGCTTTGGAGAGACAGATTCGTGAAAACAACAAAACCACAGAAACTCAGAGCTAGCAGGATGATTTTAGAAGGTCTGAGACTCTTGGGGGAGAATATATCCATCTTCTGGCAAATATACAGCCCCAGCCATGTCACTACGAAATGAATGAGAGTCATGGTCATGTTGGGAAAACCATAGTGCACATAGATCCATTTGTTGATGAACACTATGCAGATTGAAGACAGTAAGTTAGCCAGCAGTCCTGCAATTATCCGGCTGTTTCCAAACAAGTCAGAGAGTCGCGTCGCCATAGTTGAACTCATTTAGACGCAAATAATTCTGGAGAAACCGTTTAGGTGTCTGCATCAGCAGAAATATAACTCCACTGCTTTCTGTGGCTGAATGTGTGAAAGCGGTTCAGAAGAGCTTTCATTCTAGGACTCGAGCCCCGCATTCACTCACTCAAAGCACTGCCACGGCCGTGACGTGCTTAAACGCGACGCGACGCACGCAAATGAGGGATGTTCTTGGAAGGTAACGGTCCAACGTGAAGCTCTCGCGAGATTCACATACGAAGAAAAATAATAGCAACGACGCGCATGCGCGAGAATTTCACAGCAGGACGGTTACCTTCCTTAGACAGACACGCCACGTCACTGCTCTTACGTGCTGTCTAGTCTAGTGGACAAAATAAGAGAATAGCCTAATTTGATCAAATATTTGCAAAAGATTTGGTCCCTTTTATTAATTCGAAGAAATTTATGAAAGTATTAGTGTTGGGGGTTTCTTCCTTCTACTTTAACGCAAAGTTTCAACTGTTTAAAAACTATTTTAGAGGACATAATAGATTAAACACAATCAAGTTTTTTTATTATTTTTTATTAAACAGACACATTTCAAACAATATTTGGTTGGTTCTCATCTGTTAACTATTCAGAGTTAGGGATGATATGCTTTTTCTGGACTTTTACAAAGCCTTCGATTCTAGTGAACATGGTTTTATATTCAACACTTTGGAAAAATTACAGTTAAAACAGCTCAAACACACATTTTAGTCGCAGCCTTGTCTGTGAAAAAAAAAAAGACGCATGTTTTCCCATTCAGTTTTGTAAAAATTGTATAGGGTCACTAACGAGCCGAGGTGTGTAACAGTGTAAGTATTTTTTGCACAACAATAATTGAATCTTTGATGATTGAATAAGTGCAATTCCCCTTTATTCTATAAGATGGCAATGTCTGATACACAATGATGAAGTAACGTTTCACTCATAGTTACTGCAGGCAGAAAACAAAAGAATAGGAAGTATCATCAGCAAAACTTGAAATGGCTCAGCGATTTACTGCAGAGCAAGTACTGAACGCTATCAAATATTAGTGTCACTGTCATGAATAAGCTGTCAGCGATCAAAATATTGATTTTGAATATTTTGAAAATTATAGTTTTGATAATATGTTTGAGATGGCGAATATTGCCATGGCTTCTTGAATGGGAAATGAGCTCTGACGAGGACAGTGATGATGGTATAAAACATCTGCTCAAACTGAACCCTTCCAAGCTCCAAAAGGTAACAAAATATGCTTTATTCTATTCTTCTGTAATTGTATATCAGGAGAGTTTTATATTATCGCGACAGGTAGAGATCCATCCATGTTAGATATAGATCCGGGTCGCTAAAGAAAGACCCGAATATGTAATAATGATTGGTGAAACATTCATGCATTTAAGGGTTAATGATAATAACAAATACTTAGACTCATTATTTAAGCCTGGTGTAAAAAAAAAAAAAAAAAACCTGGTTAGTTACCTAATATAATACTAGAAAGAAAAAACATCATGAAAATCATTTTCATTATTTAGTTATTTTAATATGTGAAAGTTAGCAAGGAGAGACACACTTCTCTGAAATAGATAAATGGCAATTAGCCTAAATTGGTCCAATTGGTCATGCATGACAAATAACATGATATATTTTAATCCTCCACCGTGTTTTTAGTTTAGATTAGAGCAATGTAACATTCTGATTAAATATTATAGGATAAACCATTAAAAAAAACATATAGAAACTATATATATTGTTTTTAAGATTTAATAATTTCCAGGACTTTTCCAGGACTGAGATCACTATTTTATATTCCAGATTCTGATATATCCAACTGTTTGATAACCATGGAACCAAACTGACCTTTGTTTAGAATACCCAATGTCACCAAAAGGTGGCAGTACAGTCCTGCCAACTCACTAAGCCCGCCTCCTATGATGTAATTATTCAGACAGCACATTTCCCCTCAGTATAGAAATGCCGTTTATTGTGAAAATTGGATCTGTTCCCAAAATCCTGCTGACGTGCAACATCAATATGTTGATTTCTCCTCTGAAACTGAAAAACATTTTCTCTTCTCCTGGTCTGATGACTGTAATAGTTCATGAGTAAAGATATATTAGTTGCCTCTAACTGTGTCTGCATACAGAATTTATCCTGCAGACAGTGTGTTAGTAGTGTAATGAATCTGCTACCAGTTCATCTCGAATGAATGTGTGTGTTTTCAGTGAACTATGAATGCCGCAAGCAATCGTTCATCTGCAGGCATCTGCATGAAATTGTTTCCCTCTTGAATCATTAAGGGGGCTTAATTGACTTTTTAAATGAGGATGAGCTGCTTATACTTGCTGTATTGATTAGAATTTCAAGGAAGTTCAGATCTGTGCAGTTACTAATGCCCGTGATAGAAGTTTATTCCTTGTTCTTTCCCGCAACCAAATAGGAATAATCTCCCAGCCAGTAAAGACACCAGACTCACCCCCTACAATCCATGTGAGGAAATTATAGCCCCATTGAGCCATAAGAAACATGTTTCTTCATTGTTTCTTTTCTGCTTTCTGTAGCTCAACTGGTAGCCCTTAATACTTAGTACTTTTTACTGAAATAATACTGTCAGGGTTATGTATTTTTTGTGTGTTTGAGTTTTACTGTGAGTTGGTTTTGCTCTGAGTTGTGAGTCGGGTTTTCCATTACCTTTATTCCTATTTCCCCACTTATGGCTAGTATTCTTAGTTACTCATTGTTTAATTAGTATTTGCACCTGTGATTCATTTCGTTAATTGGTTTGGTTCTGAGTATTTAAACCTAATGCTGCGTTCACACTGAACGCGAATTGAGCATCAAATTCGCTTCTATCGCGTCTAGTTGGACGCTTGGACATTTTGAATCCACTAGCGCGTCCAAAGCGAATTGGAACTAATTTCAACTAAAAACGTACAACTTGTTATGCGTGTTGGCCATTCATTTACATGACAACATGTTTTGGTAGCCTGAAAAAGCAAACTTTTGTTTTTGAAAACTGTCTCTGTGTAAACAACAAAAACGCGAATCTCTGAAGACGATGGCATCATGCACATGCATATTACATGTTCAGTCTATAGTGTTTCATCGCCATCTACTGGCTTGGCAGCAGAATAAAGAACAGGGGTGTTAGGTAGTCGTTTTCACGGATCCGTGTGAATGGGGATCGTTTTGACAAAGGTGTCGTCTGTACATGGAAAATTCAAAGGAAAAACGTCTCAGTTTTAAGCATATTGTTGTCATGTAAACATACCCTGAGTTTTGTTCTGTTCATTGTCTGTTCTCATGGCTTCCGGTAACGGCCGTACAGGTCAGGTAAGGTAGGCAAGCTTAGGTGAGAGTAGACGCCTCTCGTGGTTCAAACAAATAGGGCTGAGGAACAAACTCAAGCTGCTCTGACATTTCTCTTTAAATATTCTCGTTTTAGACTTCTAACTCAATCCTCTGCGCTTCTGCATTCATCAATACCTCATGCGTCCGGTCAAAGGTCACTCTTCCGCCGAAACAAAACTCACGTACGGAAGCCAGTGATTCTAGTTTATAAAGTTATAAATATGGATATTTTTCTTACAAAAACACATCGCTTTACTTCAGAAGGGCTTTATTAACTCCATGGAGCCGTATGGATTACTTTTATGATGGACAAATGCGCTTTTTTGGGCTTCAACATCTAAGGTACCATTCACTCCCATTATAAAGCTTGGAAGAGCCAGGATATTTTTTGGTATAACTCTGATTGTGTTAGGCTGAAAGATGTCATATCGTCACGCCTGCCAGCTGGAGTTCCTATAGCCACCAGAGGGCACTCCTTCCGTCTTTGTTATATCATCATGGACTGCATTTCCCATAACCCATTGCCCGGACTAATTATTGTTTGATAACTTCCACCTGTGTGTCATACACTTGTTAAAGGTAGGGTAGGTAATCATTTTTCTAAAAAAAAAAACATTCCAAATTTGTTTAAACTGTCTTTATATACCAATACATAATTAAAATGTAAGTACTCTGAAAAAGAAAATATAAAAATCGAGTGACTGTAGACCTTTTAATCTGCAATAAACACAGCTCATTATTTCCATTCACTCCACCCCCTCCCTTCTGAGCTCCTTCCAAAGCCACGCCCCCAAAACACATGAACGCGCGACGCCAAACGCTCAGGCTGGAACAAGACGCATTTATTACCTGAGACGAGTGGAGAGGAAGGAGCGCAGTACATACAGTGACATCATGTCAGAATCACATGTAATAAAATACCTAACTTTATCACTATGAATATAAACAAATAAGATTTCTTTTAGTACTCACTATCAAGCTAGCATATCGATAATGGTAAAGTTTCATTCGGTAACGAGCTATATTTATAAGGCAAAACTAAAAACAGGTTGCATTGATACACGTTTTTCCATTACCATCAGTTACACTGTGATGAAGATGAATTTCGTGTAAGATTCATAACATATACGGTCAGGGATGTAGTGGAGGCTAAACGCACGTAAACGCCGTTTACGCACCTCCCAAAATTCGGAAATAGCGTTTGCCCACCTCCAACGTGCGTTTATCCACCTCTAAATTTCACGTTATTTGAGCGGACTTTGCTTTTCCAGTGCGTGATCGCCGATCGGTACATGATTCGAGCATTTGGGCCGTTAATGACAGAGCAGAACGTTGAGCAGAGAGCGCAGCGCGCCGACACACACACACACACACACACACACACACACACACACACACACACACGGAACAAAGAGAACGGCACACACGGAGCAGAAAACACACGCTCGTTACTATACAAGCTGCGCGAGAATTAAACTTGATCGCAGCCGCAACAGAAAATCATTAAAACTAGGCAACATTTTTTTTTTTTTTTTTTTAAACAATTCATTACATGCAGCTGGTTTAATGTAATGAGCATGTCAAAACCCAACTGTACAAGACATTCAGAGGGAATCAAGCCTGCACCAGGTTAAAGACTTTTCCCTCTACAGGGAAACACTGATCCACATTTTTCTGATAGACCAAACAACTAATCAATTAATCGAGGAAATATTCAACAGATTAATCGACTATGAAAATAAC
This sequence comes from Leuciscus leuciscus, assembly GCF_965113295.1. Lineage (NCBI taxonomy): Eukaryota > Metazoa > Chordata > Actinopteri > Cypriniformes > Leuciscidae > Leuciscus > Leuciscus leuciscus. The sequence continues at coordinate 18,548,487 of NC_138728.1, read as the reverse complement.
CCCAAATCCCTATCATTATGTTCAAGTGCATTGCATTGGAAGCCCTGGGTATAAGCCTCCCTCTCTATCTCTCTTAAATAATTTTGTTCTCTCTGTTTTGTCATTTAGTAAACTTTATAGATTTCAACCATATTATTCCTTCTTGAGTCTCTTTAACAAGAACTTCGATTAATGTATGAATTGAATAGTGATTTTGTGACCTATGATGAGGGAACAACCAGTGATACCCTTGGTAGTACCATCAAATGATAGCCTATAGCGATGTCATCAGGATACACATACACCGGTAGGCAGTGGCCCACCTTACCGGGTGATCAAGTTGTGGTCCACCAGAATTTATAGTTTACCCACCTCTTTTTTTACCACTACACCACTGTATACGGTGTTTTGCATGTAAGAGTTTCCATGATGAAAACATTGTTGACTCTAATGAAGACTAACGTACACTCCGAGTCCGGAGACAAGTACCGCATCGTCGGCTCGAGGACAGGTCCGGGGTTGAGGGCGAAGCAGAGGAGGTCGTTCAAGAGTGCGGGCAGGGTCCGAGGAAGTAGTTTTTGCCTTGTTTGCCTTCGCTGACTGCATATGCAGGTGCTTTGAGCTGAATATTTCCGGGAACGGTGACGTGATGAGTGCACGCCGGGCAGCGCGCGCAGTGGGGCTCGGGGCGGGCACGAGACATGAAGGCATCTGATTGGTTCTTTACATTCGCACCGAATGGCAGTGATTGGTCAGAGTTTTTACTGTCCTGCAGCTGCTACAGAGGTCTGATTTTTTTCATTCCTTTTTCTAAACACATAATGTATTGACTACTATCAGGATCGAAGGACCATTTCACCCAGTATAAAAAAAAGTGTTTCTGAACAGGATTACCTACCCTACCTTTAACTCTGCCTATATAAGCCCTGTTTATTCAGTTACTCACTGCAAAGTCTTGTATGTTGTCACACTGAATTTCTGAGCGCTCTTTTGGTTTTCTGTTTCATGAATTTACCCTTTTACCTTTTTTTTTATTACCCTGTTTGCCCAAGTTATCCACCCTGCATGGTGTCTGTTTTGGATAGTTTTACCTGTGTTTATGACCTCTTGCCTGTTGTATGGATTACGATTCTGGATTACTCTAAACTACTGCACTTGGATCCTCAACCTTTTTGTCTCTGAGCGGTTGATGGCTTGAGGGTGAGTAAATTATGGGATAATTTTCATTTTTGGGTGAACCAACCCTTTAAGTACATATTTATATGTAATTTAATAATTCTATTATTTTTGAAATATTTTTATTTTAAAGTGTACTGACAAAAGTATACTTTAATGCCATTTCTTTTGAAACTTGTAATATATTTGTAATTACACATTTGTAATTATGAAGTTGGAATTTATTATGAATTATGAAGTTTACATTTAAAATATATTAACCTCAAATATTGAATAACATTACAGTTAAAATTATAATCTTTACTTTATGTGCTTTAGTGTTAGTCAACACATCAAAAGTGTTCTTCTGGAAAGCATGAAAATGTTATAAAAACATGATTTGAAATGTACTTTAAAGTAACTTTATTATTACAAAGTGCACTTTTTAGTGAATTGTGTTAATTAACAGTTGTTAAAGTGTAGACTAAATTGGCCTTTTATTCCATTAATATTATATTATTTACTTTTAAGTATACAGTACTTGTAAGATTTGAAGTACACTATAAGTGTACAATCAATACAATTGATCCCACTCCTTCACAAAGGAGAAAATGGTACTATGAATCATAGCAGTTAATGCATAGCAGGTTAGTTGCTACTCCAAGCTCTTACAAACATTTTCCAAATGCCTCTTATTTTCAGTCAATATTCGCTGCATATCTTCTTGATCATTTGTTGAATGGGAAAAAACAGTGTGAACATTCTGCTAAACTTTGCTCAACAGTGTTTGGCATTTGATATTTGCTTGCTGTATATGTCCGTTATGACCATGGCACTTTGGGCCTGAGATAGGGAAAATATGATTTCTTGTTAAAGGAACACACCGACTTTGAGACTTTAGCTTATTCACTGTATCCCCCAGAGTTAGATAAGTCCACAAACCCTTTTCATCTCCGTGCGTGCCGTAACTCTGTCTGACGCACCCACCGTTAGCCTAGCTTAGCACAAAGACTGGAGGTAAACGGCTCCAGCTAGCATACTGCTCCCAATAAGTGACAAAATAACGCCAACATTTTCCTATTTGCATGTTGTGATTTGTATAGTCACAGCGTGTACAAATAACAAGGTCACATGAGATACAGCCATTTCAAACCGTATACATACGAAGCACTGCTACTTCTGCAGAGTGATTTACTCCAACTCTGAGCGAACTCTCTGCTCTTCACCACGGGGCTTCTCAAGTGCTGCGAGCGAATCACTCCTCCCAAGTAGCAGTGCTTCACCTTCTGAGAATATAGTTCCCAGTATGTACGGTTAGAAGATGGCTGTGTCTCATGTGACCTTGTTATTTGTACACGCTGTGACTATATAAATCACAACATGTAAATAGGAAAATATTGGTGTTATTTTGTCACTTATTGGGAGCAGTATGCTAGCTGGAGCCGTTTACCTCCAGTCTTTGTGCTAAGCTAGGCTAGCGGTGGGTGGGTCAGACAGAGTTACGGCACGCGCGGAGATGAAAAGGGTATGTATGGACTTATCTAACTCTGGGGGATACGGTGACTAAGCTAAAGTTCCAAAAAGTCGGCGTGTTTCCTTTAAGTTCAGCATTAACCTTTTCAAATAAAAAGATATCCAGACGTTTTCATGGACTCTTATACAAAATTAACTTTTGCCCTGTGACACTATTTGCCTGTTATCATTAAGTGTTCAGGTTCAGGTTCAAACTTTGACTGTTCATCCTCACAACTGCATTTTGGGAGACAAGACTGTGCCAGCCAGGTCAGCAGTTTAACAGAGACAACATGGGTTTATAATCCCTTGCATTAGAATGAAAACAGCTTGGATGCTTAGAGCAGGACGGGCTTAATGAAATGCAAACAAGTAAATGAAAAACTAAACAAGTAGCCCAGAACTCCCTCTAACTCCATCACACACTCGAGCTCTGTCCCCAATGCAATGAATATCTGCTTTTATAATACTGTATATTATAATGAATCATGGTGCTTAAATTGATTTGTTAAATTCACCTAAAAAGACTGATTTTAGCTTATAGCATTTTATGTACTGCATTTAGACAGAATGCTATGGAATCACCCATTTATCTGATAACGGCCACATTATTGCAACCGGTGAGAAATGCTTATTATAAATCTATAATATATCCCATTATGTTTACAATAAAAAAAACGTAATAATGTACATTGTCAGAAACTCATCATACAAAATACTGACAGTGTTCCGGTGTTAGGCTATCCTTATTAATACCGTATGTCTCTTATATGAATGTAATGTTGCCCAACGACTTGAACTATCAATGATCAATAAAAATGATGGACAAAGTCATGCACACAAAGGCAAAGCACCATCAGGGTAACACACAATATTAAAATAATGCAATAAACATTTACTAAATAACACAATGTAACACAAAACACCTTAATGTACATTACTAATAACATAAAAGGGAGAAACAAAACTATTTAAATATAATCGTGTGATGTCATATTGGTAAATTATACTGCAATGCATAGTTTATCTCCAAAAACCACAAATTTTATAGTATTTTGTTTACAGTAAAATGCAATGTTAAACCATGTAGCCTACAATTTTCTACTGTATAATATAGTAAGGTAACTTACAGTTAATATACTTATTTTTCATTCAGTAATGAAAAGTATCAGCAAATATTGTTTTCTTTAATTAGAATGCACAATTTCACCTCAGATTTGTGTCTGCTGAGCGTTGTTAGCTTAGCAACATGCTAATGTCAGACTCTATATTCGAATCAAGTGTGAGCGTTAAACACCAAAAGAGTGCAACTTTTTTACGTGACTCATGCGAATGATGTCGCCATAGTTGCTTTCCACATAGATCTTTTTTTATGTTTTGTGAGGTTTCATTTTGGTTAGGACGCTGCCTTCGGGCTATATAAACTGTTGACAGCAAAATGACTCGCTGGGTTTTAGAACAGAGCTACTTTTTGCCTTCATTAGCCACATTATTCCACTTCTCCCTCCTCCCCAGACTGTTTGCTAGTCATTTTACACGCGAAACAAGACAAATGTTACATCCAGCTCCCTTATTACTCTCAAAACATCTTGAAAAGGTCTATCAACCCCCCTCCAGTCTGTTGCTCGTACTCTCTTCAAACATGCTAAGACGCTGAGATTCATTTTTAAAAAGGCTGTGAATATTCCAAACATGACAAATGAGATGTTCACCATTGTCTAAGAATGAACAGTTATATCAGAGTGAAACGACAACCTCCGGCGTAGATAATGTGAGTTTTCGCATTAATTCAGACATCATTCTGAAAAGTGTAAGAGGGGGGTGTGCATGATGACTACACAGTGACAGAGAGCAGGGCGGATGGCTTCCAATCACTGAAGCCATCAGATGAGTTCACTTTGAAAAGACAGCCTTGATAAATATGAGGCACAGTAGTGAAGATAAATGCCTTCTTTGAAGCCATACTGTAACGCTGAAATCCACAGAAGACGAATCCAAGGTAGTGATGTTACATATGACACTGAAGCTTCGATGCGCGTATCACACAAGCGAAACAATTTCTAGTGAAGCCCCGTATCGGAGTGTGTATTGTTTTACTAGAGTCACGTGATCGATGACAAACGAAGCCTCACTTTCTCTCCAGTCACGTGCGCGTTTCGCTTTGGGTGTCAGAAGGCTCGAACTCCAGATCGTATTTAACGAGTCGTTGCCTCAGTCTGGTTGATGTGTTGTAGCCTACTTTGAAAGTTAAACAATATATTACATTTAAATAAGCAAAATAAATTTTTCGCTACTTAGGCTATTATTTTTTGTTGTTGTGTCTTTTTGTTTTTGTAAAATCTTTGCACTTTTTGGTGATTTTAGGTAATTTGGTGTTGGTATTGGGGTTTAGGGTGGGATTAGGGGAGAGGGGTGTTGGTGTTTGGTGGAGGGTTTGTATTTAGAGCAATGGCAACATCCAAAAATATAAAAATAATTAAAAACTTTATCAACCTTCTGTCATTCCTACAGTTGATTAAGCACTATCAGTAACAAGTGTCATAAGCACATTTAATAACAGATGATCCTATCAGACAATGTCCTTATTCATTGTGTGTGGAGAGAGAGAGAGAGAGAGAGAGAGAGAGAGAGAGAGAGAGAGAGAGAGAGAGAGAGAGAGAGAGAGAGAGAGAGAGAGAGAGAGGAGAGAGAGAGAGAGAGAGAGAGAGAGAGAGAGAGAGAGAGAGAGAGAGAGAGAGAGAGAGAGAGAGAGAGAGAGAGAGAGAGAGAGAGAGAGAGAGAGAGAAGAGAGAGAGAGAGAGAGAGAGAGAGGAGAGAGAGAGAGACTGAGACTGACTACATTAGATCTTATTGAATCATATAAGCTCATTTTATATTTTAATTGTCACACTTTAATGGGTAAAATAATTTATTTAATGAACAAATCAAACACAAACATGAAAGGTTTTTATTTGTACACATAACATTGAAACTATGGAGTGTGTTGTGGTTGCTTCATCTGCCAGAGCTTCTAACACAGGCTTCTGGCTGCTTTATTTTAAATAACCACCAGATGGCGCTGCTCTCGGCGCTGTTCTCGACACTCTCGAAGCTTTGAATCTTTTCCCGGAACAGTCAGGGGAAAGCCTCAGTGATTCCTGAGGCTTCATTTCCCCATCCCTAATCCAAGGTTTATTAAACAAGTACTAACAAAAGAGCCAATGAGATACAGTGTGCTAAACACAAATACTACCAGACCAAGAAGTGAACACAAGGAGTAAATACACAGTGATGATGACGTGCAGGTGCAGGTGATCAGGTGATGGCTGATTGAGTGCAGGTGGGAATCATTAGGAATGCTGGGAAATGTAGTGCAGTTGAGGTGTGTGACACATACATTACAACTCTCAGTGAGACAGGAGGAATTAGCCTGTCACATGAGGACTAACCTTGAAAGACAGATTTTGAATTAAGCTCACAAATGCTGCCGTGACATGAACAAATGTCATCTGTTTTCAGATTTCAAAGCATAAAGAATCTGTTGTCCTTGAGTCGCATCATTATTGTAAGTTTCATATTAAAGGAATAGTCATAAATTCTGTCATTTAATCTCCTTCAAACTTGTAAGATATTCTTTCTTTTGAACACAAACAGAGATTAGATTTTTCACAAAATGTGCATGCTGCTCTTCTCCGTATAATGAAAGTGAATGGGGACTGGGGCTGGCAAGCTCTTAAAAGATCAAAAACACAATAAAAGTACCATTATTCACTGAAAATCTTGCCCTGTTCTGTACCTCGAAAATGGGTCAATGATGATCAAGATGAACAAAAGAGCTTCACTGCTTATCAATATTTAATATTTATATCAAATCAAATGTGCAACCAACATAAAAAAATAAAAAAAAAAAGATTTCACAGTAAGGAATCCTGCAGACTCAAGTTCAAGTGTCAAGTTCAATAAGTCTTGTAAAATGGCAATTAATTGACTAAAGAAATAATCATATTTTCAAATAATTCATGCAATAAGCAATATTATATGTGACCCTGGACCACAAAAGGGTCACAAGGGTCAACCGAGATACAACTCTTTGAAAATCTGGAATCTGAGGGTGCAAACAAATCTAAACAGTGAGAAAATCGCCTTTAAAGTTGTCCATTTATGTTCGCAATTTTGCTGCATCCACTCATAATTTTTTGTAAATATATATTTACGGTAGGAAATGTATAAAATATCTTCATGGAACATAATCTTTACTTAATATCCTAATGATTTTTGGCATAAAAGAAAAATCGATAATTTTGACCCATTCAATGTATTGTTGGCTATTGCCACAAATACACCCGTGCAACTTATGACTGGTTTTGTGGTCCAGGGTAACATATTATTAATTTGAATTATTGACATCACACCTAGTGCATCACGGGCCAATTTTGACTAAAGATATTTATAGTGTTGGGTTCAAGTCCTAGAGTCTGAGTTGAGTATGAGTCTTTAACCATTCAAGTCAGAGTCCAAAAGGGGCCGAGTCCAAAAAGTCTGTGTCTGAGTCCAACTAAACAAAACTGTATTTCATTAAAGGTGCAGTCTGTAAGAATGACAGCTAGTGGTCGAAATATGTACTGCAGTTCAAATTCAAAATATCGGATATTGTTGTTTCCCCCGCCCCCGCCCCTTCTCCTCAGACTCGATGCTCAAGCGGGTTGCTACTTTGAGGACACTCAACAGGAACGAGCGCACAATGAAAGCCGTGGAGACTTACTTTAATGAGTTGATTTATCCACGTTTTAATGCTCTTGTTCATAGAGATTTTTAGATGGATACCGAGGCTTTTTAGGTTGGGTAGAATCTGCAATCTCTGACCCAGTTTGTTTGCTAGCCTGCCAACTGGCATCCCAGGGTGTCGAAATACTATTGGGTGAACTGGCAGTGGGTGAGATCACACAGACCAAAACACAAACAGACATTCCAACACGGAACGCACATTTCAAAGTTAAATAACTGGCTGTAGCATTGTTTTTCAGAGAAAACCTAACTATTTACGTTCACTTTAGACCTAAATGACTGTGTATTAAGTGTGTAGAAGCACAATAAGAGTACATGCGCATGCTGGCCAGTGACAATTCTGTCAATTGTCCCAAGCATTTTTCACCTAATCCCTGGCCTCGGATTTTTTTTTTTTTTTTTTAAGTCAGAGTAAAAATGCATCTGCTCACAGAAGCACTCATGCTCACAGAGAGCATCAGTCAGCACACAAATTAAGTTTTCTTTTGAGCCCGAGTTCGAGTACCCAAACTTTTTCAGTTCACTTTATTTGGCTTGATCTATGGTTCTATCGTAAGAGGAGCGTGAACATTAATCAAAACATCCCTTTGTTTTCCACTGAAGAAACTAAGAAAGTCATACAGATTTTGAGTGATTTGAGGGTGAGTAAATAATGACCAAAAGTTCTGTTTGGGTGAACTTTGTATCTTTGCCGCATTTTTAAAAGATTGATGGTGTACATCTTCCTACCCGGTTCACCCTGCAAATCTTTTTTTTTCTTTTCTTTTTTTCTCACACTTCCTCTAAGTACTCTCTCAGTTAGGAATTAGTTGTCTTTGAGTTATCACCACACTCAGGGCCTTGACGCTCAAGGGAAGACAAATCTGTCTTCATGACCATGTGAGCGGTTTGTGTGTGTGCAGGAAATACATTCATATTGTTATCTCTTTCAAATTGGATGCTTTTTAGTCTACCAGCCTGTGTGAGTGTGATCATTATTATCATTATAGTGGTTTATTCTGTTTGACTGACTCTCACATAAGAAGCATGTCTGAAGTATGGTTGCATGTAGTCCTCTTTACAACAATTCTTTACAAAAACTGCCTAAAACGAAACATTTTAAATGAAATTGAGCCAATTTACACTAGTATTAGAATTATATATTAATTGTATATTAATAACTTTTCTGTAGACTGTAGATTTTTGCAATGCATTCTGGGACATTCATTGAAATAAATTCGAAATAAAATATATGCAAAACGTTTACTTGAAAACCTTGAAGAAAATTTGAAATGTTTTCTTGGCAGTTTAAGGACCAAAAAAAATACTATAACAAAAACCAAAATAAATATTAATTAAAGCTAAATAGAAGTAAAACAAAATAATAAATATGATAAAAGAACATAAAATTACTGAAACTTAAACTACAATTTAAATGAAAACTGATAATATAAAAATAAATGCTCATTCAAAATATTAATAAATACTATGTAACTATACAAATAATACTAAAATAACAGTTTAATTAATTTTGAAGTTTACAGTCAATTTTGCGACATCGCATTAAAAAAACCCGCTAGATTGAAACACCAATATGCCAAAATGTGCATAGACTTATGCGCTCAAATTTGTTTTATCCGATAAGAAAACATGCTCATAAACTATGATGGAGACACATTTACAGAATAAATCCCTTGATGTGCAACAAAAGTGAAGCGACTTTGCCTCGAAATGGGATGTCATTAGGTGTGTTCACGCCAATTACCGTAACAATTCGGAACTGTAGAAAGCCTTCAAGTGCTTGTAATTACAACGTGTAAACACGTCATTTTCTTAAAGCAACGATTTATACCATCTGACCACTGCAGATTTAAGGTGTGTTCGACTTGAAGCGACACTGTGCAGACCAATCAGTGTATGACATCGCACGAGCGATTCGAAAGCATACAGAGCTTTATTTACGGTAGCCTAATTACGACGTGGCGTGAACACAGCATTTGGATAACCAATGTCATTACACTGCAATGCATCTTAAATGTTTTAGTTATTCTGAAATGTTGCTTTAGTTATTCTGAAATGCCTTGTCAGAATGATTTGGTATAATGACCTCCCAGAAGCGTCTCACATGATTGCGTTCACAAACACCAGGCATCCAAACGCAAGATAACATGACAGTGTTTGTTTATTGCGTTTCATCTGAGAGCTCTGAGATACAAGTCATTTATGATGGAGGATAAATGAGCATTGCAGCAACTTCAACTTTATTAGATATTTAGATATTATTATTATTATGAGATATTTTGCGCCAATTTCCCAGGAAGTGATGATTTTGTTCTCTTAAACACATGGGATGGAAAGTGTGGGAATTGGATTTTCCAAGTTAAATTCACAAATTTGGATGGGAACATAGCTAGTGAAACAGAATGAGCAAGTGACACTAATGCTTTGTTGCATAATAAAAGTACAAGTGAAAAAAGCCCTTTCTCTCTTTCTCACATGCGTCTTACTAGATTTCTGTTTGTGTAACTGAATTGGTCAGTGTGCCCTTCAGCTTTGCGGCAGACCCTCAGGACACAGAAAGAAACCTTCCTCCTGCTCTTCAACGTAAACAAGTTGGTGTCCCTTTCCTCTCTCTCGTACATCCATCAAACAATGATAAATATCTCATCGTCCTCCATTCACAGAGGCAGCAGAGACCTCGCCGTGAGGATTCAATGCAACACTGAAGTGCTCGCGTTGTGATGACAGCTTTTCATGATATATCTTGAATATCTCTTTTTTTGTACAGTATAACGCTTTTTTGCCAGCGGTAATCTCAAATACTTTTTGCTTTAAACAGTTAATCCACAAATTCTGTCATCATTTACCTGTTATTTTAGTATCATTGAGTGAGCCTATTAATGTTTTGAATTAGTTTTTATTTTTATATTATTTATATTTTAGTTAACAATAATAGTCCTTTCATTGACTCATCATTAAAGTTCCAAACTTAAAGGGATAAAACGATAGTTTATTCAAAAGTGAAAATTCTGTCAGTATATAATGTTCAGAGAAGAAAGGACCTTATTTTTGTTCAAAATATGCCTAATACATCAAACACTCTTTACTTTCAAGCTGTATTGCACTCAATCATGTACCATCCTCTTAACTAACGTGATCTCATGAGTATTCATGTTTTTTTTATGTAAAGTGTGGTTCTACCACAATCATTTGCTGACCAAATTTCAAAGACACCAAAACGTAAATTAATAATTACGTATGAACAACAATACAGATGTGCAAATGTGTACGAATCCTTATTTATGAATATTAAAATCATGGCATTAATATCTTGATTCTATTCTATTAAATTGTCATATCAATGACATTATTTTTTCAGTTTGCATTTATTAAAGTGCAGTTCATCTACTTTTTATTCTATTTACTCACACTCGGGTAATTTCAAACCTGTATGACGTCCTTTTTGTCTGCAGAGACAAAATACATTTTGATAGTCGCTGGGGTCCAAAACAAGATCAGACCCTACTGACTTTCTTATATGAACAAAAAAAAAATATATATATATTCATAAAGGTTTCAGTTACACTTTATTTTAAGGTGTCATTGTTACTGTGTAATTATATATTTAAGTACTGAGTAATATTACGCAACTACATGTACTTACTGTAGGGTTAGGGTAGGATTATGATTTGGTTGAGGGTAAGTATGCATAATTTATGTAACCCAGGTTGCATTGTAACTTAATTACTTGGTGTTACATGTTTGGAACAAAATAATTCGATTTTGGGATAACATTCCTTTAAAGAATCTAGAATCTATAGGACCTCTCTAAAAAGGTTGTTCCAAAAGTTTGCTGATTTATAAGATTTAGGTTTTAGACAAATTCTGAGGCTTGTAGCCTATCCTTTATTGATGAAGCAATCCCAGAATGCTTTGAAATCAGTTTTATCCAAGAAGATGGTGGACAGAGTCTTTGTCTGTAATCGACAGATGCTACTGATAGCGATTAACTTGTTTAGAACCCAGAATAGTCCTTAAACTTTCAAGAGAAACTTTAAAAAAAGTGAACTTTGTAGAAAAGGGCACTTTAAGCTCCTCTGTGGTCTGCCCTTTTTTAAAAGAGAGATCTTAGAAAAATTATTCAGCTGATATTTTAAATAGATTTGGCATTCTGAGAAATCTCTGTGGATATGATTCAGAGCTAATGAGGAAAAATATGCATGCTCAGGAGAAGCCATATCTGATCTGTAATAATGGGAATTATGCTATAAGTGATTTGTCATTTGGTCATATTTCTAGTTCTTAAAGGAATGAAATCCATCCAGAAATAGCAATTCGTGTAATTTTACTAGCAATGTTCCATCTCCAAGTAGGTTGCTTCAAATAAGTCATCAAATATGCTCAGTTATCTCATGTTCTTACTGATTAACATGAATGGGACTATTGGAATTTTAGCAATGTCTGTCCACACTAAATAACATTAAAGCACTCTCAGATATATGTACAAAAGTAATGAGACCTATAGAGAATTTCTGTCCATACCACTTTCAAAGTACACACATTTAACTGGAACACCACTGATGTCCATATTCATCGTAACAAACTGGTTACAGGAATCTACGGAAACCACGAAGGGTCATGGTGATGGAAAAGAATATGAAATGTGAGGAAAAAAGTATATTCCAATGCTTTTTCAAAAGTGTGCTCACTAGCACCGCCCTTCACTGCATCTTGACAAACTTTACATTTCAAAATGCATTTTGTTTCATGAAAAAGTCCGAACGACTGGCACTGTGAGTGGTGACGTTATTCAGGAAAAGGTGACCATGTGAGCGATTGGATTCATTACTCTCTTTATCTTATCCGTGCAATCCACTTTCTTTTCCTCGCAGTATGTGTCCATGAGCTGGCATTTTCTATTAATTCTCTATGGGAGCTTTTGGGCAGGATTGTTCAGGGGATTGTGGGATTGACAGCAGGGCAGAGCGTGATGAGAGTGATGAGAGCATCGGAAAGTTGGGAAATACTGAACTTGTGCAAATGAAAATAAGAGCTGGCAGCCAATCACTGTGAGACGACGACAAGCTGAAGCTGTCAGAAATGTTGAGCTTTTGAACACCATTATGTCCCATATACCTCTATCCACATAAAACCTTCATATCAACCTCTCTTTCCCCCAAATTGACCAGCAGGGGGCACTGATGAGTTTAGCTCCAGCCTCTGTGCAAAATCTTGAGCTCAAGGCAGGACAGAGAGAGGCAAAAATGATTTAGTATCTGGGTCATAAGAAATAATTTAATTTCATTGGCTTGGGAAAATATTTATCAATTTGTGCGTGGCATTGTCACATGGCATGTAGGTGTGAAACAGAAAGAAAATTACTATGATTCCAGCCAAGTGATAAAAACAACCCAAAAGCATGCTTTAACAAGTTATCGATTACCATGTGTCAAGATGTTTGCAGTGACTTCAAATGGAAAAACTGTCAGGCTAATTAAATTCCATGTTGGTTTTGACCAGCCAACCCTGGACTGTAATTTCTGAACATGGTTGTGCTCTGTCGACTTTCATTAGGTTTTGATAACTTTGCTCTCCTTTGAATGCAAAAATACCTTTTGGATGTGTTTTTTGTTGTTGTTATTGTTGTTGTCATTGTTGAAATTGGTTAACTGGGCCATGCTATAGGGTCAGTGATAAATAGGCCTAAGGGTGTGCGACATAGAAAAAAAGAACAATTTAAATATGTATATAATATAGACCAGAGCCATAGAGAGAGAGAGTTGCGACACTCTTTGATGTCGCCGCTATGGCTGTCACGTGGTTCATGTAAGCCCCAATAGTTCCAAAACGTACGCTGGCTGTCATGTTCTTCTATGGGACAGACAGCAGCGATTGCATTATTGAACGGTAAATATAAAATAAAACACACACCCAAGTACTTTTTCAGCTGTTATTGCATTATTGCATTTTGTTAATGTCAGTTTTGCATTTGGAGATAAGTTTTAAGCTATATTTTTGGAGGGAAAAGCTTAGTGTTCATGTTCGCATGGGTAGTAGCACTGGCTTTAGCGGCTCTAACTTAACTTTTCCATATCATTCATCTGATGATGGACGTCTCATGATATTTATTTTAGCACAACTGGGCTGTATTAGGCTATTGATTCCCGTGATTTTGCTTATAAATTTTGATTCAGCCATTAGCCTACCTTCGTGATCACGCAAAGAGGTCTGCCGTGGCGGTCCGTTCAGAATTCGCTTAGAAGCTAGCTCCCTTCTTCTGATGAAAGTGGCCACCCCCAGGACCACAACGTGAAACATGATCATGTTAAGACTAAGAATATTATTTTAAGATTAAGGCCATACACATTATCAAAACTATAACAGATTAAAAACGAATTTAAGCATGGCTGATACAAATGAAGGTTTTCAAATAAAATATTTTTTATTAAACAATGACAGACAACAAAAATGTGTGCTTGTGTGTGTGAACAAGAAAAACAAAAACCAGGGGCAGGTGATCCATGAAACAGACAGGACTGGTGATGGCCATAACAATGCTAAAGGTCCAGCATTGTTCTCACAAGCCGCTTCACTCAAGACAATAATAACATAATGAAAAGTTAGTATATTCCAAAAAATTAAATTAAATAAAAGTTGCTATAAAGGTGGTAGCGATTCATTACCGAACTCTTAGCTGACGAAGTCGCGCTAGCTAACTAACGTTAGCTAGCAGGCAGTGCTTGAAAATTGGTTGAAACAACCAACATAAAATATAAATAATTACGCTGTGCATGTACAAATGAAGACCAGTATAAGCATCGCAAAGGGCCTCTGATACAATATAGACAGTTGACAATTCAAAAGAGGTCGATATTTCGGCAACTTAACTCTGGAACAACTCGACGCGCAGCAATGTAAGTGAATGGTGTCCAACGCCCAAATGACAGAGTTTGGAACTATTCCGATCTTCATATCCCGGAAGTAGGCGGTTAAAAGCGCCGCCATTATTTACAACGGAGGTCTATGGGAGTGTCGCAACTCTCTCTCTCTATGGCTCTGATATAGACCTTATGTAGCCCCGCCCCTTTTCAGCGTTGCGCTCGTTGTCTTTTGACTTCTGGTCTGTATTTTCACAGCGATTTTGCGTGTTTATTAATTAACGGCTCGTTTTAAAATCGTCCCGGTCGACTGACATTTGTTAAGTCATCTGCTTTAAACATTACAATTCTCATGATAACTTTCGTTAACTTTACATTAAGTAAATCCACTTCAAAAGCTGATTACTCCTGGGCAGCGATGCCATAGAAATATACAGAGCGACCGCAAAAAACGGAAGTTAAAAGACAATATTCTAAAGATGGCGGCGCCCTCGTTTCTCTGGCGCATAAGGTGTGTGTGTGTGTGTGTGTGTGTGTGTGTGTGTGTGTTCCAGGTTCTTAGAAATGTAGAAACACTGCATTTTTAACAAAAGTTTACATGAAATAACCTTAAAAAATGTAATGTGGTGAAAAACATATTTTCTACTTTTTACTTGCATATGTACAGATTAAATATTTAAAAAATATTTATCAAGCTAAAATTAATGCAAGGTAAAATGAAATGATTACATTTTTAAGGGCGTATTTTAAGAAAGTTATTGACCTCGACAAACAGTCTTGAAGGTTATTACGATTTATTGTTATAAATTTTTTTTTTTTTTTTTTTTTTTTTTGGTGAATAAATAATACAGATTATGCCAAAGTGCTTAATTAGGTTTTCTTTTCAAGTAAAAAATAGTTAATTAATGTACTTATAAGATTACCAAAAATGTGTTAATCATACAAGAGATGTATGTAGTTAAGTCACTGAACTGCATTCGGAGTGTATTTTTGCATAGTTGATTGATCCAGAAAAACTGAGCCTAATGTCATTGACTTGCTAGCAAAATGTAGCATGGCCTGTTGGTAGATGACATAACTATACCATCTGAACCCAAAAATCTATGCTAACCGCTATTATGGCCCTTCTTGGTCAGAATTCACACTTTCAGGGAGGTTTTCCTGGAATTACCCATTAAATGCTTGATGAATCCACACACATGATTGAAGAAACATCTCCACCAACCGGAAGACCAGTTGCCTTAAATTGCCCCCGACAAGGCTTGTTCGTCACTTCAATGCCGAAAAAAGGAGCCAGTACGTCTTAAAAATGTACATCTGTCAGTGAGCTTTAAAGTGTTTTAGCTGTGCCTTTTACTGCCTGCCTCATTACATAAAGAATGGAGGCCAGCATCTGAAGTGGGAGGGTTACATAACACTCTCAGTCCAAAGAGTGTGTGATATTATGGGTTCGTTTCATGTAAAGGCAAGACAGATTCTGAGAATTCAGAACATTAAGCACCATGTTAACATCTATACAGAGCATTAGGACAATGATGGCTTTAGAAGTGCTTCATTGAAACGGCACATGATTCTTGTTTTCCCCCCATCTCCTGCTGCACTATTGCACATTTTGATAGGTGATTCTTTTGTGCATGCTTTTGAGAAGTCGCACAAATACATATTAAATTTAAAGGTGTGTTGTTAAAGTAATAGTTCACCTTTAAAAAAAAAAAAAAAACTCTGGTCATTCCATTTAAAAATAACAGAGTAAATGTTGTACTAAAAAAGTTACATAAAAGTTAATATATTACATGTCTTCTGAAGCCTTTGATAAATTTGTGTGAGGTACAGACCAAAATGTATAAATAAGTTTTGAGAGTTTTCGGAGATGGTAAAGTTTTCATCAAAAACAACCTAAAATTCAGTCTATCCCTCACAATAAGCTTTAGAAGACTATTTTTGAAGCTTGACGTCATTTGTCCGCATGCACTTTCAATGTATGGAAAAGATAGAAAAAACGTTCCTGATATCATAATGAAGAAAAAAGCTTAACTAAAAAAGAAAGAAATTCTTGAAAAGAAAACCTTAAGTAGTTTGGCTTAATCTTTTAAGCTGCTTATAAAAAATAAAATAAAATAAAAAGTCATGTGGTGCAACTCCCCAAAAACCATATGATATTTATATTTATACATTTATAATTCATGATATTTGGGAAAACTTTTTAGCTTTAAAATATTTAAGAATAAAATGACATTTTTAAAATCATTTTTAAAATACATTTTCTTGAAAATGGTATTGCCATAAAAACGTGTAAACCATACGAAACCATGAAGTACATTGCTTAAAAAAAGATATATGGATTTTTGTGAAAATGATCATGGACACTCTTATTTCTCATTGACCTACAAATTAGGAATGACATGAGGGTGCGCAAATAATTTTAAATATTTTGCGATAACATATCTGATTCATAATTGGGTAAACCTTGGCAAACTGCGATGGTTTTAATATAAAATTGTTGTCTGACTACTTCTGAAAACAGATCCAAGTTGTAACTCCTGTGAAACCCTGTGACAGTAGGACGGTGGCTCTGTTCCAGTAACTTTGTTTGACACATACAGTATGCACCGTCACAGGTGATTTAGATTGGAGGCCATCATGTCGCAGCTGTCATGTTCATGATGGATGCATGTAAGTAACTTACTCCGTTTTTCTTTCCGACACTCCAGCCTTGGACTTTACAGGAAGAGAGGAGAGGAGTGAAAAGCTCTTGAAAGCTTCGAATTTGAAAGCACTTAAAAGTGTTTTGAAGGTAAATTCCTCACAGATGATATTTTGGCGGGAAAATACTCCCTTGAGGTTTATCCACATGCCACAGAAAACTATCTACAAAAATGTCCCAAATTTGTGGGCCTTTTTTCATCTGTGTTTTATAACAATGTAAATCCAAGAGACAAATCCCTTATATATAGTTTTTCTGATTTGAATAGCACCATCCTGACCTCTTGCAGGTTTTGTTCTTCTACTTCAATTGAAATATAATGATACACTTTTACATACACATTAAATTAGATTTTTACAATGTAAGTGGTGTTTATTTGAGCTATTGTGTTAGTCTTTAGTAAGGTAGGGTTGCACCAGTCGTTCGTAAGTTCTTTCTTAAATCGGAATGTAAAGTCCACACTATAGGCTTAGTAACTACTAGCTAGTTTGTTACTAACTCTACTTTATTCGGCTGAACCATTTGTTCTTAAGGCAGAACATAGTTAGTAGATCGTAAGCTCTCAGTTACGTAATGCATAGTTGCATACTATGGCGTTTACCCTCGACGACCCAATAGCAGCCTTCAAATACGTGAGCAGAAGTTGTTGAAATGTTGTGAATTTCAGTTTATCCTTCATTTTAACTTCTTTTACCTCACGTAGCAAACTTTCTAATAACTTTCCATTAAATATGATATTACTTGATCATGAATAACATGTGTTTTTATATGTAAATCACATTTAGAAACTGTATTTGGAACAAAAGGATCAATAAATAATATCACATCATTTGATTATTATGACTGATTTTATTTGACACGCACAAAATATTTAGGACGGGTTCAAGTTAAAGAGCCGCTAACAAAGTAAACTAGTAACTTAGTGGCCATTTACATCAAAACTAGGCTAAGTTGTAACTTACGCAGAGCTGATGCAACCGACCCCTAAGGTTAGGGGTTTATTAAAAAAAGTGATAATATGTTTGCCTTTGCAAAAAACACTAATAAATACACACATACTCAACTAACTGCTACTGAGGTCATTGTTTCAAGCTACTCTGAATATTGCCGTCCCAAATGACACGCAGCAGCCATTAACAACTCCTATCTGCGTCCCTTCCATCTCCCGTTAAAACCATCAGGCTCTACCTCTTTATTTCTGGATGGCTTTAAATTGGCTGGAAATTACGCCTGTCATAATCATTTGATCATGTTGCCTAGCAATATGTTGCAGTCCCCACGGCGACATCACTGTCAGGACCAATGTGCTCCCATCTGGTGGAGTGCACTGTGGGAGCGAGAGATTGCTTCCTCCAGGCTTTGGATCTCTGACTCGATTGTCCTGTTTAGGAAGGCCACCTGCTCTCTGATGTTCAGGGATGGAGTATCTCATTTCTGGGAGCACTTTTCTGTTGGATGAAAGCGAGCAAGTGTGGGTGTGAACATGAACCAGATTTGGAACACAAAACAACAGACCTTTTGCAGAAGAGTGAGAGTATGTGTACAAAAACAAAAAAAAAGCTCTGACCTGCACAGAACTGCATACTGCTTATACTTAGGTTTAGGGATTTCAGTTGCTTGTTCATACAGACATTTGATTCACTATTGTAAGCTGCAGTGTGAACAGGACGTTTCCAGACTTTCCATTTGTCCTAGTGGGAAATTCATAGTTATACCACTGCACATTTAACTGGAATGCTCCCTCAAGTCAGAGTTGTGACTGGGAAACTCAGCTAAAGCGCAACAACCCTGACTTCAATCCAATATGACTGTTTGGCATATCAACGTAGTGAAACAGTAGTAGTATATAATTTATTTGCACTTCTGTTTGTTTGTGTCTCAATAAACAGGTGCACACTATCCAACCTCAATTCATGGACATGATACTTCAGCATTATCTGTGCAAAATACCACTTTTTTATGTATTTGTATTCCGAAAGAGCAAGCACAAAAAAAGGTTTCCCTTATGAAAAGAAAATATATTTCCCTATATATGAATGATCAATATATTAAATGGTTTAACAGTATGTTTGAAAATATTGACTAATATATCATAATGTATGTAATTTTATATTCAGTAATTCACTTAATAATATATAGATGTAAATGTGATCGGAAAAGCACAAGCACATGCATGTACTAAAGTATTTAGCCAAGAGACTATCACTGTGCTGAAGAGTGCACAGCTGTTACTTTTAAAATACAGTAATTCCAAAATAATAGAACATTAAACACTAACAGATCTCCCCCATATTAATTTTGAGCAAAACACGTGAAATAACACTTAATTTGAACATTTGCTCTCCTTTAACGTCAGAAGCAAAGCATGCTGGGAACTAGAAATCTGTAGTAAATCATTCTGTGAATGTGTGTGTGTATATAAATGTGTGAACAACATTCACATTTATATGGGAACATGTATGTGAAATATAATATATTATGTACACTATAAAGAATCAGACTTTGTGAATATTACATGTAATGCAATTTTTTCTTCATTTATAAATATTTTATATGTATTAATATTTAGCCATACATGGTCAATGCATATATTGAAGTATATTGAAAAATATAAGTTTCCCATATGGAAATGCAATATGTAATATATCGCAAAATTTCTACGGACACTCCAACTGTTGTAATATGACGTCACACACTGCAGCTACTTTAAAAAAAAACATAATTCAACATATATTACATTCAAAATGTAAATATAAATAATTCTGCTCCACTTTATTGCAATACTGCAATCCAGCAAATTTAAAGTTTGCGTTCTTTTAATTCAACTACGGGGTCACGCCATGAAGTATCAATCTTCTAATGGTTACATGTCTTTAAGACATACAAATTCAGAGGAAAGAGTTCACCAAACTTGAACTGTGGAAATTAGCTTAATTCGCATGCATCCGCTTGCGTTTCCGGTCTCCTACTTTCGCATGTGTATGTATGGAAGTCGCTGAAATGAAAAGTGTAGTGTGACTGCCCCTTAACACTGTGAACATAGCCTTTCTGCAGGGGCCAACAAATGTAATCTGAGTAAGTCATTGAATGAATCACTCAACTGATTCATTCAAAAGCAGTGATTCATTCAAATACCAAACACAACTACTGAGTGTTGTTTGGAGGCACAAATGAGGTAATCCTGCTTTGACATAATTGGGAAATATTTTCTGAAATGTAAGATAATATTCAACATTAACTTTCTAACATTCTTTATTGATTTATTTTTATTTTTATAAAAGCGATATCATACTCATAATTGTGAATATCAGATCCACACTGATATTTAGGACATCCAACAGAATGTGCTGCTTTCCCATTGTTTTTCTTTGACTGTTTTGCTCATCTCACACATGTGTGGCATTCTGAAACACAGTGCTTGAATACAATACACTACTTTAAAATCGAAACAGATTTAAAACACTAGGCATCATGCACTTTATTAGCCTGGTAATACCAATCTCTGCTACTTCGCTTTGCTTCGTAGACAGAGTCTGGCATGGCATAATTGAAAAGCGTTTTCTTTCTTGCGCTTGTCTGAAGTTTAAAATCATTGGTTACCCATAAGCCAATCACATAACGTTTGGTTATGACGTGTGTTATGCGCATGCTCAGCCGCATCTAACTTCCACTGTAAACACATGTATGATGTGAAAACAAAACCATCGAGCGAAATACCGGAGTGAACATGGCTGTGAACGACTTTTGCAGATTATGTGAAGTAAATCTACGCATCCACGGTACAATCAGCGTCTACGTCACGGCTCTCAGCCCGCCCTCTGTTCGTTGATTGGCCGGCTGTTTTCAGGCCGGAGGAAAACGGAAAGCTATGACGCTGTCTCAGACTGAGTACAGAAGCGAACTGAAATTGAGTGGAAGTACGAAGTCTGACGTAGTCAGGCTAGCACTTTATAAATGGTTACAGAGAAAGCATCATTCACTAAACGACTGAGGATCACATACCACTGGAATTTCAAGTAACACAATAAACTAATGTAGAAACATGTGCTAGGAGACACAACAGCTGAAACTCGTATGTATTCTAAAATCGGTTCAAAATATCAAATATGTTTGATATCCTCCAAATAGATGGAATCATACAATGTAAACCCTAACACTCAAAATAATTAATTGGTTTGATAGGACAAACTTAAATTAAACTAATTAGTTCAGTCAAATTAACTTTTAAGAGTCTTTATCACTTTCTTTTTCTTTCAAGTTAACAGAACTGATTTATTCTAAGTAAACTGAACTGTGTCATTGTTTTGAGTTTTATGAAATTATTTATTTTAATTTAGACGAACTTAAAGGAGAACTCCGGTCAATTTTAACATTGAGCAAATTTTTTTGTAAATTTGGAGTGCTGTCAGTACAGAGAACAACGACAAAAATCGATGTTGCCTACACCGTGTTATCCTCTTTTTAAAATTTGCACCCTATTGACTTCAATGGGGCAAGTTTTAAATCTGCTTTTAGCCTCTTAACATCCTTGATGTGCCATTACAAGTGCCCAGCCATTGTGAGTGATTCCTTCAGAGTGAACGCGGTGAAACTGACTGCAGTAGATGTGAAAGATATTAATAAAAATGATGTTAATTCAGCCAGCGCACATACCTGTATTTTCTTCCTGTTTTCGGTCGAAGTCCACAGTAGTCGATTGTCGAGTTCACGCGTGTGATCATAGATCACTAAACCTATGCGCGTGAACTCGACAATCGACTACTGTGGACTTCGACCGAAAACAGGAAGAAAATACAGGTACAACGATTTTTGTCGTTGTTCTCTGTACTGACAGCACTCCAAATTTACAAAAAAATTAGCCCAATGTTAAAATTGACCGGAGTTCTCCTTTAAGTTTAACTGAAACGGCTGGGAGCATGCTTTCCCAGCATGCTTTGCTGATGGCACTCGAAAGGGAGAGTTAATGCTAAAATTAAGTGTAATGTAATTTTTTTGTTTTGTGCAAGATTAATGTTAAGTGGGAGATTTAGTAGTGATTAATGTTTTGTTATGCTAATTTAGACGAATTTCTGTTAATGTTGGTTTTAGTATAGTTACCATCATGGTGACAAGTGGTGCATGCAGCTTGATTTGAGATTAAATAACACCTTTATATTGCTGCACTCATACAACAAGTGTTACTGTATAACATACTATTGTTATAACATGTTAACAAATCAGTATGTTAACAAACTAGCTTGTTAAAGCTAGCTAAGTTAATACTAATAAAAGTGTTCACATTGAGATTAATTCAAACATTTAAGTCAAAGCTCTCATGCAGTTTACTCATACATATCAAGTTAAGATTAAGAACAATTAAAATGTAGAAGTAAAATTTTTTAATCTGCCAGTTCTGCTTACTTAAACTTTGAATTTCTTAACTTTATAAAAAAAAAAAGAGTTTTGCCAACTTGAAGCTAAAAAAATCAGCTAGTGCTCTGATGGACAAGCGTTGACTCCTCCAGACTGCAAATCGAGGTAAAAATCATTTATAAAAAAAGTCTCTTTTTCATTCCGCTGCCCTGCATCTTGGCGTTTTTAAAGACAAAACAGTGTTCTGTGTGAATGGCCTCTTACTCGTGTGATCGGCTAAACTGCTTATGTGTCTTTTATGTGTCTGAACACTTGACTGGATGAAGCATCCAATTAAAAAGCACCAACTCCTCAATATCCTTTTGCCATGCTCAGGGAATTCCTAAACGTGTTTAAAACCTCCAGCCAAACAATTCTTCTTGCCTTGTCAAAACGCACTCCTCTTTCTCGCCTTCTCCCGCTCGCTGTCTGTTTGTCTCCCACTCTCACTCATCGCTCAGATACTCCCATCTGTGGAATGCAGAGAGCTGCTCCTCTGTCTCAGAGAGCAAAGGTCACAGCACTGGCCCTTGTTATTTCCCCTAAACATCACCCAAAGTTCTCTCAACATGTATTCCTCTCAGCAAAACGGAAACATTTAAGCTTGCACGTGTTCGCCATGGTTCGGTTTCAGCATGAATTCTGTTATTTAATGAAATAAAGTCTGAGAAGAGAGTATTATACATGCAGATATCAGTGAAATAAGCAGTCTTCGTTGACTGTTTAACAGATAATAGGAAGTATTCCCAGCATGGTGTTAAATGTCTCATAATAATATTTCTAAAGCAACTCAGGGGAACTGTCTTGGAAGATGAAGTGCTGACTTAAAAGCATGCGTTTTGTGTGATGATGGATTATGAGAAAACAAATAATAACTTCGCTCATTTGGCTTGGTTTCAACATCATTTGATCATAAATTGCTGCTGCGTTGCTCTGTAACTAATCTACTAAAAACCTGGTCCTCTAATAAGGACTGCATTGCACAAGAGCACAATATTAAAATAGATTCTGCCATGGCATGGTATGAGTTACACAACCACCTTTTTCTTAATTTTGTGTGTGAAAAAAAAGTGAAAAACAACAAGCAATACAACATATGGAAAACAATACTGTTATAACTGTCACTCACTAACTGTGTATGCAATGACATACAATTTAATATAAGCAGGATTACAGTTTTTCACAGTGATACAACATTTTCTGCTAAACGTTCTATTAAATGTATAATTTTGTATTCCACGCAGGAAATACATGAGGACAGTATTTTCATTTTTATTTGAACTAAACGTGATTTGGTGAGTTGCACTATCTAATTCTGAATAATAGGCTTAATAATAGCAAATTATTATAGGATTCTTTATGGCACAGTTTAAATTAATTTTAATAACATACAATTAACATTAATTATATAGGCTAATTGAAAACAGACCAAATTGCTATTACAATAAATATAAATTTAATGGAACTTTTATTCATAGCCTATGTCATATTAATATTTCTACTGCGTTAATCACTTAGCCTAGTTTATCAAAGTTACAGTAAGTGCCTCCTATCTAAAAAACTGTGATCCCTCTGACTACAGCAGTCTACATCTGCAGAAAATAATTGTAGGCTATGACTTTCTCCCAAACTGAGTTTCATTTAGCATTTTCTCCAGGAGGCGGCACGGCAGTCGTTAATGGAAAAATCGCTCCGGAGTCAGGGCTGACGATATGATTATAGTTCCGTTACTTTCTTTCTCTCTTCTTTCTTTTCTTTTCTTTTCTTTTCTTTTCTTTTCACTTCTCTAGCGGGAAGCGTCTCTTCTCTCCTCCTCCTCACATCACATCCGGCTCAGTTTCCCGAGCAGTTTGGAGTTACAGTGCAGCGTTATGAAGTCCGATTCGTGTAAGCGAATCGATTCGAGCGGACGGTTCGTTTCAATGACTAGACTCATTAATTCATTTGATTTGTCGCCTAATATTGTTCGCAGAAAATCCGTCGAAGTATCGAACGTGTCAGAGAACTGTTTAGAAAAGTTGTTTAGAAACAATTTACCGAATAATTCTTGCAATTCATGTATGAAGCACGCAACATTTTGCTTATTATTTTTGTGCGTGTCAAGGTTAATGAAATTATAAAGTCAATTAAATGTGTTTTCGTTTACGTTACTTCACTTGAGTCAGAATTTGCGTAAGTTACGCTTCTATCATGTCACTTACCTTACAATTTTACTGTGTGTAAACCATAGACTGTAAAAAATAAACACAAAGTGATTCACAAACGCTTCGCGATTTGGTTCGGATGAATCATCAAAAAGAACCGGTTCAAAAGAACGGCTCATTCGCGAATCGGACATCACTGTTACAGTGAGTGGAGCAGTTTTAAGAGGCTGCTGTGGATCTGCTGCTGATATGGAGACTCTTCCCATCCACAGACACTGATCGTGCAACTTTAGTGAGCTGACTGGACGGATTACGCACTTTCATGGCTGCTCTCCGGTCACATTAACAACTCCAAACATGTCCAAAAGCCTGAAGAAGAAAAGTCACTGGACTAACAGAGTACACGAGATAGTGTTGTCCAGGGGTCCGAGTGGTGATCTTGGGTTCAAGCTGCAGGGAGGCGCGGAGAATGGACAGTTCCCCGTTATTGGAGAGGTGAAACCGGACAGGGGCAAACTGCTCCAGGACGATTTACTTCTGGAGGTGAATGATACTCCAGTGGCCGGACTTACCATCAGGGATGTGTGGGCTGTGGTCAAGCACTGCAAAGACCCTGTCCGGCTGAAGTGTGTCAAGCCAGGTTAGTTTAACTTAATTGTCTATCTATCTATCTATCTATCTATCTATCTATCTATCTATCTATCTATCTATCTATCTATCTATCTATCTATCTATCTATCTATCTATCTATCTATCTATCTATCTATCTATCTATCTATCTATCTATCATTGTAACATATAAGAAGAAAGTACTAGTGTTGTTTAAAGTTTCACAACTGCTCGGACTCGCGTGTGAAAGTTGTTAGTTTGTTGCTATAGAAGCGCGTTGGTGTTTCTGGAAAGGGGGGCGTGTCCATCGCCACATTTAAAAAAAATGTAATGCTCGAATAACAATAACATAATAACATTGCCAAGGAAATGCATACAGATACACACAAAATAAAATAATACATGATTTCTACACAATTGACACACATCCTCACACATCTTACAACAAATGGAGAAAAGTTACAATTTAATAATAATAGTAGGCTAATAAATTATATAAAAAAAAAAGTTATATAAAAATATGATAAATTCACAAGTTGCTAAACGACATGGGCAGGGCACAAGGACAGCCACTACAGTTGTATTAATACAATAACACACAAGAATAGCTTCTAAATAAATGGATTTTCTTTAAATAGTTCTTCATAATGTTTAAGGAATCGTATTTATTATTATTATTATTATTATTATTATTATTATTATTTTTTTTTTTTTTTTTAAGTGTCCATCGCTACAGTAGCACGTCCTGGTTATGATGTTACGTCATCTTCACTTTTACAACGTCATCGTGCTGCTGTATATTCTATTAAATGTTTGTAAACTTCTTGCTACATTTACCTAAATTGTGCTTTTTTTGTTGACACTGAAGGTTTATCTTTCCGTTATCCTTCAGTTTAGTTTGTGTTATCATTAGGCTGTAATCTGGGCTTTGTGGGTGTGCCACGGTTCTGAAATACATCATGACATAACTATTTCCCCAAAAGGCCTGTATCTGAACCTCACAATCACACTGTCATGAATGATGCCAGTTTAGTTAAACAAAGTGCCTTGTCCTTTCTGTTTAGTAACAGACCCATAATTGTAAGCATTCTAGCTTCTTTAAGATTACTGGTTTAGCATGTGTGTGTGTGGTGTGTGTGTGTGTGTGTGTGTGGCATATCTTCCTTTGACATATATTTTGCATTTTAAAACCCACCTTCAGTAAATATCTTCTAGAGCAGGGGTTTAGAAATATTTGATTCAAGGATGAACCCTCAAGTAGGACAATCCCACATAAGGGATCCCTTCCTGAAATATAGTATTTCTTAATGTTAAACTTGAAATATTAGTTTTAATCAGTAACAACAAAAATACTAAGATTAATCCCCTGATTTACAACCAGTATTGTTAGAAAGCAGAGCGAAACGGTAATAATGTAGAATTTGGTAAATATGACTTTTTCTGTGGACTTCTGTGGAGCCGGTTATTGCCTTAGTTGAGTAAAATATATAATTCTATATATAGTTCATAATAACAAAAAACTTCCTCGTATATAATAATAATGAGAACCTTTCTCATAAATATGACTTTACATCTTATTATTTTCTTTCAGAAAAGTTCTATAATGTCTTAACGTCTCATAATGAGTAACTTTTTCATAATAATGAGTTAACATCTCATAACAAAAAGAAACTTTCTTGTATTAATGATTTAACAGCTCTTAATGAGAAACGTTCTCATAATAATGACTTATCTAAAAATAATGAGAATATTAGAAAGCAGAATGAGACAGTTACAGTATAATAGAATCTTTCCCCTGAAATTTATTATGGAAGCCTGTTTCTGCCTCAGTTGAGTAAAATATGATTATGTAAGAAATAATAATGAGAAACCTCACAACAATGACTTAACATCTCATAATAATGAGAAACTAAGTTATTAATATGAGAAAGTTTCTCATTATGATATGTTAAGTCTTGTTACTAAGTGTAAGTCATAATTATTAGATTTTTAGATTTTTAGATTATTAGAATAAAATTCTCATTATTGTGATTTACAGAATCATATTTTTACTCAACTTAGGTGAAAACAGGCTTCTATAATGACACCCCCCCACCCCCACCCCCAGCCATCCTAAATACATGATTAGATGCCTGTATTTTATAAGCATCCCACTGTACTTGGCATCACCAAAATCTTCTGTTGTGAAGTTTTGGCTTTGGATGATTATCGTTGAACATTGAGATCAAAGTTAGAGGCCCTACATTTCAAAAAGAGGATGCATTGGACATGGCTACCTTGTCTCATTGCCATGACCCTTACATATTGCTTTAGGCACAATAAAATCAAGAGATCAATAACTTATATGAAGCACTTTCAGTTACAGCACTCAATTTCAAGTCACATATTTTAATTCGCCAACCGTCACCTCCCCCTTTGCCCTCAACAGAGAAATGCTTGTTCAGCTTTACAGAGGGTCAAGGATGTGTCATTTGTACAGCAAAAAACAAACATACTTTATACAAAACCTTAAAAATATCCAGACCGCTTGGCCTCATAATGGGAAGTAGCACTTTTGTAATTCAGTGCTTTTATGTGTCTAAATTATGCCTTTATTTGACACCTATTTGACTTGTATTTAGTAGTTGAAGACATTGGATAAAAAAAAAAACCCAAATTTTATATATATGTATATGTATGTTTCAATCAAGACAGCTCTCTGAGAAATTGGCATGGTAATGGATAAGGCAATGCTAATGTATTTGGTCTTGGTGGACTATATCTGTTATGCTGCTGTTGATTTATTTCTGCTGCCTGCTGCTGCAGAGAAAGTATGGATTTGCATACTATGTAAGATATGTTGCTGCTGCTGCATAAATTGACATAGATAAATCCCGTAGCACAGGGTTTCTCCATAGATATCCATATAAGGCTAGATGTCTTAAAGGATAACTCCGGTCAATTTTAACATTGAGCTAATTTTTTTGTAAATTTGGAGTGCTGTCAGTACAGAGAACAACGACAAAAATCGGTGTTGCCTACACCGTGTTATCCTCTTTTTAAAATTTGCACCCTGTTGACTTCACAGTAGTTCACAGTAGTCGATTGTCGAGTTCACGCGCGTGATCATAGATACTAAACCTATGCGCTTGAACTCGACAATCGACTACTGTGGACTTCGACCGAAAACAGGAAGAAAATACAGGTATGTGCGCTGGCTGAATTAACTTCATTTTTATTCATATCTTTCACATCTACTGCAGTCAGATTCACCGCGTTCACTCTGAAGGAATCACTCACATGGCTGTGCACTTGTAATGACACATCAAGGATGTTAAGAAGCTAAAAGCAGATTTAAAACTTGCCCCATTGAAGTCAATAGGGTGCAAATTTTAAAAAGAGGATAACACGGTGTAGGCAACACCGATTTTTGTCGTTGTTCTCTGTACTGACAGCACTCCAAATTTACAAAAAAATTTGCTCAATGTTAAAATTGACCGGAGTTCTCCTTTAAGGCGGAGTCTCGAACGGCATCACCGGCGGCCATCTTGTCACAGGGAAGCTTTCTGGTGAGCTCTGTGGTATCTGAAGTAAGGTGAGTGATCAGCACGAACACAAATCCTCTTATCTCGCTGAAATCTTGACGGATTTACAAACGGTTTGGTTTCTTACAAACGTTATTAACGTGGCTGTAATTCCGAATGCTTGAACATGTATGTTATAATTATTTATATGTATGCAGTGTCATAACTTCATCTGACGTTTATAACAAACCAAACCATTTGAAAATCGGTAAAAAATTTAGCAAGTTATGGTTATTTAAAAGTACATGCACCATTAAAACACAATGTTACGAGTGAGCGAGCTCCCTGTGGCAAGATGGCCGCCGTGTGCGGACGTCGACCTCCATTGGCCAGCAGTGCGGACGAGACATCTAGCCTTTATTATATGATATCTATGGGTTTCTCAAACTCGGTCCTGGAGGGCCACTGTCCTGCACAGTTTAGCTCCAACACTGATCAAACACACCTGAGCAAGCTAATCAATGTCTTCAGGATCACTAGAAACTCACAGCCAGGTGTGTTTGATCAGGGTTGGAGCTAAACTGTGCAGGACAGTGGCCCTCCAGGACCGAGTTTGAGAAACCCTGCCGTAGCAGATCTAGGCAGGTGGAGCTGGGGAGGTGGATGGTTTCAGGGAAACTCTGATAGCGCACTGTAGGACTAGCCTACAGCAAACACTGAACCAGACTATTTAAATGTTGAGCAAGCAATCTCGTTGGCTGCAGGATCAGGCCAATCAGCTTGTGCCATGTGGTCATGATGCGATTGCTTGTAGATTGTATGTAAAGGGCCTATCTGTAGCCTGCGGCCTCTAGAGTTTCATGGCTTAATATATATATATATATATATATATATATATATATATATACACATATATTTAGCCACTGTGTGTGTGTATACATACATATATACATATTTACATATACAGTGGCTAAATATATGTGTGAGAAAATGGGACGCGTGTGAGGTTCACGTCATGTGCAGCAGCGGCAGATCTTAAAGTCACAGCAGCCACTAATTTTCTCTGTTGTTAATGTTAATCTAAGAACAAAGGTAACAGAGAAAATTACCCACTGCTCTTGACTGAATAACTTTTGTAGCTTTAATAAGGATTCATCTATATTTAATTTATCATTTATGCAGTGCAGACTCTTTATTCCATTTCTGTATATTCCTACCTGTTAGACAGCTATGGCCACAGGTAAAAATATGTCATTTACTATGGATTTATGTGAGGATTGTTTTAAGTTCACTTAAATTAAAAGTTTGTATATACAGTGTAAGTATATATATGTGTGTGTGTGTGTGTTTGTGTGCTATAGATAGTATCTATGATTTCATACTGGTAGTTAAAAAGTTCGAATTTTTGTTGAAGCGTTACATGTAATATTTTTCTTTCTCAAGTGCAGTAGTAGAGGGCCTACTTGATATTCATTGGACACAGTAGTAGGGCAGACACAAAACTGTGGTCGGTGTGGTCAGATGCCTAGGTAAGTACCCTAAGATGAGATGTCTGTAGCATTCATCTGTGAAATAACAGGTTGTGAGACACACACACACACACACACACACACACACATTTACACAGCCTCCTGGGATGACCTGGCCAACTTTTGATGTCTGGGTTTTAAGTTATCAGCGAGACCGTTTGGCGGAATCATTTTTCATATTACTTTGAAATGCTGCAAGGCGACCTTTAAATGTAGTTTTGTTACAATATCATAATTATGGCACTGCACGTTATTGTATTTATGTTTCATTCATCCCCTTGGGTAGAATGATATGAGATCGACATAAATGATCATCTTTCAGCCGCCAGTTATAATTGTAAATCTAATTTCAGATTAGAAGATGTAATTATAATCATGCCACTGAATTGATGTGTTAATGCGCAATGCTCCTGGTCATTTTCTCTCCTGTTTCCTGTATTTGTTAACCCTGGACTCCGTGTTTGATGTTCCTCTCTTCACCCACTGCTTGACCTACCAATCATACACCGTTTAGGGCCAGCAGTAGGCCACATGCTTGTTTAAACCACACCAAGAGGTCTGTATAACTGGGATGTGACATCGCAGATAGCAAGTACACATTTTCTGGTACTCAGCTCATGGGGGTTGGCAACCTTAACTAGAAAGCGTTATTTAAGATAGAAAAAGCCTTGTGATGGAGCCGGCACCACAGCAACCGGAAAGCATGAGATCATACTAGCGTGGTTGTGGCATCTATAAACCTAGGAAGTTTGACATGAGTTTAGATCTGTTTCACCAGGCTGAATAAAAAGAAAAAGACTATGGCTCATCTAGCACCCTTTGTGCTATTTACATGAAGGGTAGTTTAAATAGTGTGTTTTTTTTTTTTTAAAAGAGGTGTGCTGTTACTTTAAGTGACTGGACTGGAAACTAGTTGTGATTTGATTATTTGATTTTGTTCAGCAAAAAGGTTTACTTGTCCTTTCTGCTGGTTACACTTACATTGTTAAATCAGTAGGTGGTGAAAAGTGTCTTCTGTGAGTTATGAGAAATAGAGTCGTAGGTCAGTGTAATTGTGTCAGAATTTGCTTTGGTAAATCGTAATTTTGACATGAAAATTCATAGTTATGAAGATATTCACAAAATCTGAGATACTAAATGATAATTATGACTTTTTATGTCATAATGATTTTCAAGATGTTATATTTAGAGAATTATGAGATACTCAGTCATGAGATAAAAACGTTTAAATTATGACATAGAAAATGAAATTATGAGATAAAATGTCTTGACAAAAATGTTTTTTTTTTCATAATTATGACTATTTATTATAAACTGTCAAAATTATGATTTTTATGTAATAATTATGATTTACCAAAGCATTAATTTTGAAATTATGATACTATGTCATAATAAGATTAAAAAGACAAATGTTTTATCATAGTTATGACTGTTTATCTCATAATTTCAACTAAAAGTCATAATTATGACGTTAAAATTATGAGAAAGTCATATGAGATAAAGTTTAAATTATGAGTTAAAAAGTTGTAATTATGACAAAGTTGAAATTGAGATACTAAGTCCTAATAAGATTAAAAAGTAAAATGTTTTGTCATAATTGTTATTTTTATCTCATAATTTCAACTAAAAGTCATAATTATGACGTTAAAATTATGAGAAAGTCATATGAGATAAAGTTTAAATTATGAGTTAAAAAGTTGTAATTATGACAAAGTTGAAATTATGAGATACTATGTCCTAATAAGATTAAAAAGTCAAATGTTTTGTCATAATTGTTATTTTTATCTCATAATTTCAACTAAAAGTCATAATTATGACAACATTGAAATTATGAGATACTAAGTCATAATGACATAAAGTTGAAATTATGTAATAAAAAGTCATTATTATGACAGAAAAAGTAAAATGTTTTGCCATAATTATGACTTGCTATTTTGTTACTATGAATTATCTCATAATTTTAACTTTGTCATAATAATGACTATTTATGTTAAGTTATGTATGGTTTTTCTATGGCATCACTGCGAAAACCCCTCTTGGAACCTTTATTTGTTTAGAGTTTAGAATTGATTTTAAACTGATGAACTATAAAAATGGGCAAAAATCCTATAAACTCGCATTGAAGCAGCTACCTGAGTAATATATTTGGATTTGAGCAGGTTAGCAACCACCTAGAAATGACCCAGAACACCCTATCAGTCACTAGCAATGCCCTAGGATTCAGATTCAGTCTGGCGGTACCACTTAGCATAGATCATTGAATCGGACAAGACCATTAGCATCTCTCTCAAAAAAATGACCAAAGAGTTTCGATATTTTTCCTATTTAAAACTTGACTCTAGCGCCTGAAAATAGTCGACCCTATAGTCTACCGAGCTGGGGACTATTTTCAGGCGCTGCGTCATATCATTACGCCTGCTGGAGTCATGGTACGGCAGCAAAGTTTCTTGATTATTACGCAGGAATGAGAGTATAGTTCCTAGCCATGCCCATATCAGCCTAGAAAATCGCAACTTTTCATTTTCCGTCTGTCTTAGTACACGATGTAACTACAGAAGAGTCAAGTTTTAAGTCAAGAGAGATGCTAATGGTCTTGTCCAATTCAATGATCTATGCTAAGCTATGCTAAAAGTGGTATCGCCAGACCCGGAGATCGGCTGAATGGATTTGAAAACGGTAAAACTCAAATGTTTAACTCTTGTAAAATGAGCCCATTTCCCAAAAAAGTGGAGTATCCCTTTAAGACACCTGCTTTAAACATTACAGTCGTCATGATAACTTTCATTAACTTTACATTAAGTAAATCCACTTCAAAAGCTAATTACTCCTGGACAGCAATGCCATAGAAATATCCAGAGCGACCGCAAAAACGGAAGTTTAAAAGACAATATTCTAAAGATGGCTCCACCCTTGTTTCTCTGGCGCATAAGGTCTATAGAGATTGTCAAAGAGTACAAGTACCTAGGGACAATTTTTGACAATCTGCTGAAATTTACTTCTAATACAGAGGAGATATTGAGGAAATACAAGTAGTGGCAGTACCTTTTAAGGAAACTCAATTCCTTTGGAGTTAATAAGAACATTCTCACTATGTTCTACTACTCCTACATTGAAAGTGTCATTACATTCTCTATCGTCTGCTGGTTTCATTCTATTAGCCTCCAGAATAGAAATAGTCTGGAGCGCACGGTTAAAGTCTGCTAAAAAATTAGTGGACTCCCTCCCTATTAGGGCTCGTTCTATTATAAGTGAACAGCAAACGCTGAGGTTGGCTGGAAGGATTTTACCAGACACTTCACATGTTATGTTCTCTGTTTTTGAGTGGCTTCCTTCAGGGCGATGGCTTCGTTGTCCATGCTGTAGGACAGGGGTGCCCAATCCTGCTCCTGCCGATCGACTGTCCTGCACTGTTCATCTCCAACCCTAATCAAACACACCTGAAGCAACCAATTAAGGTCTTCAGGATAACTTGAAAATTAAAGGCAGATGTGTTTGATTAGGGTTGGAGATGAACTGTGCAGGACAGTCGATCGGCAGGAGCAGGATTGGGCACCCCTGCTGTAGGACAACCTTTGTTCCAAAATCGGTGCAGCTTTTAAATTCTCAACCATCTCTGGCCCCCTTGTTTACCATGCCGTGACTTTAATTAAAAAATAAAATAATTGTACACAGTTATATACATATATATTTACGTATTTATTCATTCTTATATATGGAATGGACTTGTTTTTTAGGTATCCACTTGTAGATTATAATTAATATGTATTCCGTGCACATTGTGTTATTTATTTAATGTATGATCTTCTTTGGGGACAATTTCTTCAGAAATGATAAAGTCAGTGTTTGTTTATGGGAGCGCAGGACCAACTACAGTGTATGATATATCTCTGGGAATTGAGCAGACTCTAGCCTCAGGAAAGGCAGGAATGGTTTCCACCCCGTCTAGACAAGTGAAAATGTATTAATGCATCTCATTCATAGTCTCGATCTCTATAGCAGCCTGCCCATGAATCTTGAGCCGTCTTGTCATATGTCTATGTGGGTTCTGTCTCCCAGGTGTTTGCATGGCACCCTGGTGCTTGTGTAGTAATGATGTGCATGCAGTCATCCAGAAATCCTGCAATGGTCAGGGATACTGGACCTCTGGTGATCTGGAACCGTCTTCCGCCCTCAGCACTTTAGTTATTGTCAGTCTGCATGGTGCAACACCCATGAGAGGGGACGGAGTTTGTGTTAATGGAGAGTCATTACTCTTTAACACCTCCTCCCTCTCTTCATCTCTCAGTCTTTCACTTTCGTTCAAGTGGGAAGTTCTCTCAAGGGAACCAGCTGTGGTGTTTTTAAATGTAGCAGCTGTGAGCCCACTTTTTTCTTCCCCGCTTTTTTCTCTTACACACTCTTGATCTGTTCTATATCTAATACATGATCATGTTATATATGACATTTCAGAGCAGAACGCACTTGAGGAGCTACTGTATGTAATTCCATGGCCTGAAGGACGGCTATTGCGTTGCCCCTTTTAATGACGAATGAATGTTGCTAGGGCTATTGAGCAATAGGATTTATTTATCTTTTTCTCAGTTAATTTTTATGTGTTACTGGTGAAAGATTATAAAAAACCACTGGAAATTAGAAATAGCTATCCAGTGGTCTCCACTGAAGGTATCTCAAGCTGATAACAAACACAACCCGGACATGTAAATGCAAATATGATTAAAAATCAGCATATTGAATAGATATTCATATATTCCATTTTAGAGGAATTTCTAGGACAGATTAATATTTTGTTGCGTCAAGTACCAATCCATAATAATATAATATTTAATAATACTACTAATCATGTAATGTTTTGTAATCAAGTTTTACTCCGTATC
Source organism: Leuciscus leuciscus (assembly GCF_965113295.1). NCBI lineage: Eukaryota > Metazoa > Chordata > Actinopteri > Cypriniformes > Leuciscidae > Leuciscus > Leuciscus leuciscus. The sequence continues at coordinate 18,513,466 of NC_138728.1, read as the reverse complement.
TAGGCAAAAAATATTTTAGCGATGGAAATAATAGGTGTCAATTATCAATTTAATAAAAATAAAAAAATTATGACATTTTGTGTTATAAGTGTGATTTACTAAAGCGTGATTTTCTAATTAATGAGATACTGGTCATAATGAGATTATAAGAGAAAATGTGAGAAATTATGAGAGAAAATGTCATAAGTACGACAAAGATTTTGTCATAATTATGAATTTTTATCTCATAATTTAAACTTTGTCATCATTACTAGTTTTATATCATAATTATGAATGTTTAATATGGGTCCTAAAGCTCTTGCCTGATCATAACCATACCTTTTCCAGTGATATTCCCCTGAGCTTTTCTCTTTTGTAATGTCTATACGGTGCGTGTCCACTGGCACGGTGCGAGCGGAGCGAGCGTTTTCAATTCATTCCTATGGAAGTCGAGCTTCACGCTCGCGCAGTGCATTTTGGGATTGACAGCGGACCGGAGAAAGCGGTGAGAGCGACCGAGAGCGTCAAAAGGTTGGGCAGTCCTCGACTTTATGCAAATATAAAGCGAAAAACGCGTCGGCAGCCAATTGCTGTGAGGTTCGGGATGTGACGTCTGTTTTGATAGTTAAAAAATATGCAAATTGTACCCGAGTTTATGCTGGATTTAGTGCGTAAATCATTTTGTTTACAAATTAGACGCTTTGCAGTTGTTATATATATGTTAAAGATTTTATTTTGGATGTGTTCATTGTGATTATATTGGCTAGGTTTATAAAAGTTTATAAAATTGAAAGGATCTTTGCTTGGTGCATTTGGAAACAAAGCTTGTCTATTTCTAAATGTAATCGCGTGCATCGCTGATAATTATACTGTCCGTGTGTTGAAAAATACTTAGATTAAACACACTCGCAACAGACACACCCCAAAGCGGAGACGTTACAGCGTTGCCAGCGGCACTGAGCGGAGTTTTGCCGCTGTAGTGGACACGCACCGTTAGCCTCTCAGAATCAGATCTCCCTCTTGCTAACTCGCTCTCCTCCCCCATCATGAGTGGACACGCCCCCTACTGCTGATTGGCTACAAGTGTGTTGTGGTGCTCGGTCCGATTCACTTTCAACATAATTTCTCAGAAATTGTTAACTGCACCTTTAATATCAAATCTCTTAGTTTCTGTTCTCAGTTTTGTTCTCCGTCTTAAAATTCTATAAAAAGTGTAAGTGTCACAACTGTTTGCTGGAAAATCGCATGGCTGCAAAATGTAGTTGCTCACCCAAAACATTTAATTCATGCTTCAAAACCTAGTTATTGTGTCAATAAATTGGACAATGCCACCAAAATGAAATGTTATTTTTTGTCATCATGTGAGCCACATTGGTCAAAATGTTTAGCTGTTTTTACACCATTTGTTATATACAAATGTCATGTTTTGCATATAACACGTCTAAATAATAAATGTACTGTAAATACAAAAATGTATACAGTACTGCTGTAGCTGCTGCTGTTTTGGGTTGTATGACGTTCCTCTATGTTCAAAAAAGGTTTTGATTGTATCTGGGCAAATTCCATACTGTATATTCTTCCAAACTTGATTGGTTGATTAGTACGATTGTGATTGTGATTGATTCCTATTTCATTACAATGGCAGGACATTTGCAAACATTGCATGTCAGATGTTTATGGAATATACATGTTTGTCTGACAGATTTTGAATGGATCATTTGCATGTGATGGCTCACACAATGAAAGAAGGTTGAGATGTTGTAAAGAGTTTGACAATTTCACTGAGAATCAACTCATCAGTTTTGATCAACAAGCCATGTGCATTTTGTTATTGTGCAAATTGCAGACTATTGCACTTATTCTTTTGCAGACATGTTCCAAAACTCACATGATTTGCTTAAATCAATAAGAAATTCAAATCTGATGTGAACAAGAAACGAATTGTTCATAGATCTGAACTTATTGTTTTGAGAGAAAACGAAATCTCATTGGAGAATTGAGCCAAAGACTGTAATATAAAAAAAGTTAGAAACAAGCAGCTTTTCCAGCAGAATTACAGGGAATATTTCAGCCTACATGTTGAACAATATTGTGGTGTCAAAAAGTTTTATCACTGACATTTACCACATGCTTGGCAAATGGATAAATTAAATGCAATTTTGTCATTCAATTGAACTACATTTTAAAGCTATTTTAGGATTGATTTATATTTTTTGTGTGTATTTTAATGAATAAATTAATAATAAGTTCCAGTTTTTTTTGTTGTTGTTTTTGTTTTGTTGCCACTCTTAGTCCTCCATAGTTTCTATTTAATGGAGCACATATCTAACAACATTTAATCTCACCCAGGATCAATCCATCCAATAGTATTTGTCTTAACCAAATATCCTGTTTAAATCACTTTGTATTGTATGAGAGCTTTGAGTGGTTTCTCAGTGGCTTATTAGATTTACCTATAATTTGTTTGTGGCTGCTGTAGTATTTGTGTAAGAGTGAATCATAAGTGAATAAGGGCCAATCCAGTAAAAGCGTGTCTGAGTGGGACAACAAATCAGGAAGATTTTCTGCCAGAGGATAGCACTGACACTTGTTTTTAAAAGGCTTGAGTTACCTTTTTGGCATCATACAGTGAAAGCGTATGAAGTTATGTTACTCACACTTATAGGATGGGTAGGTGGGTGGGTGTGGGTGGATGGATGGATGGATGGATGGATGGATGGATGGATGGATGGATGGATGGATGGATGGATGAATGGGTGGATAGATAGATAGATCAATGGATGGGTGGGTGGGTGGATAGATAGATAGATCAATGGATGGGTGGGTGGGTAGATAGATAGATAGATAGATAGATAGATAGACAGACAGACAGACAGACAGACAGACAGACAGACAGACAGACAGATAGATAGATAGATAGATAGATAGATAGATAGATAGATAGATAGATAGATAGATAGATCTAGACAATGTGCCGTGTGTGTGTGTGTGTGTGTGTGTGTGTGTGTGTGTGTGTGGCTCCATTGCTTCCTTACAGCCATGTCAATTTATCACTCCTTCATGGCTGTCTGCTTGTTCACATACCCTTGCTCAAGGACGTATGATTCATCGGTCTGAATATATCCGATTAGCAGGAACATTTGGGTCGATTTTTATTTCACTTTAAATTAAATCACCTGCAGAGAAAGACATTTGCATTACTTGTGTTGGGACAGTTCAGTTTGAGTGAAACTTCATTTTTTTTGACATATCCAAGTGTCCATCTCTCGTCATGTCCATTGCTGTGACGGGCATGAAGAAAATAGTTTGCCAGCCAAGAGATCTGATCTCAGTTCTGTGAGAGACATGTCTGAGTCAGACATCATATCTATTGTGTCTCAGGTTGATGGATATCAGTGATGATCAGCGCTGTAGAGAGAGAGGGATCATTTTGAGTGAAGCTGTCTTCTGAGGCATGTTTGTTGAGGAAAGCGATTGTACAGTTGTATTTGTGGTTGATGATTCATATTTCCTCATGAGGCTGTTACTCAATGAGTCGGCAGTCCTCCACTTTAATTTGCCATTCCCTAAGCTTGTAAGATCGAAACTAATTAATTTCTAAGACTCAATGAACGTGTGACTGTTTCTCCCACAAGAGTGCTTTCAGTACATAACAGTTTGGCATCTTACTAAGGCTAATGATGGAGCAAAACCATGACAGAAGTGTCTTGGGAAACATGATTTTCCTTGCCTACTGTGAAGATGGAGGCTTTGTTTAGAATTATAGTGTACTTCATACTGGACTGCCTACTATGCAGTATGCATTGAAAATTACCTAGATTTTAAAACATGAGTGAGTATACTAGGGGTGTAACAATGTATCGTGTCACAACTTATCGCAATATACAAACATGCAACAATATGTATTGTGGATAGTGACAATATGTATTGTGTATAGTTCACCCAAAATGAAAATTACAGTTTTAGTGTCTGTACTACATTAAACTACTATAATGTTGAATATAATGTATAATAATGCAATGGGGGAATATTTGTGGGTCCTGATAATGCCACATGTCTTATGTTACCAGTAAAAAGTGGCCTAGATTATGTTAAATATATCTAGTCAGTGACAGAGTGCAAGCATATTCATCTAAAATAATTCAGTTTTCAGCTTCAGAATCATGAATATTTTTATTCTGGTGTCACTATTGTCCTGTGCTTTGGGTTACCAGCACCCAAATTTAGCATTTTAATCAACAGTTAATTTTTTGTTAACCTTTTATCATACTGTATGTCTTTGAGTATCGCAATAATATTGTATAGTGAGTTCAGTATTGTGATATGAATCGAATCGTGACATGCGGGTATCATTACACCCCTAGTGTACACATTTTATATATAGGTGTGCACAATATTTCAATACTATATTAGCTATTTTCTGTTATTAGAAATGTATTCGACTTTAATTGGCTGATATTGGATATTTAATTGTGCATGCTAATTTCCTCTATACATTTAGATTACATTTGCCGCTCACTAAAGTTCATATTTAAAAAAAAAAATACTTAAATGTTTAGCAAATATAAAAATGAATGTCCATTTTTTTTCTTATTGCATATTATGTCATGACGCCTAAATTCACTTGTAGCATTTTTCGTTTATTGGTCATAACATAAAATGATTGTTCGGCTTTCTGTATTTGTTTGTGTGCTTGTATTTGCTTCCAGCTGTCAGAAATAGAGCGATAAACGGCCAGAGAAAATACTTTGATGACTCACTGGAAAAAGAATGAACACAATCAATACAAACTTGTGTGTGTATGTGTGTCAGGGGATCTTTTTGTAACTCTTTCATCTTAACTGTTATTGCAGAAGGCCAAGGACAAAGGAGGTTGGGCTCCTTTCACTCAAAGTTTCATATACAATTAAGATTTTTTTCAGTGAAACATTCTGGTTCAGTGAATATTTACACACTATGTAATGAACGTTTATTATTAAGAATTTCTTTTCATAACGGTGAATGAGTACAATAGGTAAATTCAGCGCTTACATTCTCAAGGTTCGAGGGGGAAAAAAAACAGTGATTTAGATTAGATTTGTTCTACATGTGCATGGTTATGATTAATAACTCAGTGAATCTGACAAGCCTAATTGTTACTGTTGCTGGAATTAAAAATGTTTGCCAACTTGCTCTCAAGATTTAAGATATTAAAAATGGGAACAATTGAATTTGTAACGGTCACCAGCTGGAGTGCCCTTGAGTGCCACCAGAGGGCACTCCACACCAGACTATCATATTTTACTCACACTACATTTCCCAGAACTCACTGCCCGGACTCATTATTGATTGCATTCACCTGTATCTTATTACCCTGTTAGTCTCAGCCTATTTATACCTTGTACATTCATTCATTCCCTGCGAAGTCTTGTTTAAGTGTTACACTGCAATTCTGAGGTTTCCCTGGGTTCTTGTCTTTTGGTTTATTTGGATTTCTTGCCCTGTTCCCTGGATTACTCTTTTGCCTCTGGTCCCTGCCTGTACACTGGATTACGCCTCTGGATTACCCTTAATAAAGCTGCATTTGGATCCTCTACCCTCGTGTCTCAGAGCGGTTCGTAACAGAAGACTTCGCCACACCCAGATCCAGCAGCTATGACCTCCAGGAATCCAGCAGTACGGATCTCACCTGATCTTCCCAGCATGAGCCGGGAGTTCGCTGGACAGATCGCGGCCTTGGCCCTGGATAGCCTCGATCTGTTCCAGTACACCTGGGGGTTTGTTCCTCTCGCTGCCTCTTGCTCTCTGGGTGACGAGGCAATTAAGTTGTGTTACCGGCTGGGGGCTAAGGAGGTCGACCCGAGGGAGCTCCCCGATCTCTCCGGTCTGGATTGGAGAGAGGCACTCTCCAGATGTCTGGAGAGTTTCCTTCCGTGGCACGCCATGTCACCGCCTGCACTTCACGCCAGTTCAGCCGAGCCTGCACTTCACGCCAGTTCAGCCGAGCCTGCACTTCACGCCAGTCCAGCCGAGCCCGCAACAGATTCAGTCTCGGCGGGACGAGACTCTTGACGGGCAGACGTGACGTGAAGCTCTGGCTCGGCAGGACTGACGTGAACAGTCTCTGAGCGTCACGTCAGTTCAGCCGGTCCAGAGACTGAGCTTCACGTCACGTCTGCCCGTCAAGAGTCTCGTCCCGCCGAGACTGAATCTGTTCCTGAGCCTGAATCTGATCCTGATACTGAGCCGGAATCTGTTCCTCTTCCTGTGCCTGTGGCTTCGGCTGAACTGGCGTGAAGTGCAGGCGGTGACATGGCGTGCCACGGAAGGAAACTCTCCAGACTTCTGGAGAGTGCCTCTCTCCAATCCAGACCGGAGAGATCGGGGAGCTCCCTTGGGTCGACCTCCTTAGCCCCCAGCCGGTAACACAACTTAATTGCCTCGTCACCCAGAGAGCAAGAGGCAGCGAGAGGAACAAACCCCCAGGTGTACTGGAACAGATCGAGGCTATCCAGGGCCAAGGCCGCGATCTGTCCAGCGAACTCCCGGCTCATGCTGGGAAGATCAGGTGAGATCCGTACTGCTGGATTCCTGGAGGTCATAGCTGCTGGATCTGGGTGTGGCGAAGTCTTCTGTTACGAACCGCTCTTGAGACACGAGGGTAGAGGATCCAAATGCAGCTTTATTAAGGGTAATCCAGAGGCGTAATCCAGTGTACAGGCAAAAGGTCAAAACACAGGTAGGCAGTCCAAACAAACCAACAAAGAAACAAACAAAACAGGCAGGGACCAGAGGCAAAAGAGTAATCCAGGGAACAGGGCAAGAAATCCAAATAAACCAAAAGACAAGAAACCAGGGAAAACGCTCAGAATTGCAGTGTAACACTTAAACAAGACTTCACAGGGAATGAATGAATGTACAAGGTATAAATAGGCTGAGACTAACAGGGTAATAAGATACAGGTGAATGCAATCAATAATGAGTCCGGGCAGTGAGTTCTGGGAAATGTAGTGTGAGTAAAATATGATAGTCTGGTGTGGAGTGCCCTCTGGTGGCACTCAAGGGCACTCCAGCTGGTGACCGTTACAGAATTCTTCCAAAAGGTTCATGTAGAAATCAATAGTATCTGCTCAAATTCAGCTTCGGGCACATGGTTTTCTGATGTCACTTCTATGAATCACAAGCTTTCACGGTGAAGACGTCTTTTATCAAAATCTGCCCACCTCTGGTTGCCGTGCAACTTATTGAGATTCATCTTCAATGGAATAAGAAGTTCTGCAGCTTCTTTTGTTGAGAAAATAACAAGGTATGCTGTAACTCTCTCTCATAGTACTTCCATTATTTTACCATTATGGCACCAAGCTGTTTGTGGTCAGCATGGCCTGCCAACGCAGAACATCTAAAAACAGCTTTACCTCTGACATCAGCAAGAACCTGAACTCACAAGGTAGAGAGTCTGGTCAGCTCAGGTCTTTCTCTGAAAAGCTCTACTACTTCATCCCATTCTTTTTCCTTATTTAAAGGAAAGGCATTTTAAAAAATCTAATCAAACATTACACAATTTTTTCAGACCAAATTATCGGTTGCATTAGGAGGAAAGAAATTGGAGGAAAAAGTATAAAAATATATATTCTAATGGTTTTGCACAAGCTCGCAAAACTTTTGCATTTACCTCACAATGTTTTAATGCTGAAACTTTTAAGAAGTTAAGAGTTGCTCTTACAGTTTTAGTTTGGGAAAATCATTCGATGATCGATGGACTCAAATTGTACGCCACATCAATCTCTTTAGGCCGCTATTGAACTCTAGTGTGATATCATACCATTCTATTATTGTGTTCCCAAGAAACGTTGCATTTGTTCACACAACTTTTCACATCCTCTCAAAAAGTTTCAAGTAAACACAAAAAGCTTTGAAATATAATCTTTCATCCAATCCCTGTGTCCCTTTAAGGGAGTTTCATTAAATTACTTAAATGCACCATAACTGAGAATGACATCTAAATCTGTACAGTTTTCTTCTGTGGTGTCATTGGAGTTTTTGTTAACAGGTTTATTTCTTAGCTTTAAACCAAGGTTTATAACAGTGTGTGCATGTGTTTAGGGTGTCTTTTTAAAAAAAAGTTTTCAGTAATTAGATGTTAAGGGAGTACAGCTTTCCTCAGCTGAGCTCACAAAGTCTTTCAGAAATAGGCCATCATGTGCCACATTGCGTCCACTCAAAAATAAAACGCCCGTCTCCCCCTTGACTCACTGTCAGCTTCTTATTTCCAGCCTCCTCTCCTTCTCCTATTTCCCACATGTTATAACTTCCTCTCTGCGTCAGTTTGTTTTTAATTAATGCCTACTGTATTATCTGAAGTACGTGAGTCCTGTTGTTGGCTTGGCGTAGAACTGAGGAGGCTTTGTTTACCAGCGCTGCGTCCGCTTGTCAAGAGCTCACATGATTAAATAAGTTGATTAACTCAAAACAAGTCTGATTGGAGGTCGGGCCGTCTGGTTTTGAACGGAGGTCAGGATTTGTACATACAATAAGTCTCTGAGTGAAGGAGCTCTGAATTAGAATCAGACTGTAAACATAATACAAAGTGCAGCAAAATGCATTGAATAATATTTCTTTATTTGTTTATACAGAGAATTTAATGTTCAGGTCAAACCATTGCATTATTACTGATTTATTGAAATTATTGGGTAAATGATATTTCAGTGGTGTAATACTTAGCTCACTTACCTCACAAGTGCTGCCAGTGTTTCAATGCTGAAACTTTGGTTGAATGAATGGCAATAATGCCATTCTAGACCATGATTGGCTTATACATTCTGCTCTTCCATTGCTTTGTCTAATTAAATCAAACTCTGAACGAGCATTGAATCAATGGTATGGGTATGACTGTTGGGTAAGGGTTTAGTATGGACCTGTGATCTACTGTGGTACAATAGGTGGACTGATATTTAGGCCTCTTGGCCCATGTGAGGAGTCTATCTCTGCATACATTACCATGAACGATGGGCTGCCATTGTTCTCGCTTAAAAGGAACGCACAGTTATTCTAATGAAACGTGGGAAAGGGGATCACTCTCCTTCTTTTACCTCTCTGCCTCGTTCCTCCATTCACTGTTGGTATGCTGCTGTTTGTGAACTCTATCAGTCCTACATTTGTCATTTGAGTTAGTTGGCAGCCCGTGTGTGTAAGTGTGCGTGTGAGTGTGAATACAAATGTATCCAGGTGTTTGGGAATGTGTGTGTGTGTGGTGTTGAAGTTGGTAACATTGTAACAGTTATCCACTGATATTGTTTGTAAAATCTTTTTTACTTTTGAACCAAACCTTTCTGAACCACATTGTTTACTATGCACTACAAGTTGTACACTTCTACTACACACTATAATAGGTATGCATTTTGCTATATTTTGAGTGTGTAATAAAAATAGAAATGCTTTAGTATTTACATAGTAAGTAACACTGAAATTCTTGATACCACATAAGCTCTCGTCGCCATCTGTTTGTTTGCGCGTGTCAGCATTTTGCTACATTTCATTTCCTTAAAAACTATAATTGCATTCTGATACCAGATACCCGTCGCATCATTGCTTGGCTGGAAGCGTTAGCATTTTGTTAAATTCATTACCTTAAATGTAATTGCATCTTAATTTCCTTGTCACATTTTGTTTGCATCTGTAAGCATTAGCATTAAACAAAATTTATTATAACTAAAGTTGGAAGTAAACCATCACAGACTGCACAGACTGACAGAGATTGTGGGCAACATTAGCTGAAAAAGCATTCATGGGTCCACATTTAGAACATTTCTGGCCTTACAATTTCTTAATGCACTATGATTTGGTACACACTCATTTCTAACTTATATAATATTTAGGAAATGTTATTATAGACCAAGTGTAAGAAAACTCTAGGATATTGTTTTTTCCAGAATCTTGTAACCTCTAACAAAGGCAAAGACAAAATCAGATGATCACAGGACATCTAAGTAAACAATAATAAAAAATATGATGTATACTCAAATTACACAGCTAAAATTCACCAGCAGATCAAGCCCATGCTCTATATTAGTACTCCAAACTTTCTTCTCAATTTTGAGACAATAGTTATGGGGCTTTAAAGGGTCTTTCTTGTTTTTTAATGTCTGAACTTTTCAATGTCTCTCTCTCTCACTTGCTTCCTCTCTTTTACCCTCGCACTCTTTCGTGCTCTTTTAATCTAGGTCTGAAATTTATATTCTATGCTGTTGGCTTGTGGAGAAGTTCAGCCATTGACTTATGTAGGTCAGAAGGTTTAATTGGATCTCGCTTTATTGAAATGGAGCCCTTTGTCTAAACGTGTGTGAATGCAGATGTGCACACACACACTCTGCAAATTGAAGGCTGCTGTAATTTAAAAAAAAACAATATAATCTTTACCGCATTGCTGGTCCTAGTGCTTAGCGTCCTACAGGAGATGAAAGCATGGAAATGCAAAACAAGCCGAGAGGTTTAGGTTTTGAAATACACTGAGAAATCTCCCTAAGTTGCTGTCAATGAAAGCACCACAGTGTAACCATTATGGACTTGTACTCTGGGAGTCTAATCAAATATAAAAAGTTATTGTGCTGTAAAATGTTATTGGTTTGTTGTTTACAAACAGCAGAAGAAATTAAACTTATATTATAAGTACATCCCAGGTCCCTTCGTTGCCACACATTGCTTTTCGAATGAACAGCCCATCAGTAAACACCTAAAAAGTGACTGCTCTACAGCAACTTCACTGTCACCAAAGTCCCTTTCAAGGAATGTCATGTCACTTGGCGGCCATATTTGCAATGGCTTTTGGCAGCTTTTATGGCTATGCAAGACCAATTAATATTTACTTAAATGGGGAAATACTGAAATCTCAAAACTTCTTGTCAAACTCACATTTAAATCACGTTTCAGCAAATCAGCAATAAAAAAATGACATGAACTGCAAACTCAGATATCATTAAAAAAAGCAGATATTTTAAGGTGGTCCAGCAAATGCGCATGTGCAGTCCCGAGCGCAAGTCTCAGGGCCTGTTTGCACCAAAACAAGAATTTGGCATGAAAAACTGGTATGATTTTTCGCATAGAATTCTGTTCTAAAAAAGCCGTACAAGCTGAGCTAACATGAACAACTTTTTGTTTCTAACCTATATAACACCAAATAAGAGTACAGAGACATATTCAGGACTCTTCCTCTGCTATTCATGCCACATAGTCTGTTCTACCACCAAGTCGTTGTCAGTCTGGACAGATGCACTAACAGCCATTTATTCAAATTAAAATGTTTATATCACCAAATATTCATCTTGGTTTGAACAGGCCTAAGGTACTAACTGTTTCAATGGGAACCAGAGCTTCTAACGGCAGCTATAGTGATGCAATGACTTTACCCATCGGTGGTTGGCTCTTTTATTAGGTGGGACTTTTGCCATATTGCATTTTGCAGTTTCTCCCATTCCCATAAATGAATCCCACGAAGGAGAGTCAACTAACTCTAACACTAACATGATTCTGACAGAGATTACCCATTATCATCATGCTAATCTAATGGTTAAAAGCGAGTAGGTTAGATTTGGAACATGGTAGCTTTTATGGTAGTAATTAGTTTATCCACAAAGTGGCAACACTTCCCAGCCTCTTGTTTCACAGTCAAAAAAGAAATGGATGCGACGGAACAACAAACAGCTGTTAGAGGCGACATTTTGATAGGTTGTAACTTCTAGAAAGAAAAAAATATTGCAGGTGCTGGACAAGGAAGAAACTCTCTAGTGTGCATGTGTCCATCACCTGTGTGCACATGCATTAAAATGAAGTATATTTGAAAGGCTATGTGTTTGGCATTTGCATAGGTTTAAGACAGTAATACACAACTACTAGTTTAAGCTGGATTTTTCAAAGTGATTCCATTACTGTTAGCCGATTAGCCTGTTAGCCTAGCCTATACCCAACACAGTTACACAATTTATTTGTTTTTGTTTGCTTAGCCATTACAAATGGCTACATTCTGAGATCCTACGCAGACTCAACTCAACGAGTGGTAGGGTTGCCAACTTCAGAAAAGAAAAACGCCGGACAATCGTGGTTCTTTACAGGAAAATAAGGGACACTCAAAATATTTGTACTGTATCACACAGTATGTCATTTCAGGTTCGTATGTGGTTAAAATTTTCTCAGATATAAACACATTTGTTTTGCTTAAACTATTTATGTACAATTTATTTCTAAAACGAATTTTACAAAAAAGTCACATTACACACAAACCATAGTTCAAAATAATAGCATTTATCTGAAATAGAAAGCTTTTGTAACATTATAAACTACATTTTAAAGAAATTAAAGAAAGTAATGGCATACTTTTCCCTCAGGAAGATTTCATGTTTTCTTGCGTGGCTGGATGTTGGACTCATGAACAATAATCACGTTGTTTGAATTCACCAAAACTGATTTGCCGAAATCAAAACCCGGACGGACAGTGAAAGGGATTTGCCGTTAGCGCGAGTCCGGAATCTCCGGATCGAACCGGGAGCGACCAGACAGCAGAGGATTCTGTTCGCAAATCAAACAATAATTTGTTATTCGTATGGTCTGATGCGTGGGCTGTGGATGATGCGGTCTCGTGATCACTAAAGTGTTGTGTTGCTGTTGTATCAGTCAGTGGTTAGATCAGCGTAGCAGTCTATTTAATCGGGACAAGGGAGGTCCCGTACGGGACAAATAAATTAGACCCAAAATACGGGACGTCCCGGCTAATTCGGGACAGTTGGCAACCCTAACGAGTGGACCGAATGCATCACCCCATTCTGGGATTGCATTAATGTTAACAAATTCATGTGATGCTGCTTTAGAATTTAGACAGTATAATGTTGCTGCCTACCTTTTGCAACAGCCTTCTGTACGGTCTAGGCAGGAACAGAGCTTTAGTGTTTGTGAGACTCCACCAATCAGGCTATGGAGTCACTCCACATGCCCCGAACAAACACTAACAATATAATGTTCATTCCTGTGCTTTTTTAAACTCTACTGCACCTGTCCAGCATGTTCAGTACTTTAATCATTTTACCCGATTGCTTCCTTAGTCATGAAATGCTGTTCTTTTTTTCAGTGCAGTTTAATGTGCCGCTTGAGGAGTTCAACGTCAGCATCTTCAGACTCTAGACAGGCTGTAATCATTGACTCCTCAATGTGCGCCACTGTGAAAAAGAGGCTCAGGGAGATTGGTTGCTAATTTTAGCTCCACTATAGCACAGATGCTCTCTGCTCTTAGTGGTGTCGAATTGCATCCACTTGCGTGTTAGCAGGTCGTGAAAGCATGCAGGTGTGAAATGTAAAGTTTCTGTAGCGTTGCAGCCCTCATGTTGCAAAGATCAGTTCACTTGCAAACACACAGATGGGAGAAGATTAAGAAAAAGGGATATTTCAAAGGATTTTGACATCAGACTTGTGTGTTTCTACATCTTGTTTGAACCTTGATTTTGTAGTCAGTCCAAATGTGTCTAGCTCAAAGATGTCTAGCACAGTTCTCCTCTTTCCAGTTGCTCCTTTCTTATCGCTTCTTTCTTTCAGACTGGACTGAATTAACCCCTCAGGTCTGCTCTCTGCACTGAGAAACTAGGGCAGGGTCTTTGTGAGCAGACAGCCTGACTAAGAGCATTTCTAAGTGTGCGTGTCTGCAGACATCTCGGTTTCAAAGTCAGCAAGAGGTCAATTAAAGCTCTTTTTTTCTTTTTTGTTACATAAAAACAGAGGCATTGGACCATAGGTAATAATGGACCTGATTAAAGGCACGGTTACATTGGTGACAATTTCAGCCACAATGCAATGTGAACCCAATGTGTAATCCGCATTAGGACATTTCTTTGACGAATTTCACCCGATGGACTTCCAGTGCCAAAACACTGATTCCCTATGAATTTTGTAAAGCAATGTTAAATGTGATCGCACCTTAACAGGAGCTGTTTTGCCAATTCTTTATCATGTTAACATTCATATAGTATTGCCTTTCTATTGGTAGAAATAAAAGGTTGCAAGAATTTGTAAGAAATGGGAAGTTCCCCTTATCTAACTAAGTGTTAGCTAAATCCCACCTCCCCCAAAACAACAAAAAAGTTTCCTCATGTGGTAGGTATAAACTAAATACCCAAGTTCAAGTATTTTTTGTTTTTAATTTGATTGCATAATTTAAGGAATATTTCACTACATAGCCTATATGTTGCCACACAAAGTTTAAAGGTGAACTAAGTAACTTTTTTTTACCTTAACTGAACAGCTTCGGAGTCATTGGAATGGTTATATTACTTATTTCGGGTTGAATGGTGGTCGTTTCGCACCCCCCTGGTGCCCGTGAGCGGAAAATACGCACTTGCAACTTTGAGCCGGCGGGCCGCCGGCCGCCGCGTCAGGAAGTCTCGCGTGATATCAGGTCTCGCGATGTAAACAATTGCTTTACGGCCAAAAGAAATCTGCTAAAATGCTGTCATTATTGCGCTCCCTCACGCTGTCCGAACCCGAATGAAGAAGACGTTTTAAAGAACGTCCCATCTGATTTGATGTCGTTGATCTATAGCCTCTGGTGTCTGAGAATCAACAACGAGTTTTTACGACAGTGTTGTCAAATATCTATTCCGAAGCTGTGGGGGGAGCTCTAGAGAGAAACCTGCGAGCAAAAAGCGAGAATACAGCGAAGAAGTCCCGAAGTTACTGAGTGCTGCTTTAAGCATCTTAAATAAACTTCTGATGATCGTTTTCTAACGATTCAAAAGTCGTGAGGTTAGAAGTGCAAGTCAAGATTAATACATATAAATAATTGCTGAGAAAAGCCTCCAAATGAAGAATTCATAAAGATGATATTATTCATAAATATGATATTATTCATAAATATTTCATTATTGTGGAAGATTAGTAAAGCACATTAAAGTGGTTTTATATGTCAATAATATTTGTTTTTTTTTCTTTTATGTCAAACTATGTAATTTTGATGTAAACGCGGCATAAGTAAAGTCTTTGTTGTTTGTTGTCTTCCAATGCTAGGAAGATGATGTCTAAAACAAAAGGTTTCAAAACCTATTATGAAGAGAATTAGGACAACACAAAACTCTCTTTAAATCAATCACACAATGATAATACTTTAAAACTTCCTCCAGATTCTCAGATTAATCACATTTATAAATAATTTCTGAGAAAAGCCAACAAAATGAATTATTCATAAGACTGCATGAGTTTTCCAAAGTGATTTCATTGGCATACTATTAGCCGATTAGCCTGTTAGCCTATCCTGTACCCAACACAAATGTGCAGTTCAGCTCTTAAAATAGGCTAAGCTGAGGTCTGAATAATGACTGCAGAGACCAGACACCTTGTCTTTGTTCAGTCAGAATAGATGACGACAATTACCTACTAAACTGAAGGACAGCCCTGTGGTGCTAATGCTAATTTATGTCAATAGATGTCAATAGAGACCAGGCAAGGCCACCAATGACTTTACTTAAAGGACATATCCTTCAGACACTGTTCAGGGACTGAATAATTCTCTCAATATAAAACAGAATCAAAACAATGTGAAAAAATTTGAAAATCATTAGTTAATTCGTTAAGCATTAAGACACCATGTTATGTGTTAGCCTACCTATTATATTAGCTAAGCTCTTAAGCTGCTTTCTCTATTAATTTTTCATTTAAATTTGAGCAATTCCAATCCCAAACATCTTTTGTTCATTTCATGAGCTCATTTGGGTTGAAAGAATGTAAAAAAAAAAAAACCTACTTTCTTCTATGTGATTGATAATCTTCTAATTAATAAAAAGATTAAACGATTTGTCACATTTCTATCAAAAGTGTACACAACAGGACCTTCAACTCTTTCCCCATCAGAGTTTATTAAAGGAGTTTCCAGTCAGTGCCAGCATTTCTGATCGTATTCACAAAACTTTCATGGTCCCCAGAATACTTTGTTGACTGAATATCTGAATAATAACAGTCAATATATCGATTTCACTTTATTTTGATGGTCCCTTTAAACATTCTGTTGACTACAAGTTTCACATGCATGTCTACTAGCTCTCATTAGGGTGTTAGTAGAGGATTAGTAGACTGGTAGGGTTAGAATAAGTTGACATGTAGTTGTAAAGTTACTTATAGTCAGTAGAATATCTGTGTGGGAGCATCAAAATAGAGTTAGAAGATATTAAGCAGACGATCTACTAATACTCTAATGAGAGTTAAGTTGACATGTAGTTGCAAAGTCAACAGAAAGTTCAAAAGGGACCATCAAATAAAGTGTTACCATTTATCAAAACAAGAAAAAAAAGAAAAAAAAAAGTTTTTGTCACCGACTTCGTTGTTCATAATGATGATCAAAATATGAATAGAGTAGGTACGTCGGGTAGAGTCCATCAATACTCCCAAAGCTTCACAGTTGTATACCTCTTTGAGGGTTTGACAGTTTTCTCTGTAACCAATAAGCTGTTGGATTTTTTGAAAATCGCATTAGCTTAATTGTTCGTTACCTACTTCTATCCGCTCCTTCTGGGTTACACAGATCTTCTTCTTCTTTGCTTGTTTTTGGATCCAGAGATGCTGTACTATTTCAGAATATCCGTAACAGCTCTCCTACCGTATACCGGTGACAACATGGATTGCCAGAAAACTTGTCAATGGCTGGGAAGTGTTGTGTCACAAATGACGGAAAATCAGTGACGGGAAAAGGGTTAAAAAACAAAGCTATTTTTCTTCATTAACTCTTTCCCCGCCATTTATGGAAATTTCTCTAATTTTTGAGAACGCATTTTACGAATTTTCCTAGAATGAAACTTTTTTTTTTTTTTTTTTTTTTTTTTAAGCAGAAGCTCTGTTCTTTTTTTGGGATATATTGCATGTTCACATATTCATACAAACAAATATTCTGGGAGACATGACATTGTTGTGAAAAAACAAGAAAAAACAAGAAAAAAAAATAGCAAATAATGGCAAATAAGGTTTCCAGCAAAAAATGGTTTTGCATCTAAATATTATGTTTTAGGTAATTAAAGTGGGCTACTATTACGACCCTATTTACACCCCAACCACGTCAGCATCCTCAGAGAGAGAGAGAGAGAGAGAGAGAGAGAGAGAGAGAGAGAGAGAGAAAACAGCAATACGTAACACTATCAATTATAGAAGCTACAATAAATATCAATTCCGCCGATTTTTTCCCATATATGACATTATTTATTGTTCGGAAACCTTTTAAAAACAGTCAATATCCCTTTTTTGTTTCCTTTGGTGATGCCAGTGGTGCTTCAGCTTTCAGTTTAAGTGATTGAAAGCGCCAGTTGGGTTTTCTCTTGGCACAATGTATTCATTCTGGCACAGTGTTATTTTTGGCACAGCTGGGTAGTTTTTTGTAGCAGACTTTATTTTACATTCATCCAGCTGGAATTGCCTTGTAGTTGGACACACTGTAATCCATAATTGCAATGTGCCGTGGATCAAACACTTTCTCTTCTGGATGTGCTCCCCTTTTCTTCCTTCCAGCTCCAACCATCCGAGGGTGTTTTTTCTTTGCCATTGTTGCCTTTTTCATGCTCTATGTGTATTTTTTTTAGACACTGTTATGTATGAAAATGCTGAAGTGTTATAATATGCAACAGCGAATATGGAAATATGGATATTTCAGTACTTATTTAATGGAATTTTTAGTTTGAGGTCAATCGCAGTAGAGATTCTACACTACTTGATTATTTTCCTTTAGAATATGACCAACCCAGGCTCATTTGAAGAAGAAAAAATGAGTTCAACAGAAACTTTTTGAACATTACTAAAAATAAAAATTAGCACAGGGTTAAGCTGTGCTCTTGCTGTCTGCCACAACAACAGCAATAAACTGAAGAAATTCCTGGAAAGTATGTGTTTTGATTACCAGCAAGTCTGAAAAGAATGCCTATATGGCGCCAAATGCCTTGCATTTTATGCCAAAGACTGACAAGATGGCTTGCAGCACTCAAGAGCGCACATATACCATTTTATAAGGAGTATTTTATCTTAATATTTTGATGACAAAACCCCCTGAATTTCACCCGATCGGGAGCTGTATGTATTATATGAGTGCCCGTTTGTTTTCAATGTAGCTAACTTCAGGCAGCTTCATGTCATCTACGCACACATTAAACTTTGACGGGTGAAGCACTGACAAAAGAAGGGCTTTTCAACACTAAAGTGATGGTACTATGGAGCCATGTGCTTTTTAAAACCATTTTCATAGATTTAACGTTACATTATCAGCTTGGAAAATACGCTAATTTGACTAGAAACCTGGTACAGCTGTGCACTATTGATTCAGATTGCTTGGTTACAAGTCTTGTAAAACAAGCTAAAATGGTACAGTTGCTTGTTGCAGTTGCAAATGCGTTTTTAGCTTGCGTTTGCTCACAATATTAGTTGTTGGTTTAGGTTAGGGTTAGGGTTTAGTGTAGGGGGTGTGTTATTTTCAATGATCGAGCATTAACTTTTAGTGCCACTCACCGGACATTTCATTTCCGAACTTCCACAATACATCAAAAATAAAAAAAGAGAAATGTGCAAGAAGCAATACAACATTCTGTCTCCATTAACTGAGATAAATAAAAAATATATAGTTTGAAGTTATTGTTTCAACTCTTTCATATGTTCTAAAGTTTGATTTAATTACTAAACAAAAACAGTGATTCAGGGGACATTAACTCAACATGAATACTGTAGTACCCTATTCCACATGTAGGAGCAGCGATTTACAAGCTGAGGACACACACTCATCCACTTACACTGGGAAAATGCCACTCCACAATATATAAGGACCAACTGAAAACACTTATGTCACCATCAATCTCTGTAATGCAATGCTATTTGCTAGTGAGGAATATGGTTTTGTCCCCTATTTGTCAAAGTGTTCCCAGCTGAATAACAGCTATCCAGTCAGACATCTCTACAAGCAAAACAACAATAATATGGGTCATGTGCAACACACTTCCATATTCTGTAAAACAGGTTGCATCACTTCCGGTTCAGATCTTTTTGTATGTGCTTTAAGTATTGAACTGTTTTACTCAAGATGCCTCCAAAAGAGCTAAAGATCTGTTTTCATGTTTGTTCATGTGACGCTTGTCATAAAGCCTATAGTACATAGTTCCCTATACCACTAGCACTGCATTAAAATGAATGCACTTTTTATTATTCGATGGCTTCTATTTGCAAGTGAATGAAATCTTTGTTGAATGGTGATCATTATGCTGCATCTCTAGAGGATGGCAACATTTATTGTTTGCTCTATTCGAGTAGGCCAGGAGTTTGTGGATTTGAGTAATGGTTCAGTTGGCGGAATATTATCAGAAACCTCATTGGACTCGTGTCCACGATGAAAGTAAATGCGACCTACTGACTCCTCACACATGCTCAGTGTGTTTCTGGGACTCTGGTAGTCATGGTGCAGAGCAAAACTGCCATTAAACCAATGCTATAAATGATTCAATTGTGTGTGAACTTGAAGCACCACCAGTAGACACACAACAAAAGATTGGCGAGTCTGGAGCCGTTTTTTGGCCGTGCTTTCGGTATTAGAATGCGCTGGCATCTGGTACAGACAGTTTACAGTGCTTTTTAATCTGTAGGGTTTAACTTTGCCAGATAATGTTGTTTCAGCTTGGCTTTGTGTGTGTGCAACTTTTTATTATTACAATTTGCTGCAACATACTGAATCCTTCATTTGATTTGGTACTTAAAGGAACACGCCACCGTTTTTTGAAATAGGGGTTATTCACCGTCTCCCCTACATTTAGATAGGTGGGCATTAACGCATTTTTGTCTCAGTGCATGCATTGTCTTAGTCTGGCAGCGCCACCGCTAGCTTAGCTTAGCATAGTAAAAGGAAACCTTTGTTGCCGGATAGCCTGTCATGAGTAAAAGTGATAAAAAAATTAAAAAATTAAAAATTACTTCTTGTGGCCTGCGTATTCACAACGAGTACAAATAGCAATGCAGATTAAGACTAGGCGATTTCCTTGCCAGATATTGACTTGGGACTATATTGGTGTGAAAGCGTGAAGCACAGGCGAAGCACTGCTTCTTGGGCGCAGAGATATCAGATATCTTGGGCGCAGAGATAGCGGATTTCAGGTGTTGCGTGATATCTCTGCGCCCAAGTAGCATTGCTTCGCCTGTGCTTCACCCCAATATAGTCCCAATTTTATTTTTTATTTTTTTGGATCACTTTTACCCATGACATGCTATCCGGCAACAAAGGATTCCATTCATTATGCTAAGCTAAGCTAGCGCCGGTGCTGCCAAACTAAGACAATGCATGCACTGAGACAAAAATGCGTTAATGCCCACCTATCTAAATGTAGGGGAGACAGTGAATAACCCCTATTTCAAAAAACGGTGGCGTGTTCCTTTAAGAAACATGTCTTGTATCAATATTGAAAACAGTTGTGCTGCTTAACAATATAAGTATAAATATGAATAACTTTTTAATAATGAACTTCTCAACATACTTGCCATCTTGGATTCATTTTTTGTAAGAGTAATAATGCTCTTCCAAAATATTGTTAAATATTGTTAAATATTATTCTCCATCTTTTTCTTTGATTTAGTTTTTGAAAGAAATGGGTGAGTGTTAGTGTTTCAAATATGCTGATCACAATAATTGCAATTACAAACATTAGGCTGTATTATTTCAGTCCACATAGGCCCTTGACCGTAGAGTCCAAATGAAAAAAACCGAAGCATACTTTTGACTTTAAAATGTCTATGGTCAACCTGCATAGGTTCACTATACCCATCCGCTCAGAAGAAAAATGATCTGTCATTAAAATCATAATTTTAGTACATAAAAATGAATGTACAAACACGCTCAATAATTTAAAATGTATTTACACTTTCTCTGTTATCTCTCTCTGTCACACACACACACACACACACACACAAAGGCACGCACAATTGGTTTAATTCAGGGCTGTCTCAGCCATGCAGATAATTATTTTGCAGCAATATTAACAGCATGTTCTTTCTCAGGGAAAATCATTAGATACCAAAATTAGACATAACGTCACCAGACACAATGAACTATTGTCTGTTTTCTAATGGAAATGAGCATATCAATGCACAAAGAATTGCTAAATGCTATAATAGTATCGCAGCTGCTTTTAGCAAAGGAAGTCACTTTGTGAATCTTTTTTTTTTGTTTAGTTTTTGCTATCTTACCATTTGACTTTGTGTCAGCTAGCTAATTGCATGCTTCTTGCTCATCTTATTGATTTGCCTGTAAATGCATTTTATGTCTGATCTCCAAATATTCCCCAGATATGCTTATGAAGTTGCTATATTGATGCCTAAAATGTGTACAATCATATAACTTTTCAAACACTGGCATAAATTCCAAAATTCACAGCTCAACAGTGTATGCTTCGAATGTTTACATGTGTCCTGATGTGTGGGTGTTGTTGTGTGCGAGTTTTTGTGTACGAGGTTGTGTTATGCCCTCAGTGTGCCAACCTTCTCAACCTTCCCTGGCACTCAAACTCACAGAAAGAGTAGCATGCCAATGAAACCACTGGGTTTGTTCAATAGAGGAACTCTCAAACCCGATGCCCTGCCAGATTCAGTATTTACATATTCAGAGAAGTCAAACTGCGGCCATGTTCTCACTACATGAAGCTGCGAGGCTTACATAAGCTCAAATGCCTTTGCACAGACTGTGTAAGACATGCGCTTAAGTTGGCGTTCTGGCCTTGATTCACTCGTTAGTTCAATTCGCTTTTCACATTGTTGGCTTCTTCTGTTTGCAGGCGCTTTTAGAGAAATCTTATTGACTAAATTACATTTCAGGTTGACGGAAGTTATTGAAAGCTGTACAATATGGTTCTTTAAAGGTTATTTACACATAGTAACAGTCCTATTTAGTACCGTATCATCCTGAAGAACCCTTTATATGCTGAAATGGTGCTTTGTGTTAGTTTAGGGTTCTTTATTCCCGCCTTTTTGTTTTTCAAATCTGTAACTGTCAAAGCCTCCTCATTAGGCTACTGATTTTCTGGAGCTCAGCTATACAACTACAGTTACTACAGACTGTCAACATACTCTCAACAGGTAAATGATTTCTTTCTTAAAATGTCTATAAATTAAAACTACCATATAAAATAAAAATTTTAACAATCATTTCCTAACAATAATGTATTTTTCTCTTTTAGTTTAACTGAACATGTAGTGTGAGCAGCTCTGTTCAGTTAAGGATACTCATCTTCTCTTCTCCACAAAGTAAGTAACAGAGATATGGAAATTATGATCCATATTGTTTGATGACTTTATGCCTAAACATACCGTCACAAAAAAAAAGAAAAACATTAATGCTATACCATGACTTTATATCTTTTTCCTTTTAACATGGTAAAGGACTTCTGTCCATTTTTTTTTTTTTTTGGCCTTCATGAACCTAGTTTTTACATAATCAAATGGAAGAGACACAATGTAACTCTAAACTCAATTGTGTATTTCCTCAGCCTCATCATCTGCAGAGAGAAACTGCCTCCATAATGAAGGACGTAAAGACATCATAGAGGATTGCGAAGATATTTTACTGGAACTTGGTCTTCATTACATCTATATCATGTTCATTGTCAATTGTTATTTATTAATGTATTCAGCTATCAAGTGTTATTAGAGCATTGTCATTTTTGCTACAATCTGCCATGTCAATAAAAAATTTAAGTACATGAGAACATGCTGGTTTTTTTAAATGTAAAACCCAAATAGGGGCAACAAGAAATAAGACCAGGCATATATTAATAATATTAATATGAATAATATGAAGATAATATACATGTACTAATTGTAATTTAAATAAATATTGTTAAAAGGTTATTTATAACACCATTAAGGTTCTATATAGCACTTTCAAAGCATGGTTCTTTATGGAACCTTATAAAAAGGGTTCTATTTAGCACCAAAAAGGGTTCTGCTGTTACAAGCCGAAGAACCCTAATTTGGTACTGTTTAGAACCATTTTTCTTAAGAGTGTAGCCTTTGTAATAATTTTCACTTTATTTGCAAAACTCACTGACTTAATTTTGTCATGTTATGTAGTTGTTATAGGGTATTTTGTGTGGTTGCTTGGTGAATGCTTACGACTCACATTAAATGCAGATTAGGGGACTTTTTTCAGCTATTTTATTGTAAGGATGCACTATACACTAGTGTTCGGGTTGGCCAGATTTTTTTTTAAGAAGTCTCTTATGCTCACCAAGGCTGCATTTATTTGATCAAAAATACAGTAAAAACTGTAATATTGTGGAATATTATTACCTTTTAAAAAATTTTTTTAATATCTTTTAAAATAATATCCTGTAATGGCAAAGCTGAATTCTCAGCATCAATACTCCAGTCTTCAGTGTCACATGATCCTTATGAAATGATTCTAATATGCTGATTTGCTGCTCAAGAAAATGTTGTGCTGTGCTGTTGTACTGCTTAATATTTTTATCATATTACCGTAAAAAATAATAATTCAGGATTATTTGATGAATGGGAAAATGTATAAGAACAGCATTTATTTGAAATAGAAATGTTTTGTAACCTAATTGTCTTTACTGTCGCTTTTTAATTTATTAGTGCTAATAAAAAGTATTCATTTATAAAATAAAAAGTACATCTTACTCACGCCAAACATTTGAACGATAGTGTATGTCGGTACCATATCGCTTATCAACCAATTTCAGTGATTTTATTTAATTTTTTTAAATGTATTGATATTGGAAATATATTTTATATTTAATTTTGCATTCTCATTTGCCCTATTTTTACATTGAGATCTAATGCTATAGTTCATCTTTAAAAATTCTAATAATAAAAAAGATAAAAAATTTGAATATTGGTCTTTTATCAGTTATTGCCATAACATGAATATAATTATTGGCTTTTTGGTATCAGTCAGAATTTAATATTAGTGCGTCCCTAAAATACTGTAAGTCAGATTGGTTCCAGAATAGTACATCTCACCTCAACAAGCCGTATAATTTCATTTCATTGGTGTTTTTAATATGGTGTGAGATACAGTTAAATATTTAGGTTTAGGGGTTTGTTCAAATCCCTTTATAAGTTTGAGCAATATTAATACTGAGACTTTCTCACCAGTAATAAGCTGTAAACGACAGATTTGAAAATCCCCTTGAAAATAACACGTAGACCATATTCTCCCCCACAGAAGAGTCTAAAAAGAAGTTATGTCTTCTGACTAGTTCTATGGTGTGTTTCAGCGGGGGGTTGTGTGCTGCTGTGAGGTGCATGAGAGAGGGATGACTAATGGATGGAGAGAGATATTTTGGAGCGTTAAAAGTGAGTGAGGAAATGACAGTTTAAACGAGTAGGAGATTCTGGCTGTCGAAAGGCCAACATCCGAAAGTTCTGTTTTGGGCCAAACTAACAATTTCTCTCACTTGTTTTGAAAACGATGTTCAATACATGTCATGAAATAGAGTGGTTTGTTTTGCCAGGAATTTATGTAAAATAGAGAGAGGGAAGGAAGGAGAGAATGGAATGTAAAAACGAGTTTCTGTGAGCTCATCACATCCTCTGTATATTAGGGATGGTTTGCCCAAAAATTTAATATCTGTCATCATTTACTCACCGTCATGTCTTTTCAAACCCATAAGACTGGAAGATATTTTTTAATATTTTCTCGGTAAATGTGTGTCCATCTATTTGAAGGTCTATTTAATCAACATTTTCAGACATGCACGTTGAGCTTACGTTTGCCATATTTGATAAGTTCTATGTATGCGTGTTGACCGATGTTTATATGTGAATAAAAGGCTTAATTAAGGTTATGTTTACACGACAACAATATGCTTAAAACTGAGTTTTTCCATTGAGTTTTCCATGTGTCAAAACGATCCCCATTCACAGGGATCCGCTGTATTCTGCTGCCAGGCCATTAGATGGCGATGAAACACTATAGACTGAAGACGTAATACGCATGCGCATGACGTCATCGTCTTCAGAGATTCACGTTTTTGTTGTTTACGCAGAGACTGTTTTCAAAAACTTCAGGCACCCAAAACGCCGTTGTTGTGTAAACGAACGGCCAAAACGCATAAAAAGTTTTACGTTTTTGGTTGAAAACTGTGTCGTGTATTCAGCCCCTAAAACTGAACTACTACTCTTTTTAAGAGTGGTATATTTTTTCACCACTGCATGTGTAAAAGAATAATTCAACACGTTTCAAGATCTCTTGTAGGTGATTACTTGACAGACAGGCCCTATTATCCTCTCTTCTAATGGTCTTCTATATGCTTTTGAATTTCAAAGCCATCCGACAAGGCTTAGAGAAGCGTCTAGCTTCAGGGAGACATCATAGACGAGGGGAAATTACTTCTAATTCTTCACACTCTGGGATGTTGTAATGAAAGATTATGACTGATTGCGCCGAATCTGACTGCAGTCTCATTTGTGCCTGAAATTTCAGGAATGTGTTTATTTTTTTTTATCATTTCATCTCAAAAGGTTACTGCTGACCTTTCAGGAAATCATATTTTCTCACCTCCGGTCCAAAATGTCATTGCCATAACTGGCATATTGTTGCTTAATATTCAGATTAATGGTCAATACGTAGGCTATTTTTTACATTCAAGAGAATCTCCCATTCTTGGCTCATTTTGAGTCAGACTTGTGATTTCAGTGAATTGTTAAAGGTGCAGTAGGACATCTGGGATAATGCTAACTCTAGCCTTATATCACTAAAAGCATTCGTCCCGCCCACCCTACAAATCGCCGTCCAAAGCCACGCCTCCTGAAAGCATGAACGCGCACAGCCAAGAAGACCGGAGACAACGTTACTGCAATACCAATATCATGTCATTCACCGGTGAGAAAACTTTATAGTACAGTTAGTAACAGTACTACAATACCCAACGTAAACAACTTGCACCAATCAGATGCAGCAAGTTTTCGGTTTGTTTAGCTAGCAAAACGTATCAGTGTATATTAATATTTCTTGCATGCCAGGGCTTCCACGATGAGAGTCTGCTTGTTGTTGCTGCTTGCTCGCTTTGTCTGCACAGCTACGTGAACGCACGGATGACTTATGTCTGCGTGAACAGCCTGCGCAGTGGTATTCAAACACACATTAACCGACAGGGAACACGTGCTATAGGACCGTTCCCAGCAAGCAATTAAATGACGTCTAATAGCCACCCAAACACAGCCCAGACGTTTAGGCTAAAACAAGACAAAATTTGGGCTGTCAGTGAACATTTTATAGACGTCTAACCATAGCCCAAGAATAGACTAGTCATCAATTAGATAGCAAAGGTATAAAATGAGTGAAGAAATGAAACCAAACACCTTGTAATCACTGTTTACTTTGCTTACATGATGGAATATAATATATCTTGCCAGTTATTTTGGCAAAAAACTACATGTAACCAAATTCAAGGTTATTTTGGCTCATAGCCGGACTATATCAGGCCTATAGTAAACCTAGACGGTGAAATGACGGCTATTGATTGCTGGGTTTGGACCGAACGATACGATTGAACGAACATTCTATGGTCCTACGCCTTCCACAGACGACTTATATTTATAAAAATACATTTAGACCGCTTAACTGAGTAATTGCTATCAGGATATGAGGAGACTTTCAACCAGCATAACAAACAAAATTTCTGCTGAGAATCACCTACGACGCCTTTAACTGGAGACTCGCTCTGACCGGATCATTTGAATCAGTGAGCTGTTGACTCGAGAACAGATGAATTTGGATCTCTCCAAATCACAAAGCTGGTTCATTGAAAATAATCTGTGTCAAAACGGACAGCACTATCGCGTCTCTGAGCGGGTGATGATTTAACGTGTTTTATTTTAAAATGTCTTCACACTAAACAGACTTAAATCCAAGTTTTAAACTTAAAATCCAAATGACACCGTTTACTGAAATGACCCATGAGGTTCGGATATAGGATGCGTTTCTTTCTGATCATATAATCTTATATAAATATTTATCTGGGCCAGCTGGCTGAAGATTATTAAATTAGCAGGCAATGACCTGCTCTGGTCTTGTACATGCAGATCCGTATTTATGATGCCATTTGTTTTGGTCCACCACTTTTTTATTTGTATAGCTCAATAGATGAATCCCCCTTTAAAGCTTCCATAGAGGACATTTGTTCTAGGTTATACAGTGAACAATGATTATTATGCCCCATTATGAGTTCACGGGCAGCACCTGTCCTTATTTAATCTATCATAACGTGCAATTTCTGACTGAAGTAGGCTGACTGAAGGATGCTGTGTGTGTGTGTGTGTGTATTCTAAACACCAGGATATTAACCCTGTCATGTCTCTGTCAGCATGCCAAAGTGCTCTGAGTGGAATGACAAAAGGACATTTTCCTGGTTAGGAAGAAGCGTTACTTTCACTGTCCCTCGTCTCTTTTCCATTTCTCCTGCTCTTTCTGGAGTTCCATTTAAAGCTGTGGTGCTGAATAGATCTGAAATATGGAATTTTGTAGGCCTCCCTTAAGGTTAAAGAAAACTGTATTCCTCAGATGTTGTCCTTTTATAGATCACAAGACATAATGGAGCTTCTAGCTATGTTTATTTTTGATATCGCAGACATTTCTCCTAAATCTCCCTTTATGTTAATGAGATGAGAGAAAGAAAGAGCACAGAGCTATAAAATGAAGATTTTGATGAGAAATGTACTGAAATCCCTATTGATTGCAGTTCTGAGAATAGTTTGACCAATTTTTGAGATCTCTTCTGAATCCCCAGAGGAGACCTGTGAGATAAAATAGGTATCTTCTGGTTCTCTGATTTTTCTAAGCAAAAATCTCTGTTTGATATCCTTGTTATGTCGTTGCTATATATGAGAATGAATTGATACTGTATGTCATTTTGTGATTTTTCTTTTTCTGTTTCCTCGTGTCTTCTCACCGCAGTATTGAGTGAGTACCTCCAGTAGGAGGTGTTACTGAGTCACATTTGAGCAGAGAGGAGAGCCACTTCATCTATATAAAAAGACTCTGTTGATGAGAGGAAATGGAAAAAAAGGAGGGAAAGAGGCTGTGAGGGAATGAGAGAACATGGCCAGAGTTTTAATGAGAGAGAAAGGGAGGGAAAGATGAAGAGAAAATCAAGTGATGGGATGTAGAGAAAGTAAGCCAAACAGAGGGATGTCAAGATAGATAAACAGAGGGAGAGAAAGAATGGAAGAAACAGAGAGGGTGATGAAAAACATATGGGGATGCCACATCATGAATCTTTCATCTCAGTTATTGAACTGTTCACAAATAAATCATATGTAGTGGGATCCAGACAGAATCTCTTCATCTTTTTTTTCTTACAAAAATCAACACAAACAATAAGACTTGACTTCTTTTTCATGGCTTATTGCGCTTAGTCAAAAACAAAAAAGATTATGTCAAAATGCCCTTCTTGCCAAGTACAGTCAGTTTTAGAATGTAAATAGTTGAGAGAAAACGTATGTTGTGTAAGGTTGTGTGTCCACCAAAGCGTTTTTTTCCCCCCGAGGCTAGCGTATTTTCCCAATTGTTTTCAATAGGGGCGCCACATATTTTTAAAAAGCCAGCAGCGTGACGAGGCGCTGAGCGTCTATTTCACGCTGAGCTCTCTGCGTCTTTTACTGGTAGCCAGAGTTGAAGAATGTTGAACTTTGGGAAAAAATACAGCGCTCATCACTGTCACTTTTTACCCGGCTGTCCAATCACAGTGGAGGAGGGGCGGGACAAATACCACACTGACCAACCGCCACGTCCTGCTGCTTACACAATGTCAGCAGATGACAACAACAAGCATAAAAACAGAACAAAATAATTTAAAACAAGAGCCAGAGCAAATACTTTACATTGTATAGACATTTTTATATAGAAACAATACAGAAACAAACTATCTGTAAAATGCTGAGATGCTAGTAACACTTCCACGGTTAGGCCTATTCCGCTGCCCTCTCAAGCGCCCACAGCTAGGCATTTTCAGCAGAGCGCCTGGCATTTCCAGCTGGCTAAAAACGCTTCGGTGGACACACGTCCTAACAATATATTGGATTCTTGCATAAGCTCTTAAAGTGACAGCAGCCTAATAAACCTGCTGCAAAAGACAAAGAGAAAATAACTCGCTGCTCTTGACTGGATAACTTTTGTATCTTTAATTATAAGCATTAATCTGTATTCAATTTTTACAATGAAAACTTTCCAGTGTTATTTTACATTTGATTACTTTAGTATTCAGCTAAGAAATTACTGTTAGACCTGTTGTTTATTTGTTCTTATGTTATTACTGACTGTTTACTTGTATTTTTTTTTTATTGTAAATTTACTTCAACGAAAGCCTCCCAGTGCTGTGTGTAAGCTATTACAACAAAATTACGCACATTATAAAAAAAAAAAAAAAGATAATAACAAATGATCTGTATGGCATTATATATGGCAGTTTTCCCTGTGGTATCAAAAATAGTATAGAATATTGATATTTAACGAAGTTGTTAATTCCAGAACCGTGACAATACTAGAATGAAAATATTCAAAAATATGTCATAGAAGGAAATTAAAGGTGCCTCATTTCTGTGCCTTCTCTGGCTTTGCCATACAAGCAAACTCACACCATTGATTGAGACAAGAATTCTACAAGAAATCTGCCTACAAGTACTTTCTCCAAAACAAAACGAAAATCAAAACACATCATCTTCAAAGAAAATTGAAAAACTGTTTTAAAATAGATAGAGAAGTCAAGTTCAAGCTAGAATGGGAGAAAGAAATCATTAAACATGAGCAGAAAAAAAAAAAAGAGATGTGTAAACTGACTCACGCTGTGTCGGAGAATAGCCCAACTAAAAACAGCAGTCAGTCACTTCAGGAGTCTACAGTGCACTTCAAGAGAACAAAGATATAAGATTGCAGAAACAAGTATGTAATAAAGGGAAATAAAACATTACCATGTTTTCTTTCTTTCTTTCTTTTTTTTTGGGGGGATTAACAAAAAGAACACTTGTACTATCATTAGAGATGCTCTTATTTTAAGTTAGAGATCAGTAATTTATTGAGCTTTTCAGAGTGGAATCATCACAATCCAGTTTTCCAGAAATGTGCTCAATCAATGGCGCTACTTGCATGAAAACAAGCTGTGAAACACTTATTTTAGACAAAAGCATGTTTTTAATTTATTCAAAAAAGTGTGAAGGTGAAGAAAAACAATGTCTTCGTTTGTTCGTTCGTTCATTCGTTCGTTCATCGTCCTTTACAATTGTTGCTTGTCAGACTGTACAATATGATTGCAGGGAGATCTTTGGTGAAGAAAAACAATTTTCTTTGTTCGTTTGTTCACTCATCGTCCTTAAAAATGATTGCTTGTCAGACTGTACTGTATGATTGCAGGGAGATCTTTGGTAAAAGCCATTACACTGTAACTTTTGTATCCGGACTTTTGACTTTCGGCATAAAGTATGGTCCTCATTGCACCTGATTCTTGTGAAGTAGAACCACATACTGACAACGTGAATACACATGTTGCGACAGTTGGCTAATCGCACTGTGCCGCAACAGCTTGAGGCTTTCTACACTGGACGCGACAAAGCGACCGTTGCAAATTTGTTTGTTTTTTTCATGTCAGAAGTAGCGATCACTTGAAGTGTGTCAGAAATAGAACGTGGCGCTTTGCCCCAACGCCGCATCCAGTGGAGACAGCATTACTGATTATAATGGGTTCTATTTACTTTGTCGCATCGCATTGCGCAACTTGTGTCTGAGGCTGTCTGACTGACATGTAAAGTGACCAACCTTTTTGTTTAATGTTTTTAAAAACGTGGGATTTTCGCAGGTGCTTGCCAGGTTTTTCGTGCAGTGTGCATCAAATGGTCAATAAGCAGGTCTGTGACTATTAGTGGTCTAAAACAAAGTTCTAAATGTTGAATCCACGAGGATAAAAAGTAAAGTGTGCATGAGAAATAGCCTTTATGTTTGCTTTGGCAGTAAACCCTCTGAGACTGTGGCCTCTTTTCAAGTCTGTCCTTTCTCTCAAATAGTACACATGAAAGGAGGGCACAAGGCTTACTCTAACACTTAGGCCCGGTTTCACAGACAGGGCTTAGATTAAGCCAGGATTAGTTCATTTAGGAGATTTTAAGTAGCTTTTATAAACGTGCCTTAGAAAAAAACATTACTTGTGTGCATCTTGAGACAAAACAATGTCACTAACATATTTTAAGATATGTCAGTGCAAGTTGATTTCAGTTAAGAGTTTCTGGGATTAGGCTTGAGCCTTATCTGTGAAACTGGGGGTTAATGTGTTAAATAGAAAAGTAAATCTCCCAGAGTTAGACTTAAAGGTTAGGAATAGCACTGATTTAGAAGGGTGATATTTGTAGGGCTTGAAACATTTTACTCAGACTATTAGTCAAAGATAAAAGATATACAAGGGATTGACATAACCAGAGTTACTTTATACAAAATGAAGCATGCATTTGATAAGGCATCTGGGATTGTCCATCATTGATTCCAGCCATCTCCCTTGAGGATTTCTGTTGCCGTTGTGTGTGGTAATCAGACAAAGGCATCATTTGAAGAGAGGCTAATCTGTTGTGACTGTTTCCTGCTAATGAGGTGAAATTAACTGCCCCTTCAATCCCACATGGGTCATGACTCTATCAGCACTGTGTGAATTACAGAAATTTAAACAGATCTGAGTCACTGCTACGAGCACCGGTAGTTAGGATAGTTTAAGGTGAAGTGTGTCATTATTTTCTATGTTAAAATGTTTTCTTCTACTCTGGCTTAATATTCTGAGACAATTATTTGTAGGTTTAGTAAATACTCCATTCACAGCTATTTAATTAACACTTTGAAGGCCCAGAAAGGTAGGGAAGACATCATTAAAATAGTCCATGTTACTACAGTGGTTCAACCTTAATTTTATGAAGCCACAAGAATACTTTTTGCGCGCCAAAAAAACTAAATAATGACTTTATTCAACAATTTCTTCTCTTCCGTATCAGTCTCCGTGGTGCTCACGAGAGCTGCCGTTCTGACATTTTACCCGGAAACGAAGGGCTGTGTTTACAAGTAGAGGAAGACGCACGCTCAGATCATCAGTGCCAAGCGATGCCTACTAAACAGGAGAGTGTGTGCTGCATCGATTGTGATCTTGTCATGCCACATCTTGAAAGTTTTGATAATTCAGATGATGTGACAACACATGTATCTCGCTGTATAACAGAGGATCCAAACGCATACGTTGTGGTGCTCTCGTGAACGCGTGTCAGAGACTGATACGGAAGAGAAGAAATTGTTGAATAAAGTCGTTATTTATTTATTTTTGTTGGCACACAAAAAGTATTCTCGTCGCTTCATAAATAGAAGGTTGAACCCCTGTAATCACATAGACTATTTTAACAATGTTTTTCCTACCTTTCTGGGCCTTCAAATTGTTAATTAAATGGCTGTCAATGGATTTAAATATGTAATTTTGGTGATCAAAGATGAGTTTTAAGGGATAAAATGATTGACTATAGGGGGACTTTAAGACATAAATGACTGTGTTAACATAAATACTTTCCAAGCCAGATATTTTGAAATATTTTTGTGCATATTTGTTCGTTTAGGCACAAAGCCCAAAGTATACTTTGCTTACCTGTGTTACGCTCTGTCTCGAAATTCTAATAAATGCACACCCCTACTGCCGGTTCATGCTTTTAGTTTAAAAATGACATATTTTCGACTCAAATTAGGAGTTTATGTGATGATGTGTGTTCAAGAGATGTAAGTTTTTTTTTATTTAAGTAAAATTACCACATTGATCAAACTTTCTTTTCGCAGTCAGGGCTCAGAGTCCCACTACTAATTACGACATTATAGTCGAATCCATGAGCATGGAGTCTTGTAAATATGATCATTTTGTTATAACTTGAAGGCAGCAATTGCTCTGTTGGACTTTTTGTTTGACCAAACAATGGAAGACCGGACAAAGCAGAATTCTTCTTCTTCTTCTGCTTGAGGGACCATATATAAAGCTCTGCTTCATCAGGTTTTTTTGGTAGCATGGAGGAACACACCTGTTTGGCGCGCCGCTGAGCTGTTTCAGAACATTGCTTGAATTAATTCATGCAAATGGTGTACGAGAAACCGGCAACATTTCTATTATTGTACCGATGCAAGCGTCATCATGACATTTAGTGTTGTACAACACCGCTCATCTGTTCAGCAAGCCATCTCTGTATCCTATTAATCTACCAGCGTGTGTTTGTGAGAGTTTTTGAGAGCATTTTTCAGAAATTGTCATGCTCTCTGATTACTTCTAATTATTTTGTCTGCTCTGCGTTGCAGTGTGTTTACGTTTTTGGTACACGTACGTACGTGTGAGTGTGCATATGAGCGCATGGAGTGAATTGCGAGCATTACAGAGGAACATCAATTAGATGATGCTCAGCAGGCGTGAGGCACAGTGGTTGAATTGATTTCATCTGCATATAGATGATAGGTGATTTACACCCTCTCTTACTGATGAGCCCTCGCCACAGGCACTTCAACACACCCCTCAGGTAGTGTGTGAGGGTTTTATGAACCCAGCCAATGCTTTTTTGTGCTCTAAGAACAAACAACAATGTATTTATATATGTGTGATGGCCTGAAAGCTGATGTGCCATATGGGTGGCATTTTCTGATTTAATAACAAATGTTTATCAATTGAGCATCTGGGGAGTGCATTTGAGTTTAATGAACTCATTGGCATGTTCAAGAAACCAGCTTAAGATGATTTAAGCTTTGTGAGCTTTCTGCTGGAAACAGCCATCAGAAGATTGGTACACTGTGGTTATAAAGAGATGGACATAGTCAGCAACAATACTCAGGTTGGCTATGGTGTTTAAATGATGCTCAATTGGTACTAAAGAGCTCAAATTGTGCCAAGAAAACATCTTCCACACCACATCTACATCACCAGCCAGCGCCAGTCTGAACCGTTGATACAAGGCAGGATGGATCCATGCTTTCATGTTGTTTACACTAAATTCTGACCCTGCCATCTGAATGTCGCAGCCGAAATTGAGACTCAACGTTTTTCCAATCTTCCATTGTCCAATTTTGATGAGCCGTGTGAATTGTAGCCTCAGTTTCCTGTTCTTAGCTGAAAGTACTGGCATGATCTTCTGCTATTGTAGCTTATCTGCTTCAAGGTTCGACATGTTGTGCGTTCAGAGATGCTCTTTGGCAGACCTCAGTTGTAATGAGTGCTTTTTCTCCTCTGACCTCTGGCATCAACAAGGCATTTTCACCAACAGAACTGCCGCTCACTGGATATTTTCTCTTTTTGGACCATTCTCTGTATACCAGATGGTTTTGTGTGAGAATCCCAGTAAATCTGTAGTTTTTCAAATACTCAGATCAGCCCATCTGGCACCAACAACCATGCCATGTTCAAAGTCACTTAAATCACCTTTTTTTCTTACAGCAGACATGTAGTAGACTATCAAAATGCCACATACATCTCAATGGGCAAATATTCCAGACGGAACGTTCTAGGTTTAGAGAAACCTTGTGGATAAATTGATTAAGAATATCAAATTACTTCCTTGCTTCATAAAAAGTATTCCTGTTAGTATTCCTTCAGGCCTGCCATCTCAAACAGTGTCTGACTGGACGCACAAAGCCTTGCCTTGGGGATGAAATTATTACCTCTAGACAAATGGACAGATATGTGCTGACTATGGCTGAATTTAAAATTAGCCCGCTCTGACCCACAACCCCCAATCCATGCTAGTCACTTTATGTCTCTATTAATGAGATTCCAGCAGCAATGCATGGTTAGAGAAAGCTAATGGGCTCTCGGGCGATGCAGGACACCTGCAAGTGTTGCCTTAAAGAAGATGCAATGTATTGGATACAAGGCTGGGCTCAGGAAACACAAAGCTGCCTTTTTGGCATACAGGATTTCAAATGCAGAAAAGGCTGAGATATTGAGATTCACATCTGAAGGTTTATCTGCCGGTGGAGATGAATTTAGCTCGGTTTCTTAATTCAGGAAGTAGTGCAGGCTGTTAATGCTGATTGTTAAAGGGATAGTGCCTCAAAGAAAGAAAGAAAGAAAGAAAGAAAGAAAGAAAGAAAGAAAGAAAGAAAGAAAGAGAAGTGTGTGTGTGAGTGCGTGCGTGTGCATGTCTGTGTGTGTATATCTATATGTGTGTGTGTGTGTGTGTGTGTGTGTGTGTATACACACACAGAGACATAAAATATATATATATATATATATATATATATATATATATATATATATATATATATATATATATATATATATATATATATATATGCGATTAATTGCGATTAATCGATTTGACCACTAATTGTGAATTAGTTTTGTATATATATTTTCAGGTTTCATTTTAAAGTTTTGCTCATTTTGTGTCCTTTTTGTATTTATTTATTTTTATTTTTATTTTTTGGGTTTTTTTGTTAATATTTGTATATAGCTTTAATTCATTTTCATCTCATTTTTAGTTTTGGTAATTCAGTTGATTTCTAATTTTCCTTTTCAAGTTTAAGGTTTTCATCTAAAATTCTATTTTATTTGATTTCCGCTTCATTTCAATCCCTGAAAATGATTTTTAATGATTTTAGTTTTAGTTTTAGTTAACAATAACAACAGTGACTCGCCTTCATGTCGTTCCAAACCTTTCTTTCTTATAATGAGGCTGATTTCACAGGCTGTGCTGTACGTCCTGTGGTCACTGTTTGCTGATGTGCTGGTCAGCAGGATTTCTCAGCAGCAGAGGGAACATCTGAACAGCAATGACTTTGCTCTAATTGGCTTTGAGCAGGCGAATCTGTGCTCAAATTGGATCAGTTACACATTCAACTTATAGGATTGTGTTAACAAGATGATTTATTTTTTTTCTAGAAAAGACTGAGTTCTGACTTTCAGCATAAAGTATGGTCCACTTCACAGGTTATTCTTGTCTAGAATGTAATATCTCTTAGATATTAAGGGTCACTCAAGGGGTCGCAGTTTGACTGGTTGTAATCAATGCATATTTTTTTTACATAGAGGAGGTGTACCGGCCAGGCCAGATATATACTGGCTGTATATATATCTACCTCAATTACTTTTTATCTAACAGTGGCGTGAAGCAACAGAGCTCGCCATTATATTAAAGACTAATTAAGAAGCTTTTCATTGATTTTCTCCCCTTTTTTTTTCTTCCCAACCATCTCCGTTCCTCTTGTTCTCTCTCTGCATGATAAAAAATGGATCAATAGGTGCTCCTCACAGAGGGTAGCAGCAGATATCTACATTTCGCTTCTGTGAAAGATGAAATAGACTAAGAATCTATTTCTAAACCTCTGTAAAAGTGTTTTTTTGTAGAATTAATTTGTGAATGTCATTTATCATCAATTCATTTAAATTGTAACATTATTGTACTTCTACAACATATTATATTAAACTTGAAGGCCAGTCTCGAAAAGAATTGGTGGAAAGAATTAATTTGTCTGAATTGTTAGTGAGCTAAGCTATAGTTTTCATCTGTTTATTCACTCTCAGAAAAAAAGGTACAAAAGCTGTCACTGGGACAGTACCCTTCAAAAAGGTTCTTAAATGTACCATTTAGGTACTAATATGTACACTTTTGGTACCAATATGTACCTTTGAGGGACTAATATTCACTCTTTAGGTACAAAAGTGTACCTTTTGAAAAGGTACCGCCACAGTGACAGCTTTTGTACCTTTTTTTCTGAGATGCGCTATAGCTGGAAAGTGAATAGATGTTTTTGTATTTAATTTAGTGTGCAAAAAACAATGCTTTGTTTAGTAACGTGTCAGTGGCAGTGTTGGTGGCAGTGTTATTGATAACTAAATCTAAAAGTATTACAAATAAATGTTGTTAGTTGACATAAAGCTAAAATAAAATATAAATATTTGATAAAAATAGAATTGTTGAAGTTGAAAGTACTAAAATGACTAAAACTGAAATAAAAAAAATTTAAAATAGAAATGTAAAAAACCCTAAATAAAACTAAATAACAAAACTAATAAAAATGACAAAAACACTAAAACTACAACTAAAATTAAAATGAATATATATATATATATATATATAGCATATATATATATATATATATATATATATATATATATATATATATATATATATACTGTATATATATATATATATATATATTAAATAATACTAAATTAACAGAACTAATCTCTGATTTGCAAGGTTACAGTTTTTGAGACATTTAGTATCACAAGCAGAACTTTGTTTCCTTCAGTGGTTAATTTATTCGATAGACACGTTTTCTTTTTCTTTTTTTTCTTCTTTTTTTATATATAATTCATGGAGACTGCCATACTACAGTTTTGATTCAATGTAACCTTGTCTATCGATTATTGTGCTACAGTCTATTTCAAATAATCCTACCAATAAACGGAACTTAAAAACAAAAATAACTGTGCCAGTTTACATTTCCATCTAAATGGGTGATTGTTGGCCAGAATAAGCTGAATTGAGGACAAGACTTTTTTTTGCCTCAAGTCAAAAGTCTGGCTATAGGCGAGACTAATGAGAGTCTGCTGGGCGGCGTGTGTCATGTGATGAGACAGGTCTTTGATAGCTACGACTACAGCATCTCCACCCTGATCTCTACACATAAACACTGTCTTTGATCAGCATGGGCTCTCACACACACACACACACACAGAAAGACAGAACGAGGATAATACCGCTCCCTGTGCTCTACAGCAGGAGATATGAAGATATGATTTTTCATTTCAGTAGTTTTCTTGTTTTTTTATGGCTGGCGATGCTCCTGGGATTTGAGCTCATCGAGTTTTAAACTCATAAAGATGGAAGGTAGGCATGCTAGCCATATGCTCTGTGCTTTGGTACATTTTTAAAGGGGCCGTTCTTGCAGTAACAGTGGTAACAGCAGGTACACATGGTAATCAACCACACTCCAGTGCGCTCTATTACAATCAGACATCTCAGAGACAAGAGACGAGACAAACAAGAGATTACTTGGCAGTACTACAATAAACAATCATGCTAATTTAACTTTGCTGGATTTAACTCAACCTTTTATATTAAATTGTTTCGAATTCAACTGTATTGAATGGCCTTAGTGAACTAAACAGAGGCAAACTGTACTGAGTAGAGCTGTGCTGTACTGAATTGAACTAAACTGAGCTCTGAACTTAGTTTATTAAAGTGAGTTGCACTGTTCTTAATTGTGCTTTACTGATGTGATGTGATCTGAACTGAACTGAGTAGAACTGAGATGTTGTGATGTAGTGAACTGGACTGAAATGAACTAAACGGAGCTGTACTGAAGTGAACTGTGCTGATCTGAATTAAGTAGACCTGAGATGTTGTGCTGTAGTGAGTGAACTGCACTGAAATGAACTAAACTGAGCTGAAGTGAACTGTGCTGATCTGAATTGAACTAAACTAAACAGAGCCATACTAATCTTCTGGACTGAGTTGAGCTGAATGGAAATAACCTGAACTGATTTGAATGTTGTGAACTGAACTGAGCTCAATTGAATTAAGCTGAGGTGGAGTAAACTGAGATGTTGTGCTGTATCGATCCAAACTGAACTGAACTAAACTGCTGAAATGAACTGAATTGAACTAAACTCAGCTGAGCTGTACTGAACTAAACTCAACTGAGCTGTACTGAACTAAACTAAACTGAGCTGTACTGAACTGAACTAAACTCAACTGAGCTGAGCTGTACTGAACTAAACTAAACTGAGCTGTACTGAACTGAACTAAACTCAACTGAGCTGAGCTGTACTGAACTAAACTAAACTGAGCTGTACTGAATTTAACTGTACGGAATTGAACTGTACTGAACTAAACTGCTTTGTATTGAACTGAGCTGCGCTGAACTGAACTGAACTGAACTGAAATTAACTGAACTAAGCTGAATTAAACTGAGCGGGACTGAACTGAGCTGAACTAAATCATGCTGAAATGAATTTAACTGAACTAAACTCAGTTGACCTGTACTGATCTGAGCTGAGCTGAAGTAAAATAAACTGAACTGAACTAAACTGAGCTGTACTGAATTAAACCATGCTGAAATTAATAGAACTGAACTAATCTCAACTGATCTGTTCTGAACTGAACTGTGGTGAACTAAACTGGGCTCCATTTCCCACAAACATTGTGAGCCTGTAGATTGTATTATTATTATTATTAACTATTGCCACCATTGGTCTCTACCATCTTTTGGGAAATGCAGCTCTAAACTGTGCTGTGCTGAACTGAACTAAACTGAGTTGTACTGAACTGTGTTGAATTAAATGGAACCAAACTGAGCTGTTCTTACTGAAGTGTACTGAGATAAGCTGGACTAAAGTGAAGCGCTGTTCTGAACTGAATTGAGCTGTGCTGAATCGAGCTGAGCTGATCCACTTTGAACTGAACAGTCAATCTCTATCAAACCGAATTGAGCTTATCTGAACTGAATTGGAATGAACCACGGTGATCTTAACTTAAACTGACCTAGAATTGATCGTTTAAAAAGACAGGAGTGATACAAACATAGTGTGATTTTCAGAACAATTGAGAGAGAAAATGGAAGAAAACGACAAGCACTAAATAAAAGACAAGGACAAAATCTCCTCATACATCTTATCTGTATCTTTGGCAAATTTTGGAGTCAGTATTAAACAGAAACGCTTTTTAAAATAGTGTTATTTAATGCCTTGTTTAATTGTTAAAGCATAGTTACACACACATGCATGGTTCACATAACCGCACATATGTGACCAACTCTATCATTTATGACAAATGTGACACTTAAAATGACCTTTCTGCCCTTTAATCTTAGGGTTATTACACTGCACACAAGATCTTAATTTTTCCACAGAGACAGAGACATCACTAATATTTTATAGACTTGTCATTGTGTGATATCTGTAAAATGAGCCGAGAAACACAGCGACTGTGTGTGTGTTGTGTAAATGATGGAGGCTGCAGCTCCTTCTGCAGCGCTGAGGATGATGGACATTTTCTATTAGCCGCTCTAACGCCACTCCCAGTGTGAGAAATGTGTGTGTGTGTGTGTGTGTGTGTGTGTGTGTGTGTGTGTGTGTGTGTGTGTGTGTGTGTGTGTGTGTGTGTGTGTGTGTGTGTGTGTGTGTGTGTGTGTGTGTGTGTGTGTGTGTGTGTGTTTTTGTTAGACGCAACTCAAGATAGACTTCTACATTCCGCCAGACTCTAGGCTATACTATATGTAGAGAACATGATTGACATCTCTGACAAGACACTTTATCACAGGAGAGTAGGATATTGTAGGGTCAATGATTACTTTTTGGGTGTTTTTCCTTACAATTTTCCTTACAATCCTTACAATTTTAAATCAAACAATGAGTCTTATTTACTAATAATTGCATGGATTAATAGTATTTGTATTTGTATGATTAATAGTATTAATATTATTTGTGTATTTATATGCACAGGAGAACAAAAAAAATCCACCTAATTCATAACATGTATGCACACATGAATAACTTGTTCTAATGTAAAGTTTTGTTAATTTGAAGCATTCTAAAAAGAGTGATCATGTGCCTAAGCAAGGTCAGTAATTTGCATAAACACGCCTAAACCTAAATATCCATATAAGGGCATTCTGTACAACCTTTGCTTTACAGCCTTTCGTCACTCTGATGATATATATAAGATAAAATATCTATGCAATAAATGTCATTTTAACACGTTTATGGTTTATAAAAACGTTCATAAAAACGTTTGAATGCAGATTTTATACTTTTAGTGAAATAGACCCAATAACTTGCAATGGAATAATCCTCATGTATGATTAGCATGTTAAAAAAAAAATATATATATATATATTAAGATGTTATTTTAGGAGGCAAAAATTTAAACAATGTCAGGGTGATAAAACTATCCTACGGAAGCTTTTTTTCGCAACAGAATAAATTTTTTTTTTAAAGATAATTGCGACATTTTTTCTTGCATTTCTGACTTTTTCTCAGAATTGCGTGATAAGTCGCAGTTGCAGGTTAAAAAGTCAGAATTGCGAGATATAAATGTGTAAATGCGAGAAAAAAGTACTTTTATATCTTAAATTTCTGAATTTACAATTCAATTCTAACTTTTTACAGAATTGCGAGTTTATATCTCGCAATT
This sequence comes from Leuciscus leuciscus, assembly GCF_965113295.1. Lineage (NCBI taxonomy): Eukaryota > Metazoa > Chordata > Actinopteri > Cypriniformes > Leuciscidae > Leuciscus > Leuciscus leuciscus. The sequence continues at coordinate 18,472,339 of NC_138728.1, read as the reverse complement.
CTGACTTCTTTTCTCAGAATTGTGAGATACTAACACGTAATTGCGAGTTGTAAAGTCCAATTCTGCAAGACACCGTCCCCCCCCCTGTGATAGAACTGATAAAAAAGCCAGAATTGCAACTTTATATCACGCAATTCTGACTTAAAACTCGCAAATGCAATTTTATATCACACGATTCTGAGAAAAAACGAAGAATTGCGAGATGCGAATTCTCAATTGCGAGAAAGTCAGAATTGTGAGATAAAAAGTTATTACCTTTGCAATTACCTTTTTTGTTTTTTATTCCATGGCGAAACAAGCTTCCATACTATCCTGATATAATACTGAAGAAGTAAATTAATATAGTTCTTAAGAAGAAAACTTTTGTGTGCCACAAGCTTTATTATTATTTCAGTTAGTAAAAAATAAATAAATAAATAAATATATTGGCAAGACAAGGTTAGTCCATGATGCAAAATGACATGTCGTGCGATATTTGTTAAAAATGCTTTTTATTTTTGAAAATAGTTATTATATGTGTACTCCCACATGTTTTCAAGATGTAGCCTAATGAAAATATGCTTTTGCTTTTTCTTTGACGTTTACACCGCATCACATTTTAGTCAATAAATGTAAGATTTTGTTAAAATCGGTATAAAGGTTTTTCGAAACCAAACTGAAAATGATTTTTTTGGACACTCTTATACGACATTGATTCATGTTTTGAGTAATGCAGTATTGTAAGATGCTACATTCCTCAACACTGTTGTGCAGGTTTCTAAATGAGCATCTCTGCTCACAGGCTTTCAGCTCAGTCCCTCTCTTCTAATTAGGGGCTTATTATCTAAACAGCTGTCTTCCTGATGCCCACTCCAGATATGGGGGCACGTATGAACACACACACACACACACACACACACACACACACACACACACACACACACACACACACACACACACACACACACACACACACACACACACACACACACACAAACACACACGCACACACACACAGAGTCATTACAGACACATTAAACTATAATAAAGTGCTACATCTGCCTGCAGGGCTAAAAGGTGCAGTGCTGGTGCGTGTAGCAAATAATGATTTTATGATTTAATGCAGTGTGAGTGTGAATCTCACATGTTAACTCACCAGATGTTGCTCACTTGTTTGTTTTGTGTTTACGTGTGAGAGTGGTAACACACGAATTATGTCGTTTTTTTCTGGCTGTCAGCCACCAGCCAAAAATATAACTAGGTCTTCATTAGTCTCACGTAGCCAGACCTTCAGACTGACTCAATAGCAGCTTTCATTGACCAAGGACCGCCTAGAGGACGTCTGACTGACATGTAAAGCAACCAATCACAGCTCGTTTTGGGGATCATGTTTAGGGGCGTGAAAATGGAACGTCGGTGTCTCTACAATATCACACCGGTGTGTAAAACCCTGTATTTTGAAAGAGTCAATGCTGCAAACTTTACATTCTTCACACACTTTTGAAAAAAATGTTCTCATTGTCACAGTTGTAAACATGAAGGCGTTCTTCTTCCATGAGGGGGTTTGGCATCACGGCATCTTTGTTTCCAGTCGGATTGTTAAAGAATGAGACGCACATCTCACGGACATCCTGTAGAATTCAACCAATCAGATCAGACGTTCAGTCGACAGTCTGTGGGTGTGACGTCTGAGGCTGAGACTAGGTCTTCATAAGCTAGTATATAATATATTAGTTAATTAATGGACTGGTATCATGAAAAAAATGACTTTTTTTCTTGCTCATTTACTTGTGAAGTCAGAAATTGACATTGTTACATAAAAGTCCTTATTTACAAGTCAATGCTGTTGATTATTTAACAATTTGTTGTTAAAGTTGCTACTTTTTTTCAGTTTAACCAATCATAATGTCATTTAAACTTATAAGTCTTAAAGGCACAGTACAGCCTGTTCAATGTTAACACAATAGGCGGATCTTTTGTGACGTCATTGTTTATGTTTGTCGCGTTGCATCATGGGAATCGTGTGGCAGGAAACACCGCTAGATACCTCTAATTTGATTGTTTTGCACGTTTGGAGGAGGATTTAGAGAAGAGGATGGTTCACTCTTGCTGTGTGGTCGATTGTACGGCTCGTTGGGGGCCTGATAAAAAGTTTTTTCGAATTCCCTCCGAAAAGGATCGCGAAAAACGAAAGAAATGGTTGCGTGCAATTAGGCGATTGAACCTGGACGCTCCGAAGAAAGCCTGGATTCCTGCAGCTAACGTTACTGATCGAGTTTGTGAGGCTCATTTTGTTCATGGTAGGCCTAAGTCTTAGTGACTATGTATTTATAGAAGATTGAATAAAAAAAATAATAAAACTGAGTCAAATCAACCGAGTCATATGTTTTCGCGTTCTGATTCAGGTGTCCCAAACCGCGATCCACAGCACCCAGACTATGTTCCTCACATCAAAATGGGCTATTCTGGATCGCAAAACTTAAAAGCAAAAGAAAAGGCTGTTCTAACCTCTGCTTTTAGCACGATCACTGCTTTCTGTTTGGCAGAAAAGATCGGCCCAACTTTTTGAAAAAACAAAATAATCATAGGCCTCCAGACTTTTGAAAGCCTTTAATCTTTCATGAGTGAAGGGTCCAGGGATTTCTATTAAATAAGAATAAATGTCTCCCCAGCAGATTGGTGGCCAAGACACGGGCAAGTCGGACCAACGTTTTTTGTCATCCCAGATCTCATATGGGCTTTGAATAACTTCGATTTTGTCACCAATACAAATTTTGAGCTTCTCTCCAAACCTCCTCCGGTCTTCAGATGTTAAAGTGCTTATATATTGTGGATTTCGCCCGCTAACTCTCTTGAAAGTGCTCGTCGCGTCTTTACTGCCCGCAATACTGTTTGTTTTGTTGCCACACAACCACTCGCGCATGCGTACAAAGATGTCAACAAAGATCCTCCTATAGCCTAACCATGTGTGATGCGCTAAAAGGATATTCGTAGTCAATTTTTTTGTATGTACAATTTCTCTTTTCTCAAAAACGTTGAAGATGTACTTTCTGGCAATGAGGTGAAAGCAGCAGCTGTGGGACGTTATGAGAATTCAATACAGTCTGTTCCCTCTCTCTGGGGGTTCTGATGGCACCTGTTCTTCATCATGTGCTCTGTACTCACTCAAGGGCAATGACACCCTGAACACTTCACTTACTCATTTTGTGTGGGTTTGTTATGAAATCCTCTGAAAACTTGGAAAACTAAGTTGAGCTGCTGACTGTGAAGTTCTTGTCAACAGAAGAAAAATCTGGTCCTCTCTTGACCTCTTCTCCAGCCATTAGGTCACAATTATAATAATTCTGGAAAAAAAGAAAAGGTCTTATTGTGCATATCATTGAGTAGTTTGTTTGGATGGCTCATTTCCAATAACTTTGAAAGTATTCCCAAAGTTTCATACACATCATGTTCCATTATCTTTTTTGTTATGAAATAAATTATACAATTTATTATTTTAATTCCATGTTACATACTGAATCAATCGAATTGAATCATTAAAAAGATCCGAGAACAAATGCAACTCGAACATTGCTAATTTGGAAGACAAACTAAAGCTCAGAGTTGTGATGGATCTTGAGGTCTGTCTTGTGTTTTATCTTGTAACTCATGTAACTATCAAACTAAATATGCCCTTCGTCAATAAGAAAGAGTCATCCAGAATGGCAAATGTAAATATAGAAATATTACTGTCAAGCCTGTGTGCGTTTCTTTAAAAGTTAAAGTTTGGGCAAACATTTGAGAATCGACTGGAGAATAGATAGGCATGGGAAACCTTTAATTCTTGCCTAGGAGGGACATTTGCCCTACCAAACAATCTAATAGCTCAATGCCCGACTATTTTCACTGTTTTTGTGTGTGGCAGAAAAGTGGCTGCGTCCAAAATCGCATACTCTCTGAGTAGGTACATATTTTTGGATAAGTAATTACTACACGGCCGTTAAAAAGTGTGTAGTATGAATATAATCTGGAAGTACTACATCATTATCATGTGACCTATAAGCGTCAGTTGCGTCGCTTCACTTCCATTCACAAATCCTCTCCCGTGGCCTCATGGGATAGTAAAGTGTCCATCATATAATGCAGCCTTTCTCAAAGTGGGTGCCGCGGCACACTGGGGTGCCCCCTGACTGTGTCAGGGGTGCCGCCAAAAAATTACGTAGGCTAAAATAAAAAATAAAAAAAAGAAATCGGACATGTCATATATAAATATATTTGAATTTACATAAATACATTCTTCTTCTTTTTAACCCTTTCGAACGTACGCTCACACCGGTGTGATCAGTCTAGGCTGGTCCCTGGAGCACCGGTGTGATTAGAACGGTCAGTGCATGACGTGATCAACTGCTAAATTCAAATGTGCTTTCGCGCGTTGGCTGGAGCTGAGCCAGAGACAGGCGCGCTCAGCTGTCATATATCACAACTTTTCAGTGTTTTCATCCACATAATGTTTGTTTTAGGTTTCAGACATAAGTACTAAAAAAAACAATACATTTAGAGTTTGTAAAATACACACTGATGTCAAAGGAAGAGGCAATACTAATCCTTTCCATTATAATTAGTTTTATTCATATCAGATACACATTGTGTAAGTAACTTTAAAGTTTACTCTATTCTTCTCCCAGTTCACCTGCCACTTACTTTTATGTATTTCGGGAGAAGTGGATGAATTAACGTGTTGTAAATCCAACAGATCCGATTCTCTGAACTGCGTCTGCGGCACAAACTAACATGGCGGCGCCCATCGCGCATACAGCTCAACTAACGCGATCGTTATAATTGTGTTCAAAAAACAAAACACTTCCACTTGCATATATTTGACAATCGGAATATCAGATATTTCATGCCATATCTAACAAATTTGTGAATATTTTGAATAAAAAAGGAAAAATGACATAAAAGCAGATCATCATTCATTCAGCTCTGTTGTTGTTGCGGTGTGTCACGTGACAAGCAATAACGCGTCACCATGGAAACCATAAAGTGACACATTCTAAATAACGGTCACCTTGAAAAACTCACGCTGGCGGGTCAGCCAGAATATAAAAAATTTACGTGTGAAAGGGTTAAACATATGATCGGATTAATAAAATTGTAAATTCATTTTAGATAAATATATATATATAAAATTTGCATTTACATTTGGGTTATGCAGTGTTTTTAAATTATATTTTACACTGGGGTGCCTTGAGATTTTATGCACTTTTGAAAGGTGCCCTGACTGAAAAAAGTTTGAGAAAGGCTGATATAATGCACACTTCAGAATCTCACCGGAAGTAGTAGATCATCCGGGTACTTTTTGAGTACTGTGAATTCGGACATACTACTTTTGTTACATAATGTTTTTCGCCTACTATATAGTAGGGAAGTATGCGATTTCTAATGCAGCCAGTGTGTCTATGTAAGTATCTCCTCTACAACCAAAATCTTGATACAAAATATTGGTTACTTTGCTCTGTTGTGAAGGAACACTACCATTCAAAATGTTGGGGTCAGTATGATAGAAATTAGTACTTTTATTCTGTGACACAGAAGACTTGAGTAATGATGCTGAAAATTCAGCTTTGTCATCACAGGAATAAATTACAATTGTATTTTTGCATTTTTTTTTTAAGTAAAGCAGCCTTGATGAGCATAAGAGACTTATTTCAAAAAATTAACTAACCCCACACTTGCTTTGTCTGCTGAATCTTGTATTTGGTTTTTGATTGTACTTTTGTATTTGCTATCTAGTTCAACTATGCTGCTCATCTCCAGTTCTCCCATAGAGGGCGATGAATCTCTTCCCATCCTCCATCTCGTACACGGAGAGAGAGCTTTGTGATAGGTTCCCACTGTTAGGGCACGTTTCTTCTGCAGCGTCTCAGTGCTCAACCTCTCTTTCTCTTTCTGTCTGTCTCTCTCTCTCTCGGTCACTGCAGAGCGACACTCTCTGTTACGGCAACATGCAGAGAGACTGCCTGTAGCACTGAACCCATCTAACGCTGCTAGGAAACCTGCACACTGTGGCCACAGACCTGTGGAGACCTGGACTGCACACACACACACACACACACGCATGCAATCACAGACACGCTCAAATCATCGCCTGCAACATCTGGCTGAACCGTGCAAGAGAAGTGCAGTTCCATTGCGCTCTGTGAGTCGACAAAACGTGTGTGTGTGTGTGTGTGTGTGTGTGCATGTGTGTGGGGGGGGGGGCTTCAGGGTCTGCAGTCTTTATTTATTTCTCTTCATGGAACTGTGTGTGAGACTCATCAATTTGTGTGTCATTTGCTGTTAATTTCCTGCTCTGTGTCATCCAGACACAACTATGTGCCGATGTTGGATTTTAACACATGATTTGATTCTATTCTAAAGCAGAGGTTTTCTTTAACTGATTGTGTGTGTGTGTGTATGTAAATAGCATTATTGTCATGTCTAATTAACCAGTATGTCTGAAGTAGGTTATTTTAGACGCATCGAGTTTGTTCTACGTGGAGTTCTTATATCCACCAGTGTGCATACATGAATCGATGGGTGATGTGTGTGTTTGGTGGGTGCACATTTGAAGCATGGAAAACTGGTTTCTGACACCCACATGAGCTCAGTTACATAGTATGATGTTTTTTTCTATACTGTACTTACCTTTTTTTTGACGACATGTGACTGCGCCTGTGATGTCTAATGTTTCAACCAGCTTGTGTGCATTTAAATTATGGTTTAAAGAAAAGTTGACCCAAAAAATAACATCTTCACAAAAGAAGAAATTTAGAAAAATGTTCATGCTGCCCTTTCCATACAATGAAAGTGGATGGGGACTGGAGATTTTCAGCTCCAAAAAGGTAACAAAAGAACTTTAAAAACAATATACAAGTCATCTTTTGGACTTGTATGTCTTATAAAAGCCATATGATAGCTTTAAATTAGAAACAGACTGAAATTTAAGCCATCATTTTGTTTGATAGCCGTGGTCACCTTTCAAGTGGATGGGGACTGGGATTGTCAATGAATACAAAAGCATCATTAAAAGAAGTCCATGTGACTTGTGCATTGTATTCCAAAGTCTTCTGAAGATATATGATCACTGTGTGAGGAACAGGTCAAAATTTAAGTCTACATTATCTGAATTGTACGCTCCACCGAAGATCTCAAATCTTATTCGTAGATGCGCATGTTCAAACTTGACGGATAACAATGCATCACACTGAGAGTACGAATGCATTGCACATTAAAACTTAAAATTTTGGGCGAAATGGCCCTTTAAGGATGTGAAATGTACTTACTGCTTTTCAAAAACTTGTTTGTTGGAATGATTTAGAAATTTGTAGAAATTCTGTATGTTCTCACTAGTCCTGAATTTGACACGCCAAGTTTTAATATACACACGCTAAAATGTAATTTTTTTAGTAAACTGGCCCTTTAAAGATGTAAGGTTCACTGTGATAATTACTGCTTTATAACTGCTTTTTTTTTTTTTTTAAGGATTTGAGAATTTTCAAACACTTCAATGTTCATTTTTGGGTGAACTTGCCCTTTAAGAATCTAAGCTTTACTGTGAAATTAACTTATTGCTCTTTGAAAAAAATAGTTTGTTGGAAGTATTGATGAATTTGGAGAAATGCTGTATGTTTGCACTAGTCTTGATACTTGTTAATGCGACACACCACGGTCAAATATAAGCTTTCTCAAAATTTTATATTTAGGTGAACCGGCCCTTTAAGGATTTAAGCTTTACTGTGAAATTTACTTAATACTCTTTGAAAAAAATCTAAATCAAAATAAAATTGGGGTGAGAAAGTTGGAGAAATGCAGTTAATGTGGGTTGGGTGGCTCTATATATATTTCACTGGCTCTTTTCCATATTCCCTCATCTGTCTATCTCTGTTTTTCACTTCAACCCCCCTCTCATTCTTCTCTATCCGTCTGTCTGCTGATAAAGCACATTTTCCGAAGAGAACCCCCTCCCCATTTCATCACAGGATGTAATAATGATGACGACGTGTGTGTGTGTGTGTGTGTATTTATTACTGGAGCGGCTCATGGGGATCCCTGCACACTTATGTGTTCAGATTTCAAGTCTTTTCTATGTACTAGGAAACATATCCATGTGTATGTATCCATGACTTTCTGAGTGTTATATCTATGGGAAATAAATGAAACCTGGAAGGAAGGACCCTCTTAAAAGCCTGATAAAGGTTTTTGACCACAGAACAAAGTGGAAACTATCACATATACGTTTTCTCACAGCTCTTCAGGCGATCACTTTGAGGTTAGGTTTTTGTATCGAGTGACTAAATCATGGTTTGCTGCAGTATTGTCAGACCTTTTCCTTGGAAAATAGAACGGCCACACACACATTCACGTAATGGAGTCCTTTATTACCACAGAAAAACTGCACACAAAAGCATTTCTTCACAGAGTTTATTGTGAATGTGAAGTAAACGGCAAGGAGCCTGTTATCAGATGAGATTGTATCGGGGTAGAGGGTCATCTAACCGCCTGTGTGTGTGTGTGTATGTGTGTTACAGGAGGTGTTGTGGATAAAGATCTCAGGCAGTATCTCAACCTGCGATTCCAGAAGGGATCTTTGGACCACGAGCTGCAACAAATTATTCGGGACAACCTCTATCTTCGAACAGTACCCTGTGAGTAACTCTTCGCCCTGATTTCCTTAACCTTCGACACTGCTGCCCTCACTGGCTTGGCCTTTTCATGGACTTTTTATTGATGAATTCCTGGCTGATATTGTCTGATCACTGCAATGGAGTACTTGATTTTGCAAACATGAAATTCTTTGGAACATCGCAACGACACTGCCACAATGCTTGGGTGGTTGGCAAGGCTTTGGTAAGGATTGGATGCACTTGATAGGATGCACTTGGTGGTTGCTGGCATGTTGGTAATTGGTTGTTAGTTTGTTTTGGGTGCTTTCTAGCAGTGTTAAGGTGAGGTTCACACACAGCTCAGTTGTTTTTGGGAGTGACAACCACATTCTATAACCGAACTCACAACCGTAAATTTTCAAGACTCAAACGCATTCTTGTAAAACCCACGTTGTGTGACGTAACCGGACTGGACAACTAGTTGTCTGTCACGTCATACAGTGCGAGAAATCGGAGACGAGTTCTGCGTCATCTGAAGGTTTTAGATCCAGTCACTTTTCACGTCAGATTTGTGTTCTACACGCGACTCATATGCTCCGCTTTCCACCCAGATATAAAAGCTGCTGTCAGTTGATGAAGATTTGAAGGATGAGACTCGTGTGGCTCGATTGGACTCTTGTCTTATTAAAACTTGAAAGGATTTCCGTGAGGATTTTGCTCAAGTGAAGCCCTTGTGTTATGTGTGTGTGTGTGTGTGTGTGTGTGTGTGTGTGTGTGTGTGTGTGAGAGAGAGAGAGAGTGAGTGATTACTGTCCAGCTGAGAGACTGAGCTGTGATTCCATTAGACCAGAGAGCGACACGTGAGATCCGTACCCAGGAGAAAGAGAGTGGTTTGGAGAATACAGATGAGAGAGAGAGGGATGGATGACAAGAGATTACGATAAAAAAATGAGAATGAGGTATGAGGACCTTAGATGAAATGCCTCAGATGTCGGATTCATTGAACGCTTGCAAGAGGAAAAAGAAACAAGGACACTGATAGCTTGAAATAAGAAGAGCAAGATTGAGGTAGAGAGGAAGAAAGATTGGATAGTTTGGAAAAACCTATGCATACAAATTTATTTTCATTCATATGTAATGCAACTGCTCTTTTCCAAAACCTAGTGAGCTGCCTACTTAGAAAACATTTTAAGGGCATCATAGGTGTGCTAGCGACAAGAAGATTGTTCCACAAGGTGGCCAGCATAATTGCATTCTAAGATGTCTCATTTTGGCAATTTCAATGTGAAAAGGGGATGAAAATGTTCCTCCAAGAGGGTGGACAGATTTTTACTCAATATTTGTGTGTGTATTATAACTCATTGTTTGTTTTTTTTTGTTGGTTTTTTTTGTGTATTGATTACAAAATGATAGCTAATGAGATGTATGCAAAATGGTTTAGATCAAATGAACACTTATTTTAGGAATATTTACTTACTATGCATTTCTTAAGGTTAGTTATCAGACTGCCAAGGATTTTCATGTGGTTAGCATCGCAATATGCTAATGGAACACTTCGATCTATTTACTTTTATGTTGTCACGTTCTTAGCTTAACACCATGCTAATGGAATCAATTGTTTAATAAATCTGAGGAGTGCTGTTTTGTGTGGCGCATACCAATAATCTTGAAACTGCCAAATATTGATCATTTATTTGTTGTCTTACTATTCGATTCTCATGCTGTTTGCTTAGCAACATGCTAACATCACACTTTATTGGATTAAATTGTAAGGTGTGACGACTTGTTCTTAGTTTAGCATCATGCTAATGATATCAATTGTTTGATAAATGTGAGGAGGGCTATTTTGTCTGCAACATGGTAATAATCTCAAATGGTCAAATTTAGAAAGATTATTGGTCTATTACTAATTTAATGAGCTTAGCATAGCACCATGCTAACGTAACACTGCGAATCAGTTGTTCAAAGGTTAGCAGCTTTTTTGTGTGAAACTTACCAGTAATCACAAAATGTCCAAATATCGAACAATTATTTATTGTGTTAGGCTACTACTTATTAGATTAATACCGTTTTCTTAGCAACATGCAAACGTCACATTGGATTAAATTGTGAGGTGCGGATCTAGTTTGATTCACCTGATGAGCACTATTTTTGTCCGGCATGTGCCTATAATCTGAAAATGCCCAAATTGTTGTCACATTATTACTTGGTATCGTCAAACTCTTTTGAATGTATTTTCGCATCTCTTGTGGTGCGTGAAGTTGTTGCCTATATAGAGAGTTCAAAACCAGTTACTTATGATGTTCAGTTTCCAACACAGTTTCTCACACACACACACAAAAAATGCTATTTTGGTTTCAATTCAATTAAAAAAGTTCAATTAAAAAACTTTATTATCTATCAACCAGTGATAGAAATTTGACCTAGGTTAAAAGGCTCAAATATACACAGTACAATCACAGACATCACAAAACACAAGTAATCCAAAGAAAGTACCTTTCAAATATGTAAATAAATAAACAAAGGCTTAAATACAATATACTAATAAAACTATTTGGTCTTATTTAAAATAGAAATTAAGGTGTGATTAAGCTGTTTGTTGTAAATTCATATAAATTAGTAGGCTCTGACATCATTTATATGCTTTTGTCAATTCCACTAAGTGGTAGGTTTAGGATTGGGATTAGAGATGGAGCTTCATACTTTTTTCACTCAAATTGTACATTTTTATGTGAATCTCATTTTACAAATTTGTGCAAAATTGCACTCTCATTAAATACCTAGATTTTCTCATGAGATCGGGTTGTCAATTTCGGTTTGGATGTTGCCTTTGAAGCCCATTAGGCTTTTGGAACAGAGTTTATATTTCACAGAATATTATTTCTGCAGAATTGAGTTTGTGTATATGTAAATCCCAGAAAGACAGTGACACCAGAGGAAGTTGACGATGTGTCCCCATTGCCGTCACATTATCAGTCGCGTGATTGGCTGCTTGCTGAGTAATGACATTAATGCTCATAATCACAGAACTGTCTCATGAATTATGCAGCAGATCTATTACAGCTTAGGATGCCATGACAGGTTAGGCCTGCCACACACACACACACACACACACACACACACACACACACATACACACACACACACACTCAGGCGGGAGCCAGGGTGACATTAGAAGTTGTTAGTACTGACATTGAACCTCTACAGAAATGAGACGTGAGGCACTATTATAAATGGGGAATGCAGTGTCCTCTAACATCTATCAAGAGACCCAGAGATAGTGCCTTTCTAAAACATCCATGTTGACCACTGCTCATATTTGCTGCATCTGAAGTTGAACACTTCCCTGATATACAGTACGTGAAAAACAGCATGCCAATAGAGACTCCACTGAGATTCTGAAGTGCACATACAATGGACACAATGCGGCCACGGGAAAGTATTTGTGAATGGCAGCGAAGCAACGCAACTGACACCGTATGTCACATGACACATCCCATACAGTCTTATCTATGTCTGGTGTGGCGAACTGACCCATTCATGTTTCTATTGTTCTCACTGGACAAAGCTTTCACACTTCTGCGGTATGAGAAATAATCTTCATTATTCTTTTGTATTTATTAAGAGGCTATTAGCCTTTATTCTGGCATTATGGGTTTTCCATTTACATTGCTTAGATCCCAATATACATTTATCCATATATTATAAATAGTCTTTCTAGAAAACAAAACAAAACAAAACATTTTCTTATGAACTTGTGCAAAATTCTTTGGACAAAATACATCATGAAATAAACTGCACCTGTTAGCATCAATTAGCATCAGGCTACATAAGACAATTTATACAATTAACCCTATGCTTTTCCTCAACTCACTTTAAACCACCAACGAGTGTTTGCTATAACTTCTGTGCGATTTAATGTCAAATATCGAAGCTGGAGCCTTTAATCTTTCTAATGATACTCAGTTTTTTCCAGATCAAGTAAGAGTGTGATGTTTTATCATGCAGTGAATGTTGAACAACAATCTGGGGCCGTCAGCGATCTTTGCATTTAAAGGGGTTCAAAATTCTGCCATTATTTACCCTCATGTCGTTCCAAACCCAATTATTTTTTGGTACACAAAGGGAGATGGTTTGAAGAATGTTCACGGTGCTCTTTCCTCATACAATGAATGCTAAACAATGAATGCAATGAATGCTCTTACTAGATCAAGAAAATATGATCATATAACACCGATTTTATCATCACTGCATTGGTTACCTATAAAGTTCCGTATTAATTACAAGGTATTGCTACTGACTTATAAAGCCCCAAACGGCTTAGCTCCAGTCTATTTAACAGATCTTCTATCACCCTATAATCCATCGCGCTCTTTAAGATCACTAAATTCAAGGCTTTTGGTCATACCTAGGATATCCAGAACCACCAAAGGAGGGAGAGCATTTTCACATTTAGCTCCAAAACTCTGGAATAGTCTTCCTGATACTGTTCGTTGCTCAGACTCGCTCTCCCAGTTTAAAACTAGATTAAAGTCGCATCTCTTCAGCCAGGCATTCATATAATCCCACAGTTCAAACTACAATCCGGCCTCTAGCTCATAAATGCCAGAGGAGAACTGGCCCCCGACTGAGCCTGGGTTCTCCCAAGGTTTTTTTTCTCCATTAGGTCACCTGATGGAGTTTTAGGACACCATTAGGTCACCTGATGGAGTTTTAGGACACCATTAGGTCACTTGATGGAGTTTTTCGGTTCCTTGCCACTGTTGCCTTTGGCTTGCTCAGTTGGGGATATTTTGGGGATATTTAATTTAATTTTATCAATCAATAAATTCCACTAGAAACAAACCTTGTTGTATTATTTTAATTTAATACTGTGAAGCTGCTTTGATGCAATCTGTATTGTGAAAAGCGCTATACAAATATACTTGACTTGACCAGACTTAAACTAGGGACTGTTAAGGGACAAAAGAAAGACACAAGAAGTTCATATTGGTTGGAACAACGTGTCGTAAGCAAATGATGACAGACTTTTCATTTTGTGAAATATTGGTGAACTATTTTTAAGGGTGGTGTGTTTGTCAGAGTGTAGTCTGTAAATCCAGAATGTTTGAGGGAACATTTGAAGTCTCATAACAAGACTGAAGCAGGTCTCATTTTCACTTCAGAACACAGAAATGTGGATCAGGCTTTTTCCAAAGCACCTGCCAGCACGAACAGTCTGACACATTTTCAGAGCAAAACCACACACCTGAAAAATTGAACAAGCTTGAATTGCCTTTATATAGTTCTTATAACTCCCTTGTTATTGAATCAAAAGCTCTGATTTTGATTTTAAGCAACATTCTAGACCACGCAAGCCTGAAATATGATTTTCAGATCTCCTGAAAATTGATTCTTTGAAGAAGTCTGAAGAAGCGGTTTCATCATTCCAGTTATCAAAAATGGATATAAGATTCAACTACATTATATATTTTCCAAGGCTCACATTTTTGGAGAGATAACACATTGAGTTATTTAGGAGAAGATCGATACGATGAATTAATTGGATTTAATTATATTTGTCATGGATGTGGAAGATCTGGTTCTTTCCAGTCAACATAAAATTAAAATTGACCCTAGTAACTTCAATACACATTCCTGGCCTTATCATGCACAATTCATCAAAAATTAATAACTTGCTCCTCTTCTGAAATGGCTCTGCTTTCGCCTGTCATCACTTTGGCTACGCAACTGTCGGTTAATGTTGCAACCAGCCAACCTGCAAAAATCATGGGTTTCTGAAGCAAAAGATTATTGAAGTATTTTCTAGTACAAATATCTAAACGTCCTTAAAACATGATAGATTTATTTAAAACTTGTTTTATCTCCAACATTCTGCTAAGTTTCTTTTTTTGAAAGAAATCTCAATGCTCACCAAGCTTGCATTTATTAGAACAAAAATACAGAAAAACAGTAATATTATGAAATATTCTTACAGTTTAAAATAACTGAGATTGAGTTGAGATTTTCAGCATCAGTCTTCAATGTCACACGATCTTTCAGAAATCATTCTAACATGCTAATTTATTGCTCATGTAACATTTTTTTATTATTATTACTAATCTTGAAAACAGTTGTGCTGTTTTTTTATTTTTTATTTCCAAGATACTTTTTTTTATTTTTGGGATTTTTTGATAGACTGTTCAAAGAACAGCATATATTTGAAATGGAAATCTTTTGTCACATTATAAATATCTTTACTGTCACATTTGATCAGTTGAATGAGTCCTTGCTGAATAAAATTATTGAAAAAAAAGAAGAAAAATTCACAGTTCTAACCAACCGTAATTTTTTCATTCCATCTCAGTCTTCATTTTCATCTCATTTCTCGGGTATGATCTCTGTTATAGTTGTTTTTGATTGGCTTTTTATTTCTCTATATCCACTTCTCTGCATCTGACTCTGTATGTCAATCTTTGCCTCTCTTTTGCTCTTTCTAGCTCTGTTTTCCACTCTATTGGCATGTCTTTGTATTTCTCTCTCGGTTGTGGTACTCAAGCGCCATGATGAGGGCTTTAGGTTTCCATGGTAACTGCCATGCCCCCCCCAGTCTGCGTCAGACCAGTGACGTCTAGTCCCCCTTCCACCTCATTCCTTCACCCAGTCCTCAATCCTTTATATGAATACACAGGAAGTCAGGAAATGGGGCTGCTGTTGTGGAGCTCTTACGAAACAGGGCTATAATTGGCCAGGTTGCATGTGCATTGTGTGCTTTGATTGGAGGACGGGGCTTTGAGAGCTCCTGGCGTGAGATGAAGAAGCGTTTAACTGCAGATGAGGTCGGTGAGGAAGTCTGCCATGGAATGAGACCAAAGACAAGAATGTGTGTGTTTAAGTTTGTGGACTCCTAAGGGGTCATTTTTCTTGTTTTACTGCTGTAACTCTCATGCCACGTGGCGCACATCCAGATAGAGATGCATTAAAGCAGATACACTCAAACACACTTTAGAGAAGAGAATTTATCTTTAATCTCTTTTTCTACACTCACATTTGTGGGTGATTCTCATGAAACCATGCCCACTTAATATTTGAACAAAAGAAGAAAGGAAAAAAAGAAAAAAGAAGAAATAAGATTTTGCACAAAGTAAGTGAAAGCCATTTTAGGACCTTATTTCCAGACATTATTACTTATTTATTTTTTGGCAAGCCTCCCAAAATACCATTACCATAATGTGAAACATATTTTTTATGTTTGCATATTATTGAAATTCAGTAGTAAAGTAATTAGTAAAGTAAAGTAAGGGGTGTCTACAGTACTTATCAAAATACCCATGATGGTTAATAAAAGAAATCAATTGCACATTTTTGCAATAAAAAAAAAAAAAATATATATATATATATAAATTTAAGTTTTTATATATGGCCTGGCTTTGAAAACTCAGGGGTATGATTTCTTAAGTTGCATGAATTTTGTTCATAATTTTTTTTATTGCATTTATTTTTCATTTCTTTACAAATCTCTAAAATAATACCATTTATTAATAATAATAATTAATTATACTAAAATTAACATGTAACTCTACTATGCTAGTATTTGTACATCATTTAAAAATAAACATCATTGTAATTGTTTTAATGCATCACTGCATTTAATGCATTATTTATATACTATTATAGTATTTATTCACATTTCATATACTATTAGCTTTTATTTATTTATTTATTCAGGTTTTTTTTATGCTCATACATACAAATATCTCAATTTCTTACCAGCTCCAAACTCAAGTCTTCTCTCCCTCTTCCAGTTGGAGTGTCTTTTTTCTAAGACGTCCTTCTTGATTAACTATCCCTGCGTAGGCTGTTGTAACCAGATGAGAGGGAGTTATTTGTAGCTTCGAAAAAGAGAGATATTGAAAGGCCTGAAAGGGTGGCAGCATGTCAAATGACGTTAGAAATAGACCATACTTCCCCAAACAATCCCATCATCCATTTTCCTTTCCAACTTACTTTAAATACCACTGACACTAGACAGTCACTTTTTAGCATTTAATTGCCTATTTTGTCTTTCGTGTGTGTTTCCCTTTGAAACAGGAAGTTGTATTTGAATATATAATAGCTATTTGATAGCATGGTCAGATCACAAATTAATTGTGTATGCCCTTACGAACAAAATGAGTCATTAAAATATTTTATCCTTTTTCCTGAAAGAGAAAGACGGCTTAAATATTTACTATAAGTGTGTTTTTTCAACGCATTCTCATCCTTGGGCGTCATAATACTGACGCTTTTGACATTTCGTCTACATCGAACGCACATGGCACCCTTTAGCGTCAATATGAGACGCACAGAGCTTTGTTCGGTTATGGGTAGGTTTAGGTGTAGTGTAGGGATAGGGTTAGACCGCTAGGAGGCGCCTTCTGGCCCATTTCTATCTGCGTCTCATATTGACGCTAAAGGGTGCCATGTGCGTTCGATGTAGACGAAATGTCAAAAGCGTCAATATATGACGCCTTGGGATGAGAACGGGCTGGTTTTTTCTACCTTTAACAGCATGCGAACATCTAGATTAGCTTCAAAGCTAACATGCTGGACTAAAAGCCACAAAACTCATCTAGTTTAGAAATGATCATAGTATTCCTGTCCTTCAAAGCTAACATGCTGGACTAAAAGCCACAAAACTCATCTAGTTTAGAAATGATCATAGTATTCCTGTCCTAGTCATCATTACAGATCTTCTAAACTCTCTTTAATGTGTCCATATACGTCTCAGATGCTGTGGTGGAGGCACACATGTTGCGTATGAGGTCTAATCTGTTGACAGTGATGTCTAAATCTGACATACTCGCTGGCTTTCTGAAGCCTGTGTGGCACAGCTGCAGTCAGTGTCGAATGCAAACCACACTCAGTGAGCCAATTATAATATCCTTATCTCCAGAGTACAACACAAACCATCCTGGAGTAAACACACTCACAGCCCAATTCCAGCACAGATCCCCCATGATCCTTTAGAACATGTACCCCAAATAGCCTTTCATAATGAAAAACACCGGCCCGTGGTTTTCATTGGTTGTCCTTGAATGTTCGTTCTTTGCAGTTACTTCCATTCCAGACAGTTACTTTTGGAGACTTAAAGGGATAGTTCATCCAAAAATGGAAATTCTGTTATAATTTACTCACCTTCAAGTTGTACCAAACCTGTATGAATTTCTTTCTTCTGTTGAACACAAAAGAAGATATTTTGAAGAATTTTGGTAACCAGACAGTTAATGGTAGCCATTGATTATTTTTTACTACTCTGGAAGTCAATGGGGTCCATCAACTGTCTGTTTACCAACGTTCTTCAAAAAAATCAGGTTTGGAGCAACTGGAGGGTGAGTAAATAAATCATTTTTCATCATTGGGGGGGGACTATCCCTTTAAGCAAAAGTCACAGTTTGTTATACATCCATCCATCCATCCATTGTCTGGTTACCAACATTCTTCAAAACTCATTCAGGTTTGGAGCAACTTGAGGGTGAATTTTTGGGTAAACTGTCACTTTAAACAAAAGTCACAATTTGCTCTCCATCCATCCATCCTTCTATCCCATTGCTAGTAGAAACAATTGCGATAATAAAGAGATTAATTTGTAATTTTTCTATCCTATAAAGTGTTTCTTTCCACTCTGACTTTGCGTCACAGGAATAAATAAAAAATTTAAATATATTAAGATGGAAAACTGTTATTTTAAATTGCAGTACTATTTCACAGTTTTTACTGCATTAAAAAAATAAAAATAAAAAGTTAATAAATAGATACATTTATCCCAACTTTTAAATGGTGGTCTGATGAGTGAGCATTGAACTCCAAAGTCTTTATTAGAGTCAGGTCTTTAATGTCAAGAACATGTGGTGTGTTTGTTACCCTCTGTTGAAAGTCATATGACACTCAGTGGCTATTTGTGTTATCTGTATCACTAGTGTTGGGCTCACATTTAGACACACACTGTACTAAAGTACTGTAAGTACTATCTTACTATGTACTATTTGGAAAGGGGCAGAATGTGCCGTTTGGTAACATAATGACATGAAGGGCCCTATCTTACACCCGGCGCAATGCAGCGCCAAGCGCGATGCATGTGTTTTTTGCTATTTTCAGCCTGACGCAGTTATTATTTTCACGTCCTGCGCCACGTTGTTTAAATAGCAAATGTATTTGCGCCCATTTGTGCACCCATGGGCGTGCTGGTCTGAAAACGAGGTGTGTTCTGGCGCATTGGTGCGTTGCCATTTTGAGGCAACAGAAATAGACTACATTGGTAAACATTGGTTTAACGCACGTAAATCCCAAAACACACCCATTACTCATTAAGAGATAGGGACAACCCTTTTAGACCATGCGCCCAGCGCGACGACCATTTTTCCCGTCGATAAAATAGCAAAAGTGGATTCGGACACATCCTAAGTGAACTTGCGCTTAGATCATTAAAATAGGGCCCGAAAACTTGAATGAATTTTCTACTTTCAAAGTCACTAAAATCTTCCCATAACTCTCCCTTCAAGGTGTCCGGTCCTAATTTGAAGTCTATCCAAAGTCTACACTGTGCCAAATTCTAGATATATGCAAATTGTTATATCCCTTGCGATTTGCTTTTCAGGTGAATCCAGCTGTTTTAGAAGGTTGTGAAAATCATTCAGTCAGGATGTGGCCATTGTATGGAGAGTGTGCATCTATGGACAGTGGAAATTTGGGTTTTTTTGCCACTCTTTAAGGCATCTAAGAGGGATATGCGTGGAGTGGGATGGTAGTGTAGGGATGGACAAAACACTCCACTGCATTAATATTCATGCAGCGACGCATTTTTAGCTGAGGAGAAATGGCGCACTTTCGAACAAACATGAGCCCCATCCATTATTCAAAGCCATTGGACCTGTGCTTATGCACTCACACAATCACAACAAACAAACACACACACACACACACACACACACGCACACACACATGTGCTTGTCTCCTCTCCGGAATTCTAAAGAAAAGCAAAACTTTATGCGGATAAGGCCTTAAGTGGGACTACATAATTAATATGAGCTTTACCTGTGTCTCGAGAAATCGAGAGAGTCTGACACTTCAACAGTTACTGTACACTTGAGATTTTCATTTTTTGGAGATAAATGAGAAGATTTCACAAAAACATGTCAAAAAACAATTAATAATAATTAAGAACATAATTAAATATTTAAGAATTTTGCATAAAGATAAAATAAGTTGCATTTATTTGACAGTATGTGTACTTACAGTGTACTCACCTAAAAAGTATTGGGTGATATTAGGTAACTACATGTGTTAAGGTTAGGTTTAGGGTAGGTTCAGGGTTAGTACCTAGCTATTACCCAGTTATTGTAACTATAATAAGTACATATTATGTACATGGGGAACAGGACTGCAAAACAATGTGCTTCCAAATAAGTCCCAAGACCAAGATTTTTGGTATTTTGACAATTTTTCTAATGACAATTAATAGGTTTTCTCCCATCAGTTTCCGTTTCCTTTTAAATTATTGTGTTACTGTAATAAAGTAATGAAAATAATCTTTTCTAGAGAACAAAATGTTACTGTAATGTATAAATACTTTATTACAATAATTATATATTATATGTATTATAAAATATTATTTATGAAAATTGAGAGTGAAAATGTGCTTAATACTAACAATGCCAAAATGATTGGTCATGATTAATTTTAAAATATGAGGTCTGATTTTATTTTATTTATGTATTAGTTGTTGTTGTTTTCATTTTATTTGTTAAAAATTGTGAGGGGAAAATGTGCTTAATAGTCAGTAAAATTATTTCACAATGCCAAAAATCGTGGTTTAAAAAAAAAATGTTTCATGTTTTAAAATGTAATGGTACATGGATGGATGGATTTATTTATTTATGTATTTAATTTATGTTTACCTAACCCCTTTCTATACCCCTGAAGACACACTCATGTTTGCTTTGCTTATCTAAATGAGGACATGAGGGCATACACTTATATTACAACTGTTTGCATTATTTCTTGGGACAAATTTGTACCTAAACTATAGCTAAGCAACACACACACACACACACTGTAAAAATTGTTTTGATTATTTATCACAACTTAAAATCCAACATTGTTTCAACTTTTAAAAAGTATGTGTTCATGCTTGACTTAAAATATTAAGTTTAGTTAACTTTAGTTAGGTTGGATATTTAAGTTATCTCAACAAATTTTAAGTTGTTATAACTAAATCACAGCCACATTTTTTACAGTGCACACACACACACACACACACACACACACACACACACACACACACACACACACACACACACACACACACACACACACACACATTACTAAACCATTTGACTTCACTGCCAGAACCTGGTGAGAGAGACATGAGGAACTAAAGAAAAGGGTAAGAGGGGAGACATAGGGTCTTAAAAGAAGGAAACGTGAACCAATCATGAAGTTTGGAAGAAGAGCGAATGGAAGTTGGAGGGTGGCCGGTTCCTTCCGTCTCTCTTTAGTCTAATTAAAGCGTGAGTCAGAACTCAAGAGCCTGCTGGGCTTTAGTGAGCGTGGCTACTATTACGTCTCTGTGTGGTAATTACTGCAACGCTGTGCTTTGAGGGCAAGGCCCGGAAAAAGTGGCGATGGAGGACGTCAGCAAGCCAACTGAGCGGGTGAAGGGTGGAGGGAAGTGCTTTGATTGTCCGTGAGAACTTCTGTTCCTACAAAACAGGATGAGACGGCTTCGTTACTTTGATTAGTTGTTTTTATTTACATCGAATTTGATACAGGGCTGACGGTCAAACATTATCCTGACTTCATCTCACTGGCAAAACTCGCCAAAACAATACTAGGGTGTTGTGAGTGTTGGTCATAGCTTTCAGTGTGGTTGTTAACATTCTTGATAACATAATGCTGTGTGGTTCCTATTCCCGGTTGTTTTAAATAACTTGAAACATCAACAGTTTGTTACGTGTTTTGAAATGTTCATTTCCTAGAAATAAACTCACAAAAGATATCATGTTTCACCCAGAAATGATAGAATAAAACAGACAAGAAATGGCTTTTTATGTTGATTATTAACATTATTATCATCAGAATCAGAATGAGCTTTATTCATATTTCTCCCTTGTTCCATTTGTTTATTAATTATTGTAATGCAAAGAAATTTAACAAATTTACTTAACTGTATTGAAAAACATCCTGCATATATATATATATATATATATATATATATATATATATATATATATATATATATATATATATTACATGTATGTAAAACATTGAGCTGTTAAAAACAGTAATAAACTGTAAATTTGTATGTTAATTATTGTAATGCAAAGAAATGTAATTCTAATCACTGTAATATAATATTGAAAAACATCCACATAACGAGGATGAGATTATATGTTGATGAAAATGAGGACATTTTGTTTGTTTGCCATTAGGTCTGAATGGTTAAAAAAAAAAAATAGCAGAGTTCCAGAGTTTAATACTTAAGGTTAAGTGGTTCAAATCCTTAAATTGTAACTCTAATATCAACAGTTCCATAATTGATTTGTTTGTCCATGATTGACTGTGAGATTCTGCTTGTAATCTTCCAAAAGAGTGTGAGTCAGGATGTGGGCTTATTATTAAAGAATAGCCCGTCATAATAATTGAAACTTACCAGACAAACTGTGCCATTACGGCTCAAGTGATTTTAGTTACCCGAGGGCTGTATTGATATTCATAAGCTCTGAGAAAACTCTGCTTGTGAGGAGGTGGTAAAGTGAGACCTGCTCTGTGAATGAATGTCAGACACTTAAAAGTTAGCTCAGTGACTTTAAGACTTAGAGGACAGGCTTGTGTTGAATATGAATGATTGTAAGGCGAGAAAACATCCTAAACCTCCTAAGAAGTGAATCTTTAATCTTGCTTCTGAGAAGGTAGTCTCAGACTCGAGACCATGCCCACAGCGAGTGTAAAGAGCCTCGGATGCGGATTGCACACAAAAGCGGATAGAGCTGGCTAAAGTTGCGAGCTCTAATATGATTGGCTGATTTTTACAGTGTTCCCAAGAGTGACTGTACGCAGGACTGTTGCAAGCATGGTGCGCAGTGCGAGTTTGTCAATGCAAGGCCCCGAATTGACAAAAAAAAAGTTTTAAAAGTGACATTTTGGTCTGGCTAAGCCGTCTAACAGCTCTCAGGAGAGGGCCAATCATCAAATAAGACAGGCTTCACTGTTCACAGAAAACGATGCCTCAGTTTTAACGGTGAAAGAGTTCAAGGTAAGGTATAGGCTAGCTAACATTTACAGTATATGAAATATAAAAACCAGTGATGCAAACTACACTCTAAAAATGCTGGGTTGTTTCAACCCATGTTTGGGTCAAATATGGACAAACCCAACCGTTGGTTTAAATTTAATTAAATTTTTAAACCCAACATTTGGGTTTGTCCAGATTTTACCCAAACATGGGTTGAAACAACCCAGCATTTTTTAGTGTACTTGATTTTTTTTTGTCAAATGTAGCCATTTTGCATTGAAAATATATCATTTACATGATTTGTTTAATTCATAATTGAATGTGACGAGACAAGAAACATTATAACAGAGCCATTTTTGGCATATTAGGCATATAATTAGGATGTGAGCATATGTTAAAATAAAAATATAATTTGCAAATAGTTCAAATGCATTGCAATAAATTCTAGTTTTCCAGACAGCACCCTATTCTCAAAAAATGTCTGATTTAAAAAATACCAATCTTCACATGATTGCAATGATGATGCATTTGTAATGCTCACTTTTCATCATCTAATCAGTTATTGATATATAAAATATAAAATAAAATTTTCAATGAATATCCTGTTTCACTCGTGAATATCCCAGATTGCAGAAGTGAATGTCCAACCTGATCTCATGAGTAGAATGAACTATTTTACATTTTGGCAAATTGGTTATGAATTTGTATGATTTGATTCATATAAAAATTCACCACTAATTCACCAAAGCATAAAATAGTTACAAATTTCCATGAGAGTGTGTTGGAATACCATTTTATTTTAGGGAACAACATACATTTTTTTTGTTTTATTCCAAATATTCGGTTCAGCAGCAGAAGTCTGCAACCAATATCCATTTTGCCTATCAGTCGACGTCAATATCTTTGAGTTTGTGTGAGTAGAAAGATGAATGGGCTCATGCTGAGTGTATAATGTGTGTGAGTGAGTATGTACTTGTGGGAGAAGTGGATTTGTCAGTGGATCGTGTAGCATAAGTAAATTAAAGTGTGTGATTTTTTTTTTTTTTTTTTTTTGCTTGAGAGGGTTGTTGGCTGAGACTGGGTCACTTACACTTATGATGTTGAATGAGCACCACCGAGGCACAGCAATGCATGTTTATTTCAGTGTTTTTCACGTTGCGGCCAATTTACGGCATTGTTGAATGATCATGAATGGCCAGCGCTGTGTGGAATCCGACTGAGTAATGAACATTATTGCAGAAGTACTTCTAAGCACGTTCCAGAAAATTAACTAAGAAGGGTGAGCGGAGAAGAGAAGAGATTGTGTTAGTGAAGATAATAGTCAATGTTGTATCGCACTTGATGAGGAAATTCTAAATCAAAGAGGTTCAGGACATCAGCATGGCCTGCATGTTACAGATGTCTCACTGTGCCAAAGCAAGGCTTTCATCACGTAGTGATACAATTACATCGTTCACAGTATCGTTCAGATGCATTTTACAGCCAGAAATGCTTTGCTTTACACTTATTTTAAGCTGTCAATGTTACAGTGTAATTGTACTTTTAAGTGCTGAGTATTAGAACATGTACTCACTATAGGGTTGGGGTTTGATTTTGGGTTAGTGCTACTGTTATGCGTCGTTTAATGCATTTGTTTTACGTTATATGGTTATTCATCTCAATTCAGTCTCAATACAGTTATGACATCCTTTCATTTAAAAATATAAGCATATACAATTTATAGATTTATATTGTGTAATTCATTATCTCTTTGACTGGGATTATGTTATTTAATTCGGCTATCGTTATTCATTTGGCACTTTAGCATATTACTAGGATATTGGCTGTTTATTAGTACTTAAAAAAGCACATATTAAAGGCCCACTGAAGTGCCTTGGAACGCGCAGCTTTGTATGATGCGTTGACGGAATTTCCACTGAATCGGGAAGCTAAGCCGGGACATATTGAATGGCTCCTCCCCCTTTTCAAATAGCCAATAGCATTTAGTTTACCGCACAGACTGCAATTCGTACTTGACAGCACCATGGAGGCGAATCAGAGCGCTTATGATACGTTGGATTCAATAGTAGAGGTGTGAATCAATTCTATTTCATTCTTAACCAACGTACAGTTGGAAAACTGAATAAAACTTGAGCATTTGAGCAACCGAACACACATCTCCAACCCAGATTGGTCTGTGACATGTCAACGGTCGCTTTGGCCAGGTGGTATTTATGGAATATGGGGCGGAGCTTTAGATTCTAGAGAGCATTTGATTGGACAGAAGATGTGATGAGAAGCTGAAGTCCGCAGTGCATCATACAAATCCATGATCCATTTTAGAGGAAGTGAGAGACTGTAAGTTTTGAATGCTTATATCTTCGAAATGCAAATTTTGTCATTGTTTTGGAACACACCAGCTTATTTATAACCTTAAGGCTAACATATTCATACTAAAAGCTAAAAAACTTACATTTTGATTTCAGGGGGCCTTTAATGCCTTATTCTGCATGACCATATTCTACATCCCTTAATTCTACCTAAAACTACCTTACTAACTTATAATAAGCAGTAATCAGGAGTGTATTTAGTATTTTATAATACATTTAAATCTGTAAATAGTAAATATGAACTGTTGCTTTGGCTCATGAGTGCCCCCTTCTGGTCTGGTGCCCTGGGCAGATGCCCGGTAGGCCTGTGAGTTAATCCGTTTATGATCTCAAGTGGCAATTAAAGTCCTGTTATCTTGATTGGTGTAATTAGAGTCTCAAGATTGGTACTTGTGAATGGTAAGTGTCTTCTCTCAGCAGATGCATACATTTGACTGCATGTAGATGTGATTGAGCAACCACAAGTATGTCGCCAATGCATTTGCCATGTCGAAATGCAGCAGGCGAGTCTGCTTTTTGACACCACGGTCATGATGTTTTACATCAAATGATCAACTTTGGATTCTCACCCCTTATCTTATTCTTTCTATTTTCATTTTGGGTTAACCCACTTTCATTTTACTGCTGTTTGCATCTGGCAAATGAGCCTATTCTGAGACAATGGCCTTTGCTTCCAATTAAAGCCTGCTGAAGATTTACTGGAGCAAGAGACAAGAGAGAAAGAGAGAGATGGAGATCAATATCTGGACAACAAACAAGAAAGAATGATTGAGGTGATTCAGTCAGGCCTTGATGTGGACTTTGCACTTTGAGGAATATTTACAGCCATTTGTGAAGCCCACGGGTTCACGAGCCTCTGCATGTGAGCGCTATGAGTGTGTGACCACTGAACCGGGCTCTCCAGCGCAGCCCAGAGAGCCCAGAAAAATGGCATTGCTAATCAAAAGCTGGACAGCTCTGCAGCAGTCATAAAGTGTGCTGGTTCTGCCTGTTCACCTGCCTGTCTATGTTGTACAGCCAGTTCAAGATAAATTAGTTTAGAATATAATGATTAGTGGTGTTTGATGAATTATTACAAGTTTTGCCAGTCAGATGAAGAAAAAAATCCAATAAATTTACATTTAATGATGGAACCAGGCCATATCTTAGGACCAGGGAACGGTTGCATAAACCGCTAAGACCAGTCTTACAAGTTAGTCTTCATTTTTTTTTTTTTTTTAAGACTGTTGATAACTTAACTTTCTTTAATCCAGTTACATAAAAACGTAGATTGGTCTAATTTGATACCAAAAAGTAAGGCTGGTTTTCGAAGTAATACGATGCCACAGAAGAACAATTGTGGGTTCCCAAAAGAACATTCAATTGAACAGTTCTTAAAAGAACCCCTTTTTCTTATCTCATGAGAAACTATGGTTGCACTTTATTTGACAGTACATCAAGTCAAGTCACCTTTATTTATAAAGCGCTTTTTACAATACAGATTGTTTCAAAGCAGCTTTATAGTGATATCAAGAAAATAATCCAACAAAGTTTGTTTTGGCTGCACGCAGCTCTAGAAGAAAATAGTGTCATTGTCCAGCTTTAGTAAGTTCAGTGTTGATTCATTTCCATTGTAAAAATCATTAGTTATTCATTTAGTTCATTTATCTTTACAGCTCTGGAGAAAACAGTGATGTTCAGTTTTCATACAATGGTGTCAATGCAGGCAGATCAGTAATATTGTTGAATATTATTTGCACTTATTTAAGGTGTAATTACCTAAGAAAGCGCTGGGCAATATATTGTAACTACATGTGTTAAGGTTAGGTTTAGGGTAGTGTTGTCAAAAGTACCGATTTCGGTACCAAGTCGGTACTGAAATTTAAAAAATGTGATGCTTTGAGCGGAAACATAAACACCTCTGATTGGCCATTGTGTTCCCGCGCTCGTCGGATATGTCTGTGATTGGCTAAAATGATCAACGCATGGGAACGTTTGAGAGCACACAGAAGTGTTTTGAAAGCGGGGGTGTTTGAAACCGGACCAGTCCGCTGACAGACAGGTGTTTACGATTCCACTCAACAGCGCCACATTTTTAAAATTTCAGTACCGACTTGGTAACGAAGTCAGAACTTTTGACAACACTAGTTTAGGGGAATGTTCGGGTTAGTATCTAGTTATTACCCAGTTAATGTATTTACCATAATAATTACATATTATGCACATACCGAAGAGGACTGTCAAATAAAGTGCTACCGAAATTTTTTTTATGAGTTGGCTATTTCGTTTGAACTTGATTTGGTTTCTATGAAAACGTACAATTTAAGTAAAGAATTAAGATCCGCCCCTAAACATAATCGTCATTGAGGCGTAATCAGATCATATGAAAACGTATTAATGAGATTGTACATACTGTATGCACCAATTACGGATATCTATAAGATAAGAATCTGAAGAACCTTTTTCCATTATTAAGAACTTTTAGTGTATTGGAAAGGTTCCATCAGTTCCATTAAAAAGAACAATGTAGCATTGTGGGGACAACTTTTGCACCACTCACATTGGTCTTTACAAATGTTAAAATAGATCTGTGCTAGCTTTTGAAATGAATTTCTCCTAATTGAAGCCACAGCTAATTTGTATGCTTATGTGCTTTTGTAGTAGACTGCTAATTTGATCAGCAGCAGTGCACGTTTCCCTTGAACGTGGATTTAATTTGAGGCGAATCAGAATTCACTGGAGTTCAAATCTGTCTTTTTGTGTGGCTATAAATAGCTGCTTGACTTCTTTGTCACAATTGGGTCGAAGGAAGTTAAAAATACGAGAATGTCCCAGTAGAGCCGACAGATCAAGTGCCAAACAGCGCGCAGGACGTTAGAGCACTGGAGATGGACGGAGTGGCAGTATTTGGTCGGCTCAGAAAAACAAGACTAATGCACTTCATTTAGAACGTCACCGAAAAGTCTAGATCTGTAGGTTATATATCAGCTTGACATTTCTGATTCTGTCAATAAAGTGAAATGTATGTGTTGATTCGCATGAGCGCCTATAGGCGAGTGTGCAAACATTAACCTCAACATGCTTAGTATTCCATGCCGGTTGTTTCCTGACACTCACGGCTGCCGCAGCCTTTCTCCTAACGGATTTCCGACCGGCAGAGGCGTCACCATGGAGACAGACATGATGTCAGCCCAGTGGCATTGCTGATTATTGAAGGATGAAGCTTTACTCTCTTTGGACCACACTGTGTGTATATGCAGTGTTTTTTGGACTTAGAGCGTGTGGAACAGGTATATGCTCAGTGAAGGAGCAACGAACAGATCAATTGTTTGTTCAAACACTTGTATTGTGAAATAAACTGGGCATGATACCAGCACTGAGAAAGGGTTACCAACCAAACAGTCATCTCTCTTTGTTTGCATATGTATGCATAATTCAATGTGCTTGTGTGTGAATGCACATTAAAGTGTCATGAAACCGCTCATCTTAGCAAGTCAGTTCACACCACGGTTTTGAAAAAAAAAAGCGAGAGGGAGTAAACACAACTCTCTGTGCTCCATTCATAGCTAAAGGTCTCATTGGCTAAAGTCACACAACCTAATAAATAATTATGAGACAATAACCATGATGTACTCAAAATGTCACATTCCCGTGACATTGACTATAAATATAATATTGATTAATTTTGACACATCTTTTGTTTTCCTTAAAAAAGAATTAAGTAACAGTGAGGCACGTTTAGTCCACTGAAGGTGACCCAAGGTTGAGATCCCATGTGCATTTTCATTAACAAAACATGGACAGATACAGAATGAAAAGAAATGAACAATAGCATTTGGCTTACTGTAATTAAAGGGTTAGTTCACCCAAAAATGAAAATTCTGTCAGTAATTACTCACCCTCATGTTGTTCCAACCCCGTAAGACCTTCGTTCATCTTCGGAACACAAATTAAGATATTTTTTATTAAATCTGAGAGCTGTCTCACTCCTCCATAGGCTTCTAAGACACTATAATTTGCTGGCCCAGAAAATGTATTAAAGACATCGTTAATATAGTCCAAGTGACTTTATAAAGCGACGAGAATACTTTTTGTGAAAAAAAAAAAAAAAAATTTTTTTTATTTATTTCCTTCTCTCTGGGCCTCGAGTTTTTTCACGTAGTGTAATAGCGTAGCACTTCTGTGCTGTACATCACACGCATGACACACATGACCAGCGTCGGCCAATAGTGAGCCTACGTGGTGACGTGCAACACAGACGCGCTGCGCTAAAACACTACGTGAAAAAACTCGAGGCTCAGAGAGAAGGAAATAAATAGTGGAATAAAGTCGTTATTTTTGTGGGTTTTTTTGCGCACAAAAAGTATTCTCATCGCTTTATAAACTTAAAATTGAGCCACTGTAGTCACTTGGACTATATTAACGATGTCTTTAATGCATTTTCTGGGCCAGCAAGTTATAATGTCTTAGAAGCCTATGGAGCAGTGAGACAGCTCTCAGATTTAATCAAAAATATCTTAATTTGTGTTCCGAAGATGAACGAAGGTCTTACGGGGTTGGAACATCATGAGGGTGAGTAATTACTGACAGAATTTTCATTTTTGGGTGAACTATCCCTTTAAGAAATCGCAAAGGCTGCGATTAGTTTTTATGCGCAGCTTGTCAGTGAAGCACGGCTCTGTGATCAGTAGTAAATGCTGCTCCATCTAAAAGCACTGCGAGTTTGAGTCGCTTATAACGTCAAACATCTTTCCAAATATAAGCATTTATGAACCTCTCGTCCAACAAAAGACAACATTTAATAACATATGTTTACTCCAAAGTCACTTCATGACGACAGTTGAGCATCCTGGGAGATGGTGTGACTTCTTACACAAAATAAGTCGCACAACATATTATTTCATAGTATTCTATACAGTGATAAAGGATATGTCGATTAGCATTGAAGTATAAATATAATTTATTATCATAAAAATACCGAAGAAGGCTTAAAGAACTCCAATAAACCAATGCTATCTCACAACCAATTTGGACGTATTTTATGAGGTGGCTAATTGGTACGAATTCGTACGACCTCACTCATATGAATTTGTACGATTTGTCTAAACTCCAGTGACGGGTAGGTTTATGGTCGGGGTAAGGGGTAGGTCAATCGTATGAATTCATATGTATTCGTATGAATTCACCTTAACACCTGCAGTGGTACAGCGGTCACAAGTCGGAGAATTGTAATTACGAGGTCTATGAGGATGTGAATATTTTTTACAAGTTGTTTTTACGGCTATTACATGGTGAGAATACTGAACTGATAGCCACGTGACAATACAATAAACCAATGAGATGACGACACATGAAACAGAGAAATCACATGGCAAGATCAAATGAGGGAACAGGGAATCGCATGACAAAACAGGAAACATGACTATAACAAAATTCAAAATAAAAGACGTGAAAGCATGAACCGAAAACAGGAAACAAGAACAGATGTGACACTTTCTTGACTTGAAAGCACACATCTTAAGCTGATAATTGTATATAAAAGCACTTACTTTATTAAAATAGTTTCTTTTTAAACTTGTGTATTATTTAAGCTTTAAAGCTGTTTATTTATTTTTACTGTTATTTTAGGGTTTTATATTTCTTGGCATAATATTTAATATAATTTTACACAGGAAAGATTAGTAAACTTTAAATTACACACTAAAATCATGTTAACGCACATTGTATATGTCTTTTCAGAGGATTTCTTTGGTAACACTTTATTTTACAGTGTCCTTGTTACACGTTACATGTACTGTAGTAATAACTATAAATTATGCATAATTGCATGCAACTAACCCTAAATCATACCCCAATCCTAACCCTAACCCTATAGTAAGTACATGTAGTTAATTATCATTACTGCACAAGTTCCTATTACACTGTAACAAGTACATCTTAAAATAAAGTGTAACCATTTCTTTTAATATTGATGTCAAGTCTGTACATCTGTAATAATATAATTTACAATTTACTGCTTTCCTCTTAAAATTTAATATTTCCGATTATATCACCGTTTTCTATCCTTCCTACAAATGTCAAAATTCTCAAAACGCCCTGTAGTGATTCACAACCCTTATTAAGACATCTTAAAATACTTTTCCTGTCAAATCCCTCTGAAGTTCAACCTTTAATTCCCCTTATATTACGTCTTCCTGTACTTCAGGTTTGTCAAGGCCATGTCTGATACATTTTTTCTTCATCTTGTGAAAATAGCCAGTAGAGCGGCAATAAATACACTGACATTTAAGAGCGAAGACCATTTAAAATGTGTCTTGGGCCCTTGTTGCATAAGTGCCGGGTGTTATTATTACATAACACGGATTAATTCCTCACATAATTCATGATAGTGTCTCAGTAAACACAACTGGAATTATTTAAACTTAGGAAATGTGCTGAGCAGCTTATTACAGTGTTATTACATGCCTATTACACACATATTACTATGTTATAAGTGTGCCTTTATTGTTTGCTGTTACATTTGGTTTAATGGAAATGGTTTGTGATTCTCTGAATTATAAGGACTCTTGTGAGTGATCTATGATTGCTTTGTTTCTCAGCTCACGTAGCTGTGCACTTATGAATGCAAGGACAGTTTACCATGTCTCTGCCCTCTCTCGCCCTGTCTCTAGAACTTCAGAAAACTGAGCAGGCTGTCGACCCAGCATGAGGAAATACTTCACCCTCATCTTTTTTTCCTCCTCATTCTCCAATATTTTTAGTTCTCTAAACTTAACATCTCTTTGTTACTTTTAAGTCAACAGTAAAATTAGTTAGCAAAAAAAGCCACTTCTTCTAACTAATTATATTTGGACTGGATGATGACTTGTAATGGGCGAGAACATTTAGGAATCTCAAGGAACATATCAAGGAACATTGTCTAAGACATTAAAATGTATAGGTTTTATAGCTTATGTGGAATTTAAATAAGTCATATTAAACGTTTTAACACTGTTTTGAAATTAGAATGTTCAACACATTAACCTTCCTCTTTAGTTTAAGAAACTATGCCAATAACAGCTTGGTAAGCAGGGCCTGAATTTCATTTTGGAAAATGGGGGGGGGAATCCCCCCTTAGGTGATTCTTATGGGGGGGGATTTTTAATTTGAGGGGGGAGTTTAGACTTTTTTTTTTATTACATTTATCTCGCCTAAATGTATGCTCACTCATTGCGTTTTTACAATGGGGTAATTTTGTTCTTAAGAATTTACACAACACAAGGAAGCTTGATTTCAATCTTTGAATTAAACTGAAAAAAGTAGCACAAATAAATACAATAGAATAAAGATACCAATACAGATTTGTTAAATAAAGAGAATTTTATTTGCTTAGGTCTAACACTAGTATTCAGAAATACAGAGACTGAATAAAGTAATCAAATGAAAAATAACACTGGGTAGTATTTTAGTCCTGACTAAATTAAATACATAGGCTATTAATCCTGATTCCTTAAAATGAAAGCTATGTTTTGTTGTTTTGACAACCAAATTAATGACAGACACATATGGCTGCTGTCCCTTTAAGAGCTAGTGCACGGATCCTGTTTCATTATACGGTCACGTGCGATTTATGCTTATTTAAGACATAACCGACTGTGTTTAGAGGACACTCACCAAGACTGAAATTGACATAATTTCTGCATGTTTTTGACTGTTAAAGCGATATAATCCACGAAAAATAACTTTTGTTACCCGCGAGCTGTTTGTGAGGCGGCTTTACTCTATGTATGTGTGCAGAGAAAAAAAAAAATCTCTCAGACAGCGCGCAAGTAGCCTACCAAAGAGTTTAAAATCGCGTGAATGTTTAAACTGGTAAGACTTAAAAAGACGTGCAAATGGTAAACTTTAGTTACTCACGATGCAATGCTGGCCCGATTATGCAAGTGACAATTCCGTCTATCCCGACTCCCGAAACGCAAGAGTTAATTATCGCTGCTTGCAGCTCTTAACGATTACCTTGTGCAACACATGTTGAGAGACGAGAGATAGAAGACGCAGCACCACTGAATCACTCACGCTGTTTGAGAAATTGCGTCTCGCAGACAGTTTTAAAATTTGATTTTATAATCTGTGTGGATTAATTTAATAATACAACCTACATGCTAAAGTGAATCAATGTTTGCGGGAGACCTGCGGGAATGATTAAAATTATGCACAATACCCGCGCCGAAATTCAAGCCCTGGTAAGAAATGGTCATGTTTATGATGTCATATAACCAGGGGCGCACACTTTATATAGCATACTTATCCTACAAGCTGTCGGCATCACTTTCCTTCTATCAATCTTCTTTTCTCTCGAACATGGTAGACGATGATGATGTTTTTATTTTATTTAATTTATTTTATTAACATTAATGACACAGACAACAGCAGGAATATTAGGCTGCTGTCACTTTAAGACCGAATGCATGGACCGAATATACTGACACACATCCAGTTTTTTTCTGAACTGTTCACTTCTGACATAACCGAGAGAATACTTGCCGAGACGGGTCTGAAACGCGCCTCTCTCTCTCTCTCTCTCTCTCTCTCTCTCTGAGTGTGCACAGATAACAGCACAACTCTTCTTCCGCGTTTAAAATCGTTTAACTCTCTGATGGTTAAACTTAGCAATTAATCCGCAAATCACATGCGTGCCGAACCGTGGGGCCTGGTCCATAGATCACGGCTCAACTGCGACCCGTTGCACCCCTAATAATTAATGAACACACTTATCATCATGATAGCTATCTTACCAGGGATGGAGAGAAATCCTACTAAAGTTATTAGAACCACCTGCGCACCAGTTATGTGCACCTCTGCATATAACCCACATTTACATGCTGTATCAACACTGCAATAACATATCAATATTCAACAACTTGGCCCAACCTACATGATTGATAGTCATTAACATTTACTCCTTAAAATACTTGGTTGACCAATATTGATATTTCACTGGCCAGAATTTATGATATGCCTGATATAATAGCGATATGTGATTTGGGCTAATACATTTTCTTTATATCAATTGAGAATTGATATTTTGAAATCAAACTTGAATTTTTTACTAGCACTTTTAACACATAACTACTCAAAATTCAAATATAATCTAAAGTATTTCATAAATACATAAATAAAATACCATAAAAGGGTTTATGGCCCTTAAAGTGTGTGTTAACTTTTTCATGAATAAGTATTTTGTCATTCTAGAAGTGTTTATATACAGTAGTAGAATTGAAAATGTATAACCAGTCCTTTGAACAAAAGTAAAGAAAACTTTCAGTTTCTCACTCATCATAAAAGAACATACTGACCTCATCACAATTCATCAAAAACAACAACAACAACAAAACAATGCACTCAATTTCTTTATTTCTCTCTCCAGGTGTTCTTCCGGTAGTGTTATTTTTCCCATTTTCACTACGTTCTGCTCTGCCGTTTGGAATATAAAAACAGAGGAAAGAGATAAAAAGGCTTTTAGACATTGATTTGTTTTGCAACTGGCTGAATTGAAGTTCTCGGCCGCTGCGCTGACAAAGTTGACGTGAGTCTAAAAGGCTCTTGAGAGGCTAGCTAGGCTTTAGTAATAGATCACTGAACCGTCATTATCGACAGGAAGTTGAAGGAGGTGTGGGCTTTGACAAGAGAGCAAACATGAACTTGTTTTTCTGTTGGTTGTCTTTATCATTTTGTTGTGCTGCTGCTTTGAGCTTGCTTCAAGGTTTCTGTCTTTACAAAAGTGCCTTTATATTCACTCACCACAGAGTTCTGATCACGAGTAACTCGTTCAGTCCATGTTTAAAGCAGTTGTTTTTGTATTTGATACAATTAATTCACAAACAAAATACCTCTCTGTATTTTTCTTCAAGGCTGCTTGAAGGAACGTTTGTAAAAATAGCCAGTAGAGCGGCATTAAATACAAAAATGAAAATGTTGTCACTGCTATCACACCCCTCATTGTTTCAAACAAAAAACAGCGTGAAATTTAGCACACACTAACGGTGTTTGGGATAAGTCGCATTAAATTTGGTGCAGTGAGTCACCATTTTTGTGTCTGAACACAAATGAGATGAGATTTGATGCAGGTATATAGTGTGTGACTCATAAACACTCAGTCTTTTTAAAAACGTTCTAATGTCCGGGACCCCCAAATATCCTTGCTAAAATATAAAGGCAGCAATATAATTTCATGTATAAATACTCATTTATGCTATGGGAGAACAATATTAACTATAAAGAACATTTATTTGTATGCTTTTATGTTGTCATTAAACTAAAGCAAGTTAATGTATACATGTATATGTATTTATAATATGTACACTTTCCATTCAAAAGTTGGTAAGAGTTTTTGAAAAAAGGTCTCTTATGCGTATTAAGCTGCATTTATTTGGTGAAAAATGTGTATTTTTGTAAAATATTAATACATTTAAAAAATGTCTTTATATATATGCATGAAGTTTATTTTTGTGTTTGAAACGACTTGAAGGATTAGTTCAGCCAAAAATAAAAATGATCCCACAATTTACTCGTCCTCAAGCAGCAAGCCATTCTAGGTGTATATCACCTTCTTCCTTCAGCCGAACACAATCAGAGTTATATGGAATATATCCTGGCTCTTCCAAGATTTATAATGGGAGTGAGTAGTAACTGAGATTTTGAAGCTCAAAAAAGCGCATGCATCCACCGTGTGTGTGTGTGGTGTGTGTGTGGTTGTGTGTGGATGTGTGTGTGTGTGTGTGTGTGCGTGCGTGCGTGCGTGCGTGCGTGCGTGCGTGTGTGTGTGTGTGTGTGTGTGCGTGTGTGAAGCCCCTGTCTTGCAGGTGCAGCTCCAGTAGTGTCTGGCTGTATGTGTGAGCGCAGCTCTCTGTAATGCTAATAAGAACATCAGACAGGCTGATCACCCCCCCGCCTGCTCTCCACACAGGAGCTTCTCACACCACTGCACACACAGCTGAACCACTGAGAGAGAAAGAAGCTCCAATTCAACTGTGAAAGGAGAGATAAAGCAAGAAAAGAAGAGATTTCAGTGACTGAACTTTTTGGATTAGAGAGAAAGCAGGATGAACCAAATGAAATATGAAGACAAAACAAGGCAATATAATCTAAAACACTTGAATTATAATAATAATAGTTCACCTAAAAATGGAATAATTACTCACCTTCAAATCATTCTGAAATGTCATTTTGTGGCCACAAATCAGGAATTTGTTCCCACGACTTATGTTGTACTAATTTGTTTCCTCGTTTTAATTCAGTTAAATCGTGGCCACATTTTAGCTAGGAAGGAATGAATTAATAAGTCGTAGGAATATTCTTAATATGTGGCTGTCTACCAACAAGCTGTGATAAAAATAAAAACAGATTTGGAAAGCGCTTGATACCAGCTTCCATATGATATCAAAACCTGTAATAGGTAAAATTTCACCATGTGGTGGGTTTTCCCAGATCGCATCACATATAAAGACCAGAGACACTATAAAAGTAGTCCATATAATTATTTTTCTAGTACAAACTTGGCACTTCAAGTCCTGCCAAATCAGGTATTTCTCATGGATGATGCACCAAATCTGAACATGCAAAAATCTGACGGATATTAAGATACTGATAATCTTTTCTGTCTTTATTGCACCTAACAGAATGAACTATTTTGCTACTTTGGCATTTCAATCATTTTCATTATCAATACGTTTTTTTTTTTTATAGATTTCCTTGATCAAAAGTTTAGTGTTATAGGATCTATAGGATCAGTCTAATCTGCTATTTAATCATCACTTTATCTTGTTTTTGGGCTACTTGTCATCCTTACGTACTAGGAAAATCACTGATGAACGATTGACTTATGGAATGGAACATCCAAATGAAGGATTAGAAACAACAAGTATTCGAATCGGTTTGAATACTTCTTTATTTGTTGTGCAAAATGAAACACCTTCCACTCTGAAAAACAAAGCAAGTGGACAAGTGAACAAAGAAAGGCTAAATACAAAAGCCTGAGATCTGAGTATTTTGTGAAGGTGGGAAGTCCTGCAGGTCTCTGTGGTGCCCTCAGCAGAATACTTGACTCTAAAGTCAAGATCTCTCACAGTCGACAGCACGAGCGGCCCTGGAGAGCAGCCACGGTCAGGGGGGCACTTATGCACTGCCAAGTAGTCTTGACTATCCGAGGGAACGAGAGGTGAGGGGTAAAGAGTGAGGCAGAGGACAGAGCAAAATGAAAAGAGGGAGGAAGTAGGAAAGAGGATGAGTGGAGTTCCTGCAGTGGGACCTTGAGGCACTAGATTAACTGGCACTTTACAGTACAAAGGCGAGTAAAATTAGGTGTTTAATATTTAGAAAATGTTGATTGTCCACCCCAGGATTGTTCATTTTACACTGTTTTATTTTACATTTATGTGGCAACCTTATTACTGAAGTTACGTATGTCTAAAGAATACAGTTAAATTTGTTAAAGGAGAAAAGAAATTAAAATGACTATAGAGTTGCAAGTAACATGGTTGCAAATTTAGCCTCAATTAAGTTGTCACTTAGATGAACTTGTTTAGGACCAAATTAATAAACTTAAATTTGAGACACACACACACACTCACACTTATAATTACTAAAATAACAGGGTTGAATGGTTGACCTTGACAAATGCAGTCAGCATAACAATTTGTGTACAAATATAATAAATTGAAATTACTTAAATTAATCATGTGGTATCATTGTAAAAAAAAAATCTTTTCTTTTTTCATAATTAAAATTTATTAAATAAAATAAAAAATATTATTTTGCACAAAAATTCAACAGATTAAATCTCAAAATGACTTTGAATGATTTTAACTCTTGTAGACAGATACAAGACTTTTGAGGTGAGATAGGTGAAAATAGCACAGTATTAAAAGAGGGGTACAGAATCAGATATTATATTATGTGTTAAAAGCTAGCCACTTTTCATGCTAGCATAATATTGTTAAATAGCCAAACATGTCTACAAAACATGGCATTTGTGCCTTTTGGTGGAAAGTGCACTAGATTTCTTGCCCTGTAATATTTTTAACCAATCATTTCAGATTCTTATCCATGTTAACTCAGTGTTATATAGAGGGAATAGATCCTCTATTTAAAAAGAGGATCAATTGAGTTCTGGAAGTAAAATAAATGCAGAGGTAAATTTCAGCCCACCTTCCACAGGCTGCATTTGGATTGCTGAATAGAGTCTCTTTTTTTCTGCGGTGTGAAATGAGATGGAAAATAAGACGAACGGATGTGAGTGTTTTTTTTTTTCACTTCATCTCTGAAAGCGCTTGTCTGCTCACAGTCATATGTTCCTTTTTTTCATGTGAGAGGGTTTAAGTGGAAGATGAATCAGCTTTTGGCCTTGTGTGTCTGGCGTATAGATGAAGAGTGTGTGTGTCTTACTGTGCGGCATGTTCGCCTTTACTGCCTTTTGTTTTCAACGCTATTTGTTTTCTGAATCGTGATGCTTAAAATGATGTATCTCCTTGAATTCAGACTGAGTTGCCAGGCCTTGTAAACAGGAGCTCTAAATCATTCAGAAATCCTATTGGCTCATTGGCTTCTCACTACTTTAACATCTTTTAAAACACTAGCAACATTGTACACTAGTTTTGAGACTGGGTTAGCAGCGTTTATTTGGAACCCCTTCCAGTTAAAAAGTTGAACTGAATGATTTGTTAAACGAATTAGGCTGATCAGATTCTCAAATTTGATTCACTTGAGTGATTCTTCAGTTAGTAACTCACTGGAGGGGAAGACTTTCTGTGAAAATGACTTAAATTCCAGTCTTTTTTCAGACAAAGCTAAAATGTGACTTCAGAAGACTTGAAATATAGTGCGCTAGTCATATGGGGTTAGGAGGGTAGTTGTATCATTTTTTGAGCTTGGTCACTATTTTATAGTTTCATTGTATAGGAAATATCAGAATACTGTAAATATTAAATTATGTTCAATTCAAGTTTTTTTTATTTTATTTTTTTGCTCCAGTCAATTAAGTCAGTTGTATAGGGTTGAGAACAACATTGGTGAATAAATGATGACAGGTTTTTAATTTGTTGGTCAACTAACCTTTAATCAGAGGTATATAAATACAAAGAGTCAAGGGAAGCGATACACTGAAATAGGGCACGTTGCTCTTGCCGTGAAACAAAGTCAAGGATGGGTCAGCCATGATTCACCTCATCACATGCTGTCAATCGTTTCCTTATCTGTCAAG
This sequence comes from Leuciscus leuciscus, assembly GCF_965113295.1. Lineage (NCBI taxonomy): Eukaryota > Metazoa > Chordata > Actinopteri > Cypriniformes > Leuciscidae > Leuciscus > Leuciscus leuciscus. The sequence goes on along the minus strand of NC_138728.1, from coordinate 18,432,901 downwards.
CAGACCAGCGTGAAGTTGACCTCACATATCCATACTTTTCATTTGAACTTTATCCTGTCCAAAAAACAAACATATGCCGCTGGTTTCACAGACAAGGCTTAAGCTTAGTCCTAGACTACAGTGCATGTTTGAGCTGTTTTAAATGAAAGCAACTTGCACTGACTTATCTTAAAATATATCAGTGCCATTGTTTTGTGTCAAGATGATTTTTTTTTTTTTTCTAGGCATGTTTATAAAAAGCTTCTAAACAATTGACCAGCCAAGTTCTGACCTCTTGCTAAGGTTTTTTTTTTTTTTCTTCTTTTCTCAGAAAAGCTTTCAAGAAACTCCCATAGGTATGCATTGGGAATTTCTGTGAACAGCACAATTTTCAGTAAAATGTGCTCATAAAGTGAAATTGAATGGATATTATTCTTAAGTGGGCTAGAATAAAGTGTGACATTGTAAAATATTCTTCTTTAAAGAAATGGCAAAATTGCAGTGCAATGTGACTAAAGCCGCAAGACAAAATTGAGAAGAACAGAATAAACCTCACAAATCTCACTATGGTACTGCAAACTTTTAATTTAATACTGTAAATAAGCTAATGCTTAATGATACACAAGAAATGCTAATGCTTTTTTTACACACAAAAAAACGTTGCTTGCATTTTCTTTGAGTAACAGGGACACAACAACATTATTTTACCATATTTTTGGATAATTTCTCTTTTGAAATAGGAGAAAATATTTGTATGTAAAAAAATTTATTTAAATAAAATTGTATTAATACAAAAATATTGAATTATTAATTATTATTAATAATTATTATTGGCAAAATGTTCTATATAATTTATAGAAATGGTGCTCATTAGTTTTGGACAGACAACTTTGCTCAGATAACCCCTTTCTGTCTAAGGCCTGGTTTCACAAACAGGGCTTAGATTAAGCCAGGATTAGGCCTTAGTTTAATTAGGACATTTACAGATTTGAAAATTGTAACCCTCCATTGAAGAATTTAGTCCTGTGTAAGCTTGGTTTGGTTTAGTTCAGTTTAGTTTGTTTGTAAAACACATTTAAAAACAACAGAAGTTGAAACCAAAGTGCTGTACATGTAGTGTAAAACAGATTTAAAGACTAGACAAGAAACAACACAAAAACCAATTGGAGAAATGAAAAATATACAGCTTTAAAAAGAATGGGTCCTCAAAGAGGATGAATTAACATGAATTAACACGTTGCTAGCATGCTTTAGCGCATTGCTAGCATGATTTAGCATGTTGCTAACAAATTAACATATCAATAGCATGTTAGCATGAATTAGCATGTTTCTAGCATGTTTCTGCCATGAATTAACATGTTGCTATCATGTTTTGACACGTTGCTAGCATGAACGTGTCAAGCCAACATAATAAAATAACTATAGCTGGCATGCTGTGCACATTAAGAGAGCTGTAAAAAAACAGCGAGCGTGGGAAAAACACTCAGCCATGAACAGCGCATCTTTCTGCCCCATCTACTACACAACCATGTTAAGTAATGTGTTAGCCTGAACACCACAAAAACTACCCAGAAAAGAGCAAGCTGGTAAAGAACGCCCCAGACCTTTAAAACTCAAAGGAAACTTAGTGGAAACTTACTCGCAGGTCAATACGCAACAGACTGAAGGTAGTGGGGGGGATAAAGGGCTCGCGATAGACCGATAAAGGACAGGGGAGAAGATTATCAAAACATCCAAAGTCTAAAAAGTCAATGAAACCAGTATGTAGTCCTCTCAAACAGGGAGCAAATATTCAGTGTCAAATGGGTTTAATCCAGGAAGGCAAACAAACCAAAACAGTTGTCCTTATGTCCTTTGTAAATTTGGCTTAAAAAGCATAAAAAGCCATCTGTTTAGCAATTGACTCAACACTGCCAATGAAAACCTTTCTGGAATTATGCTAATTGTTTCTAAAGTATTCAACTAAACCTCATCTGCATGTCCTGTTGTGTAGTTTCTGTATTTTTAGCTTTGGCTCGCCTGATTCATTCAAACTCAATTCATTTTGTAGAGACTGTAATCCTGTCATAATGCAAATTTCTGTGGCTAGTCCTAACTGAGATACATTGTGTTTCAGAGTCATTTTAATCTAGAGTGAATAGGGCTTAAGTGCAAACACATAAAACAAGTGCTTTTCTCATATCGGGTGATTATGCTTGACTTGGTGCCTGAAGTCTTCAGCAGAGACATGTGCCTGTTGTTTTAGTGATTTTATGCTAGTTCGGTTTTATGTATGTGTGCATATATCTTCCCTCAGGGAACATGATGAGTTGTGACTCATTTATTCTCTTGATGGTCAAAAAAAAAAGGCAGATGCACATATACTCAGACCGATCCCTTTATTTTACATAATCTGTTGTAGTAAAGGTATAGTTCACCCAAAAATGAAAATTCTGCCATCATTTACTCATACTAATGTAGTCCCAAAACTGTGAATCACAATATATATATATATATATATATATATATATATATATATGTATGTGTGTATATATATATGTGTATTACATATATATTATGATCCTTCAGAAATCCTTCTAATATGATGATTTAATACTCAGTTATTATCAATGATGTTCAGTTCAAATGAACAGTTGTGCTGTTTAATATATTTTTTTGGAATACTTTTTTTCAGGATTCATTGATGAGTAAAACGTTAACAGCATTTATTCATTAAAACAGCATTTATTCAAAATAAAAACATTTCTAACAATATAAATCGTTACCATCACCTTTTATCAATTTAACGCATCCTTGTTGAATTAAAGTACTAATTTCTTTAAAAAAAAAAAGTTATTGTTCCCAAACTTTTGAACGGTAGTGTATATTGTTACAAAAGATTTCTATTCTAAATAAATACAGTTCTTTTTAACTTTTTATTCATCAAATAATCCTGAAAAAAGTATCTCAGGTTATAAAAAAAAATATTAAGCAGCACAACTGTTTCCAACATTGATCATAAATCATCATATTAGAATGATTTCTGAAGGATCATAAGACACCAAAGACTGGAGTACTTGCTGATGAAAATTCAGCTTTGCATCACAAAAATAAATTACATTTTAAAGTATATTAAAAAAGAGAACCATTATTTTAAATTGTAATAATATTTCATAATATTACTGTTTTTTTTTTTTGTTTGTTTTTTTTAACTGCAGGCTTGATGAGCATAAGAGACTTCTTTCAAAAACATTAAAAATAGTAACGTTTCCAAACTTTTGACTGGTACTGTATATATATATATATATATATATATATATAAGAGAGAGAAGGGAGAACAAGTATTTGATACACTGCCGATTTTGCAGGTTTTCCCACTTACAAAGCATGTAGAAGTCTGTAATTTTGATCATAGGTACTCTTCAACTGTGAGTGACGGAATCTAAAACAAAAATCCAGAAAATCACATTGTATGATTTTTAAGTAATTAATTTGCATTTTATTGCATGACATAAGTATTTGATCACCTACCAACCAGTAATAATTCCGGCTCTCATAGACCTGTTAGTTTTTCTTTAAGAAGCCCTCCTGTTCCACTGAACTTGTTACCTGTATAAAAGACACCCGTCCACACACTCAATCAAACTCCAACCTCTCCACAATGGCCAAGACCAGAGAGCTGTGTAAGGACATCAGGGATAAAATTGTAGACCTGCACAAGGCTGGGATGGGCTACAGGACAATAGGCAAGCAGCTTGGTGAGAAGGCAACAACTGTTGGAGCAATTATTAGAAAATGGAAGAAGTTCAAGATGACGGTCAATCTCCCTCGGTCTGGGGCACCATGCAAGATCTCACCTCGTGGGGCATCAATGATCATGAGGAAGGTGAGGGAAAAGCCTAGAACTACACGGCAGGACCTGGTCAATGACCTGAAGAGAGCTGGGACCGCAGTCTCAAAGAAAACCATTAGTAACACACTACGCCGTCATGGATTAAAATCCTGCAGCGCACGCAAGGTCCCCCTGCTCAAGCCAGCGCATGTCCAGGCCCATCTGAAGTTTGCCAATGACCATCTGGATGATCCAGAGGAGGAATGGGAGAAGGTCATGTGGTCTGATGAAACAAAAATAGAGCTTTTTGGTCTAAACTCCACTTGCCACGTTTGGAGGAAGAAGAAGGATGAGTACAACCCCAAGAACACCATCCCAACCGTGAAGCATGGAGGTGGAAACATCATTCTTTGGGTATGCTTTTCTGCAAAGGGGACAGGACGACTGCACCGTATTGAGGGGAGGATGGATGTGGCCATGTATCGTGAGATCTTGGCCAACAACCTCCTTCCCTCAGTAAGAGCATTGAAGATGGGTCGTGGCTGGGTCTTCCAGCATGACAACGACTCGAAACACACAGCCAGAGCAACTAAGGAGTGGCTCCGTAAGAAGCATCTCAATGTCCTGGAGTGGCCTAGCCAGTCTCCAGACCTGAACCCAATAGAAAATCTTTGGAGGGAGCTGAAAGTCCGTATTGCCCAGTGACAGCCCCGAAACCTGAAGGATCTGGAGAAGGTCTGTATGGAGGAGTGGGCCAAAATCCCCGCTGCAGTGTGTGCAAACCTGGTCAAGAACTACAGGAAACGTATGACCTCTGTAATTGCAAACAAAGGTTTCTGTACCAAATATTAAGTTCTGCTTTTCTGATGTATCAAATACTTATGTCATGCAATAAAATGCAAATTAATAACTTAAAAATCATACAATGTGATTTTCTGGATTTTTGTTTTAGATTCCGTCACTCACAGTTGAAGAGTACCTATGATCAAAATGACAGACTTCTACATGCTTTGTAAGCGGGAAAACCTGCAAAATCAGCAGTGTATCAAATACTTGTTCTCCCCACTGTAGATATATTTTAAATATTGCACTGTTTGCTCTTTCCCATGGAATTGGAAATGCATTTGTATTTGGTTTGCATCCAACCGATACCTGATACTGTATGTTTAAAAGTGTCTGTGCCAATACCGATACAGGTCCCGATACAACGCAGTCCTGAAGTGTCAACTAGTCTCTCCCCCGTGAAGACCTCCCTCCCCTCCCTTTACCTCTCTACAGATAAAGCGTTGTGGGGATAATTCCGGATTGCGTGGCTACACGGAAGCAATAAAAATTCTGTATTATACATTTTAAGGCCAGACAATTAGTTTGTTGAGGGTTGGTTGGTAGGGAAGGACTATCTGCACGCATATATTCATCCCTGCGCACATATATTCAAACGCGCATACCTATAGACTGAACTTGTAATACGCATGTGCACGCCATCAGCGTTCTCACGGGTTCGCGTTTTTGAAGTTTGCGCAGAAAGAACTTAAGAGTTTTCTGTTAAAACAGTGTCGTGTTAGCGGCCCCTAAGTTAATAACTAATGATCGTTGCGACGGAAGTGAATCAATCAAAACTAACTTTAGCTGGACAATAACTTTATTCTAGAGCTGCTATAAAGCCAAAACAATCTCTATTACTTTAATTTCCTATAATCAATGTAAAGCCGTTTTGGAACAATCTTTAAAAGCGCTATATAAATGAAGATGACTTGACTTGACTTGACAGGTATTGAATCAGTTCATTGTGACAAATAGGCACCATCTGATGCAAACATTACAGCTACAACAATTCTAGAAACTATAGACGATATAATTTAGCTCCAAGCAAACATTCAGATTCAAATATAAAATAAAAATATATATATAAAAAAAAACACTCATTATTAATTTAATTATACTGTTTGCAATGTTTTATTGGAAGAGTAATTATTTATTTTCTTCATATAAGATATTAAATACACTCTGTCTTTTGTTCAGAATTTCAATAAAAAAAATAAAAAAATTCCTTTCAATCAAATGTTATAAGATGTGATTCATCTCAGACATGGCACCTTTAGTTCAAGGCTCAGAGCTTTTTATTGAAGAATTTTAAAATGCCACAGCCAGAATGAATGGAAATGTACTTGTGTAACCAGGCAGCAGTAGAAAAGTACGAAGCCAACTTTGAGCTGTATTGATACCCGTTAGCATTTCAAAAAAGAGTCTTTATCTTGTGAAATATGACATAAGCGTCTTACGGGGGTCTAAGATATCTTCTTTTCATTAATCTATAGGATTCTCCTTTGAACAGGGATTATTCATGAAAGTTCTGGGTAAGAGTATGTAACTTGACCCCTTCAATTGGAGTCTATGCTGTTATTTCCTTTAATCTCTCTTTCTATTACTGTTTCAGAGGCAAAGTTGAAAGTGGTTCACACTCTAGCATTTATAAGACCGAACATACTTTGATGTGTCTGTCCTCTTCTTTTTTCTTCATTCAAAGTGTGTGTTTTTTTTTTCTCAGTGATATCCGGACAGGAGTAGTTAACCTTTCCCACTGCACAATGTCTCCTGCTACATCTCATTAAACGAGCTGTGCTCCCTTAAATGCTGCAGTATTTCCTGTCATTAATGAGCACGGTGAATGGGTGTGTGTGTGTGACTGTGATTGTGCGTAGTTGTGTCACTCGAAAAAATGATTCTTTAAACTAACTTAATTCAATTATGGACAGTGGTTCCACTCAAGCAAATATTTTTTTATTAGCATTAATGGATTTTTTTTTGAATCTATGTAAGTTCCTTGTCTTGTGACAACACAACTGAATGAGAGAGAATCTATTTGAAATAGTAATGTACAACCAAATCAATTGAATTGCTTCCCTGTAACTTAAACCGGTTAAGTTTAGTGAACATGCTTTAGTTTATTTAAAACTGCACTGAAATAAAAGTATGTTGGATTTACATGATGTGATAGTGTACATCGGTCACTGTAGGTCGCTCAATTGAATTTCTAGACTATAGCTAGCTATTAGCTAATAATAGCACTTATTAACATCTTAAATGCCAAGATTTGCTCCTTCAGCTAGGAGTTAAACATATTTGAATCAGTCCACAGCCTAACCAAATGCTCCACTCTTCTCCACAATGGTAACCCACTGTAATTTAAATGGTTCTAATAATTCCAATGTAATTGAACATTAAACACAATTACACACTATCAAGTCTTCTCGTTTTCTCATTTTCTCAAAAACACATAAAATAACACTTAATTTCAACATTTATTCTCTCTTAATTCAGCTATATGGGAACTAACAAGCACCGTCCAGTTTCAGTTAATGCAACACAAATCATTCATGTAATCCAACACAAACGGATTAAGTAAACTTGACATTTCACATATATTTAAGCAGATTGAACACAATCAAATTAAGTTTGGACAAAATGTATAGCAATTGTGTTGCTTAAGCTCATTTTAATGAAGCAATTTGAACAAGCTGCCAAAATATTTTATTTCAGTGCAATATATTAAAATAATCCCAGAACAGACTTTCCGAAATACTAACCGAAATGAAAGACTCTGCTTTTAGATTAACTTTATATTTTCTTACCTGGCTGATACTTCTAGCTCTGACGCCATGCACCTTGCCACCTTCTTCGCACACCTTCTTCATCCAATACGTTGGAAATCGTCACATCCGTTTTTTTTTTATCGCGAAATTAAACCCTTTACATTAGTTTAACGATTGATAATGAAGTGTAGTGGGAAATTATACAGGTTAAGTTAATTAAACGCAATACAATAGTGTTTTGGTGGTAAAATAAATATATGTGTGTTACTTTAACAAAAAATAATTGGGTAAAAAGAACAGTGCCACAAAACCATTTTTTTGAGTGCTAATAACAACTAAACATGCTAATGTGTTCGACGGTGTAGCTCACGTGAGCTCTTTCCAGCTTGTCAAACAGTATATATATATATATATATATAATTTTATGTTATTTTATGTGTTTTTCAGTAAATGGAAAGATGTTGTTATTTAATGTTAGTGTTTAATGCTCAGTTATGTTAGAAACTTTCTGTAATGTTTTAGAATTTTGTGGTTACCATTATGCAGAAGAGTGGTGACTGTGTTTAGGCTGTGGGCATCAGTAAACACTATACATTAATCCTCACACTTAGACCTACATAAGTCATATTTATTGTTACTATATAAAAAATGGGTTTAATTTAATTAAACAGAAGTATTTCACTGTCATTGGAAGTAACTGTTGTGTCAAGTAGCTAAAATTCTAATGTTGGTAATTTTATCTAATCTAGGCAGGATTTCTCTATTAGGCATGGCAAAACTTAATCTAGTAGGAATGAAAAAAAAAAAATTTGTAGTCTTGACTAAATGATTTTAAGTTTTTACAACAAGATCAAAACAAATCATTAAAAATATATATATTTTGTTGGGAAAATGTAATTCAATATCGTGGAAAGGTTTTCCTTAATTTAATTAAGTTTGTTCTACAGCTTCTTTTTTTGAGTGTTGTTAACATGTTATTAGGTGGTTGCTTACTGGCAAGAGGCCACCCTCTATGATATTCTGGTCTCTAAAATATCATGTCAGGTTAAGAATTGAATTTCCAATACAAGGACTAATATTAACCCCCTGTTTCACAGACATGGCTTAAGCCTAGTCCCAGACTAAAATGCATGTTTGAGCTATTTTAACTGAAAACAACTTGCACTGACTTATCTTAAAATATGTCACTGCCATTATTTTTTCAAGATGCACACTAATGTTTTTTTTTTCTTTTTTCTAAGGCACGTTTATAAAAGCTACTTAAATGTCCTAATTGCACTAATGCCTAATCCTGGCTTAATCTAAGCCCTGTCTGTGAAACCGGACATATCAGTTACACTGTCTCTACACTGGAGACACGACAGTTCTCTTACGAGAGGTCTCTCGTACTTGCGTAAGATATCTTACGCTAGGGGAAAACCTCTTTTCCTCGAGATATTGAAGCCAAAAATTATCCTTAATTTTGCAATAATGTAAAACGCATTGCAGCAGCATGCAGACATGGGCGAGACAGCTCGCGCGCCCATTGGCTGCTCTGCGGCAACTGCACCAGCCTATCGATAGAGGCTCCTCATGACGTCAGAACCAATGAGGGCGCTTCGCGCCCATTACGTCATGTCCCGCCGAAATCGGGTGGGGCCAGGGCTATAAATACGGCCCAGAGAGGCTGGTTTGGTCAGTTTTTCATCTCTTCAGCAGGCTCACGCATCGCTGGATCCTGAGAGGAAGCCGCGCCGTCTGATGGCAAGCACCCAAGCGGGATTAGTCTGCATCTGAAGCTGCCGGTCGACAACTCGCCGCCTTCAGTCGCCGTTCCTGCTGACGCTTTCCGGCGTACATATCCTTTTCTCTGTTACTGTGTTTTGTGTATGTGTGTGTGTTCGCCGCCACGACACACACTCTCATTGCACTTAAAGAGCCGGGCGTCTTTTTCAAGACGCCCCTTTCCCCCCCAACCCGCAAAGCTCGCCGGTGCGCCCGCTTGCCTTGCCTGCTTGGAGGATGATACCTGCTCTCCCTCTGTTCGAGCCGCGCAAACCGCGCCGTTCACAGGGGATGTCAGGAGCGGGGCTAGCTTTCTCTCTCCCTCTGTTCGAGCCGCGCAAAATGCGCCGTTCACAGGGGAGGCTGGAAGCGGACGGTCGGGGTTAGTTTTTCTTTACGTACAAGAAAGCTACCCTGCCTCTGCGCCCCATTCACGTGTCAATCACCAGCGAAAGGAGAAAATAGCGTTTTAGTCCCGCCGAGGCTGGACTGACCTGAATTTTCTCACACATTTCTCAGTTCCCTGATCAGGCGACTGGAAATATAAATATTGCAGCGCCGGCAAGCAAACGCCGAAGAAAACATGTTGACGCTCTTATATGCTCGTGCATCTGAAAGCCTTTGTGTTCCCCCCTGTGGCTCAGTGGCGGAATCTTTGGTTTTTCACACGAGAGACCGGTGTTCGAATCTCGGTCTAACGGCAGATTAATTATGCCTCCAATGCTTCGCTCTGTCAGTTCCCTGAAAGGCGACTGCAGATGTGCATTTTGCAGCCAACGAGCGCGTTGTACAACCCGCTCGCCTGCACCCAAACACCGTTTCTATGGTTCCCGTGCGTCACTGGCGAAAGGAGAAAAGAGTGATAATGTCCCGCTGCGGCCGGGCCGAATTCTATTTCTCACACATTTCTCATTCCCCTCTGAAGTTCAGGCGACTGGAAATGTCATACTGCAGTGAGCGAGCCTGTTGTAATGCACGCACGCCTGCAAACAAACGCCAGCATGTTGACGCTCTCTGTTGCTATGGCAACTTCTCGCTCGTTCAGTTCCAGTAAATGCGACTGTTCCAGTGTATTCTGCAGTAAACAAGTCGGCGACACAGCCCGCTTGCCTGCACACAAACGCCGCTTTACGGCTACCCAGATAAATCCCATAGAGTGTATTTTCTGGTGTTCCGGCCACGGCCGATGGTGTTATGAGTGTAAACAAAATGCCCACTGCCCAGTGCTCATTTCTACACAGAAACATAGGTTTCTCTGATAATACTCACGCTATATAAATGCCTTTGTGTCTTCCCCTGTTTAAATGTGGTAAATGTGCCCACTGCCCAGTGTCCACAAACACTACGTTCTGCATGTCTCAAGGTTTTCTGTAAAACGAAACCAACATGCATTCGCTCTGCTCAGGCAGACAATGCTCTCAGTGTTGTAAATGTGCCCGCTATCCCACGCCCACATTCACACATAGACATGACAGGTCTTATGGGACTCGCCCAGCCCTCCCCCTCTCGGTTGACCACCGCAGAGGAGTCGAGCGCGGGCAATCTGCCTGCTGTTATCAGCGCGCCCCCTGCCTCGAATGTCATAAGCACGACGCTTATGTTGCAGCACACTGAAGCCCCTCTGTCGCTGAGCGACCAGAGCGCGCTTCGCATTCAACCCCTAGCCATTCGTGCAAACGCATGGGCAAGGCTACCCGGGGTTTCGAAGTGGGTGCTAGACATTATAGAAAGAGGCTATTCGCTACAGTTCGGTCGACGCCCGCAACGCAAAGCGGCGCGAATCGATACTACGGTGAAAAAGGAAGTAGCACACCTACTTCGGGCCGAAATAGCGAAGTTACTGAGCAAAGGGGCTATAGAACCCCTATCACAAGCTCAGAGCGAAGGGGGCATGTACAGCAGATATTTTCTGGTACCCAAAAAAGACGGAGGTCTCGGACCCATTTTAGATCTAAGACGACTAAACAAAGCACTTCTGAAACGACGGTTCAGAATGCTCACGACCAAGAAAATCCTCTCGCAAATTTGCCAAGGGGACTGGTTCATGTCGATAGATCTGAAAGACGCTTATTTTCAAATACAAATAGCGTCACGTCACAGGCGATTTTTGAGATTCGCCTTCGAGGGCCAGGCATATCAGTACACAGTCCTGCCATTTGGCCTATCCCTGGCACCTCGCGTATTCATGATGTGCATGGATGCAGCGCTCGCACCCCTCAGGCTCCGAGGCATACGAGTGCTGAATTATTTGGACGATTGGCTGGTTCTAGCTCGATCACAGTCGGAGCTCATAGAACACAGGACCATATTACTCGATCACCTCGAGAATTTAGGTCTCACAGTCAATTGGGCAAAGAGTTCACTGTCTCCCAGTCAGAAAATATCTTTTCTGGGCACAGATCTGGACTCGCTGTCTATGACAGCACAGCTGTCGCCGCAGCGCAGACTAAGTATTCAGCGCATGACAGAGATTTTTCGCCACGGCGCTTTAGTCCCGCTCAAAAAGTTTCAAAGGATGCTGGGTCTCATGGCTTCAGCATCCTCAGTGCTTCAGCTGGGTCTGTTTCGCATGCGCCCGCTGCAGTATTGGTTGAAAGCGCGCGCCGCGCAGAGCTTGGACCTCCGGTCTCGCGCGCCTCAAGGTCGATCAGAAATGCGTCGCAGCTCTGAAACCTTGGACAGTGACCGACTGGTACCGGTCAGGTGTAAGCCTGGGGACTTCCTCGAGTGTGAAGATGGTGTCTACGGACGCCTCAACCTCGGGATGGGGAGCGCTGCTCGAGGGCAGACCGTTATTCGGCCAGTGGTCGGAACGGGAAAAGCTTCTGCATATAAACTGCCTGGAAATGATGGCAGTCGACAACGCGCTGAGGCGCTTTTGTCCCCAGATAAAAAGACACCACGTCTTGGTCCGTTCGGACAACATGTCAGTGGTGGCTTATATAAATCACCAAGGAGGTATAAGATCCAGAATCCTTCACAGGCTGACGGAACGCCTCCTGGTCTGGGCTCAGCACAATCTGCGCTCGCTCAGGGCAGCGCATGTGCCCGGCCATCTGAATGTGGGACCAGACAGACTGTCCAGAAACAATCTGCCGACAGGAGAATGGTCTTTACATCCACAGACAGTCAAAATGCTATGGAGGACATTTGGCAGAGCGGAAATAGACCTATTTGCGTCTCAAGAGAACGCTCACTGTCAGGAATTCTTCTCCAAGAGCAGGGATGCGCTGGCTCACGTCTGGCCCCGCTGCCCGCTCTATGCGTTTCCCCCTGTCACGCTCCTACCCCAGGTGTTAGAGCGAATCAGGGAGAGCGGATGCCCAGTGCTACTCGTCGCCCCATTTTGGACAAACCAAGTCTGGTTTCCAGTCCTGATGCAGCTGACGAGTACCGCCCCGTGGCCGATACCGGTGAGGAGGGTTCTCCTCTCGCAGGCGAACGGCTCGATCTGGCATCCTCGCCCGGAGCTTTGGTCCCTACATGTGTGGGCCATCAACGGGTACCCGTTAACCTCCCAGCGGGAGTGTTAAACACGATCACGCAGGCTAGAGCTCCATCTACGAGGCGGCTCTATTCCTCAAAATGGTCTGTGTTCACTAGCTGGTGTACAGCGAGTGGCACTTCACCCTCACGTTGTGGGGTGCCGGAGGTTCTCTCCTTTTTACAAGAGCTTCTGGATAAGGGCAGAACCCCATCCACGCTCAAAGTTTATGTGGCGGCCATAGCAGCGTTCGCTGAACCACCGCTTGGCCAGTCATTAGGAAGGAACGATCTGGTCATTCGCTTCCTTAGAGGAGCTAAGAGGCTGAACCCTCCCAGACCACCCTTAGTTCCCGTTTGGGACCTTTCCACGGTTCTGGAAGCCATGAAAGGTGCCCCATTCGAGCCAATACAGTCAATAGACCTGAAACTCTTGTCTTTCAAAACAGTGTTTCTTCTGGCTCTCGCTTCAGTGAAGCGCATAGGGGATTTGCAAGCGCTCTCAGTGAGCGCGACGTGTATGGAGTTTGGGCCGAATGACTCGAGAGTCATACTCAAACCAAAGCACGGATATGTTCCTAAATCCCTCAACACACCGTTTAGGGCACAGGTTATCTCCCTGTCGGCCCTGCCGGTATCTGAGGAGGAAGGGGACGCAGGCTTCCTTTGCCCGGTCAGGGCGTTAAGAGTCTATGTGTCTCGCTCATCTGTTTTCAGACAGACGGAGCAGCTCTTTGTTTTGTTCAGCGGACGTTCTAAGGAACTAGCTGCGTCAAAACAGAGTCTATCCAGATGGATAGTTGATGCTATAGCGCTAGCTTACACATCCAAGGGCCTGCAATGCCCGATAGGTGTCAAAGCGCACTCCACAAGAGGCATGGCCTTGTCGTGGGCTTGGTCCAGTGGGATTGCCTTGCAAGATATCTGTATTGCGGCAGGCTGGGCCTCCCCGTCTACATTTATAAGGTTTTATAACCTCGAGGTTCCCGCTTTACAAGCTAGGTTGCTCTCGGTTTAAATTTTCAGTATTGCCCGCCCGAATCCTATCGGCTCAGGATGCTGAAACCGCTAGAGCGTCGATCACTGATCGTATATGCGTCATGTTCTGATTCGCTTCAGCGATGAAAAACTGACCAAACCAGCCTCTCTGGGCCGTATTTATAGCCCTGGCTCCACCCGATTTCGGCGGGACATGACGTAATGGGCGCGAAGCGCCCTCATTGGTTCTGACGTCATGAGGAGCCTCTATCGATAGGCTGGTGCAGTTGCCGCAGAGCAGCCAAATTGGCGCGCGAGCTGTCTCGCCCATGTCTGCATGCTGCTGCAATGCGTTTTACATTATTGCAAAATTAAGGATAATTTTTGGCTTCAATATCTCGAGGAAAAGAGGTTTTCCCCTAGCGTAAGATATGTCTTTAAAACACAAATGAAGACATTTTAAATGAAACCTGAGAGATTTCTGTCCCTGCTGACTAGTGCCTAAAACCCCTCTAAAACCAGCAAAGCAGACCAGCCCAAACTTGGCGAGAATGGGAGACCACTTAACCCAACCTAAGCTGATTTAAACCGTTTGGCCACAATCATGGAATGGGTTTTAGAAACACGGTACAACATTTTTTCTGTTTCTTTTTTATGTGGATGCACACACACTTTGATATAGTGTATTCAAACTCCTGATAGACAAAACAAACATGCGCTTGGATTCTGCAGCGGATAAGCCAAAATTCATTTCTGTTTCACATATCCTTACAAACTTTCATGCTAAGCTCTGTAATACTGCCTGGCTTTCTTTCCCAGAGGCAGGCCTGTTCCTCTCAGATAGGTCGAAACAACAGGAGAAACATTTTGTGAAGCTCAGACAGCTCGGACACACAGACTTACAGCAGAACTGACTCTGAATGCAGTAAGTGGAGGACCTCAGTGTGGAGGAAACAGTAAAGTGCATTTACTGCTAGTCCTTTAGAATTTATGTTGAAATGGAAGTTTTGAGTCATAGTGGTAGCTATTTTAGTTAAAGAAGACTTTTATTATGTAATATGCGTACGTGTAAAAAAGAATTGAGCTATAGTGCAGGGGAGCTTTTTTTTACTCAACTTATTTGAATATGCCAACATGCAGAAGGAAAAAAATATAAAACAGACAAAACCCATTTATGACCGTGTCAAGCAGCGTTGTTGTTATTAAAATGCCACTATTATGCTATTTGAAAGGTTCCTCATTTTGTTTTGGAGATCTTCTACAGTAGGTTAGCATGCAGCCAAGGTAAAAAAAAATATATAAAAATAAATAAATATCAACATGAACCAAAGTCTTCCAGGCCTTAGCTACAACTACCCCTTTACGGGTCAAAGTAGACGTTGTACGCAGGCAGCCAATTATGCTAATGTGTTACAAACATATGTAAAACCTATATAAATAATTAATAAATGCCATATAAATAATAAATTCTAGTATTAATAAAAACTATATAAATAATACTAAAATAATAGTATATACAGTAAATCGTACTAAAATAACAAAAGTGTCAAGGTCAATTAATTTTCAGCCCATTCATTTTCATTGTATGGAAAAGAGCAACATGAATATCCTGCTAAACTTCTCCTTCTGTGATCCACGGAATTAAGAATGTCATATTTGGAACAACATGAGGATTAATAATGTGCAAGTGAGGTGAGGATGAATGGTCCCTGAATGTTCAAGTTTAGGTCAACTAACCCAAACAAACTCATACACACTTTTAATTTCATTCAGAATGTCCTGCATCATGCTCTCAAGAGATACAATGAAAACTGAACACACACACACACACACACACACACACACACACACACACACACACACACACACACACACACACACACACATGCTCATACTCTACACCATTAGTCCAGAAAATCTCGCCGTTTCCGCAGATATGTGGATGTGTGTGTGTGTGGTAATGTGATTTGTCCCTTGAAAAGAGAGAGAGTGAGTCAAGTGACAATGAGAAGAGTCTTCCTGTCACTGAAGCCCTCTGGGAAATGTGTGTTGTTGATGCACCCAAATGTGTCACCTGTCAAATCTTGCCCAATGCAATGTCTTTACTCAAATGGCCTGGGCTGTTTAGACTGAGGAAGAGGGTGCACTTGATTCGGTATGATTGTCTTTTTGAAGAGATAACTTTCTGTTTCAATAACAGAACATTATCCTGAGAGACCATCTCTGCCACATCCTTTTGGCTTTGAAAAGTGCTTTTGTGATTTCTGGTCCAAGAAATATAAATAATATCATGTACAAATGAAAAATATGCTGCTATTTTGGGTGCAGTGAGCTGATATTACCAAACTTTACATGACCATCCTAATGGTTTCAGTGAAACATTGTTGAGATATCTGGCTTCTTGTCATGCAGCGAAGGATTTTATGTATTTATTTTGTATTATTTTGAACACAAAAATATACAAACAATATAAAATATAAAAATACAAATACAAATAAAATGTTGCAACATACCGAAAGAAAAAAACAATATCTATAAAGTATTATAACAATAATTACTATATGTTCGAAAAGAAGCGGGATGAAGCAGAAGCTTATTATTTTTCCCACCCATTATATAACTCTAGTGTTGTTTTTGGTTTATTTCCACACAAAGACGCGTGATATAGCCTACCACAATGCGCTTTGAGAGGGATGTGGGACACGAGCAGGAAAGAGTCCATCGATCTCTTTTCTGATATCTTCATGTTTTCAACTTGATGTAAAATGGTCTGAAGAGCGAATTTTATCCTCCACAAGGGCGAGATATTTAAGCTATGTTTGAGATTGCGCTGCCAGAGAAAGTGAAACAAAAAATCACCCGCGCGTGTGAAACGCGCTTTACAACTAAACTTGACGCGCCTTACCATGTCTATAACAAGCACAAACTGTAGAATTTGACATGCAAGTACAAATGTAGGCTATCTGTCCTACAGCATTTTCTACTTTACCACAGTAAAGAATACGAATATAATAGGCCTTATTAAAAGCGAACCAATGAAGAAACGTTTATAATCCCCTTAGAAAATGGGTGAGACGTGAGTGAAGATTTGGGAAAAGAAAGAGATTCCATGCAGGGATGAGTCACGTTTTTTGAATATTCGATTAGTTTATTTAATTATAGAATATCGAATAGGTTGTGCGATTATTCTTTAAAATAAACTCCATGTTTTCTGTGCTGATGCGGTGGTGACGCGTTCATGTAACCAGAGGGTGACGATTATGAATGTGTCAAATATATCAATGAGACATTTTAATGGAATAACTAATGGAATAATATTGTTAAATTTGCTGATAATCGGGTGACCAGATCGCAAACCAGAATTTAAAGCCGACAAAGCTATGGGTTCACGCCATAGACAGTAGCTATATAAACGGGTTCACGCACAACTCTCTCATTCGTCGTGACGTTATAACATTTCGTCTAGTCTCGTTTTGGTCAACGAAAATGAAGAGACATTTTAGCATAGTTTTTATTTTGTTAAACCACATTTAGTCTCGTTTTTATTCGTCAACGATATTGCATTATACATTTATTTTAGTCATCGTCACATGACCAGCATTTACGTTGCGTCTCGTCTCGTTTTCGTCAGGTGATAAAGGTTCGTTGACGACAATATTTCGTCATAATTTTCGTTGACGAAAGCAACACTATATAACTCTAAAATATTTAATATACTAATAACCTTTAATGTTTTTGAAAAAAGGCTCACCCATAATGATTATTATTTTAAATGTAATTTATTCCTTAATTTGATGCTTAATTTTTGTGGAAACCATGATACTTTTTTCAGGACTCTTATTAGTCAATTTCTATAACACAAAATTTACCATCTAGACATTAGCTTCTCACTTGCTTATTTTTGTTGTGCACTTAAAATACTTTTTTTGTGCATGTCACTATAGATTTGATTTATTTCTTCAGTAAAACTTGATTTTAAACCTCAGACTTTTTGGCTTCAAGATTAATTTACCTCAGTCTGTCATTTAATTCAACCTTACTTATACATACTTTTAAATCAATGTACCCACTAAAAATGTATATTAAATTGGGGCAGTCACAACATGTTCCTGTTTGTTGAAACTCTAGAATCCAACCATTTTGTTGCCCTTCTGTTTAAATGCCAACTGCTATTCTACATGCTGAACCTTCCCCTATGGGAGAGTCAAATCAAGACATTGACCATTTGATATAATGCCCCATGCATGGACCTGTTATTATATTTAGCAGACTCATTCTTATCCAGAGATTAAGTCCATTTATTACAAGTTCAGTCCCCCAAAGCAACCTGGGATTAAGTGGCCCGCTCAAGGGCATGATGGAGATAGGGAATCCCAGTCCAACCCTCATTATTAGCCTATTAGTGCTAATTGCTAACCAGTGGACTCTGTACCTATGTGTGAAGTGTTACATACAGATGCTCAGTTCAATTCCCCACATAGAGCAGCACCATTTTTCATTCTCAATACTAGAGTTGGGCAATATGATCGATCCATCCATCCATCCATCCATCCATCCATCCATCCATCCATCCATCCATCCATCCATCCATCCATCCATCCATCCATCCATCCATCCATCCATCCATCCATCCATCCATCCATCCATCCATCCATCCATCCATCCATCCATCCATCCATCCATCCATCCATCCATCCATCCATCCATCCATCCATCCATCCATCCATCCATCCATCCATCCATCCATCCATCGCACATAAATTCCCCTGCCTTTTATTTGAACTAAAAAACATGAGTCATTAAAAATGTAGCAAGTAAACACAAACTTCAAGCAACTTCCACACACTCACAGGCGTGCGAAGGCATGCTGTTTTTCACCTCAATAAATCTGTTTCTCAGCGCTTGCGCATGGTGTGTGTGTGTGTGTGTGTGTGTATGTGTGAAGATGCTGTTGTCAGGAGGGATTCTGTGTCCCCTGTACTCTGAGCTCTGTGTGCACATGATAAGGAGCCTCCATTACTCCGACACAACAGCCAGACAGGTAAACACCCTCCATACCCTCCTGCACTTATCTCCAGTACACACACACGCACAACTTTCTTTCACACAATCAGAAAGGTCGGCGTGATTTGTTGCCATGTGTATTGTATGATCAGGCCATCAGACTACTAAGCCGTTTATTGGTAAACAATGTCTTTCCAAGTGTAGGCTAACTACACACATGCAGTATCTGATTTTAACATTGTATTGCTTAAAGTCTCCCTGTAGTCAATCATTTTATCCCTTAAAACTCACCAAAATGACATATTTAAAAGTTTTTTTCCTGTGAAAAAAAGGTCGGACACATAACGGTAACTGATATGATTAGCCATTAGCTTGACTATGTTCTCAAACAGCTAATAATGTGTTGTTAATGTTACGTTCACCATCTCAGAGTCAGACAGCTGCCTTCTAAACATCTGTATACTTAGAAACGCTTTGAACAACTCGAACGTCAGTGGAGATATAGGCATATAGTTAATCATAACATCGTAAAATATATATCATATACAAAATTAACCCGATATAATTGCTAAATGTACCCGTTTTTTTATTTTTTTATATATAAACAGAAAAATATAGGGATAACCTGGCTTCTCTTGAGACTCCATTGCTTCACAGCACAGTTAATGGTAGAGACTCCATTGCTTCACAGCACAGTTAATGGAATGCTAAAGCCCGCCTACACATTGACGTGATTGGTTACGACAGCATTTGTGACGTATAGATTAAAAACATCACATCAAGTATATCATGATTGCCAAAACATTTGTTAACTAAACAGAATTTAGTTTATTAAATTATTAGTATATTAGAATATAGAAATAAGTTTAGTGACAACGTTACAATGTTTAAATGGTACAATGACTGGTAGGCTCACGATTTAAATTCATAAGCTCGCGATTTGATTCTGATCCTGATTCAATATCGATTCATTTGGATAAATATCAGGTACAGTACCTGCATGTTAATTTTTCTCAAGGAAAAAATCTCTCAACTAATGCTGTAAACATACAGGATGCCCTGTCAGCTTATTATTAAAGGTTAAAATTAACAGCTCAAATAAATATAATGCAGTTTTACAATAATAACGTTATCATATTTTTTATGAAAAATATAATAATTATGTAATATAGTGCATATATTTAGCAAAATACTCCTCTCTATAGTTAATTTTTCTTTAAAAAAAAAGGTATATGTAATGTTATTGACATATTGCTTACAAAATTATTGACCTCTTTCTTCGGTTGAAACACTGATTGATTGATTACATGAGACATGATACATTTCTGTAAGTTGTACTGTATCTTTCAACATACCTTCTAATGTTCATTCGTGCTTATTTACTATTAACTAGTAGTTAAGAGGAAGAGATGATCAGTTCACGTGCTGCTTGATCTGAGGCGCTAAGATGGTTAGCATTACTGTCACTACATTCACCACCTTGTATCACATGTCAAATTTGACATAAATAATTCAAAACGCTCCATAAATAAACCAGCATGTGATACAATACAACAAGAGTAATGGTCGGCAGTATTGTTAAACTAATATGTACATGTTGAGCTCAAGGTTTCGTAAAAATACAACAAAATCACACGAAAATCCACAACAGGAAAGGTCTGTTATATGTCTACGCTAATATAGGTTGTCAGTTTGTGTTTGGATGTACTGCTAAGCTAAAACTTTCATTAAAGTTAATTTGCAAAATTACAGAGATTGTATGGCACAATATTAGTTAACCACAATAGCTCAAGATAAATGAAATGGGTTGACGCAGCTTTACTTACCGCACGACATCAGTGAAGCATGGTGGGTAGCTATTTTGTTTTGAAAAATCTTTTTCTTAAAAGCCATTTCTCGTAAAAGCAGGCTATTTATGCAGGCAGAGACAAGGTCAACCTCCAAAGATCCATAAATGCCAAGTGATGTATTCATTTTGTCTCAAAACTCTTGTGAATATGAATGCAATGGCAACATACCTCAATGCATAAAGAGCTTGGTGTTGGATTTGAGATGTATGGCACATATCTACTGAATACATTACACCAAGCACTTGATACTAATGTGATTTTTCATACATATTCCTGTTGTTTGCCTTTCAGGACAAACAAAATGTCACTGAGGGAGAGGAAATGTATCATGCTGCTTTTTGTTTTTATTGTGCTCTTCTATATTAGGAGTAGTATTATCAGAGGTGATCATATTAGCGTAATTGAGGAAGAGCTTCATAACTGCAGTGGCATATAATCAGGACCTTAATGTCTTGCAGGGGTTTTAACTGTGCCATGCTGGATAACCCAAGCCCATAAAAAGCATGATTAGGCACAGCAGAAGCCAAAGCAAGCAAGCGTGTGTGTGTGTGTGTGTGTGTGTGTGTGTGTGTGTGTGTGTGTGTGTGTGTGTGTGTGTGTGTGTGTGTGGTTGCCCTGATAAACCCTAAATTACATGAACAAAATGTCCCCACAAAGACGGCAATGATCAGAAATCCTTGTCCTTGTTGGGAAGTTGTTTGGCCCCCATGAGGAAAACAGCTTATAAATCATACTAAGTGCTGTTTTTTTTTGTTTTTTTTTAAATGCAGACATTTTTCTGTGATGAGTCAGTTTAGGGGTAGGGTTAGGGTTAGGGGATAGAACAGTTTGTACAGTATAAAAATCATTATGTCTATGGAGAGTCCCCATAAAACATAAAAACACAACAAAAAAGAAAATAGAAATAAAGCAAATAGTATTTGTAAAACCATAAGGCCCCAGTTAATCTTTATTTGTTCTGGGTTTTTTATTTGTTCTTTATTTTCTGTTTATACTTCTGTCCATCCATTCATCCATATGTCTGCCTTTCCATCAATCATTCAATCCATCCATCCATTAATCCATCTGTCCATCAGTCTATCCTTTTTTGTCACTTCATCTGTTATCCATCCATCTTTCTGTCCATCCAATCTATCCATCCATCCATTTGTCCATCCTTCAATTCATCTGTCTATCCATCCAATCTATCTGTCCACCCATCCATTTGTTTTTCATCCATCCATTTAACCATCAGTCCATCCTTCTGTATGTCAATTCATCTTTATCCATCCAACCATCCATCCATCTATATATCCATATTTACCCATACTTTTGTCCATCCTTTCATCCAACTGTCCATCCATTTATCCACCCATATGTACGTATATTGATCTATTATCCTCTCATATGTCCATCCATCCACTAATTTGTTTTTCCATCCATCCTTCCATCCATTATTTGAGTGATTGATTTCCCTTAATTGTTGCAAAAGAGATAATCATTGCATAAATTCCCTCGAGTGTTTAAACAGATTGTGTGTTACACTGCTCCAGACGTGCTACAGAAATTTCTTGTAAAATATCATAAATCACATTATGTCATGTCAGAGTGAATTTGATGCATATACAACAGGGTTCCCGCGGGGTCTTAAAAAGTCTTAAAAAGTCTAAAATTCTGAACTTTAAATTTAAGGCCTTAAAATGTCTTAAAAACAGCCAGATTTTGATCCGTGGTCTTAAATTTCATTTAGTCAGGTCTAAAAAAGGTCTCGCCAACAGGCCGTTCACATATCACATCTTTTGCGCGCTCAAGTTCGTTCAAATGTAGGCGCGCGCGCGCTCATAATTGAAGCGACGCACTCGTTTTTTTCCAGGCTCAGCGAGATAAAAAAAATCTCAACTCTTCAGAATGCCGCAAACGCACCGCAGGTCATGTGACAAGAACCAACCAATCAGCTTCGCCCCTTTCCGTAACAACATTAGGTGTGTTCGACATCGGCTGCGGCTGGATGTAACCGATCGGCGAGAGTAGCCGCGTGCAGGCGGGGAGGAGCTGCAAACGGAGACGTGAAGTCGGACACTTTCTGGTTCCCGTAGTGACCGCTCACGTGGTGTTTGCATACTTTACCACAGCTGCAGTGAAATAAATGCAATATTTGCCAAATAATACACAGATGTTTCATTTCATGAGACATGTTCATTCAATACTTTATGTACTGCTTCATACAGCGTCTGTTTGAACAAGAATAAAGTTCAACATAAGCAACTATCAATGAAGTGGAGTCTACGTTTTTTAAGCAGTTTTAATTTGATAAACATGACACAATATAACATGACAACGACATGAAAAGAGTGTTCACTGTTATAATAAACTGATTTGAGAGCATTAGAGGAACTAAAGGTGTTCGAATAAACACGAAACACACGTGATCGTTGTCATGCGGTGAATCCGGCCAATCGTGGAACAGCTGTGTCGTCATCAGCCCTCCTGCAGCCCAGTGCAGCCGCTCTTGAGAAGCTGCGCTGGCTGAGTTCTCCGGCTACTCTCGAAACGCTCTCGCGGTACTTTGATGCCATACGTCACAGTCACGTGGCGTCGGCGCTGTATCAAGTCGGACAAAATTTCTAACCGGCATGCACTGCTTCAAGTCAGCCGCCGATCGTTCTGCGCAGAGCTGCATGAAGTCGAACAAGCCCATTGAAAGCTCACTCAACTGGAAGGATGCGGGTGCACCCAAACACTACGGGTGTTTTTCTCTTCTCCGTAAATAAATTTTGAAGCAGAGCTACAGCAAGCGTTTCTCGCCGGTGGAAATCCATTAGCCACTAAAACTTCTTTGTCATTGACAGGCATGAAAACTTCTCACCTTGGTGGCTGTGGCCAGCATTTACCCGCTATATCTCTATAGTTACCATAAACTTAGCAGCTTTAAAAAACCAATCATCATTCCTAATGCAGAAACCTGACAGCCAATCCGAGTCAGAGTAGGGCAGAATTGTTTTCAAAGTCTTTAACACCGCGAGTCTGATGACACACTGCCGAACAAAGAACCGCACGTCGGAAAGCAAGCCTGAGGTAAGTTAGCTTACAATGTTAACTGTCTTGTCAGATACAGACAGCGATGTTGCCAATGTCATTATTTTTAATTTTGACATAGAAGTGGGCGGGATAATATCGCGAGCGGGCGCGGGCGCCGTGAGCGCTGAGCGAGCAGGAACGAGTAGTGAGTTGTCGTCGAAAAAGATGGATAATGCAAAAAAGCTGTCGGCGGTCTTTCTATGTTTTCTAAACATAGAAAAAGAAAGAGAGAAAAGGAGATGGCATGTCAATTGATGCAACAGCAGCTAAATAAGTGGATGGTGAAAGCCTACAGGTAGGATTTTGTTTTGTGTCCAGGCATGTAGGCTAATGCCATGCCATCGGGTCTACCGGTAGATTCCCGGTGGGCCGACGTGCTTTTTGGGCCGATACATCTCATACTTTTTTGTTTCGTTTTTTGTCTTAACGGCCCATAAAACTCGTACATCGGCGGCCCATTCGTTTTGTTTTGCTTAATTGGCGGCGCTGGGTTAGTGCGTAATGCATTGGTCAATAAAAAGTCAGCGTTAGTTTTTTTTTTCTGACACCCCATGTAACACGTAGATCAGCGGCCCATTTGGTTCTTTTCTTGATTGACACTGGGCTAGCCCAATCACACCTTTAATGTGAAGTATAGAAATATACTCTTTCAAGTATAGAAATTAGTACAAAACTAATTATGAAAGTTTCCTTTATTTTTCAGTGCATTTGTTTTACAATATATGGCTATTACTATCATGGGATTAATATTGTAACTATTATTATGTAGTAGTAATGTAGACAGACACTGTAACTAAAATAATTTTTCTTTGTTTAATTTGCACCAGATTGATGAATTTAACATTTAAAAAGCACTATATATATATATATATATATAAATTGATTGGATTGGATTTTTTGCTGCCGCATCCTTCTCACCTTTTTTACCCCTGACCTGTTTTCATGCCTGCATTGTGGAGAGCGCAGTGCATGGTTGCATTGCAACGACAGACGCCACGGGAAAATCCGACCGAATTTTACTATTAATAATAAAAGATAAGCTAAAGTGCATTGTAAATGTCAGTAATTTATCTTTTTATAAAAAAATATTTAAAGTCTGAAATATGTGAGGTTTATCTTTTTATAAAAACAACTTTTTTGTCTAAACTTTATTTGAACTTGTACATGTTAGTATATAACATGTTGCAAGACACTTTTAAAATCTGGCTATCATTTTTAATGGTATTATTTTAATGTTTATGTAAACAAAAAGTGCATATTGATGCAAATTTTATTTGTTATTTGCTGGTTTTCGACATTGTGTAGTATTAGTACTTTTTGAACAGGATTCTGTGATAACCGTGGTCATTTTTGTCACTATAATCATTGAAATGAAATGTTCATGCCATTTCATCTCTAGTTATGATCAACTATGATCAACTAAAATCAACTAATTATGTGTTTTTTACAGTAGGCCTATAATATGCATAGTACAATTTTCTATAAAAAAAATTATATATCTGATTCTGACACACGTTGTTGGGTGTGGAAGGTTACTAATGTGATTGTTTTATCTGTAAATTAAATTTAATGTTTTTTCAATTACTTAATTCATTGAAATAAAATGAATTCTTTGATTTGAATTTTTTTTTTGGTAGGTCTTAAATTTCAAACTTTATGGTCGTAAAATGTCTTAAAAAGGTCTTAAATTTGACTTGCTGAAACCTGCAAGAACCCTGATACAAATACATATGGTTGATTCAAAGTAACACAGCTGATATATTAATATGTAAGAAGATGCTGATAAATAAAACAACACAAAGAATACATCATTTGTATTCATACAAATATGGGAAAGTGATTTGTGATGCAAAGTATATTGCCTTTGATTTAGTCTGTAGGAGATTTTATTGGAGATATTTGGGAGATTAATATGCTGTTGGATTTTATAGGTAAATAAAGGGTCAGCATTTTTCAGCTGAAGATACTCCAATTATTTTAAGAATAAATCATTACACATTGGCTCTGTTCCAATCCCTAGTACACTGCTTTGTTGTCTACATAGGCAACTACTTTCTAAAGCAACATCCTAGTCTAAATAGAACCTCAAGTGACTGATTTAGAGTCCATTAACAGTAACCCACATTTACCACACAAACAGATGCAAAGTTCTTTACAGTGTAGTTTTGCGTTATACTTTTGCTAAGTTAATGACACAAAAACACATACACATAAATTGGTCTATAATAGTAGATTTTTAAAGCAATAATTCTACAAACTGCACTTTTGTTCTTCTAAACCTTTATTTCTGTGGAAGACATGGAAAGCCATTTTCGAGATTCTCTGATAGCGTATTATGACCATCAAAAGGCAAAAAAATAAACCAAAATAAAAGTAGTCCATGCAACTGCACTGTATTCAAAATCTTCTGAAGAAAAATAGCTTTGTGTGAGGAAGAAAGCAAAATTTGTGTGAGGAATAGAGCAAAATTGAAGTTGTTATTCACTGAAAATTGTGGTGCCTGCAATAGCTGTCAAATCTCATCTGCACTTTCACGTTTTAAACTTGGTGTCAGGATACGCCACACCTGGTTTGACGTCAATAACACCAAATGGCTTCGGTTCTCACAAAATGGTATCTAGGAAGGTAGCTTATTTGGTTTTGGAATAGAGCTATTGTCTCTCAATGTTCCAGAAAATTATATTATGTTCAAATGCTTTTTTCCAGATGTCATTGTCCTTTCCCATATGCTGTGCACCCAGGGTTTAGCCAAGGGGAAGGTGATAGTCTTCCCCCACCATGTGCAAAAATCACTGTAAATGGATATTCGACACCAGTGAATGGCTTTTATGGAACCCCCTAAAAGATTCCTATTAAACCTGTATATGGCCAGAGATGATTTGTCTGTGGGTGAAATTGGATTAGTTGAACTGTAAAGCTTCAACGTCGTGCTTGAGACTCACTCTATCTATCTGGCCGTCCGCCATTAAACAGAGAGGGAGAAAAGAGGAAAAAACTTAAATTGCATTGGTGGAAGTGGTCATGGCGGACACCTTTAGTGGGATCCAATTAATTTTTATGTGGAGTTGGCAGTCTGTGGTGGGCAGGGGTTGACTTTGGTGTCTGTGTGTATAGCTGATGTACTATAGATTATAAAAAATGTGTTTTGATGATATCTTGGGAACTGTATTCTGTTTTTTGGTTTGATAGTTGTCATGCCTATAGGTGCACCGGTATCTTTTCGAAAAATTTTACATAAAATAATTGCAGTACTGTTTATGCTTTCAACATTCAAGTATTTCATGTGAAAAGAGCTAAATAAGAAAATACTGAAAGGGAAAAGAAGAAATGAACGAGTGATGTGAAATTAAAAAAGCAGATATGAACATCGGGGGCATATTTCGCCCCGTTAGCCATTGTGCTACAGCCAACCCGTGACAGAACACGAGACCAAACAAAGGATTTATACAGCTAAAATTTAAATGGATGTCCCCCCAGTCCATTTGCTTCTGCTGGAGCAGGGGGAACGTTCCGTCGAGGATCACACAGGGGACTTTCTAGACTTAGCATGCCGAACTCATTACCCCAACCATTCGCAATGTATTTTCTACTATACCAGCCTCAATGAGTGGTCGAAGGCATGCCTGCCCACGCAAGTTCCTCGAGGGAGCTTCGCCTAATATGTGGAGTGGGTGCTGGTTCAAAATATCCCACCGTTTACAGTCTACATCACAGATGAGGACATCACCAGCCCCACTCTCAATCCAGAGCCCAACCAGCCGTTAGCCATGTCCGCCACAGGAATTCCAGAGCACACTATTGACTCAGAGCCCGAGCCCGACATAAATCATCTCAGTCATCGCTAGATATGTTATATGATGAGCTGGATGAGGTTTTTGCTGAACTTCAGTCATCGCCGGTCCCACAGTTCCATATCATCTCCGTCATCACTGAATAAGCCCTGTTACAAGTCGTCTCTGGTTAAGCCCAGCACCAAGTCTCTTTCATCGCAGATGGTCCTGCCCAGCCTCCCTCCTCCACTGCCAAAGGCATCCAGATTATCAACCTAGTCTTTGCTGTCTCCCTTCAGCACTTAAGATCCTCTAGTGGTTCCGCTCTGCTGCACAGATCTGCCTAAGGCTTTCTAGACATTAGTTGTGCCTTAGCTCATGGATCCCATCAGCTCCTCCTCAGCCCTCCGACCCATCGGCTTCACCTTGGCTCAATGCTCCCTCGTCTCAAGCATGGCCTGCCATCCCTCAAGCTCCGCCGGGCTTCCTCATCCCTCTGGCTTCACCTTGGTCCACCATCGCTCTGGCTACACTTCGAACTTCTGAGTCAGCTGCTGTGCCTCGACTCTCCACCTCTCTGACTCCTCCAGGCTCCTCCTTCACTCCAGTTTCACCATGGTCCTCACTCCCACCATCTTCATCCCGGTCTGCCAAGCCCACGCCTCCACCTCAGTCACGCCTGCCTGCAACTCCACTGTGTCCCTCTAGGCCTTTGGCATCACCCTGGCTTTTCAGCTCCGCCTTGGTCTCCAGCGGCTCTACCTCAATCAGTCGTCTCCCTGGTTCCATCTGGTTTCTCCACCAAGGCTCCAACATGCCTTCTCCCTCCATCGGCTCCCCCGTGGACCTTCATCCTGTCATGGCTCTAGGTCATCCTCCTGCTCCTCCCTTATCTGATCTGGTTCCCCCTGGCTCCCCCCAACTTCATCTTCTTTCTGGTCATCGTCTCCTTTCTGTCTTACTCTGCTTGCACCTCGTCCTCCTTCCTTCCTCAGTTTGGACTATGTTTTGCAGCGAGAGGACGTGCCTTAGGAGAGGGGGAGTCATGTCATAGTCATGTTGTTTAGTTTTTGGCTTGATTAGTTTGCAGTCTTAGTTTCCAGTCTTAGTTTTCTTTGTGTGCATGTAATTTTTGTTTCTTCTCAGAAGCACTCATCCACTGTTAATGCATAGATAAACAATCATTAAAAGTTAAACAAAACCTTCATAGCTCATGAGTTTTCAGAAAACCTTTACAGGTAAATGCTTTATTTATCATTGTGAAATTTCATTGTTTATTAAAACGGACACATGATTGGTGGGGAAGTTCATGCCTTTCTAATCGTGAGCCTGAGCAGGTTACCATTTTCTTAAAATGTCCATGTATTATGTCTGTTGTATACCCTGAGGAAGGCTCTTAAGACAAAACACATTGGTATTTTTTTTAAACTATTAAAGTTTCCCTTTACCACGAATGTTGCAGGATTTTATACAGGTTATCATTGTTGACAGAATTTAAAGTATAATATTCAACGACACTTCCTCACACAGCAGTCAGCTCACAGCACTGTTCCCTCCACTTTACATACATGCGTTTACCTTACATTAGTATTTAAATAAACATTTCCTCCAAATCTTTATCTTGCGTTCCCAGTTAGCTGCCGCTCTGGTACGTTTTTTTTGAGAGCACAGTCTTTGCCTGTAGCAAGACGCTGAGCACCAGAAGGAGGCAAATATGTGAATTATTCATCCCAGCATTTTTATTATTTATGATTTTTGTATAAACTTGTATCATGCAAAAGATTTTTTGTGATGTTTAAGACTTTGGAGTAAGATTTTGTTGTTTACTGTCGTTTGGGCAGTGAGGGTATAAGACAGTGTCATGTTTTGAACAGAACAGACTTGTAAACCTACCTGTGAAAGTACCTGTGAAATAACTAGGTTTGTTTACTGACTGTCATAGTAATTCAAACCATTTCCAATGTGATCTCGGAAATCTAATGTGGAAACTCTCATGCTCTGTTCCAAGCCCTAGTAAGCTGCCTTGCTGTCTGCTGTCTACATTGTCAGTTTTCTAATCTTCATGGAATCTTACCCCGATTTCCATTCATCCATCCATTCCACACAAATAGCGTTTTTTATGAGAAGTTTATGATTTCTGGAGCTAGCATGTTGCTAAGCTGACAACATGAAGCATAATAAATACATGGCACAAAGCTATTTTAACAGATACTTGTCAGAATATAATGAGTACAATTATAGTCAACATTTCTCTCAGCTTCATCCATTGAATTAGGGCTTGTTGCATTGCATTCTGCGAGGGAATACATTGGATGCTTCAATAAAATTGGGGGAAAACAATCTTATATAACGGAATCACTTTTCAACCTCCATTTTGGATGTGTGTTTTTTTCCACTGAATATATGATTTTCCATGAGGGATACATGCAATACAACGCAGTTATATGAATTCTGAAAAATGAGGATTACTGTGCACAAATGAAACGGATTAGTGTTATGATAATTGTATGGTTGTGTGTGGTGTATTTTTGTCATTTTTTTTAATTCACAGCATATTCAGAATAGTGCCGTGATGATAAACAAAATACCCACTTAGGAGGGGACACATTCTCGCGACCTTGCGAAACGTTCCCTAAAAGTTATCTAAAGGTGATGAAAATCCCAAATCTTTACAGAACATTAGGGACGTTCCTAAAACGTCCTCTTTTGGTTAGGAAAATGCTGCAGTTCAAGGTTCCTTATATGACTTTAGGGGGACATTCCATTTTGGTTATTTTATGGTCACATATCAACGCTACAAAGAGGACATTTGAACGTTGACACAGAACGTTCCCATACGGTTCCCTGTTAGTCAGATGGGGACGTTTCATTGGGGACTATACTGCAACATATCTTCCTGACCCATTTGGAAACGTCGATTAAGAAGCACCTATATGTGAAATACAAAATTATCATAAAAAACAACACCATTTCTATTACAAAGATATTTACTTTTATTAAAAAAACACTTCGTATTTTTCTTTGAGTTTCTGTGTGTTTTTGATCTGACAATAGTTTTTCTCAAATGAAACTGTAAAATGCTCAAGAAGTGACTCTCAGAGCGGCTCTAGAGATGAAGTTGCACGTGCATTTATGTCTTCATATAGTGAGGCAGCAGAGGCTGAAAACACTGTGAGCGTCATGCATGCTTCAGTGTGTGTGAGGTAAATTAAACCACGCGTCTGCACCATTCATTCACTCAAAGACAAGCAGAACATGCAGGATTCATATTTAAATAGTCTTTTTGCAGTTTAATATTCACACACTAGTATGTGCTCCTAGTAAAAATAGTTAGTCTGGAGGTTGGGTACCTGGAATATACTTGGTACTCTGTACTACAGAAATGCTGGTATCGTCACATTTTTTAAATTTCAGTACCGACTTGGTACTGAAGTACCGGTACTTTTGACAACCCAAGAAGAGACCTAAAGGGAACGTTCTATAGTATTGGTCCCCTAAAAATTCCCGGAACGTCCTGAATGTTCCCTGAAGGTCCGCCAAATAACGTCCCCCAACCTTTGAAAGAATTCCACATTGTGACCGTCTTGGAACATTCTGGGAACGTTACCAGGCGATGTCCTTGACACCAGTGAGGACGTTCTGAAAATGTTCTGGGAAAGTCAAATTTCCAAATAGAACATGGCCTCCTAAACGTTCCGAGAACGTCCTGAATGTTCCATGAAGGTCAGCCAAATAACGTCCCCCAACCCTTAAAAGATCTCCACATCGTGACCGTCTCAGAACATGCTGGGAACGTTACCAGGCGACGTCCTTGACACCAGCGGGGATGTTCTGAGAACGTTCTGGAAACATCAAATTTCCAAATAAAATATGTTCCACTAAACATTCAGAGAACATCCTGAATATTCCATGAAAAGGTCCACCAAATAACGTCCCCCAACCCTTAAAAGATCTCCACATCGTGACCGTCTCAGAACATGCTGGGAACGTTACCAGGCGACATCCTTGACACCAGCGGGGACGTTCTGAGAACGTTCTGGAAACATCAAATTTCCAAATAAAATATGTTCCACTAAACATTCAGAGAACATCCTGAATATTCCATGAAAAGATCCACCAAATAACGTCCCCCAACCCTTTAAAGAATTCCACATCATTACCATCTCGGAACATTCTGGGAACGTTACTAAGTGACGTCCTTGACACCAGCGGGGACGTTCTGAGAACGTTCTGGGAACAGAAAACTGAATTTTTTATAAAACTGAACATGCCACTCACTGGAAATTTCCCATTTAAAGTGTTGCGAAATTTGCAAGAAGCAACGTAATGACATTTTGTGGAAATGTCACCATTTACTTGGTGACACCATTTACTTGGTAAAACAGAGGGATGCAGCTTCAATAACATCTACATGCTGGGTTTCGATTAGGTCAAAGAAACTCATTACAAGAATTTAAGGGGAAAATGAGATTCTAATTTCATCACTAGAGTCTCTGGGATGCCATAAAAACAGTAAAGTCAAATCAGAACAAAACTTGAACATTTAAATATTTTTGCTTCGTTATAAAGCACAAATAAGAACAAAGTAGAGGGCCTCGTTATATGTGCACAGGGTGTCTATATGTATAATCTACATTTGCATAATCATCCCCCACCATTTGTTTTCTCCATATGTTGAGGTATGTATAATTGAAGATGCTGAAAAGCTTTTTTTTTTCTCTGGAAGCATTTGAGGCTTAGATTGTGGTGGTGTTCACTGATGTTGTTTCTTCTCACTGTCTCGTTTCTTCCCTCGACCCCCTTCCCATCCTCTCCACTAATCTCTTCTCCTCCCATCATCTCAGGAGAGGATATGACTGCAGGGCTGGCGGCCTTTAGCTGTAATTGGTGACTCTATTAACTGAAAGAAGGGGAAAATGACAACATATAAATGGAAGAGACAATGAAGTCTTTGTTTATAGTAGCTTACAAACACTCGCTGCATGCACACACCTTCCCTCTGATTTTAATATGCGCTTCCTCCTGGCATGTGCAGAGCTCCCGTGGGTCAAAAAAAAGAACATATTCAAACCTGTACTAATAATTCCCTTAGATGCTCAGACACTGTTGTGCCCGTAAAGCTCAGTGATGCAAATACACAAAAGAACCCAGTGTAGCGGGTTCTGAAGTGAAAGAGGTCAAGTGTTTGATAATTTAATCCATTTGCGGATGTAATTTCCTTAATATTTGACCTTCCTGCCATGGGTTTAAATCATTTCTCAACCTTTTTGACTCCAATTTGATGACATTTTTTCAAGCTTGGCAAAAATAGAACAACTTTATATTCCTAAAATATGTAAGAACATATATTTTTGTCTACATGTCATGCGCGGGGCTCCGTGGATTGTCAAGTGCAAAATAAATAAATACCATAAAAGTACCATAAAAGTATCAAATATGACTCCTGCTCTGTATTCCAAGTCATCTGAGGCCATATGATGTGTTATCTCATATCTCTGACCAGGCTTTGTGCATTATTAGTTTCTATAGATACACAGACAAATTGAGTCACACAGCTCTCTCTCTCTCTAGCTCTCTCAGTCTTGCCACAGTAATATTTACAGAGGATTAGGTTGACAGCAAAGCATCTAATCTGGGATCAGGCCAGCAGTCATTCAACACATTCTCATGCCCAGAGGCTGTGGCACACGGTGACATCAACGCTCCCTCAAGCCCTCTGTGTTCGCTGTGTCTTTCATCCCTTTCTCTTTTGGTCTCTCGCTTTGAGACACATCGTCATCCGGGTAATTTTTTGGGGGAAATGGTGCCTTTACCAGTTTGATTAGGTGGGTTTTAAAGGAAATTTTTGCAAGCATTTAAGCATTCCATTGGATAAATATGTTAAGTTGTTAAGTAACTGCTTGCACCATTTCAAGCTAAAATAATACATAATATATGCTGGGATATAAATATACCTTCAGAACGGTATTGGTTACGGTAACAGGGCTAAAAGTTTATTTTACTTTCACATTATAAAAGGTCATGAAACTACCTTTTGGATGAAAGAAAATATCCACTTTCTAGTTATCAATTGTTTACAAAATCACAGTAACACGATTGACATTTTACGATCATCCCCATCTAAAACACATAAAAAAACACTTTAACTTGACCTTAAAGAGTTCACTATATAGACGATGACTAAAGAATGATACTTTTAGTTTATGGAGTCATTTATTACCTCAAAAAGGGAAAAATATGTTTGTTTGTTTTTTCTTATCCTGAAAATAGCTTTTTTTTTTTTTTTTTTTTACGTTTCATTGCTGTATTAGCAAATGTGCATATTTTAATAAAAATGAAATAAAATGAAAATGAAAATAAAAAACTAGCATTTTTTATAATCTCTAATATATATTTAAGTTGATAAAATGTATTATTAAAAGGCTCCAGGTATATTAAAAGGCTATATTAATATATATATATATATATATGAAGAGTTCAGATGCAAAAGCCTCTAAGTGCCATCTGAAATTTTCTTCTAGAATGATCATTTTTATCAAGCTTGTATATTTAAGTTTAGTAATTTCACTTAAATGACAATTCATAGGTAATTTTCATTGCCATTTAAGTGAAATTACTGAACTTAAATATACGAGCTTGATAAAAAATTATCATTCTAGAAGAAAATTTCAGATGGCACTGGCTTTTGCATCTGAACTCTTCATATATATGTGTGTGTGTGTGTGTATGTGTGTGTGTGTGTATATATATATATATATATATAAATAAAATAAAGATATCGTTACCATTCAGAAGTTTTGAAAGATGTTTGAAAGAAATTTTATTCTGCAAAAAAATGCATCAAATAGTAATGCATCAAAAAAAATGCATAAAAAAGCATCAAACTGTACAAAAGTAACAGTTAAAACTTTTATTATTATAAAATTATTATATAATACATTATTATAAAAAAAATTATTTCAAACAAATGCTGTTTTCTTGATGCTGAACTTTCTGTTCAAAGAATCCTGAAAAACAATTATTATATGTTGCATTGTTTCCACAAAAACATTAAGCAGCATGTGCATTTTCAATATTGACCATATTAATTAATATTGTTTCCTGAGCACCAAATCAGCATATTAGAATGATTTCTAAATAATTGTGTGACACTGAAAACTATAGATAACAGTTACTTTATATATATATATATATATATATATATATATATATATATATATATATATATATGTATATATATATAAATGGAGCCTTGGTGACTTAAAAACATTAAAAAGAAATGTAAAGAATGTAAAAAATCCGGACCCAAACTTTTGAACAGTATATGTAGATGAAAAAAGAAAAGGTTTTAAAAATGTCTAGCTTAACATATAGTCAATTTGCCATCAGCTGTTCATTGTTAAAAATATGTTTTACTCATATAGGGGACCCATTTTACCCATCTACTTGCCTATATCTCTGCTGCTTGCCTGACTGAGCACTGCTGTTTTCCACATCTACAGATGAGCAGGCGGAAACATCCTGGGACGCCCGCTGTACCTTCTCACCCTCTCCCGGATGGCATGAGATTAAAGGAAGGGGGTCAGACAGATTGCTGAGGTTACATCTCAGATAAGATCAGAAATGTGTTTGCTGTCAAAGCGCTTCAAATTGCATATTTTTTCCAAGCTGATCCTTCTTTTCCGCCACTACGCCATGAGTGAATGCTCAGATGCCTGTATGCCTCTGAAGTAGGAGGAAAGCAAAGCTTTTTTGTCATCCAAAAAGGTAAACAAGGGAGGGAGAGATATGAAGCATGAGAGATCAAACATACGATTGGAGGGAACACACCCTACCCGTCACCAGAAAGCTTGGAGAAAAGCTGTGCGTGTCACAGAAGCTACAGGGGTGTTTACTAAGGACATAAAATATGATGTTCTTGCATAAGGGTACATACAAAGAGTCATTTTGAGATTTTGAGTCTTTTGCATGGGTTGATAATATTGTAATTCACTTTGTTAAATGTTGCTTCTGTGATTGTTTAAAGCAGAGCTTCTTTGTTTTTTGAGGGGGTAAACCCCCCTAGTTGTTTTGTTTCTGTGAGGTTTGCGATGTATATTTTGTCAGCCAAGTGAGATTAAGTATATATGAACAGCATTACAGCTGATGGATATCTTCATGTATGTTTCTGCCTTCTGTTTTGAAGTTGGTGTGGGTGTACAAGTTAGTGGTAGCGTAATAGTTAAGAATCTAGGCTGCTAGTACAAAGTTTGCTGGTTCAGTTCCACAACTAATTGTATTGAAAACCAACTGGGATTTCCGTAGTAAATATTTAAATAGTTATTATTCAACTTCACAAAAATGCTTCCTATTCAACTGAATAAATGTTGTATTTGTTTGATTGGACAGTATGATAACTAAATAAGGGGGCCAAGAGACACAATCAATCCCTCATGTCTCAAATGTGTTTACTGAGTAAGCATCTTTTGAGATCCGCCGAATAACCCACTGAGGGGATTGCATCGCCCGTTTCAAGAGTCCCCTCAGGCTATCAGTTGTAGAAGAGGGTGTCTGAAAAAGCCACAAATCCATGTAAATTATTAACATCAATGCAGTGTTTGTTATGACTGGACAAATAGTGTGGTTTTAAATGCACAGAGTTAACAAATAGACAGTGACATATCACAGCGATGTTTTCTCTTCCTTCCTCACTTCTTCCCTTCTTCTCTGGCATTAATAATACCAGTGTGTCAATAGGCTTCTTGGAGGTTTAGCTAATAATGAATTTCTTTGGAGGGCAGGGTTGTTACCGTTCCAGCAGGATAGCAGGTCGATTTGTTGGTTCTGAAATCAATCTTGCATCTCCACTATCAATCACTGTGAAGCACAGTGCTCTCACGTCCTTGAACTTTTCTGATTTGTGGCTTCTTACCAGTTGAAAGAGCTCAAACACATTGTTAATCTTGTTTGTATTTCCTTGCTTTGTTAAAAAACAAAACCACCACACCGGGATATTTCCAGATAGCCTCAGGGGTCAATATTAGGTCCAATGCTGTTGTACATTTTTTTTTATTTTTTTTTATGAATGCTTATCATTGTTTATCTCTGGTCCATAATATTGGATCTTTAAAGCATATCTATACCTTTGTGAAGTATGTGGAAAGTGCATTGAAAGCAAATTTTTCACTTTGCATCTGAAAGGTCCCATATTACCAGACACCTTGTTTTTATTTCTAGCGGCATCCGGGGATAATCCAGCTTCATACACAGCATTATAAGGACTATGCCATTTCCTAATTGACCAATGGTCAGATTAGGAAGGACACAATGGACTTCGCTGACATGGCCTCTCACAGTGATAACAGATGGATTACGAATTGAAATAGGACAGGCAGAACGGTAGTACTGTGAAAACATTACCTCAGCTGATTGGAATGAGATCAGTATCACTATGAATGACAGGTCTCATGAGCTCTATTCCAAAATATAGTAAGCCTCTATGCTGTCTTCTATCTACATAGACACCTACACTCTAAGGCAGCATCTTAACTGAAACAGAACCTTGTAAGTGACTGGTTTGGAATACTATTTATAGACAGCAACTCGGCATGGTGCACAAATCAAAAACCTTATGTGAAGTGCACAGGAAACCTTGACATGTTGCTAAGCTAATGACACGGTCTCCTAACAAGCATATTACAACATAGGAGAATTTTTATTTTCACTGCAATTCTCTATGAGGATACGATTCTACACTGTAAAATGTGATACTCTTACACTCCCATTTTTACAGTTTAATATTAGTTTTCTATTTTGAATATAATCTACACGTTATTATACACAAAGCTCATATTCTACTGCCATTATTCCCGTCTTTAATGTCATAGAAACATTTATTTTTATTATTATAAGTTGAAAATTGTTGTGCAGCTTAATAAATTATGGAATCATTTTAATGATTCTTTGATTATTATAGAATTTATTAGAAATATAAATATTTTGTAACAAATGTTTTTACTGCCATTTTTCTTCATTTTGTAGTGTCAATTTCTTTAAGTGTCAAAGATGTCATGATTCCCTGTGCTTTTGTTATCATGGACTCTTATTTTGATATTATTTTGTCTTGTTGTGCCTGTCTATTTAGTCTATGTTCAGTTCCTGTTTTTTTTTAGTTTCTGTTTCCTGTGTTTCCATTGTCCTGCTAGTTTCCATAGATACCCTGGTTAATAATCAACATGTCAACTAATCGACTTCATCTGTCTATCATCAGCCCCTTGTTATCCAGTGTATTTAAACCCTCAGTTATCCTCTATTCTCTTGTGGTTCTCTTTATTTTCCTTAGTGTTTTTATTAAATGTGATTTCATCGTTCATCTGCATCAAGCCTCTTGAATCTGGATTATCAATCCAGTACATGACAAAGTCTTACTGATCTAAAACTTTTAAATGCTAGTGTCTTAGTTTTGTTTTCCAGTTTAATAAATAAACAAACAAACAAATATTTAAAAGAAGATACATTTATTTGAGAAGCAAATTGCTAAATATTTTACGTGTTGTTTTCAGAGAATCATTAATTGGAATATTCTTTCTTCCCCATTAGCAAATTTCTTATTTTAAACTTATTTCTTATTTCTGTTTATGCTTAAAAAGTAAATTTTCCAATGGGATCTTTGTCTTTCTTTTTATAAATCAGCTTCTCAAGGCTTGTTTTAATAATGTTCAGATATGTATGGGGAAACAAGTCTAAAATACTGATTAGAAAAATAGATTTTATTTTATCTGTTTATATGTATTTTTTATTTTAACTAAATTAGCCATCTTAGAAGGCAGCATTTTGTTGCTGCCCACCTTTTGGATAAATCTTTGCATTGGGAGCATGTCTATGATGACTCCTTCTTCCATGCCTCCTCCTCAGTCTCCTGCTTCTTTTCCATTGCTCCAACATCTCCATTGCCTGCTCCTCACTTCCTCCAGTATTTTCTCCCTGGCTGTCCCACTTCATCAGACCACCACAGTCCATTACATCCCATATCTCATAATCTTGCCAGTATAATGCTGCTTTTCCACAGTAAATGGGTTGGTGGTTGTGGATTGCAATTGCCAGTTCCTTTTGCAAAGCATTAATAACCAGCTGTAATTTCCCCTGATGAATCACAGTGCAATGTTGTCATATTGTCTCATAAACAGGAGGAAGAAGAAGTAGGTCACCGTCTTTTCTCATCACAAGCCACATTCTTTGCAAGGGATTACTTGCAGTGATGCTTTCATGCATGGTCAGGATTGGGACCCTTGGCAGCTATAAGGCTGATTTTCCTTAATGTTTTCAGACGGTGACTGTGTGTGCCATGACTTTGAGGGCCAGGACAGGAGTAGCCTTAAGTCTTTCTTTAGAGTCTGTCACATCGCAGTGCCTGGTCCTTAGATCAAGTGACGGTAATCTTGTATCTCCCAGCAAGACCAGACAGTGAGACTTAGGAATCAAGTTCAAGGAAACGAGACAGGGTCCATATTGCAGGCATTAGGAAGTGTCCGGAGGCATCCTCTGAGTTTGGTTAGTGCTCCATCCTGACCTCGGTTTGGTTGCCAAGATGATTCATAGCACCCAGCCACAGAACAGAAGCATGCCACAGAAAGCTGCACTAACCCCATTCTACCCCAGCTCTTCAGAAGAACAAGCTCAAAGACTGTACAGGCTTCTCGCATGGCTTGGTGCCTACTAACACAGTAACAGTAATCCTCTTGGATCAGAGCAAGATAATCACATGCACAAGACAACAGAGTAAACACCAGAAGTGATGGATTTCTAGCTAAGCATCTCATATCTTTTCTCAGATGGAAACACGGCACATGCTCTGCACATGTTCGTCTGCATTAAACATTGTTTGTTTGCCCCCAACCCACAATTCAACCTAGTTCCATTTTCATGTTGTTAAATTACTTCTCCACACAGAAGCTGTGGCCTAGCAGTAAGCGCACATGCTTCGTCACATTGCACTGTGGTACTCATGAAGGCATTGCGAGTTTAATTATCTTTTCTTCTTGCTATTTCATGTGCTTTCTATTATCTCTATGAATTAAAATGGTGAAAATGACTTAGGAAGTCAAGGGTAGCTGTTTTGCGATAGGTGCAGTAATTAATATATTGCAAAAAAAGTCCTTCATAAATAAATCTTATCCTTTATTTTTCTTTCAGAATTCTATCAATCACTATGAAGCACAGTGCTCTCACATCCTTGAACTGATGTGTTTGTATTTACTTGCTTCATTGAAAACAAAGCCACTGGTGTGCCTCAAGGGTCAATGATAGGCCCAATACTATTGTAAATTATTTACTTTTTTTTCATTTAGTGAATGCTCATTGTTGGTTTTCTTGGCCCATGAATCTTAGAAGCATATCTACAAATCTCTCTGAATACATTTAGTTGATAAGCAAACTGTATATAATATATTTAATTTAAGATATCTTTGTCAGAAATTGTATATTGAAATCTATTTAGAGATATCATGTTGAAAAAAATGTTTCAAGTAATTTATTTACTTTTATGGTTATAGTTGAACCTCAAAAGAACAAGACATGCCTTATTCGGAATATTGTTACAGATTGACCAATTTTTAATACACTGCAAAAAGCCTGTGTTAAAACTGTATTACGTATTAAAATGCACCTACTGTAATTATATATAAAATCGGTTGACCAGAAAACACCTGGTAAAAAAAAAAAAAAAAAGAGATCTACCCTTTAGTACCATCTAGATTATCATGGATCTTTAAACTAGACTAAAATGCCTAAAATGAATTGAGTTTAACCTTATATTATTTTTCTCGTAAGTTTTGCTTGTTTCAAAAGGAGCATTTGTTGCAGCTCATTTAACATTAACTGAGATTACAGCCTTTTGGGGAGCACTAGTTGTTTATGGATAATATAATAATCCAAGGAATGTGCTATCATGTCCATGCAGTGGAAATCAAGAACTTTTAGCCTATACGAAGCACATACTGTTCATGTTACATGACTGATGAGGCTGCAAACCCATGCCAGAACATAGCCCACACGCCATGTTTTCAAAGAAATTGCAAGCCCAAATCCTTCACGCCTCTCTTCGTTTGTCTACCTTGCTTGGGCAAATGTGCAAAGACACTATTTCCAGATAGTATTTTCCTCTCCCCTTCTTCTCAGCAGGAGATTCTGTATAAAGGTACATTTTGTACACAGGAAGATGGTGCCACTTCGAAGTGGGCGATAGTGAGGACAAATAACTAGCCGCCTGCCGCACTGAAAAGCTGTGTGCCTTTTTGCAGATTGCTGCAGCCCAGGATTTCTCATGTGGAAAGAATCACTTTTTTCTCTTCCTCTAGAGGTTGGTAAACTGGAAAGCACTTCCCGACTGTAGTTGAATTAGATGTAAATTGGTTAAAAACACTCTAGAGAGAAGCTCAATAAACTCAATTAAATAAATACAGTAAGTGTATTAGGATTTTGCATTGTTTTTCCTAAGTATAACCCCATGATATATGTCTGTTATCTGTCTATTACATTTCCCAGTGCGCCAAACTCTATGGAGTGAAGCGTTACTAGGCAATTTATGTAATAATTAGGTAGCACTCGATGCTAGAGATTTTGAGTTGTATGGCTCAATGCTGATAGCATGTTTACATTGTGTTTCCTACTTTCTGCCTACCTAGCCTCCTTCCATGATGCAAGTGTGTTGAAGCCTTGATACGGGTCATGTGAAAATGCTGAAATCAGATATCATTTCAAGCTATTGGCATGACAAAAGTATACAGCTAGAACAGAATTATCTGTTCATTACACGGCAATTACAGCTTGAGTTAACAAATATGAGATGACCCAGAATTTCAGTATTATGAGGTAACACCTCAAAACTGGTGCTAAATGAATTACATTCTATAAAGTGTAATCAATTCCTCTGTGCTCCCATTAGAAAGTATTGTTATCATGAAAAGCAACCACTGGATAGCATTAGGTGTGGCTAATTATACCTGTCCAGCATCAAAGGTCCACTTTGGAATTAGCATAGCACTCTTAGAAAAAAAAGGTACAAAGTCTGTCACTGGGGTGGTACCCTTTCAAATGGTACTAATTTGTACCATTTAGGTACTAATATGCACCATTTAGAGATAGGTAACCTTTTCAAAGGGTACTGTTCCTACCATTTTTACTCAAGTGTGAATACATATTTCTATGGATGCGAATGTGAGTTTGCACAGTTTTTATATAAATAGCCTTAGCTAAGTGAGCGACTACATGCACAAGGTTAGCAAGTGGCGTAAAATATGCCCAAACCAACTACATATAAGGGCTTTCCACACAGCAATTCTCATCAGACATACAACACTCTCTAAAGACATACTCTTTTCTTATGAAATGTATTTAAGATTAAATATCAAGGGTGTTCATTACATTACATCAAAAGAGAAACCACATACCATTAGAATTTTTATATTAACTATGTAATGTCTGCATGTATTCCAAAATAATAACCAAAAGCAGTAACTATTTAAACAATATCTTTTATTTGTGAACTGATGTTCAGCTGTTTTTAATAGTCAACTTATTTTCTGTTCTTCAGTCATCAAGCTCGGTTAACATTGGTCACAGATATACCTTTTGTTTCACCAAGATGATTGCTTGCTTAAAAAAACAAAAAACACAGCCATTGTGTTTTTAGGCAATTTTTTTATGTTTGATTTTAATGTGAAATAAAACTGTGATATCTACAGTAAGTGGCTGAGTTGTTTACTTAGTTTGTAATTAGTCTTCCAATTAACGCCATAATGTTGTTCATTCAGACCGATCCACGAACATGCACGAAAACAAGAGTCAGGTTTTATCGCACTAACCAATCATATCCAATCTAACCAATCATATCCAATCATACTACAATACAGGCATTACCTCCTCTCACATGACTTTCCCCCATTCATTCTCAATTACCCCCACCAAACCCACTGCAAGCTTTAAAATGGGCTCAGGGGAGGCAAGAGGGATCCGTTACCTGCTGGTGTTGCTGTTGGACAGTGTTACTTTAGAAAAACAAGTGGTTTATATACTAAACCGCCCCTGCTATGTATAAAATTCCATCTTAACATATTTTATAAGGCTACCAAGAGTATGTGATGTATGCATGGTTTCAGTTGTTCCTACATTTTTGTTGTACTAAAAAATTGTATGAAAGTTATTAAATCATTATGATTTGTTCGTGAAAACCTTTGTACACAGATATCACACACATTTGTACATACGCATGGTCCCGTGAATGAGACCACAGTGTTTGGCTACTTAGCATATCCACGTTATTCTCCAATGCTAGATGTTGTAAATTACTCTCTTCTCCATTCAAAATGCGACATGATCTTTGCGACATGATAGTCACAGCCAGTCACCAACGATGTCTGCCATTCTCTGGAAAGACAGTGAGAAGTGTTGTGTTTTCGGTTAGCATCTAGCTACAGTTTGTGTCGGCTCGAGAAAAACAGATTGATGCGCATCTTGTCAACAAAGCCTTTCTGCCAAAGTAGCTGCCTCTCTCTCGAGAATAAATCACTGATCGATCCATCTTCCAGCAATTTGCAATTCTCATTTAAAATATGATTTATCAACAAATTGAGCTTTAAAAAGATGTTGGCAAGCGATTTAATGGTCGTAGTGGATTCATTTTCTTTTCATTATGTTATTACACGCTTGGGTAGTCGGCGGTATTGTGAGATATTTTAGTTGTCGTGATGAGGCATGACGTCTTGCGCAGTCTTCTGAGGCGTAGACACAGGTCGCAAGACTGGAGACGTTCCATTTGCCCCTATTTCCTGTGAACTGTCATTAGCATGCCCATCATAACTCTGAATGATAGGCTTTCGGGGTGGAAAGACATGCAGGCTCTGGAGTTTGTCATTGTGTAGCTATTGACTGATAGATGATGAGAGATGATGTGAGTTTCATACACTGGTCACAACTTGATGACTGCATAGGGCTCTGGTTGGTATTTTCCACAACCCTTTGATGCCACCGTCTCAGGGGAGTGCGAATCTCTGCTGTCAGATGTGGTTTTTAAACTGGCTTAGTTGGATTTTGATTGCCGTGAACCGGCAGTTAATAGGTCAGGTAATGGATGACCGTTTCACATCAGCCAGTATTTGGACCAGTACAGGGGAAAGGAATTGTCTGTTGTTTGCTTCTAATATTGTTTGTGTGGTCCTTCAGTTTATAAGAAGGGGTGAGAAGGTCATTTGAGTTAATAAGGTTTTGGAGGGTCAATGTGTTCAAAAATATCTTTTAAAATTGTAGTTTAAGACAAGTGCCTGTTCTTAGAATTATACTCTTAGTTTTCTTATTGGTTTCATATGGTTTTGAAAAACGTTTGTATAATTTTCCAAAAGTTTTAATGTAATTAATTAAATGATATGGGGTTACCATAACAAAATGCAATGACATTTTTTCTTACTTTCTTACTCCATGAACCACACCATGTGACATTTTACAGCCTGAACATTACCTTGTCATAAAAAGGTTAATTTATTTGATATTTCAGATACTTGTTGAACTTTTAATAAAGCATATGCCAAATTTTACATGCGGTTTTCCTATCAAATACTTCATTATTTTAATGAGCTTATTTTATTCAATATGATAACATGATATTGCACATGCAACCCTGACCAAAAATTTTTTTTTTTTTTTCTTACTTTATGCCCCTAACATAATATAAAAAAAATATATTTTAATTCAGAAACTAAAACATTCTTATCACAGAAGAGAAATATTCAGATAATTATATGTTTAAACTGCATTTTCATTGTGTTTTTGAATAAATGAATAGATCCAGGAAAAGAAATGAACGTCATTTCATTGACCCTGGAGTCAGGTGTTTACTGTTGGAATTCCCACAGTGATCTGCCTTAACATGCGGTGTTTAGAAATACCCCAGTGCTTTCTCAGCTAGCAGCAATTAGCACAAACTCTGGAGCTCCTCGCTGGCTAATTACTGCTCTGCTATCCAGGACGCAGGAATACATTAACACTTCAGTTTAGCATTTTAACCCCTTGCTACATGTACATACACTTTAAACTGTTCTCATTGTAAACTCAGTGAGTGGTTTGTGTTAATTTCTTTTTTTTTTTAGCTGGGGTAGTTCAGCTGGTCGGCCAGCTGGTATCCTAGCCTGAGTATAGCTAACAAGCACATAAACCTCTCTAAAGCTATGGTAGCAAATCAGACCAACTAGCTTGAAGGCTAGCTAAGAAATTGCATATCTGAGGCTAGTTTAGGTGTGGCTAGTTATCAGGGCCGACGCCACGAGGGGGCAAAAGGGGACATTGCCCCCTCAGATCTGATTTGCATTTGATCTTAGTTTCCGCAGGAAACAATGGTCCCCTCAAGAATTATGAATGCCCCCCAGTTCGTATGTCCTGGCGTCGGCTCTGCCAATTATTGTC
Source organism: Leuciscus leuciscus (assembly GCF_965113295.1). Lineage (NCBI taxonomy): Eukaryota > Metazoa > Chordata > Actinopteri > Cypriniformes > Leuciscidae > Leuciscus > Leuciscus leuciscus. The sequence continues at coordinate 18,388,182 of NC_138728.1, read as the reverse complement.
CTGGAGGTTCAATATTCTAGGAAGTTTAGTTCCAATCCAAATTAAATACATCTTAACCAGGTGATCAAGGTCTTTTGGAGTGCTATAAACTTCTAGGCAGGTGTATTGGGGTAGGGTGCAGCTAGACTCTGAAATCCTGGGCTAGATTAAGCTGTTTGCAGCATTGTAGTCTCACAAGGAATTCTAGACTTCTATAATTCTCCAAAAACAAGGATTAAATGGCTGCCAAACAGTGTTTTGGTGGTGCTGCATGATAAATGTCACTAGAGCATATTTTGTTATAAGACTTGACTCCATATTTTGAAAGTCTAATCATAGACTACCAGTAAAAAGTTTAGTTTTTTAAGAAGTTTATTATACTCACCAAGGCTGCATCAAAAATACAGTAAAAAAAATAAAATAAAATAAAAACTGTAATATTGTCAAATACTATTACAATTTAAATTAATGGTTTCTATTTTAATACATTTTAAAATGTAATTTATCAGGGCAACCCTGAATTTTTTAAGCAGCCATTTTCCTTGCGGAAACTGTGATACGTTTTTTTTTTCAGAATGTTTGATGAATAAAAGAGTTCATTGAACAGCATTCATTTGAAATAAAAATCTTTTGTAACATTATACATGTCTTTTGTTAACAAAAAAATGAAGTGTGATGTATAATGATGAATTCTTAAAATTTTAGAAAAGCAAAATTTTTCAAGGCTTGTACATTTCCTTTTGTTTCCTTTTCTATGGACAAGGTTGCATCATTATTTTCACCTTAGAACCTCAAAAGCCTCATGTTTTGTTTTTCTTTCTTCCCTGTTCTCTTTTTGTTTCTCTGACAGACTGTCAGACAGCATATGTGGCACTCTGTAAAAATTAAGTGAACCAGTTACCCGGGCACCTGTTCTGTTTGGCTCACGTTGAGCTTTGCTATTAAAACCTTCTTTTTTGTTGTTGGATGAGCTTTCTAGCTGCTGATTAAGCCCGTGGCTCAAACCCTTAGGGGGCTCGCTGACCTGAACTAACTCCCGCCTCTCTCTTTTCTCTGTAGGTACAACCAGGCAGCCTAGAGAAGGAGAGGTTCCCGGAGTAGACTACAACTTTGTGACCGTTGAGCGGTTTGTGAAATTGGAGAAAAGTGGAGCTTTGCTGGAAAGTGGAACTTATGAAGGTAAGTTGGCCGAGTTGCACAATCATATATCAAGTTATAGTTTTTGTCCCAATATCTCATTGCTGGGATTAGGGATTTGAGCAAGCCCTAACCTAACTAACCAACTGCTAGCCAAGTATTAAACTTTGGTGCATAACTCAATGTGCTACGGACATGAGTGATACCTCGAATCATGGAGATTCTTGAGGTGAAGTGTGCTATTACTTCTCTAAGTGGTGAGCAATACAGTCAGCTAAAAAAGTCCATAGATTTTCATTAAAGGAGGAAACTGTACCATATCTGGGATCAAAATATCAGTACCTGGGTTTCTATCCATGTCTCCAAGTTTTGGGATGCTGCATAAAAATGATAGATTGAAACAAACATTTGTTAGACTAACACATGTTAGATTAAAGGGATAGTTCACTTTGAAATTAATTTTTGGTATGTTTTAGCTTACCTCAAGGGCATCCAAGATGTAGGTGTCTTTTTTTCCGCAGTAGTTTCAATTTTGATATTTTTAGGTCAAACCGTTCTTGTCTGTCAGTCATATAATGCAGGTCTATGGTCATTATCTCAAAACACAAGCACAGAGTCCAAATTAAAACAATTCCCCGTCGTCCAAATTAAACAATTCCCCATCGTAAGTACACATTGATGGCCTAAGACACGAAACGAGCGGTTTGTGTGAGAAAACGAACAGTATTTATATCGTTTTTACCTCTTATACGCAGCCATGTCCGAGTGATCTGATCTGACGTGTACGCAGACTGGTGCATAGATATATACACTAGATGTCGCCTTAAAGACATTCGTTCCAATGAACTGCCGTAGACAAGGCGACATCTAGTGTATATATCTATGCACCAGTCTGCGCACACGTCAGATCAGATCACTCGGACATGGCTGCGTATAAGAGGTAAAAACGATATAAATACTGTTCGTTTTCTCACACAAACCGCTCGTTTCGTGTCTTAGGCCATCAATGTGTACTTACGATGGGGAATTGTTTAATTTGGACGACGGGGAATTGTTTTAATTTGGACTCTGTGCTTGTGTTTTGAGATAATGACCATAGACCTGCATTATATGACTGACAGACAAGAACGGTTTGACCTAAAAATATCAAAATTGAAACTACTGCGGAAAAAAAGACACCTACATCTTGGATGCCCTTGAGGTAAGCTAAAACATACCAAAAATGTATTTCAAAGTGAACTATCCCTTTAAAAACTCGCAATGGAAACACACTTTCAGAGAAAATGTATGTGACTCTGCCTCAACCAAGGTATATGACTGAATAATTATCTCAGATAACAAAAGAAAACATCTCGCTCTGGTCAAAGTCTGTCATCAAAATGATTGGCTATACTGTTACCTCCTAGAAGTGTTTGACGCGCTCTCGCTCCAAGACAAAGGGATCTGCTGCTGATTGCTAGCAGTTCATCAGAGCATTTTGTTTGTGCGCTCTAAACTGCAAGTAATTTATTACAATTAATAATGAGCCACAGTGGCATCTCCAGTGGCTACAACTTCTATTTCCAATTATATTATATGACATTTTCCCTGGAAGTGACTATTTTATGTTTGTAAGCTTATGGGATGGCAATGCTCCTTTATTAACAATTTGTTTTGTGATATTCTGTTTTTCGAGACCCTCTGTGAATAAAAGAGGACAGACCATGGGAAAGTATCTAATTGGCAGAAACTCTAGTTAATTCACAGTGTGATATAAAAATACCGTAAAGGGAATCTGATTAACTGGGGTCTTGTGAGCTTAGCCTTTCTTCACTTCAAAAGTCCAACAACTCCATCTCTTGAATAAATATCCATTTTCCTCTCTCTCCTTTAGTCCATTGCCACTTTTCCCTCTGAGTTGACTGTGAACTAGTGACTGAAAGGGACAGAAGAGAATCTCTATATGTGAAATACATCAACTCTTCGCTTATACTGTATTTCTTTCTCATTAAATCTTACTTAGTGTTCATATGGTGATTTAGATTTTCAGCATGTTTTAAAGATTGTGACTGGCACAGTAACTCAGCTCAGCTTTAATAATGTAACGTCATGTATGTAAGTGGAATATGTGATGGGTTTACAAAGGGTTTTGAAATCTAATATATTAAATAGTGTTAAAATAAATATAAAATTTATGTCCTGACTGACTCAAGTATACAAATAAATAATATCTGTACACTTTTTGCATAATTTGACATTTAAAAAAATTAATTTGCACATATATTGTGTGATATTCACACATTGCATGGCTCATAGTTTATTTCAAGCACGCTCTGATTATCTTCTTTGCAACCAAGTAAACTAACTTTTGAGAAAATATTATTGGGGCAAATTTGTGTAAAAATTGCTATAATCATTTCACACAATGACAATTGTGGTGGTTCAAACTTTCAAACTTATGATAGTTTCTTTATATTAAAATCTGTTAAAATTTCAAAGTCTGGTTCTGTGTCAAGGGTTAAACAATTAAATATATATATACTATTGTTCAAACGATTTCTTTAAAAAAATTATTCTGTTCAGCAAGAATATATTTAAAATTGTAATAATATTTTACAGTATTACTGTTTACTGTATTTTTTATTAAATAAATATTAACATAGAAATGTATTTATATTTCTTCTTTTTTTTACTTTATTATAATAATATTATAGATCAAAAATGTATTTAAGACTACAGTCAACTGGTCATTATCACAATAATAACGAGTAAAACAAAATGGACATGAAATATTGCATTTAAAATATTAATATTAAAGAAAGAGGTTGTGAAAAGACACAAGAGATGTGAAAGCACAGTCATGTAAGAAGTCGGACGGTTAAAGTTTAGTTGTCCAAAAATAATTAAATAAATAAATCAGAATCAAGTATTTCAGTCTTGATAAACTTAGCTACAAAGAAACACTTACATTTGTATTCATTTATGCTTTATTCTGTTTTTTTGTTTTTTTTTAAATCCATTTTTATGAGTTACAGCTGTTGTGCGCTGTAGCATCATGTCAGGTAGTGACCCAGGGAGAATTGAAGGCACACTCAACCAGATGCCCTGCTCTCCTCTAGAGCCTGTTCATCCCAGGGGAGCCATGGCACTATTACTGAGTCTGTAAACATAGAACAGCACTCCCTCACACACTGATCGTTTGAGAAACAGTTTGTCTGTGATTGTACAGGTGTCGGACTTTTGTGTTTTTTTGGTTTATTTGCAGAGACATGATTTTCACTGACCGAGCAATGCAAAAAACACAGTTATTACAAACACATGACACACTGAGTTCATATCATAGACATATTTTTATATAAAGCTAATAATTACTACTATGTGTGTAGATTAGGATATTGACTGCAGGGGCATGTTCCTATTAAATAATTATTAATTAAAATGAATTATTAAAAACGATTCAATTAACACTTACACAGTATTTAGCCTTAACATCAGCTTAAAGGGTTAGTTCACCCAAAAATTTGATTTACCACATGGTTTACTCACCCTCAAGCCATCCCAGGTGTATATGACTTTCTTCTTTCAGACGAACACAATCTGAGTTTTATTAAAAAAATATCCCGGCTCTTTCAAGATTTCTCTTTGGAGATTTTGAAGCCCCAAAAAGCGCATCCATCCATATTTAAAACTTCATCATCTAAAATAACTAGCTTCCGACAGACGGCCGTACGCATCGATTTACGGCGAAAGAGTGATCTCTGACCTGAAGCATGATGTATTGATGAAAGTGCAGAGGATAGAGCAAAACAAAACACCGGTCACGAATTAGAAGTCTAAAACGAGAATTTTTAAAGAGAGATGTCAGAGGATTTCGATATAAGAGAAGATTAGCTTGAATTTTTTGCCCAGTCCTATTTGTTTGCATGGCATCACTATCAGAGACCTTTTGCTAAAAGGATCCTCAAATTACATTAGCAAAACAATGGGCCCTATCTTGCACCCAGCGCAATTGAGTTGCGCCCGACGCATGTATCATTCCTATTTTGCACCCGCGCACAGTAGACTTTTCCCTCCAAAGACGCACGTCGGTTAGTCTCAGCCTCAGACGTCACGCCCACGGAACGTTGGCTAAACGTCTGATGCATATGGTACACTTAACTGGAAACACTTCAGGAATGTCGAAGTCGTCATCTGATTGGTTGAATTTTATCGGATTTCCGGGGGGCGCGAGTGTCGCGTTTATTTTCGGTCCGCCGGGAAACAAATATCATGACGCCAAAACCCCTCGTGGAAGAAGAAAGCCGTTGTTTTTACAACTGAGACATGAGCGCTTACCACGATCAACTAAACGCTGTATTTTCAAAAGTATGTGAAGTTCGCGGCTCCATTGATGCAGTAAACTTGCACAAGGTTCTTGAATGAATAATTCATTAGATGCACGCCGGTCTGTTATTGTAGGGACATCAACATTTTATTGTCACGCCCCTAAATATGACGCGGTACAAAACAAACTGTGATTGGTTGTGTTACATGTCAGTCAAACGTCCTCTTGGGCGGTCCTTGGCCAAGAAATGCTGCGATAGAGTCCAGACCTTCTGCCGTCAGTCTGAAGGTCTGGCTATGCGAGACTACACGTCGGTAAACTAAGAAATGCATTTGCGCTCCCGGGGGCGGTTCAGCGCAAAGAGGAGGCGTGTTCCGGCGCAAACGTTCCCTGATGCTATTTTGCAGGTTTAGAAAACAATTCCGCCACTAACCAGGAAAAACCTGGTCAAAAGTCAGTGGCGCGTTGCGCATGTTATTCATATGCTATTTAAGGGCGCTTGGCCATAATCAATGTAGCATGTGCACTTTGCTTATCTCATCTTCACACAGACGCAGCAGTTCTCATTTTTAGAAAACCATACATTATTACAAGGGAAAATATTACACTAGGGAAATCATTGTTGTGTCCATGAAGATGTGAAAAAATAGGCATAAATCTAGCTTACATATTTACCCAAATTTTTATACGCCTGTTTAACCGAAGCTGATTTGGGTGGGTTTCTCCTATCCCCATACAATGTCACTTTTCTGTCTTTTACGGCCCTGACGAGAACGTCTGTCTCCTCGGCTGTGAACCGCTCCTGGCGCGCGTCTGGCAAATCCGCCGTTATAATAGCAATCCGCCATGGAACAAGCTTGCCTGCTCTTAAAGGGAATGTCCTCTCCACCACTCTCCGTCTATCGAGATGTCCATGGCACAGTGTTTCCTGTCTGGTTTGCTCCGCTGGAGCCCTAGGAGACAATTAAGAGGCCACTTTTTCCAACCCGTTCTCATAAATGCGGCATGTCAAAGACTTTTGGGCGAAAAGCGCCCTTGCGTCTTTTGAGTTTACCTGAGGGTAAAGGTAAACATGCAGGTAAACTCAAGGCAATTTAATTATAAGAGAAGTCACAGAGAATTGTAAAACATTGTAAAGTCAACAGTGATTGACTATCATAAAGCTGAAAGCAATACAATAATTCAGAATCAGATTTAATAATAAATTGGCTATATTTAAATCTTAGCTTGTGACATTGATAATCTGGTTTATTTCTGATTATTTTGTTTTGGCTGGTTGAAGTTTTGAATGGCCGGTAACCTAAAAATTTAGCAAATTGGCTGGTGAGTGAAAAAGTTCATTTCAAGCCCTGATACTACAGTACATCATACATCGGGTCAGGGGTTACTCTTTTGACGCAAGTCGACTTGCATAAGCCGTCTGCCGGAAGCTAGTTATTTTACTTCAAGGTTTAAACCTATTTAAGGTTTAAATATGGATGTTTTTCTTGCAAAAATCCATCACTTTGCTTCAAAAAGCCTTTATTAACCCCCTGGAGCCGTATCGATTACTTTTATGATGGATGGATGCACTTTTTTGGACTTCAAAATCAGGACGGCCATTCACTCCCTTTATAAAGCTTGAAAGAGCCAGGATATTTTTCAATATAACTCTGATTGTGTTTGTCTGAAAGAAGAATGTAATATACACCTAGGATGGCTTGAGGGTGAGTAAATCATGGGGTAATTTTCATTTTTTCTTTTTCTTTAACCATTTGTTTCTTTGATTCCAAAGTTTGCTTTTATGTTCACTTTCGCAGTTATTTTCTTTTGTATTATTTAATTAAGTGTATTTAAACGTTAAAATACGTTAAGGTTTTTATGTATAGTACATTTATTGATAATGCTGTTCTTTTGAACTTTGTATTTATAGATAGACAGACAGACATAGATAGATAGATAGATAGATAGATAGATAGATACATACATACATACATACATACATACATACTGTACATACTTTACATACTGTACATACATACATACATACATACATACACAGATACATAGATACATAATATCATGGTGACAGAGCTTGCATTATAAAAAAAGGTCAATTATACACCAAATGTCTGATTGATTTCAGATAACTTTTACGGCACCCCGAAGCCCCCGGCAGAGCCCAGCCCACTGCTGCTGAATGTAGCTGAGCAACTGTTGCCAGGCGCCACACCCAGATCACAGGGCAAACGTAGACGCAACAAGTCCGTCAGCAACATGGAGAAGGCTGGTATCGAGCCACCTGAGGAGGAAGAGGAGGAGAGGCCCGTCATCAACGGCAACGGAGTGGCCATCACCCCAGGTGAGGAGTTCTTAATCAATTTAAGAAGAAGAGAGATCTTTCATGCCATTTTGTCATGTACGGGCTCACCGGTGTAGTAAATTCAGTTACTGCTGTGACCTCAGATCAGGGTTACTAGCGTAGAGATGATTACCGTGGGGCCACTAGGTGCATCATGTATCATAGCAACCGCCTCCACTCTAAATTACCTCATAGTATCCACTGTTGTCAGGGCAATAGCCTAGCAACTGTCGTGCCAGCATGTTATCACACATTGCCTGTTTTTCGCTCCATAGGAGCAGCTCTGTGGGGCGGAAACGTGCATCGAGTGTGGATGTACTGAAACAAACTTTTGTTTTGTTCTGGCTCTAATACACCTACATGACATGGTGATTTAGAATCTAACACAGTTAGAGTATTGTTCATATCCAGTAATATAAAAAAACGCCAGAGGAATTTGTAATTCTCTGAGCTCTTTAATAGCTCTTTAATAGCTCACTTAAAAACATGAATTCAAAATTGAACCTATTTACTTTCTTAATACAAGTTCCTGGCCTTATTGTGCATGATTCATCCGTCCATGTTATTCGAAAGAGGAAAATCTTTCGCTTCAAAAAGGTTATAAAGACATCGTAAAAGTAATCCATATGAATTGAGCTATATAATCCAAGTCTTCTGCTTTATAGACCTTATGCACAAGCAAGCATCCATCTTTAGAATTTTGTCTTTGAACTTCCGTTTTTGCGGTGGTACTATTAGTATAGTATTTTTAGCTATAGTAGTTATATTAATATTAGTAATCTTAGTTATAGTAGTATAGTAAAGTATTGTAATGTTTGAAGTGGATTTCATAACAAATGTCAGTAGACCAGGAATATTTTAAAACAGGCGGTTCATTTATAAATCCGTAAGATCTTACCTTCATGCTGTGGAAATACTACGCGGAAGACAGAACACAACGAGCACAGAGCTGAAAGGGGGCGGGGCTACATAAGGTCTATTATGACAAACTGATTTCATTTAGGCTTTTATTCACATAGAAACTTTGATCAACACACATACGTAGAGCACATCATATGTTGTAATTGGAAGCTCAACTGTACTCGGTTCTCATTAGAGGACAACCCTCATTGGTTCTCGCGCCTCAGGCATGTATGGTTGAGCTTTACCATTTAACTTTCATTTGTGTTTAGAAGATAAGCTAAAGTCTTATTGGTTTGGAAAAACATGAAGACATGAGGTTAAGCAAATAATGACAATGTTCATTTTTGGGTGAACTAACCCTTCGGCCTCCATGTCCTAGTCAAGTAGCCTAACTTAATTCCCACCCAATTTATTTATTGTTAAATATATTGTTTCACTCAGAAATGCATCACATTAAGGACATAAAATAGTTTGTGAAATGTGTTTAATGTCGACTTTAATGGAGTTCTGAATGATTCAGTAAAGTTTGTCTTCAAAGTTATTCTTAAAATCTTTGGGATATCGAAACCAATATGACAATTTTTGACAGCAAGTAAGAGTATGTAATAGATGTATAATATTAAGATGAATAGCTCAGATAATTTGGTGTTGACATTTTATGTGAAACGTTTGAGTTTATATTGAAATCTCTGACTTTTCATTGCATGTTTGGTATCTTGTGAGATCTGAGCACAATTTTAGACCTTGATGAAATCTCTGAAGAATACTTTTTTAGGATTTACAGTGTATAAAACAAATATTTGGTTATTATATGGCTGGGAAATATTCGTAATTCATTCACCAAGTGTGACAAAAGACTACTCCTTAATACCTTGAAATGATGTCTAGATAGACCGCTCACAAGGTTGTGTGTGTGTGTTTGTGTGTTTATGTGAGTGTGATTGAGTGAAGCTGTCCTCTCATTTCTCAGTTGATTAAAACATCAGTACTGGTGAATGTTATGGGATTCGGTGTCTTTTTCTTTCGTCTCTCCCTCTCTCTTCCCCTCGATCTGTCTTTTGCGCCTCTCCTTTGGGACCTCCAACCTCCATAACTCAAACTAGGACACGTTCAGTTCTCTTCTGCTCTCTCTCTCTCTCTCTCTCTCTCTCTCTCTCTCTCTCTCTCTCTCTCTCTCTCTCTCTCTCTCGCTTTATCACCACAGACTCCATTTTAATCACTCCACTCTTATTTCACCGTTTTAGTCCAACTAACTCTATCTCTGACTGTTCTTCTTTGTCTTAGAGTCTTCTGTTTTTCTCTTTCTAACATGCTCCTCTTATAGTGACCTGCTTTTCAATTCTCTCAGAAACTCTCAAACTCAAATCTCAGTTACATCTCTCTCTCTCTCTCTCTCTCATAAATATTTTCTCTGTCTCACTCACATTCACCGGTTTTCTCTGTAGTCTTGGACTCAGAGTTGCACCAGCCGCGCTGTTAAAAGTTGGAGACGTCTCCCAAAATATTGGATTCTTGTAATTTGACAGTTTTCTTTTTATAAGCGTTAGCTCTCGGTGGTGATTTTTCAGTTGAATTCAGTTACACTATTCATCATGTTTATCCACTTCTATTGTCTGGTTCTTTTTGAATGATAAAGGTGTTTGAATCTGAGATGTAGGTCTGCAGTTGTTAAAAGGGTTATAGATTTAGTTTAAACAATTTTTCAGTACATTTTTCTTCTGTCAATTTTTTCAAATTTTCTTGCATTTTTTAGAGTCCAGTGAACATGAAGACAAGAGTACAGATGCCTCAGGAGAGATGCCCACAACATGCCCATCTGAGACCTCCACAGATGCCCCTAAAGAAGAGACAGAACCTCCAAAATCGCCTCCCAAACTGGATGAGAATGACGAGCTGGGTCCTCTGCCAGATAACTGGGAGATGGCTTACACTGAAAAAGGAGAAGTGTACTTTATTGAGTAAGTATCTCTATCCATCTGTATAATTTCAAATTATTTAGAATTAGAAGTTATAATCAGCATATTTTAACCCTTAGATGCATGAATGTTTCGCCAATCAGTACGCCAATGTTCTGGTCTTTAGCAACCCGGATCTATATCTAACACGGATGGATCTCTACCAGTCACGATAATATAAAACTATCCTGATATTAGAGTAACAATTACAGAAGAATAGAATAAAGCATATTTTGTTACCTTTTGGAGCTTGGAAGGGTTCAGTTTGAGCAGATGTTTTATACCATCATCACTGTCCTCGTTAGAGCTCATTTCCCAGTACATTCAGCATCTGGCTTATATTTGCCATCTGAAACATATTCTCAAAACTATCATCTTCAAAATTAACATTTTGATCACTGACAGCTTCTTCACCAGATCCACCATCAAGTGACACTAATATTTGATTGCGTTCAGTACTTGCCCTGCAGTAAAATCTCTGAGCCATTTCAAGTTTTGCTGATGATACTTCCTATTCTTTTGTTTTCTGCCTGCGATAACTATTAGTGAAAATGTCACTTCATCATTGTGTATCAGAATTTGCCACCTTATAGAATAAAGTTGAATTGCACTTATTCAATCATCAAAGATTAAATATTGTTGTGCAGAAAAAATATACTTAAACTGTTACTGTAAACTGTAAAAAAAAAATATATATATATATATATATTTTCCTGTAAATTCTCACTTATCGGGCTTATGCTACTCTGAATAATGCCTGAACTTCGTATTTTGAGCACTTCTTGCGTTGTTTTTTTTTTGCCTCTTCATGATGACTTGCTTAATTCAGTCCCAATTTGTAAGTCGCTTTGGACAAAAGCGTCTGCTAAATGACTAAATGTAAATGTTACACACCTAGGCTCGTTAGCGACCCTATACAATTATTACAAAATATACATTTAATACATTTATAATGAATTGATTGAGGAATATGAAGAAGGTTGATGTCTAACTTAAAAAAATGTATGAGGAGGAGGGTTGTGAAGGACATCTCGGGTCACTAAAGACCCGAGTGTGCATTTAAAGTCGGCATGAAACGGAAGTTGAGATTGTCATTTTTTCCTTGTTGTGACGTATATCCGAGTATATCCGAGTGAAACGGCTTCTGAAATTAGAAAAAAAATGTAGGGCGGGGCTTGATTTCGTCCTTCGGGAATTGATTGGATCGTTGGAGGTTGGGCGTTGCAAACAAAATGGAGGCAGATTTGAATGCCAGTTTACATTCAGTTGTGTAGGATTTCTCTCCACCGGACTCCCCACCGTTACCCTCCCATGAAGGATTTTTTATTGAGGAGCCCGGCGACGAGAATGAGGACGAGCAGCTAAATTTGCAGGCAGGAATCAGCCCATATTTATATGAGCCTCCCGCGAACCAAGATGAGTCAAGTCAAGTTATCAGTCAAGTTCACCATCGAGAGCATCTCGACGTGTCCGATAAGTAAATAACTAGATTTAGATAAGATAGATAGCCTACCATTCGGACACTTCGAGATGCTCTCGAGGGTGAACTTGACTGATAACTTGACTTGACTCAAAACGAGACAGACACCGATAGCCACACCCTCATCGGCTCTGGCTGCACCCTTTCGCCATGGCACGTGACCGAAAGAGAAGACAGGTCGTTTCGAGGGGGGAGGGAAGGGTAATGTATTTGATTAAAGATTATAAGGGTAAATGATAAAAGTGCACAGATAAATCATTTATAATAAACACTACAATATTACATATAAAAAGAAGATTTGTCAAATTTGATTTCATGCCGACTTTAAGGGTCAAAGGTGCGTTCAGTATCCCCCCCCCCACCCCACCCCCCTCCCGAAAAAAAAAAAAAGTTTTTATATGGAGCAGGAGCAGAATGGGGAAGAAAGGTGATATAAGTAACGTTGAACGTGGCATGGTTGTTGGTGCCAGACAGGCTGGGTATTTCAGAAACTGCTGATCTACTGGTATTTTCATGCACAACAATTTCTAGGGTTTACAGAGAGCAGTCAGAAAAAAGAGAAAATATCCAGTGAGTAGCAGTTCTGTGGGTGAAAATGCCTTGTTGATGCCAGAGGTCAGAGGTGAATGGCCAATTGGTTCGACATTCAGATGTTAGGGTCAGAATTTAATGTAAACAACATGAAAACATGGATCCATTCTGTCTTGTCTCAAGGTGTAATGGTGTGAGGGATATTTTCTTGGCACACTTTGTGTGTATTGTTGTTGACCATGTCCATCCGGTTATGTGTCTCTCTTCTGATGGCTATTTCCAGCAGGATAACTCACCATGTCTCAAAGCTTAGTGCATTCCTCCCTGAGAAACATTTTTGTCTACAGTAGCAGGAGAAACAGCTCTGAGATCAGTGGCAGAAAGGTAGACTCGCTTGTCTCAGTGATGGGACTCGACTGACGGCACTCTGCCAAGCGACTGGCCAGAGAAATTGCAGCCTGGGGCAAAAAGATGGTGCACCTTTGATGTGCCTATGACACTCCACACTTCTACCCTTGTGTGTCTTCCTCCCTGGTTTCTCTTACTTTTTCATCCCCCTTACAGAAAAGAAAATTAATTTCGTATAAAAGCGTATCAAAGGACAATCTATTGGCAAAGTGCATTTCCACAGCTTATGTTCGGTTGCTTTGGGAGTTTGAATGTGACTGAATGCATGTACAGAGACATTTTGTCATGATTAATATGGTCCAGTATGAGTGTGTGTGCGCGTGGTGAGAGATAGACATATGGAGAAGTGTCTACAGTTTGAGAATTAAAGACGCTCCGTCTGTGAGGGAGATCGAGAAAAACAAGGCGCCATTGGCTGCTTGACAACTCCATTAAATCCTCAATAGTCACACTGTGTGGGCCAGTTCAAACTGTGTGTGTGAGTGTGCATGTTGTGTCGTGTTACATGAAGCAGTGACAGACTGTCCTCGCGTCATTCGGAGTCAGTCATATTTAGCTTATGTCATGAACGATACAACAGAAAATAAGTACTATCCCTGTGGAAAAGAAATACTGTACAGTCACAGTTTGAAGATTGAACACACACATTTCTAGCTATCAACAAGGGACAAATATCAAATATATGGAAAAGCAATTGAAGTGTATAAATAAATGAGAAATATCACACGAGTAGGAGTGCAAAAAAAAATTCTCAGGGAGGAATTTTGCTATTGTATGCCCTAAACAAGCTTCCGTTATCACCGCTTGACGTTTTTAAATCTTTGAAAACACATTTTTATTCTTGACCTTTTGAATACATTTTAAAATATAGATATATGATTTTAAGTTTTTGTATTGCATTTATTGGTATTTATAGAATGGTATATTGTGATTTAATGTGTACTGTAAAGCAAATAAAAAAAGTAAAGGTTCAACTTGTTTTTTAAATGTGCTCTATAAATATAGGCTGAGTTGAGTTGAGTTGAGTTGAGTTGAGTTGAGTTTTTGAGTTGAGTTGAGTTGAGTAAATGCATAGTATGCATGAACAAGCAGTGCCAGCAGCCATATCACCCTGTAGCCCAAGACTGGTTGCCCACTGAAGCTAAGCAGGGCTGAGCCTGGTTAGTACCTGGATGGGAGACCTCCTGGGAAAACCAGGTTGCTACTGGAAGAGGTGTTAGTGAGGCCAGCAGGGGGCGCTCACCCTGTGGTCTGTGTGGGTCCTAACGCCCCAGTATAGTGACGGGGACACTATTCTGCCAAAAGAGCACCGTCCTTCGGATGAGACGTTAAACCGAGGTCCTGACTCTCTGTGGTCATTAAAAATCCCAGGATGTCCTTCGAAAAAGAGTAGGGGTGTAACCCCGGCATCCTGGCCAAATTTGCCCCTTGGCCTCTGTCTACCATGGCCTCCTAATCATCCCCATACACTGATTGGCTTCATCGCTCTGTCTCCTCTCCACCAATAAGCTGGTGTGTGGTGGGCGTTCTGGCGCAATATGGCTGCCGTCGCATCATCCAAGTGGATGCTGCACATTGGTGGTGGTTGAGGAGATTCCCCCCTTCTATGTAAAGCGCTTTGAGGTCTCAGAAAAAGCGCTATATAAACTAATTATTATTATTATTATAACAAAAATGCTTCTTGCTAAATGTGTCAGCATTTCATAAATGTATAATACAATATAAGAATGGGAAGCATTTTTAGCGTTGCTGTTGAACATCATGCCAAGTTGGAGTATGATCAGATATTTATTTAAATGTTATTATTAATTTGTGTTTACGTCGCTCAAATAGCATGATTAGTGAGCTATACAGTGAAACCGGTTTCCAGGCAACAGACAAGTCCCCAATCATGAGTGGGGACGTCAATGCACGCATTCTACCAATACGGTTCGGTACAGTTAGCCAACCGTGCTGAGAATTCTAGGCCGAGGACAGTTTGTAATCGTGCCGTGTTCTACCTGGCTCAAGTGGAAACCGTTCCTTAACATTCTTAGAACCGTTCAGCCCGACGGTGGAACAGCAGCTTGAGTTGAGCTTATGCAAGAGATGCAGGTTGTAACCTGACCTGCAACATCTTCCGATTCCATTCTTTTTTTTACATCAAAACATTTGCAAAATCTGGCATCCACTTTGACAAACGAAAATAAAAAAACAAACTTTCCCTTTTGCTAATGTAAACAATGTTTTGCCTGGGAAACAAAAAAATTAATTGAACTGTCTGCTGTCATGGCTGGGTAAAAGAGGGAATGTGTATAAGCTTATACTTCCCAGCCAACTCAACGAAACTGTAACATTAATTAGTGTAATTGGCTAATTATCAAGATGTTGTGTGAACATCTAATGTTGAATGAAATAGAGAAGTTAGTATCAAAATATTAATTAGAATGTCTCTCACATTTGCGTCATCAGTTGCCGTAGTCTTATTGGTTCTTCTTAGATGGCCGTTATAGCCACGCCTCAGGACTATGACTCAACATTTCAGATACTGTCTGAACTTTGTTGGAGGCTAAGAGTCATTGCAAAGGCAATCAGCTGTCGGTGAGCATATGACACTAAAATCTGCCAGTTTTGCCAATTTTTGCAAAAAAATGTTTTATGATTCCTGAAATTGGTCTCAGATGACAAAAAAAACATTGTGTACTAAACTGTTTAATTAAATCGCTGCTCATGTTCAGTTCTCCTCCCTCATACAGTAAGTCAGTCAGTCTTCCTCACCATCTCTCTCCTCCTCCTCTCTTTCTTGCTGTGCTAATGAGATGCTTACAGCTAATTAAAAGTATTGATTGCCGTTTTGTTAAGCTAAACTTTTTTTAGAGATGAGGTCTCCTGAGACTTCATTTCAGTCTCTCTCGTCTCCTCAGTGTGATGATTTACAGTAGCAGTTTGCAGCAGTCTCTTCTCCCTCTCTTCCTCTTCATCTCTTTTCCCTTTCTGCTCCATTTCTCTCCTCTCCAGCCACAATACGAAGACGACGTCCTGGTTGGACCCCCGGCTTGCGAAGAAAGCGAAGCCCCCTGAAGAATGCAAAGAGAACGGTTAGTGTTTGTCTTTCATTTCTCTCTATATATTATGACTCTGTTTGCTTTACTCTCCACATGGTGCAAGCCAAAGACAAACGTTTAAATCTACTGAAATAAAGCTTGTGAAATTGACCACAGTTATGAAGTGTTATTAAATAAGGTGTGAAGCAGAAATGGGTTGTTGATTTTATAAAAGTCTGATCTGATAAAAAATTCTTCCATCAAGTTCATTAGTCTAACTGCAGGCGGTTTATGATTGCTAAGCAATGTAACAGCCAAAGATCTTTTTTTTTATAACTTGGTGTATTTATGCACAGTTCAGTGGGATGATCTGTAACTACAGTTTAGAATACAGTATGTCAGTATGTTTTTTTCATTTACTTCATTCATAGGTCAAGCATCACTATTATTATTGATCATAGGTAAAATCATGCAGCTTTTTGAGGAGATAAGTGCTATTGGTTTTCAAGGCAATTGGACAATTGTGTTTGGCAGACAATAAAACAAGTCGAACAATCCTGTAGAAATTGAAGATGGGACCTGTATCTAGAGACAAGAATATTGTGAAGCAGGAGTAGCCAACATTGATATTAGCCAACCCTAATCAAACACACCTGAACCAGCTAATAAACGTGTTCAGGATTACTTAAAAATAACAAGCAGGTGTGTTGGAGCAGGGTTGGAGCTGAAGTATACAGAACCCTGCTCTTGGTTGGCTACCTTTTTTATAGAGACTTGGGCTGCGCCCGAAATCTTAAAAATGCCTTCGGGAAGATGCGTTCCTAGGAAGCCATCAAGGCACATCCAAATCCAATGTTAGCTTCACTTCCTGTCTCCTGAGATACCTTCATCTGATAGATTTTTGAAGGCAGCATAGATGTATCCTTCTCTGCCTTTGATATCCCACAATCCTGTGCGTTTTAATTCTGTGACAGTTGAGCTAAAAAATAAAGATGGCATCTGAAAGTTGTCAGTTTGTGTGTAAATGTAAGTTTTTGACCAACGTTTTCCTCTTCTGATGTCATTTCTAGCAATAAATTTCTATTGTAGTAATTAAATATTTGCTTAGTTATTAACAAAACTCACGCTATTTTGCTGTAGATCAATTAACCGTTAGGCTGCCTCAGATCAGTTCAAACAGATCAACAAAACAAATCAGTTCCCTTTCAAGGGAACTCGCGTTGCGTCGAAATGACGCTATGGGGAACGCTTTGCGTGATGACGTCTTGAAGCACATGTAAAATCAGTCCAATGGTGTGGCGGAACGTCAGAGGCGGGTGACGTCACGTACCAGGAAGCTATAAAAGCCGGCCCGAAACAGAAAACGAAAGCTTTCTGAGTCTTCAGTTGTGCTCTGTGTGAATCTGTCCCTGTTATT
This sequence comes from Leuciscus leuciscus, assembly GCF_965113295.1. Lineage (NCBI taxonomy): Eukaryota > Metazoa > Chordata > Actinopteri > Cypriniformes > Leuciscidae > Leuciscus > Leuciscus leuciscus. Next base: position 18,370,705 of record NC_138728.1, on the reverse strand, counting down.
TGGTGTTGTCTGTCTATATTATTATATATATATTCAGTATGGCGAGCAAGCAGCAGTTTAGAGTGTGTGTCCATCCCTGCCCGCGTTATTTAACGGGAGGTGATACTCACACTCTTTGTGTTGTTTGTTTGGGTGAGGAGCATGCCCAGTCAGCACTCGAGGGTGGTGACTGTGTGCATTGCGAGGCACTTCCAATCAGTTTTGTAAGGTACCTTTGTGCGCAAAGGCTGCAAAGTCATTGCCTGATAGGGCAGCGAGGCAACAAGTCACTGCCTTAGCTTTCAGACACAGCCTTTAGGTTAATGCTGCCTTAATGTGCTATTGGAATTATCGTAATTACGAGTTTCCTAGTCGGAAATTGGACGCCATCTCAAGTCGTATTTACTACTGGAAAATTCAGAGATCATTTTGATACCTGACTTTCAAAAGCTGGGCGTGCCATAAACTTTAAATAAGGCGGAGGAAAGAACGACTGCTGTATATTCAAAAGTGACAGAACCCTGACAGTATGTTTTATACACAGCAAACATAGCGCAAAATAGCGTGGTGAATGTTTATATGGTTGTCAATGAATGGGACTTTACATTTTATTCAAAATGAAATATTTTCAATACATTTTGGCTTTAATAAGATTTACCCAAGAAATAAATAGGCAAGAATAAACCTGGTGTCCTTCGTGGTCATTATTCTTTCCGACAACGCAAAGATTTCAATTGCAAAGCACTTGAATGCGACAAGTTCAAAATTTTATTGGTTCAAGTTCAAAAAGAGTGAAGTAGGAAACCACATGAAGACAGCATAAATTAATTGATGTGGACTGGCGAGCAACCACATATGAACCACCTAGAACACACAACCATTGCTTTAACCACCCAGAACACCCTAGAAATCAGTTAGCAATGTCCTAGCTACCAAACACAACACCCTTACTACCACCTAGCTGTGCTGTAGAAATCACTCAGAACACCCTAATAACCAGTTAGCAGTACTTTAGTAGCCACCCACAGCACCCTAACAAATGCAAAACACACACACACACACACACACACAAGTGGTACACTTAGCAACCACATTGCAATGCCTTGACAATGATCCAAACACAATAGCATGTAGTGGCAAGTTTTGCCTACCTAACAGTGTACTAGAATCCACCCTTATTTTAACAAAAAACTGAACACTTTTTATGGGTTTTGGCCCTTATTTACATGACAATGGCATTTTGGGGGCCTGCAAAAACTAACTTTTCAAAACGGGTTACAAAGTGCACGTTTTTGAAAACTATACCATTAATGTCTCCGTGTAAACTACAAAAACGTGAATTTGTGAAAACTGTGATGTCATGCGTATTACCTGTTCAGTCTGTATAGGTGCATAGTGTTCCCTTTCGTTGTCACTCCGAGTTTCGTCGGATGACGACGAATGGGGTTTCGCTTAGAAAGCCTGTCATCTTCGAGTATATAAAACGAGCCTATGGCAATGAAATGCCATGGGTCTGCGGAATTTGCATTGCGTAACTCCGCCCCACCCTGGGGGTATATAAGGAAGTACGCTGCAACATGCAGATATGTTTTCGCTTCGGAGCCAAGAGTTTTCTTCACTCCTACAAGCCATTCTGTATCATCTTCACTCTACGAGACGAGCGGCTCTTCAGTGTGTTTGTGTGACGGCGTGTACCAGCGAGATCGCATTGCCTGCTGCTGATCTGTGCAGTGATCTGCCGACAGTGTGTGTGTTTCTCCCTGGGCGCTTCAGCACTCTGCTGAGCTTTTCCTCTCTCTAAAAGAGCTGCACGCGGCACGTCTTTTTCAAGACGGTTCGCCCGTGTATTTACTGGATGTGGGCGCGTGATTCATCTGCCTAACGGTCACGAGCGCTGTTTCGCGTGTTGGGCTTATTCACGCTCGGCAGCGCTCGTGGATGAGTCACGTTTTCTTTGCGGGAACGTGACCATCGCGATGTTTATAGATCGAGACTCAATGATCTCCGTGTGGGTAGAGTCCCCTCTGCCACACCCCAATCTATCTCTTCCTCGAGAGGGGATACTTTGGCTGGTGGCCAGGGTGATCTGAGGGTTACAGTGTGGCATAATACCAACGAGCATTCCTCGGGCCACGCCCCCCTCCACATCGCAAACCGTGGGGCTTCCGTGTGTGCCTGGTTTCTCTCGGGGACCCAGTGCTTTCATTCGGGGCTCCAGCAGGTGGTGTCATGTCACTCACAGCATCACAAGGCGGGCTTGATTCCTCTGGAAATGAGGATTCGACTGCGTTGCCTCCCTCTGGAGTGTCAGTGTTAGTCGGGTCAGATCCAGAGCTGATGGCCATGCTTTCCCGGGCAGCTGAAAGCATCGGCAGGAGTGGCGCCGCCCTCCCCCCGAGCGCTGTAGGCTTCCCGGATGTGCATCAGGACGCTTCCGGCCCGCGGGAGTCCACGTGACTTTTCGCGGCCCGCGGGCGTCCTCCGCCTTCGCTGCACTCGATCGCGTGGTGATCATGGGCTGTATGTTCTCTGTCACTATCGTGGCACAGGCATGCAGTGCTGTGTGTCGCCTTTGCCTTCGAGGCAGTGCTGACTCGGGAGTTCTGTCAGACCAGGCCGCCGTGGAACGCTGGTCCTTCCCTGGCCTACACTGACAGAACGCGGAAACTCGACCACGCCCCCACGCAGGGACGCTATGCCTCCCATGTCTGGGCTGGTCGATCCGCCACGCACACTACTGACCTCGCTCTACGGGCGACATCGGTACTCGCGTGATCCCGGGGCCAGGTGATGTCCACAGCTGTGGTCCAGGAATGGGCTCAGCCAGGTTGATGTGAGGGGGTCTGAGAATTCATTTTCTCAGCTCCCCCAGGTCCCAGGCTGGGCTCCTCGGCGGTGTGGTTGAGGACTGTACCCTACAGTCTTTGACCCCCCCCAGAAGCAGACTGAGGCCTTCTGCACCGACGGTCATCCGTCCGTGCGGTCTCCTTAGTCTGCTTCCCGCCGAGGCCGCCTCCCTGCGACTCCTCCCCTCGAGCCTTCACTGGGCCCGAGCAGGAGAGGGTTGCAGGAGGGCGGCACCGCCCGTCTCTGCCCCTTAGCCGGCCAAACGCCAGGCTAAGCAGCATTTTCGAGACGGGTGGCTTGCTCGGCGGTGTGATTGAGGACTGCGCCCAACAGTCTTCGATCATCCCCTGAAGTGGACTGAGGCCTTCTGCACCAATGGTCATCCTTCCGTGCGGTCTCCTTAGTCTGCTTCCCGCCGAGGCCGCCTCCCTGCGGCTCCTCCCCTCGAGCCTTCACCGGCCCCGGGCTGGAGGGGGATGCAGGAGGGCGGCACTGCCCGTCTCCGCCCCTTAGCTGGCCAGACACCAGGCTAAGCAGCACTTTCGAGACGGGCAGCTTGGAGTTAGGGCTCAGTTCTTTTCAGGAGTTGGTAGCAGGGCCACTCCGTCCCCCAGTGGAGGGCCGCGGGAGAATCTCTTATTTCAAGAACTGATGCCCCTTCCTCCGAGCCCCAAGAGGCTGTGGATGACAGTGCGCGCCGCTCACGAGCCTCGCCACTCTCGTCCCCTTCTGTCGCCAGACCCCTGCCAGAGTACGCCCCCGTGGGACGCTGGTCCTCCCCTGGCCTCCTCTGGCAGGGCGCGGCTAATGACCGTGCCCCCACACCGGGCCGCTATGCCACCCACGTCCGGGCCGGTCATTCCGCTTCGCTGCACCACCAGTGTACGTCTGGCTCGCTTGACCCCGCTGGTACAGCTTTTGGGAGCTTCCCAGACTGTCCCGTTGGGTCGCGAGAACCATCAGGCTCGGCTACGCGATTCAGTTCGCACGGTCTCCTCCTCGCTTCAGGGGAGTCCGCTTCACTATGGTCGGTGGCAATGCCCCTGTCATGAGAGTGGAGGTCGCCACCCTACTGGCGAAGGGTGCGATCGAGATTGTCCCTCCAGCCGAAATGAAGTCCGGCCTTTACAGCCCCTACTTCATTGTACCGAAGGCAGCGATCGACCTGAAGGACGCCTACTTCCATGTCTCCATTCTTCCTCGACACAGACCGTTCCTACGGTTTGCTTTCGAGGGGCAGGCATACCAGTACGCGGTTTTCCCTTTCGGGCTAGCCCTGTCTCCTCGTGTCTTCACGAAGGTCGTCGAGGCCGCCCTTGTTCCTCTACGGGAACACGGGGTTCGCATCCTGAACTGTCTCGTCGACTGGCTGATCCTAGCTCACTCTCGAGACCAGGTTTGCGAACACAGGGACCGAGTGCTCCGGCACCTAGCTCATCTGGGCCTTCGGGTCAACTGGGAGAAGAGCAAACTCTGCCCCGTGCAGAGGATCTCTTTTCTCGGTATGGATATCGACTCGGTCGCCATGTGCACGCAGCTTACGAGCGAGCGCGCGCAGTCACTGCTGACTTGCCTTCGTCAATTCGAGGGCAAGAGTGCGGTCCCACTGAAACTTTTTCAGAGGCTCCTGGGGCATATGGCATCCGCAGCCGCAGTAACGCCGCTCGGATTGCTTCATATGAGACCGCTTTGGCTTCGCGATCGAGTCCCGAGGTGGGCATGGCAACACGGCACGCTCCGAGTCCCAGTGACTCCGACCTGTCGTCAGACCTTCACCCCGTGGTTGAACCTCAGTTTTCTTCGGGCTGGTGTGCCCTTAGAACGAGCTTCCAGGCATGTTGTTGTATCAACAGATGCCTCCACCACGGGCTGGGGCGCCATGTGCAATGGACATGCTGCCGCGGGCTCCTGGACAGGTCCCCAACGCCTTTGGCATGTCAATTGCCTCGAGTTGCTGGCTGTACGCCTTGTCCTGCACCGCTTCCGGGCGTTGCTCAGGGGTCAACACGTACTAGTCCGATCAGACAATACCGCCACAGTAGCGTACATCAACCGTCAAGGTGGTCTACGCTCCCGCCGTATGTCGCAACTCGCCCGCCACCTCCTCATATGGAGTCAGAAGCATCTGAGGTCGCTTCAAGCCATTTATATCCCGGGAGAGCTGAACCGTGCGGCCGACGAGCTGTCTCGGCTTCGGCCTCTCGCTGGAGAATGGAGACTCCATCCCCAGTCGGTCCAGCTGATTTGGGATCAGTTCGGGGACGCTCAGATAGATCTGTTTGCCTCCCACGACTCGTCCCATTGCGACCTGTTTTATTCCCTGACCGAGGGCACGCTCGGCACGGATGCACTTGCGCACAGCTGGCCGCGGGGCCTACGCAAGTATGCGTTTCCCCCAGTGAGCCTTCTTGCGCAGACTTTGCGCAAGATCAGGGAGGACGAGGAGCAGGTGATATTAGTTGCCCCGTATTGGCCCAACTGCACCTGGTTCCCAGAACTAGTACTCCTCGCGACAGCACCTCCCTGGCCTATTCCTCTGAGGAAGGACCTGCTTTCTCAGGGACGGGGCACCCTGTGGCACCCTCATCCCGATCTTTGGAACCTCCACGTGTGGCTCCTGGACGGGACGAGGTAGGTTTGAGTACCCTACCACCAGCGGTGGTGGCTACCATCACTTCCGCTAGAGCATCGTCCACGAGACATGTCTATGCGTTGAAGTGGAACCTCTTCGTCAACTGGTGTTCTTCTAAACATCAAGAACCCACGAAATGCTCGATCAGTGTCGTGCTTTCCTTCCTGCAAGAAGGGTTGGAGCGAAGGCTGTCTCCCTCCACCCTGAAAGTGTATGTTGCCGCCATTGCCGCACATCACGACGCAGTTGAAGGTAAGTCTCTAGGGAAGCACGACCTGATCGTCAGGTTCCTGAGGGGAGCGAGGAGACTGAATCCTCCTCGTCCTCCCCTCGTGCCCTCTTGGGACCTCTCAGTGGTTTTAACTGCCCTGCAGAGTGCTCACTTTGAGCCTCTGCAATCAGTGGAGCTTAAGTTCCTGTCGATGAAGACAGCGCTCCTGGTTGCATTCGCCTCCATCAAGAGGGTAGGGGACCTGCAGGCATTCTCGGTTGACGAAGCGTGTCTGGAATTCGGGCCGGCTAACTCTCACGTGGTCCTGAGACCCCGGCCTGGATATGTGCCCAAGGTTCCCACCACTCCCTTTCGAGACCAGGTGGTGAACCTGCAAGCGCTGCCTTGGAGGAGGCAGACCCAGCCTTGGCACTGCTCTGTCCAGTACGCGCCCTCCGTGCTTACGTAGACAGAACGCAGTGTTTCAGGACCTCTGACCAGCTCTTTGTCTGTCATGGTAGGGAGCTGAAGGGAAAGGCTCTCGATGCAAAGGTTGTCTCACTGGATAGTGGACGCTATTGCTTTGGCTTACCAGCAGCAAGGTCGACCATGCCCCCTTGGTGTGACGGCCCACTCCACCCGGAGTGTGGCATCCTCTTGGGCTCTAGCGCATGGCGCCTCGCTAACAGACATCTGCAGAGCTGCAGGCTGGGCGACACCTAACACATTCGCGAGATTCTTTAATCTCCGAGTGGAGCCAGTTTCTTCTCACGTACTCGCTTCAACTAGCCGGTAATAGATTCTGCTCAGGTGTCTTCGCTTGCTCGCCATTCCTCTCCACGGACGGGATTCGTGCAATGTTTTCTCAGGTGAGCCTAATAAGCCCTGAGTCTCCTCCAGCACTGACGACGTCAACGCCAGAGTCATGCCACCGGCAGCTTTCGCGCTTGGCTAGGTGCCTCCATGTGCATGGTTCCCCCTCTGGGCGACCCCCACATGTGTATTTCCACTGTAAGCCTCTTCGAGCATGTGTCTTTCCCTTGGCAAGCCACCTTGCCACCCCTGGGGTTGAAATATTCCACCTGCGGTTGGACACCCCAGTGTTTCTCCGTATGCAGCCCTCCGGGGTCATATGTGTATTCCAAGTCCCCCCCTTCGGGTTGGGCATGATGGCATATTTCCACTGAGATATGCTTCCCAGTGTACCTTGGTATTCCTGTGTTAAGTAGGAGTCCTTCGTCCGTGCCAGTCTCACGACAGGGAGCTCAGACTTACGCAGGGCACTGGAAGACAGTCGAGAGGTGGCGTGATTTCACTGGGAACCCCATTCGTCGTCATCCGACGTAACTCGGAGTGACAACGAAAGGGAACGTCTCGGTTACGTATGTAACCCTCGTTCCCTGAGTAGGGAACGGAGACGTTACGTCTCCCTGCCACTTCCGCTGTACCGCTGGAACGCCTGAGTTCAGTCTCGGCTCCTCAGCGAAGACATATCTGCATGTTGCAGCGTACTTCCTTATATACCCCCAGGGTGGGGCGGAGTTACGCAATGCAAATTCCGCAGACCCATGGCATTTCATTGCCATAGGCTCGTTTTATATACTCGAAGATGACAGGCTTTCTAAGCGAAACCCCATTCGTCGTCATCCGACGTAACGTCTCCGTTCCCTACTCAGGGAACGAGGGTTACATACGTAACCGAGACGTTTCTTTACAAAGTGGCATCGCCAACTACTGGCCTGCCGTGAATAATACAGCATTTTTTGTCATTTTCGCGGATCCTTGTGGACCTTTCGGGGATCGTTTTGACAATGCTCACAAAGGAAAAACGTTTCCGTTTTTAGTGCATCGTTGTCGTGTAAATGTACTCCATCTCACAATGTCCTGCCAACCCCCTAGAACACCCTAGCCTAGAAGCTGTATAACAACACCCTAGCAACCATCTACCAATGCCTACCAACCACTGTAACTGCAACTGTATAGCAACACCACCCAGAACACCCTATTAACCATAAGGCAATGCCCCAAAACATTCTAGCATCAAGGCAGTGAATTTTACACTGGCAAACACCACTCACATATTCTTTAGTAAGTGTAACAATCCAATTTTTCACACTCTACTTCTAGCACTTATGAGTGTGTTTGAAATGATCTTGAGCTGAAGTATCTCAAAGTGAATATGATGTTAAATTCATCATGTCTGCAAGGGTATTCACCGCTGTTATAGTTGCTGTAAGATGATTTATTCATTGCTATCTTCCTCTCAGTTCACACATTTGTGCACTAAAAGCTAACTTTGTGTTTGCTGTATAATCAACTGTGCCAGTGCAAGGTGCTGCTTGTTAGAATGCATGTGCGAAACAACGCGTTTCACGTGTCAGCGGATTCCCGCAGTTCAAAGGCCTGTCAGCCAGCTTTGTGAAAACACTCATCACTGCGGATTTGCGCGGACGCGTGCGTTGTTGCGTAACTCGGCCGCCCTCTTTTGTTTTGGAAAATGAAGGGAAGACACAGACACAGCTCTGGATGCAAATCAAAGTCGTCTGCTGTTTTCTTTAATACTGTCACCCTCATGTTCCTAGACTGTTTGTTTCCCCGCGTATATTTGCCGCAGCACGGAGTGAAGTTTCCGTAGATATGCCACAGTGTCTCTCCTGTTTACCTGTCATCTCGCCTCTCTCCCCGTGTCGATGTTTCTCTCTGATGGTACGAATTCCCTGGGTTTGCGAGTGAATGAATAAGCACAACTAACATGTCTCTCTGTGTCTGTCGCTCGTGTTTCATTGCATTTCATCATTTCTGAAGCCGTCACTGTCAGCGAGCACCCCGAAAAAATATAACACGCTCACACTTGCTGGGAACAGGTGGAGATATGATTACAGAAACAGATGCATGGATGGATTGATGGATGGATGCGGCTTTATCACTTGACAGCTGTGTCAATACGGGAGTGATTTTTGTTTTCTCAGTGATATTGTACAAATTAGCTAAATTAATGAACAAAATGTACACGCAAAAGCCCAACAGCGTCGCATTACAACACACAGCGGTGTGATTTTTCTCTGAGATTTTTATTCATGCAAGTTGCATGAGGTGTCACAGCAATTTTGGGCTATTGTGCATTCTTAGAACGACAAAAAGCCTAATTTTCCTCTAGCTGTAACAATTGAGATTGGATCTGAAATGGAATATTCTGGTTCATAAACATCCCCTGATAACAGCTTTTTTTTTTTGCAGATATTGCTTTCAGTTTCTTGCATTTTCTCGTGAGTAATTAGTTTAGTTGCCGTCAGAAGTAGTTTTATCTTTCATAAACGCTTAGAGTCACATAACACATAAATGTTAATTTGAAGGAACGCTGGGTTTTAGGCAAATCTAAATCTATGTCTCCCTTTATCTCTCAAAAATGCTTCTAAAGAAAGTAATCCGTTCCCATTCATCTCAGTGGCAGTCGTTCGCCTTTAGTACGCAAGATGATGCCATTTTTGCTTCACGGACACTTCTGGAGACCATTTTTAGTGAGAAGAATTCCTGGTGAAAAATTACCCATTATTCTACAAAGAAATCTCCACCAATCAGAGAATAATGACGAGCAAGTCAGATTTCCTACACTCTCAAAATAGCCTACTCAAATATGTGTGTCTATATGCATTATTTTCAATAAACTATGTTGTTTCTATATACTTAATCAACAACTTTAAATCAATAGTTTTATTTTTCTCCATTATTTCTAATTTAATTATATAATTCACAATGCTTCATGGGATAATAGTTGTTTCACTCATTTAAATTTAAGTGCACAGTCTTGTATCTTTATCTTTTCAAATGCTTTTTTGCCCCAAATCAAAGTTTATAATATTGTGATTCACCTCGTAGCTGGTTGGTTCAGTTCATGGATTATTACCCTTTATCAAATACTTTTTAAAAATCCCTATGGGAAAAATGCCTCCTGAACCAAAGCCACTGAAAAGTGGGAAAGTCTCTATTATTGCACTAATAGTTGAACTCTACTCCAAATAAACAGGAGTAGATGCATTCATATTTTTTTTTTACTTTTAAGAGTCCTGAGTCCTCCGTAAAATTGTGCCACTTGTAAAACAGCTACTATAATATAATAGGAATATTTGCGGTTATATGTTCCTTTTATTTTTTTTTGCAATACATGGCTACTTTAAATGGCCATCAATTCAAAACAAAAACAAAACCTTTCACACTAACAGCGATTTTATTGTGCTGTATGCAAAACTGACAACTTTTGATAACAAATCAGTTTTTTGCAGCAAAAAAAAAACAAAAAAACTATTTATCGAAGAATCCTGGCGAACAAATTACATTTTAAAATATATTTAAAAAAATTATTCAATTATTGGTTAACATTTAAATTAATGTTTCACTGTATTTTTTGATCAAATAAATGCATCAATTTTTTTTCCTATGAAAATGACTAAGGCACATAATGATTTTGTCCCTCAAATAAAATAAAATAAAGATTGTTTCTTAATTTTTTCTGTCAATAAAAGAAAACTATCTTACCTGTTAAACAATGACAATTACTAAAACAGTTACCAATCAATTCCCTAGTAAATTCTTTAAAAGATTTCCACCAAAGCCACTTTTTGCTCTCAAGTGGCATTTTATTTTATTTTATTTTATTTTTGTCGAGCCTGTAAACATTGATTCAGCAAACCTATAAAGCTTTAGTTCATATTGTTTTTCCCTCATACTTTCTTTTGTTTCCTTCCTCTCCTCCCTTCTCTTCTCCACCCCCCTCATTTCCGTAAAGGTCAAAGCTTTTAACAAAAAGATACTGCTGCCTGTTTTCACTGCAAAGGGCAGGCAGATTTTTAAATAGCAAGATTATTTAAATATTGTGCAAACAAAATGCAAATATTGAAGAAGGTAATTAGCTTGAGCTCACGATTCTCAAGGGCTATAAAGGGTGGATTACTCTATATTTGGAGGCTATGAGATTAGTCCAAACTCTAAAATTCAGTTTATAACACATCACTTTTACTTTGTAAAAGTCCTCAGTTGATCCCACAGACCTCCATCGCAACATCACAGTGTGACGTGAAAGGAGAACAGGGGTTTTTTATGTAATAATTTAGTTTGTTTTGTGTAATTTGCCTTTTCTGTTCTTTTCTAAACACATTTAGTTCAGCTCTATGCTCTGTTTGTGTCAAGATCAATTGGTTCAGATTTCAGTTAAACTGACAATGAGGCAGAGAGCTGATCTGAGAACAGCAGAACGTCTGTGGTGTCTCGCATAGTCAAGTAGACTTGTTCAACTATCAGTATGAAGTCTGGTCCACTTAGCAGCTTTTTCTGGCCAAGCACTGCCCTTTTAGACAGAAAAAGACAACCTGACTGACGTGCAGTGGACACACCAAGCCGATGTCAAAGAACTAGCGGCGACAAAAGCTGACTGTGGTGCCGCCTTTCATCGGATGTGCCAATAGCTGCGCTTGAACACACCAAAAGGACTAAAGGTGATTGTCAACTAGCTGTGCGTTCTGCGTCTGCTTGTAAGTAAATATCTGTCTATATCAGCCGATATCAATAGTCTATTTTCGTCATTCAAAAAGGGAAACCGAAACTTGGACAGCAGATATGCAAACCGTTTGCTTGCTTACCATTTTGAATATCAATCACGCTGATCACTTTCTTTATTCCACTCAGTTATTATGAAAATATTCGCGTATTCGAATGCTCAGGTAAGATTATGTAAAATTATAGCAGGCTTCTGTCTGTACCGTCTTGACTTCTTTGCTCGCTGTTTTGCTATTATTCTCATGCACTGACTCGTTCGCTAAGCTGAACAGCCAATCAGATTTCTCTCTCTCACAAACGGCCCAACATCGATTCTACATGCTGAATCAGCCACACACAAAAAACAAAACAGACGGAGTCCGACTAGAGCCAATGGTGCCCAGATTTTTGAAAAAATCAATTGCCCAACGGCCGACCGTCGGCTTGGTGTCCCGGCCTAAAATGTTGCATTTCTGCTAACTTAACTAAATTTTTCAGTGGCATGACAGCAGTTATTTTATAAATAGTGAAGCCTATACAGCAGAGCCAACTGAGGCAACAAATCAAACATCTTTTCTCTCTCAAACAAAACATTAGGAAATGTAATTCATTTGAGTGAATTGGTTTGTTCGCACGGTTCATGTGATTTAAATATCAATTCACTGATTCATTTACAGTTGTTCATCACTGTGTTTTCGGCTTAATTAGAATAAATTAGCATGTTTTCTATTTTGTTACTTCATTTATTAATTCATTTATTGGTGTACATCATGTTTGAGTGGTGTGTTTTTTGTAATTAAATGAATAAAATAGAATCATCTGATAGCTGTATATTTATAAAAATGCTGTCTATTTAAATAGTATCAATGTAATTAGCTACTTTTTGTAAGTAACTGGATAAGGTTGCACTGAAAAAAAAAAGTAACTAACTGGTATCTAAATTAATAGATATTAGTATCTATTTTTGGTTTTCAAGTAAAAAATATGATTTAATATCACTATTTAAACCTAAATACATTAGTTTATGCAAACAAAACTAATTAGTATGGGTTAAATCAGGCAAAATAGTCGTCGAGGTTAAAATGACAGGTTTATGACTTTTACCATGTAGCTTGATTATAGTTTAAATCAGGGATAGGCAACTTCGGTCCTGGAGGGCCACTGTCCTGCAGAGTTTAGCTTCAACCCTGATAAAAACTCACCTGTCTATATCTATCTAGTAATCCTGAAAACATTGATTGCCTTGTTCAGGTGTGTTTAATTAGGGTTGGAGCTAAACTCTGCAGGACAGTAGCCCTCCAGGACCGGAGTTGCCTATCCCTGGTTTAAATGCTTTGGCTTGGCTAGCTACAGTTTCCCTGTGCCCTCATGGGAATCCCTCTCTCTTTCAGTTCATTTCCTGTCAACTTTCTCTACTCTCCTGTCAAAATAAAGGCAAAACACACACACACACACACACACACACACACACACACACACACACACACACACATCCCATTACATAGTTGGCGCAATAGGAGAATGCACCACAGAGAATAGACAGCATGTGACAGAAGCGAGATCATTTTCTCCACACATTTTTTTTTTTTTGGGAATACCAGAGAAAGATGTTATCTGTACATATTGTTTACCAAGCCATGTTATTTTTATATTGCGTTATCATTAATGGACTGTCTGTGTCTGTGTTCTTTAATTTGGGCATTGTCAGTAGATCACCCGCAGAATTTTCCACTCCCATCTGCACTTTTATGAGATTGCGGTCTTATGCTAATGTGTTTACTAAATCTGGCCCTATAGGTGGTTGCTGTAAAATGCTGCTCTAATATATTCTGGTCTCTAAATATGGCTTGGGTCTCTCCGTCAATGTAAATCTATATGGGATTTTTTTCACCTACAAGGAAAAAATAATAAAAACAATCATTTTGAAAAGTAATAATGCACTTCTCCTCAACAAGCTGCATGATTTGATATATTCAAGCTCATAGCACAAATGAAAGTTTTATTGCACCCATTTAATACTTCCCTTTAAATCCTTATAAATGTTCATCCTAAAGATTGTTCTGTGCACTCGGATGTCTTTACAAGTTAACTGCACAGCAGTAGAGTAATACCCAACAGCGCTTTGATGTGTGTGTGTGTGTGTGTGTGTGTGTGTGTGTGTGTGTGTGTGTGTGTGTGTGTGTGTGTGTGTGTGTGTGTGTGTGTGTGTGTGTGTGTGTGTGTGTGTGTGTGTGTGTGTGTGTGTGTGTGCGTTAGCCAGATTAAGTGAGAACATCACACACTTTCTGTCTCTTGTAATTTACAAAGTTGTGTGTGATATACACAGAGTCGGGTATTTCAGCCTGCTCGACGCCGCTGAATGTATGATTTGTGTGTGTGCTTGTAATTACGCTGTGTTTCCTTGACACTTTCGTCTGAAGCTCAGCGTGTGTGCATGCTATATGGAGCGTGTGTATTCAAGTGTGGAAGCGTATGTGTATATTTTAGTCTAATAATAAGATTTCAGCTGAATGACACAGTCTCTGTGACCAATGAATTGTAAGTCTTATTATATATGGAGTAACACTAACTAACACAGAAAATGTTAGGATAGACAGTGAAAACAGCATATTCTCAGGAAATGGTGCTATTTACTATGGTAAGAATATTATTTGTTTACTAAATTATTTATTTCATTTGAAAAAGTTACTTAAAAGTGGAAATATCTATGTCTGTCTATTTGTCTGTATCTCTGTCTGTCTGTCTGTCTGTCTGTCTGCTATCTACTGTCTGTCTATTTGTCTGTATCTCTGTCTGTCTGTCTGTCTGTCTGTCTGCTATCTACTGTCTGTCTGTCTGTCTGCCAATACATACAATTGTCAGTCTTAATTAGCATATAATATCACAAATATTATTGTATTTTGTATCAAGAACAATATTTCTCTCTTAAAAAAAACCTTCTCCCCCTAACTATTAAGCTGTCTGAAAATCAGACCATTATTTTTAAAAGCAGGAATATCACATCTACAATAGAGGTGAACAAAAAAATACAAGGACGAAGATAAATTCTGCAATTTTCAGAAATGTGTTTAGAAAAAAAAAATTTGCATACAATGAAAGCACAATATTTTAATTTCAATAAAAGCAAAACATTTTTACTCTGTATAACCCATTAAAATGTCATGGTGATGAATGGGGCCCTGCAAATTAGAATATATTGTGAAAGACTGTGACAAATGTTTAAGAATAAAATGAATGCTTTGTTTTAAAAGTTATTTTGCATTTGCACACTAAATCTTTCAAATAATAATGCGAAGCTCAGTATTCTGTTAATTTCCTCAGTAAGTTGTGGGGACACTTAAAGTCCAAATGGCACCCTTTTCAGATAAAGGCCTAATATATAGTAATGAAACAAAATTTTGACTCTACTCTACTACAACATCTAGCTTTGAATTAAACGTTTAAAGCGGAATTTTTTATTGTTTGTTTTTCAGAGCTTCCTTATGGCTGGGAGAAAATCGATGACCCTATTTATGGAACCTACTATGTTGAGTAAGTTCAACTGCTTGAGTTAACACACACCGTTTAATGGCACTTTGTCTAATTTTCTCACAGCTCTGTGTTAAATGGTTATATAGCTTCTGCACCATGCTCAGGACGAAAAACAGCTGCTCCAGTGTTTCCTAATTCAGTTCGCAGTGTGTTTGCGTGTGTGTGCCATCATTTTTCTTTGCTTAATGCACAGTCTGGGGTGAGTTGGAACTATTTATAGTATGGCTTGCTTGGCTACTCTTCCTCCCAGGACAGAGGAGAACAGCAAGCCTAGAGCCAATAATGCAGCTGTAGTATCATGTGGATACACAATCACACACTCTCTCCAACTGCATCATAAAAGCAGCACTGCATCCTCGCCTGGTGTCCTCAGATGGGATTATGGAACTTCATGGCATTGAACTGTAATCATAAAGAATCAGTCCATCTACCAACCTGCTTTGTTGGGTATTTATTATCAATGTTTATCATATATAATTTCAATTGTATATAAAAAACATTGATAATATATATTATGTATATATAATTTAAATTGTCCTGCTGTAACGTGAATTTCCTCTTTGGGTGTTGAGTTTAACTTGATCTTTCTTTATCTTATCTACCTGAATATTTGCTTGGAAATTGTATATGATACATTGAGCAAATTTATTTATTTATTTATTTAAACTTCATAAATACTCTATCTTTCTATCTATCTATGTATCTGTCCTCTATCTGTCTGTTTTTCCTGTCCGCCATCCCTCCATATGTCTGTCTGTCCATCTATCTGTCTGTCTGTCTGGCTGGCTTTCTATCTGTCTATCTACAGTGGTATTTGATACACTGCCGATTTTGCAGGTTTTCCCGCTTACAAAGCATGTAGAAGTCTGTCATTTTGATCATAGGTACTCTTCAACTGTGAGTGACGGAATCTAAAACAAAAATCCAGAAAATCACATTGTATGATTTTTAAGTAATTAATTTGCATTTTATTGCATGACATAAGTATTTTATACATCAGAAAAGCAGAACTTAATATTTGGTACAGAAACCTTTGTTTGCAATTACAGAGGTCATACGTTTCCTGTAGTTCTTGACCAGGTTTGCACACACTGCAGCGGAGATTTTGGCCCACTCCTCCATACAGACCTTCTCCAGATCCTTCAGGTTTCGGGGCTGTCGCTGGGCAATACGGACTTTCAGCTCCCTCCAAAGATTTTCTATTGGGTTCAGGTCTGGAGACTGGCTAGGCCACTCCAGGACCTTGAGATGCTTCTTACGGAGCCCCTCCTTAGTTGCCCTGGCTGTGTGTTTCGGGTCGTTGTCATGCTGGAAGACCCAGCCACGACCCATCTTCAGTGCTCTTACTGAGGGAAGGAGGTTGTTGGCCAAGATCTCGCGATACATGGCCCCATCCATCCTCCCCTCAATACAGTGCAGTCGTCCTGTCCCCTTTGCAGAAAAGCATACCCAAAGAATGATGTTTCCACCTCCATGCTTCACGGTTGGGATGGTGTTCTTGGGGTTGTACTCATCCTTCTTCTTCCTCCAAACAGGGCGAGTGGAGTTTAGACCAAAAAGCTCTATTTTTGTCTCATCAGACCACATGACCTTCTCCCATTCCTCCTCTGGATCATCCAGATGTTCATTGGCAAACTTCAGACGGGCCTGGACATGCGCTGGCTTGAGCAGGGGGACCTTGCGTGCGCTTCAGGATTTTAATCCATGACGGCGTAGTGTGTTACTAATGGTTTTCTTTGAGACTGTGGTCCCAGCTCTCTTCAGGTCATTGACCAGGTCCTGCCGTGTAGTTCTGGGCTGATCCCTCACCTTCCTCATGATCATTGATGCCCCACGAGGTGACATCTTGCATGATGCCCCAGACCGAGGGAGATTGACCGTCATCTTGAACTTCTTCCATTTTCTAATAATTGCGCCAACAGTTGTTGCCTTCTCACCAAGCTGCTTGCCTATTGTCCTGTAGCCCATCCCAGTCTTGTGGAGGTCTACAATTTTATCCCTGATGTCCTTACACAGCTCTCTCGTCTTGGCCATTGTGGAGAGGTTGGAGTCTGTTTGATTGAGTGTGTGGACAGGTGTCTTTTATACAGGTAATGAGTTCAAACAGGTGCAGTTAATACAGGTAATGAGTGGAGAACAGGAGGGCTTCTTAAAGAAAAACTAACAGGTCTGTGAGAGCCGGAATTCTTACTGGTTGGTAGGTGATCAAATATTTATGTCATGCAATAAAATGCAAATTAATTATTTAAAAATCATACAATGTGATTTTCTGGATTTTTGTTTTAGATTCCGTCTCTCACAGTTGAAGAGTACCTATGATACAAATTACAGACCTCTACAGGCTTTGTAAGTAGGAAAACTTGCAAAATCGGCAGTGTATCAAATACTTGTTCTCCACACTGTATCTACAGTATCTATCTATCATCTATCAGTCTGACTGTCTGTCTGTCTGTCTGTCATGTTTCCATAAAGCAATTTGTATTTGGTAATCAGTTATCAAATCTAATTTTATTTGACTTATTTGATTTATTTTAATACTTTTTTTTTGGTCTATCTATGAAAAGGAAGAAAGGCCCAACCTCAGTAGTAATTGTACAATTGTGGGTTTTATGTTGTGGAAGATAACAGCTGAGCAGATCAGAAGCTGCATCTGGTGTGAAATGACTGTAATTTACTATGAATCTGTGTCTAGTGGCTTTTTAGAGGAGACACTTAACAAGAACATTACGCAAAAAGCTTATCATTTGTATTTGTGTTGTGTGTGTATTTTCAGGTTTGACAGACATTACTTTACCCTCTACAGTTGGTATTTAAAGGAACACGCTAACTTTTTGGGACTTTTTGGGAGCTTATTCACCGTATCCCCCAGAGTTAGATAAGTCCATATACAAACCCTTTTCATCTCTGTGCGTGCCGTAACTCAGTCTGACGCACCCACCGTTAGCCTAGCTTAGCACAAAGACTGGAGGTAAACGGCTCCAGCTAGCATACTGCTCCCAATAAGTGACAAAATAACGCCAACATTTTCCTATTTACATGTTGTGATTTGTATAGTCACAGCGTGTACAACAAAGTCACATGAGACACAGCCATCTTCTAACCGTATACATACTGGGAACTATATTCGCAGAAGGTGAAGCTCTGCTACTTGGGCGGTATGCAGTATGCTAGCTGGAGCCGTTTACCTCCAGCCTTTGTGCTAAGCTAGGCTAGCGGTGGGTGCGTCAGACAGAGTTACGGCACGCACGGAGATGTAAAGGGTATGTATGGACTTATCTAACTCTGGGGGATACGGTGAATAAGCTAAAGTCCCAAAAAGTGGGCGTGTTCCTTTAATAGGACCAAGCCAGAACCAATTCCAAGGCTGGTTTCTACTTTGCCCAACCTTGGCTTAATGTGCTGTAAGAAAGTGTAGAACAGATCTCAGCTAAACTGAGAGGGACAGTACTAGGGACAAATTCCATTTGCTCATTATGCTTTGATCCGTTGATTTAATTTCAAGCTTTAGACCTCAAAAGAAATCTAAAACCAATGTTTTCAAAATTGACCTTGCATAGTCTTGGCACAAAGCTGTAATTACAAATGCCACGTCTTTACAAGAAAGCATTACCTCTTTTCAACAGAATGCCTTTTAATGGGGCCTAATTGTCTTTGTACTCTCAAATGGCATGGTTTTCAACAGTGCTTTTTAAAACAGATTGAATTAACTCTGACAGCAAGTGTTGTACAGACAGTCAAAAGAGCCATTTTTCTTCCAGATCAGAGGATGCTCTCATTACTGTCTGATCTCATTCTTACATCACTCTTTAACAAAGACAAAGACTAACTGGGTTTCTGTTTTACTCAATGACCACAGCTTGTTTGACTTTAAATTACTCCTTAAAAGGTATTAAAATTAACACTCATGCTTTTTCTTGTATAGTGCATAACATTTAATGGCTTGTGTCAGTATTTGTTTGCTGGGGGTGGTCAATTCTTGGGTGGGCAAAATTATTTGCATTGATCAACCATTAGAAATTACATTGCAGGATTTGCAGAAAGAAGTTTTCAAAGTGCACAAAGCAAGGGACCAGTGCCATAACTTCATATATGCTTTAATAGCCAGGTACTAATATGGAATGCGCCATGTATGTATTGCATGCAAGCTCAGTTAAATAATTAATCCAAGATGGTGTATAGAGTCAAGAGTGTTTATTATAAATATAGTTCATTCAATACCAAATATCAATGGATTTTGGTTGTAAAACATGCGGTTTTGGTACAGTTTTTGCTCGCCGTTTGGTGGCCAATATAAAATCTGGGTCCTGAAGCAAAATTAGTTGCATTAGAGTACCTTTAGCGTAAGGCTGGAATACACTACATGACTTTTGTGAATATTTTTGCCCTGATTTTCATCGACGAGTCAATGCTAGTTGCCGAAAGTCAGTGCCATTCTGCAGATATTGGGCAGTCAGAGTTGACAGATTTAATAAAATAGCTGCTTTCATAGGTATGCTGTAGCTGGGGCCCATAGTGTTCCAAATCAGTTACTTATGAGGTTCCATTTCAGTTAAAATGCTCCCTAAAAAGGCAGTAGGCAGAACGCTAGGTGGCTCATTTATTGAATAGTCATGCATTTTCAAGTAGCCACTCAAGAAATAAACTTGAACGAATCTCTATTTCTGGTTTTCTGTTTGCAGTCACATAAACCGAAGGACTCAGTTTGAGAACCCAGTTT
This sequence comes from Leuciscus leuciscus, assembly GCF_965113295.1. Classification (NCBI taxonomy): domain Eukaryota; kingdom Metazoa; phylum Chordata; class Actinopteri; order Cypriniformes; family Leuciscidae; genus Leuciscus; species Leuciscus leuciscus. Next base: position 18,351,259 of record NC_138728.1, on the reverse strand, counting down.
TAGAGGCCAAGAGAAGACTGCAACAGCAGCAGCAGATGCAGAGTCAGGGCTTGTCCTCTCTCCCCCTACCTACAGTCTACAGAGGTAAAGTATTACTGATATCTTAAAAAATGACCTGAGGAATTTTAAGGTACTTATGCAAATCTGGTTAAACCTTAGGCACACTGATGACATCATAATAACACGTATCTGCTCTCCATGCAATGGCATGTTTAACATCAAATCTGTTGGAATTGCTGATTGAGGCTTGGTGTTCATGACTATTATTATATTTCTCTTATGAGCGCAGTGTCTGTCTCCATAGAAACATCTAAGCTCAGACGTTGTCTTTGGTAGTGTACCATCTGTGAGTGAACTTATTGTTAAGCATATTACTTTCTTACAGCCAGACCTTTGGAATTATTAGTTTTACTTCACCCAAAAATGAAAATCCTGTCAATATTTACTTGAGCACATGTTGTTCCAAACCTGTATGGCTTTCTTGGGACACAAAAGGAGAAATTAATTTCCCCATGCACTTACATTGAGCTAAATTCAAGCTTCAAAAAAACAAACAAATCAAAAAACAAAGGCAAGACCAAATAAATCATTCAGACTGGCTTTGTGTAATAATTATGCCCCTTTTTACAAGATGTAATATACGTCTCTGGTATCCCCAGAATGTGTCGGAGACATTTCTGCTCAAAATACCCCACAGATAATTTATTAAAGTATGTCCAATTTGCCCCTATTTGGGTGTGAGCAAAATCACACCGTTTTATGTGTGTACCTTAAAGGGTTTGTTCAGCCAAAAATGAAAATGATCCCATAATTTACTCACCCTCAAGGCATCCTTGGTCTATTTGACTTTCTGCCAAACACAATCGGAGTTATATTAAATAATACCCTGGCTCTTCCAAGCTTTATAATGGAAGTGAATAGTAACCTAGATTTTGAAGCCCAAAAAAGCACATCTATCCATCATAAAAGTCATCTTAAAAAGCATAAAAGCTCCAGGGGGTTAATAAAGTCCTTTTTGTAAGAAAAATATCCATATTTATAACTTTATAAACTATAATCACTGGCTTCCGGTAACGGCAGTATGCAAATCTAGTTTCATCAGAAGTGTGACCTCTGACCCGACATATGATGTAGGAGTAGCGAAAGCTTAGGTGAGAGTAGTCTCCTCTCGAGGTTCAAACAAATAGGGCATCGGCAACAAATTCAAGCTCCTCTTCTCTTATATCAGAATCCTCCAACATTTCTCTGTAAAAATAATCGTTTTAGACTTCTAATTCATGATGTTTTGTTTTGCTCAATCCTCTTCGCTGCGTCTCTATTCTTTAAAGCTTTTGTCTCTATTCATTGTAAATGCATGAAAGGAATAAAACAGTACTTTATTCAAAATTCTCCTTTTGTGTTTCATGGAAGAAAGAAGAACATTCAGGTTTAGATGGGCATGAGGATGAGGATGAGTAAATAATGACAGAATTTTCCTTTTTGGTGAACTAATCCTGTAAATATAGCTGTACAGTCTATTTGAGCTACGCCTGAATGATTCCTGTTTTCTTTAAGACTTGGTTATCAAATGAGAATGTGTCTCCTTTCATAATATGACCTTGGACTGATTATGGTAAGTAATAATTCCTTTTTTAGTTTATCCATTCAGAATGGTCATGCTGCCACCCACATAAAGGTAAGGAGCAGAGTATGTTCAGCCAGAATGGGCGTTAACAAAGAAGAACTTTCTTTAACTTGTTTCAATAGCCCCTTTCACACAGAGATTCCGGAAAATACACGGATAAAGTGACCCGGGATTTGACCCGGGTTCGTTTGATTTTGGTTCATTCACACTGCCAGTGATTTTCCGGAATCAGAGAGTGCGTTCACACACAACCCGTAAAAATGCCGTAAAGACACGTGACATCGATGTGACTTGTAATCTCAGCAGCGTCTTAAGTTTGCTTATGAGCTGCGATCTCTCTCGAGAAACCACGCTTGTGCATTTTTTTCTCTGATTCGATCATAAAATTGCGCTTTACGTACCGTTTCACAGCTGGCGAACGATCCCACGCTTCAGCGTCATCACTACGACACGGCATTATTACGGCTTTTGTTCACACAGCGCGCGTTCCGGGACTGAACACGGCAATGTTACTAGGTCCCGACCCGGCATCGATCCCGGCATAAATCCCGGGTCGAGTTTGCGTTCACACAGAAGGCGCTCTGGCAATTTGCCGGCAATTTGCCGGGTTCAAAGCGCTGTGTGAAAGGGGCTAATCCATCTTTTTGAGAGAGCAGGCTGCATTAGAAACCTCCAACATACCTATACTATATGGCCAAAAGTACTGTATGTGGACAGCCGAACACCACATTTAATTTCAAAACCATTCGCCATTAATGTTAGGGAGTTGGTCCTCCCTAACAGCTCTCGCTCTTCTTGGAAGGCTTTCCACTAGATGTTGTATCATGTCTGGAGGGATTTGCTCCCGTCTAGACACAATAGCATCAGTGATGTAACTCTGTGTTACAATTCAACACTAAGTTTTTCTATAAGAAATTCTATATTTTTAGATAGGTCTGGTCTTTGTGCAGGCCAGTCAAGATTTTCCATACCAGAATTATTTAAATGTTGACTTATGGTCATACTAGAGTAGAAAATAGCCATCCACAAAAAAAGTACTGTGTATAATACTGTTAATGTAATTACTGTTTTCACTTGTAGAATTAAGATTTGTTTTCATTATCCTCTTGTCAGACTGGTTCATTACAAGTTCATTATCGTGTGTCCACTAGAGAGAAGTACAGTACCTTGAGATTTAAGCAAAGATGGATCATAGAGGAATGAGAAATCATTTACTTGATCTGGATGCTCAGTCTCTCAGATGCTCAAATGTTAAATGTTGACCAATACAGACCGTACTCCTTTAATCCATAGGAACACCTCCTCTTTCTTTAGTAGATCGATTTTGTGGTGACCGCAATTTGCCAAGTAGGACATGTTCCTGGATCAACATCTTTTGTTGGTCAAACCATAGACACAAACCCTAACCATAACTACCCATAAACCAAAGAAAGAATTATAAGATGATTATATTTGTGAGACTTCAACTCCAACCCTATCCCTAATCCTAAATTTAGCCGTAAAAACTGATTGTTGGGAACGTTCTTCCAGGACCAACAAGGATGTTCAACTTGGCAAAATCAACCTAGAATACCTGTTAAAATGTAACACTTTTATGTCCATTGTAGGCCAACTTTGTATCCTTCAATGCCATTTACAGATTTCGTGTATGAGTTGAGGATGCAACCCCAGTCCTACTGTCTAGCCTTAAACTCTAAATTGGATTATTCGCAATGGTTGGACCAACAAAGGGTGTTCAACTTGGCAAACTCACCCTAGAATTTCCTGTTGAAATGTAACTCTTCTATGTCCATAGTAGACCTACCTTAGATCTTTCAATGACATTTCTTGATTTCCTGTGTGAGTTGAGGGTTTTTGTTCTCTGTAACAGTGGAGGAGAGCCCCTCCTCTGCCACCCTACCAAGGGCCAGACTGGCATATGTGGGTCCCGCTCCCGAGCGCTCTCACAGTCTCACTGACCTCTCCGAGGCCCCCCTGTACCGGGCCGGTGTGTTTGGACTGCATGGTACGTCCCTCGACCGGTGCCCCCTTCGTGCAAGGGGAGACTACGGCAAGAGTCTATTCGCCTGGCCTGTTTTTGCATAGTCCTTAAGTTCCTATAAGGAACATTCTCTTAGTTTCATTGGAACCAGTTGAGACTTTTTGTTGTCTTTTATTTTTTTTGGTTTTGTATTTTACTTTTTGCCTGCGCTTCCAGGATTTTTATGAGTACACCTACCCTGCTGAATAGACCAGCATAACTGGATGCCATCATATGTTTGGGATGCTGGTTTATAACAAATGGCTATGTTTCTATAAGCCAAGTAACCAACAACTACCAACTAGTCGATTTGTGAGAGTAGACTAGTCAGTTTAGCTTTAAAGTTCAAGCTTTTATATTTTGCCAAAGTTCATTTTAATGTAGCTTAAATTGTTCATATCATTATTCCTATTAGAATTAAGATTAATATAATGTTATATTAATAACTTGGGGTTTACATCACATATTTCGAGAGCAATATACACAGATACTGTATATCCCTACTGAGTGTTAGTGCCCCAAAATCCTCTCTGAAGACATCATTCAAGCATGATACATCAAGCTTTTCATGATCCGAACAACTCCCGAAAGACAAAATCAAGTGCTGCTCTTAATTTTAATCTCATTACAGAATATACTGTTTCGCTCTAAAATTAATCAGATTACATAGGTAAAATGAGGAATGAATGCCATTTTGTGTGGAATTTATAACCATCCAGAAAACCTGCCAACTTTTCCCATATCTATCTTAACCAACAAGGCTACCTTGGTCAACCAGCTGCTCCAGCTACGTATTGCTGGTGCTTGTCCATCAGGAAGACCAGCACCAAACAAGCATGGATCAGCAAGGAAATTCATGCTGGTCTTTCAGCAGGGTATCTGGACCAGCTATTGTCCCTAACAACCGCATGGCAGAAACTGCTAAAAGACTAGATTTAGCGTAGATGATGGTGAAAAAAGACTTAAGAACCTCTCAACTAAGAAAATAAGATGGAGTGACTAAGGCTGGCATATTGTAACTCCATACTGTGTACTGAAGTAGGCATCTCTTCAGTTTGAAGAAGCAGCTCTTCAGTACAAATATCCTTACAGCGAAACGGCTTCTCCAGAACAGTTTTCGAGATGGCTTTTCTCCACTCTGAGAAAGCAGAAGAACCGCTTTGCCTGTGTTGGTTCTTCTCCTGGCTTTTTTTTTTTTTTTTTGCTTAAGTCTTGGCTGTCCTGAGAGATGTCCCTGGACAAGGCTAAACACTGTTGAGTGTAACATTGGAGTATGTCTAAAGAGCCAAAAGTGAGGCTTGAGCAAAAAACAAGCCATCGTGTCCCACTCTGCTCTTGTATGTTTGGCTGTAAGCTGAGCGCTTGGCCTTCTACCCACAATTCCCCAGTGTGATGTGATCTGCTGCTTTTGATGGGTTTGGAGTGGCTTTTACAAAGTAACCCATTAATTTCTGGATATCTTTTGCTTGATTAATATCTCATGTTTCTATCTGCATTTCTTCGCCCTGGCAGAGAAGCCTCTGTTCACGCGGGACCCTACGCAGCTGAAGGGCAGCTTTCTGTCTACAGCCCTACAGAAAAGCAACATGGGATTTGGCTTCACTATCATCGGCGGTGACGAACCGGATGAGTTTCTACAGGTCAAAAGCGTCATACCGGACGGGCCTGCTGCACAAGATGGAAAAATGGCTACAGGTAAACACACACACACACACACACACACACACACTTGCAGGTCAGTGTTTGACCTGCACTAATGTGCTATTCTCACTCAAACAGAGCTCCCAGCTGGTCAGTCTCTCTCAATCACTGTTTGTGCCCACACTACTGACAAGGTTATGGTGTGAATTTGTCATTTTTTGGGGTTGATAGTGTGTTAGGGACATCCAGGGGTTAAATGCATTTACGGACAGTGTATTTATGGGCTTTGTGCATTATCCACAGCAGGGCATGTGTCCATTAATCACAGTGGGACTTTATAAACCCTGTACCTCCAGTCCAGCCTAGTGGAAGTGTGACTGGGGCAGCATTACTCACACACACACATTCATCAGCATTGAAATATATTGTACATTCAGAGGGACCCACAGTGCAGAGTTCAGAATATAGTCAATGCGTCTCCCATGATGACACTTTATTGTAATATTGTTGTTGGTAGTTGTGGAAATGATCCTCTCTGCTGCTTTCCTCTCCTTTCTGCTCCTCTCTTCCACCCTTCACGCTCCCTCTGGACTCCTTGTCCTACTTGTGCTGTTTCACAGTCACACACACACACACACACACAGCTTCAGGTCTACGCCAGTTTGAAATCTTCAATTCTGCTGTATTAAAGTAATCGGCGAGGAAACGTGTCCTGCGGTGGACATACATACAGTTCATAACCATCTCCAGTGTTGGGGAATGTATCTTTTGAAGACCCCATGTATCAAAATATGATTTTTTTGTTGTTGATTTTAGTCAATGTGTGTTAGCTTTGAGGCTAATCTGTTTGCTAATGTGCCTGTAAATGTTGATTAAAACACACCTTTAGCTGATTAAAATATTAATGACTCATCCTCCACTACACAGATCAGATCCAAGTCCAATCAGATGGTTTCTAGAATGAGAATGTCCCTCTAGCAAGTTGCAGCCGACTAGCTGGTAGCAAATTTTGGCACATTAAGCAATTTCAGATTATTCACACTAATTTATCAGTATTGCTCACTAATTATATTTTCTGAATTATCTTTACTAATATATTCTTGACTTGCATAACTGAAATTAAATATGATCATATAATTGTCAAATGTTAAGATAAGAAATTTCCATACATTTTTAAAAAAAAACTTGTGGCCATGAGAAAAGGAAGTTGTTGCCTCAACATTTAACTTCTTTTTTTTTTTTACATCGACAAAATTATCTTGTGGCCACAACATATTATCACAACAAAACTAAGTGAACAGAACCGGTCCGTTGCCATGCACCATAGATATTGAATATTTAATTGTGAATGGTCCTTTAGCATCATAACACTCACTTCAATCCTTAAAGCTACACTGTGTGATATTTTCCCCCATCTGGCGGTGAAATTGTATATGACTACCCAGTGAATATTAGTTTCCGTTCCTTTCAATTTCGAGGGCGTTTTAACTCCTACGGTGGTCGTATTATTCCAAGATTAACATGGCTTCCAGTTCGACTTCGTCCAATTGCGCCTTTAAAACTATCACCTGTGATCCGTCGCAGCACAGATTTATGTTACAAGGTAAACAATACTTTTTCACCATTGACGTGAGGAAAAGTAACGCAAGTTATACTAGAGGTCATTCTGGCGTTATGCACAACCATGCTATGGTTAGACAAGCAACTATAAAACTTCGAATTTACACAAATAGGCTGAATTACCTCTCGAGAGGAAAGCAGGCAACTTCGGCGTCCGTTTTAAAATCTTTGCTCCTCGAGCTCTTTCCATCTGGGAAAAGTTACTCCAGTATTGACTTTGGTCTTGCTGATTTGCCTGTCACATTGACGTTTTAATTCTCTCTTTCGCTTCCTTGGCGACTCTGCTACATTTCCTCGAAAACAGGCGTGATCCTCCATCAGCAATCTTTCAAATCTGCCGGCAGTCACGAGTAATCTCCCCCTCGCATTCGTCTCTGTGTCACTGAGTGTAAAGCGCGAAAGGCGAAGCTTGAATTTACAGGTATGTCCCTCTTTGGCTAATGTAGTTTCAAGATGGAGGGGCAACATGGCGACCAGCATTCGAACCCCTCACCCGTATGTACTTTCAATGGCAGATTATAAACTTACGAGAATACTTTATTACTTGAAAGAAGTAAATATACATTAATGAGCACAATTTTTTTTTGAAAGAACTAAGTGTTTTTTGCTAAGAATCAACTAAAAAAATTACACAGTGTAGCTTTAATAAACATGGATAATTACACTATTGAATATAACCTTAAGGAAATGTAAAAATGAATATTTATTTTTCTCACTGCACATTATAGGCATACAGACTTTCAGCATGTAAAATAATTGATTTAGGGTTTTATTTTCAATTTAGACAAAAATAATGTTGAAATTTAATATTGGCCATTGTTCCTTGACTTGAAAATAATTATTGGTTAAATCGTTATTGGTTTTTAATATACACCATTATACAAGAGTTACATTTCCAAACAATTAATGTGCTATTTTTCTATTCATTAGTGGTGTTTGCTAAGGCAAATCACACTATTAATATTACTCATATTTTTGATACTTACAAAATGTAATGTGATTATGGAACACATTGTGTTACTCCAACACTAACCACCACAATAATCTGTTTAACACCTCATCCACAAATTGGCGTTAATGTGACGTAAACATGACATGACACTCTCTCTCTCCTGTACTCCTGGCTAAGTGCTTCTTTGATAAATGCAGAGTTCTGGGATTTTCAGCGTGACATGCTTCACGTCCTGCCATCCACTCCCACTATAGATGCCTCTGCTGTGCTGATGTTTACTCTGCCCCTCACAGCTGTGCCTGAGTCCTCTCATAAAGAACTTAACTAGCAGATAATGAGTTGAATCAGGTGCACCAGTGTGCTGCTGAGGGACAGGAAGCACACAAGTCATATGCCTGCTGGAGGATCTCTGCATTTGATATTTAGAGCTTCATTTGTGTACGATGTCTTTTGTGTCTCAGCAGCGATGTTTAGGGGATTGTGTATTGATTGTGTTTGTTTAGAATGCCAGTCACAGAGCAGTGCTCCTTTGGGTTTCCATGCATGCACAGACATAAGATGTCTCAGACGCTGGCTCCCAAAACACCTCTTATGTTGTCTTGCTGTCATTAGTTTTACGCAGTCTCTTTAAAACAAGACTGTAGTTCAATTGCTCGGTTTATGTATGTTATATTATATAGACAATATTATATAGTAGTTCAGCTGCACAGTTTAATATATATACAGACCCTTTCCAAAAAATTTGAATATCATGAAAAAGTTGATTTATTTCCATAATTCCATTCAAAACGTTAAACTTCCATAGATTATAGATTCAGGGCCCACAACTTAAACGATTTCAAGTATTTAGTTGTTTATTTGTACATCATTTGGGCTTCCAGCTCATAAAACCCACGAAAACAGGATTTAAAAAAAATTGAATATTACATGAAATCACACAGTAATTACACAGTAATACCATGGTCATTGAACCAGGTTTTGGTTCTTTTGGCAGTGTGGGCAGGCGCAAATCCTGCTGGAAAATGAAGGAAGCATGAAGTGCTCTGAAAATGTCCTGGTAGACGGCTGCGTTGACTCTGGATTTAATAAAGCACAGTGGACCAAAGTCCTCTTTTCTGATGAGAGCAAATTTTGCATCTCATTTGGAAACCAAGGTCCCAGAGTCTGGAGGAAGAATGGAGAGGCACACAATCCAAGATGCTTGAAGTCCAGTGTGAAGTTTCCACAGTCTGTGTTGGTTTGGGGAGCCATGTCATCGGCTGGTGTTGGTCCACTGTGCTGTCCACTCAACGCAGCCGTCTACCAAGACATTTTCAGAGCACTTCATGCTTCCTTCAGCAGACAAGCTTCATGGAGATGCTGACTTCATTTTCCAGCAGGATTTGCACCTGCCCACACTGCCAAAAGAACCAAAACCTGGTTCAATGACCATGGTATTACTGTGTGATTTCATGTAATATTCAAATTTTTGGAAATCCTGTTTTCGTGGGTTTTATGAGCTGGAAGCCCAAATTATGTACAAATAAACAACTAAATGCTTGAAATTGTTTAAGCTGTGGGCCCTGAATCTATAATCTATGGAAGTTTAACGTTTTCAATGGAATTATGGAAATAAATCAACTTTTCCATGATATTCAAATTTTTTGGAAAGGGTCTGTATATATATATATATATATATATATATATATATATATATATATATATATATGCAGCTGAACTACTATATATAATATTGTCTATCTAGACACAGGGCCCTATCTTGCACCCAGCGCAATTGACTTTGTACACCGACGCATGCATCATTCCTATTTTGGACTTTTCCCTCCACAGGCGCACGTCGGTAAGTTGGGAAATGAACTTGCACTCCCGGGGGCGGTTCAGCGCAAAGAGGAGGCGTGTTCCGGCGCAAACGTTCCCTGGTGCTATTTTGCAGGTTTAGAAAACAATTCCGCCCCTGACCAGGAAAAACCTAGTCTAAAGTCAGTGGCGCACAACGCGCATGCACTTTGCTTATCTTATCTACACACAGACGCAGCAGTTCTCATTTTTAGAAAACCATACATTATTACAAGGAAAAATATTAACACACGAGGGAAATCATTGTTGTGTCCATGAAGATGTGAAAAAATAGGCATAAATCTAGCTTACACATTTACCCAAATTATTATACACCTGTTTAACCGAAGCTAATTTGGGTGTGTTTCTCCATCCCCAATGTAACTTCTCTGTCTTTTACGGCCCTGACTAGAACGTCGGTCTCCTCGGCTGTGAAGCGCTCCTGGCAAATCCGCCGTTATAATAGCAATCCGCCATGGAACAAGCACGCCTGCTCTTAAAGGGAATGTGAGATGTCGCGCTCTGATTGGTTTATTTCACGTTATGCCCAAACCACACCTATGAATAATGAAGCTACTTCAGACCAACCCATTTTAGATTTGCGTCGGGCGCAAGAGTCATTTATCCCGCCAGTATAATAGCAACAGCGCCCAAGACCCGCCCACAAAGTTTCAGATCGTTAAAATAGGGCCCACAGTGTTATATATTCATACATGATATTTGTAGATTTCTATATTGCTATTTTCAAATCTTTTTTTTTATATGAAAAGTTGAATACAAATATTAAGAGGAATTTCATGTCATAGAAGGATAATTATAAGTTTAATCAAAAAAAGTGTGGTTTCAACCTAAAAGGACATTTTTGCCTTGTAAAAATTTTAAATGTAAAAAACTGAAAATCTAGTTAAAAACACTCAAGGCATGTTTTCCACACTGCTTTTTACAACAGCAACAAAAAAGAAAATAAATAAATAATATTTAATCATTTTAATTTAAATGCCCCAATATAACAATAAGTAGCAATAAACCAAAAATATGTACTTATATAATAATTATTTTAAATGAAATATCTTAATAAATAAATATAATTAAATCTTTGAACACTTTTGAGTGATTAATGAATCATTTCATTCAATTAATTAAAACTGATTATATTATCTGATTCATTGAACATAATCAAACTTACTCTATATTTTTGCTATTAGTGTCAGATGCCCTATTAATACATCTCTATTTAAATGCTCTCATACAAGTCACTAAAAAGGTGATAGATATAAACCAGTCCTAGTTTGTCCTAACTTTTACAGGCTTTTATTACCCAGTGTCATCATACACAAGCATATTCTAAAGCAGAACAGCACAAGAATATGACCAAATGTTTCATGTTCTTTTTTAAGCTTTAATCTGGAAGCTGTTAAAAAATATACTTGATACTTAAGAGGTAAGTTTGAATTTTAAGTGGATGATAATGTTTTGTTTGTAGGAATGTAGTGATCTGGTTTGCCCTGTGGGGCTTTGGCCCAGATTGATGCTGACATAAAGTTAGGTGTGAAACAGTGAGGTCACACTGATATCATTTGCTCTCTAGAAGCATGTGAAATTATTGATTGGAACACCAGAGGCTCTAGGCAAATGTCGAACGTATTTACCGAGATTAATTAAAATTTCTGCACACAACAGTCAGTAGGGGACAAGCCTATCGATAGACGCGTACAGCCCTGCATGAAATGTCTCCAGGAAACCAGTAACACAACAGACACACTGTGTGAGACCTCGTGATCTTGTTTATCCCACAAATACATTCGCCACATTTGCTGGAATCATCTCATTTCCATAATAATTGCATTTCTAATTATTCATTCTTTGCCAGCATTGAAAGATGGAAGGAAAAGCCAAAATTAGGCATGAAAACATAAGTCCAACGTTGTCTAACGTTAAATCAAATGCTTTTCACAACACAAGCTCGATTTCACATTCCGGTCAAATTGAATGAGTGAAAAAGAGAAGTGAAGATCACACTTAAGGCTTGAAGCATAGCAACACTTTGGGGATTTGGGGGAGTATTGAGTAGGTCCCTTGAATTGTTCCTTCAAATTGGTGCGCTGTAATTGTCACAGTTACCATGGGAGACGACATGAATAAATATTGGATGACTAAAATCATTGCAATTTGGGGAAAGTTTTTCACCCCGATTAAAGAAACTATTCTTATTGGGGTTTTTTCGTTTTGTTTTCCCTTATAGCTCTGTTCCAAAACCAGTTTTGTTTACCATTTCTTTAGCTGTTTAGCCCTCGGATTCCTTTGGAACATTCTACACAGGCATCGAGCTACACAAATGGCATTTCTCATGTAAAGCACACAGGAGATTTGACTTCTCTAGTCCAAAAAAAAAAAAAAAAGATATTTAATGATAAATTGGAACCAATCCTGACCAGTTCTAATGAGATATTACCCCAAGAATGAAATTTTGTGTCTTTTTTTAAGGATAAACTAACATTCTGAGGGGAAAAATACACTGAAATAAAATTTAATTGGAACTTCAGTGTATCCAGTTGGATCTTATATCCAGTTAGATCATTCTTAAAGGGTTCATATTGAGGCCACTAGAATGAGTTCCAAATTATGATTATTATGAAACTCCATCAGCATTTCAGTTGTGTAGCCATAGTGAAGATTTATAGAGTTTGACTTTAGCACGTTGCTAAACTAATGACTTATCACTCTCATAAGCACAAAATCTACAGCACACACAAATAATAGAGCAGATAGTCAAAATAGATTGTTGACATTAGCATGTTGCTAAGCTAATAACTCTAATGCACTCCATTAGCACAAAAATACACAGCACACACCAATACTGGAGCAGAAAGTAAAAAATGATAGTTTGACATTAGCATATAGTTAAGCAATGACTTATCACTTTCATAAGCACAAAATAGGCTACACAACACAAACACATAATGGAGCGAACAGTCATAACTGATAGTTTGATATTAGTGTGTTGCTAAGCTAACGAATTAGCAATCTCATAAGCACAATACACCGCACAGACAAATAATAGAGCAGATAGGCTAGTCAACTGATAGTTTGACAGTAGCATGATGCTAAGCTAATGTCTAAACTGTCATAAGCACAAAAATGCACAAATAATCAACATATTATTTGTAATCAGATTGAAAAAAAAATTATCATTGCTTTTTTTGAATTGAATCAAACATTTTTTGACTCATATACCATCTTGGATGCATTGTGTCTCTGTGCTCATTGCAATGCGTTCTGGAAATGAGGTATCTTTTAAAGAAGCATAATTATTTTTAAGGTAACTATGCCCACCTTTTGGAACAGCCTTTGCTTCTGGGCTGTATACCATATCTGCCAACTAATATATGGCTAATATACAGCTAATATATGCTAATATATCTTTCTTTCTGTCTATCTGTTTTCCAGGAGACGTGATTGTCTACATTAATGACGTCTGCGTCCTGGGAACCACCCACGCTGATGTGGTGAAACTTTTCCAATCTGTGCCAATCGGACAAAGCGTAACCCTCGTCCTTTGCAGGGGTTACCCTCTTCCTTATGACCCGGAGGACGCAGCCAGCACCTTGCTGTCCCCCCTCGGCCTCATTGATCGCCCTCTGCTGGTCAACGGACAGAATAGCTACGACAGCTACATGGAGTACATCTCCCGCACCGCTCGCTTCATTGACCCCCCCCATACCACGTTGCCTCATCCCCACCCTGGAGACACCCACCTGGATGCCGGACCGCTGGAGGACAGCGTCTCAATGGCATCGTCAGGAGCGGCCGGTGGAGAGCTGCTAACAGTTACCATGGTGAAAGGTGCGGATGGGTTTGGATTCACCATAGCAGACAGTAATGGAGGACAGAGGGTGAAGCAGATTCTGGAGGCGCAGGGATGCCCGGGGCTGTGTGAGGGCGATCTGATTGTGGAAATTAACCAGCAACCCGCACTAACCCTGCCACACACGCAGGTGGTGGAGCTGCTAAAAGAGTGTCCTGTTGGGGCAGAGGCCACGTTGGTCGTACAGAGAGGAGGGGCAGGTAAGAAGGCTTATCTTTGTGGTGGTGTAGGTGGGTGTCTTGGGTTTTGTGTGTATTTTCGCGGCCTAACATTCGGAAAGGCCTCTTAATTGGTTGATTGGTCCATTTTGTCCTTTTTAGCAGTTTTATAATTCACTCTTCGGCTTTTTGAAAGCGCTGAGTCACACTGAAGAACGAGCTGTTTCTGGCATTGACCTTCACTGTGTGGAAAAGCACTATAGGGAAAAATAGAACCTGACACATAATTACAGTAGTGTACAAATATGCATACACCTTACCTCTGTGCTTAGTATATTAATATCCTGCCTTCTGTACAATTCTGTTACATAACATGCTTTCACAAACACACAGACCTAAAATTCACAAACCAGCACACTTAAAGATCCTATGAAATCAGTTCTGTCATGACAACTCTCGGGATATTGTTATGGTAATAGATATGGCAATGTTAATGTACAGTATTTGGTCTTGGCAGGAATAGATCTGCTACGCTGCTGCTGCAAAGCAAGTACCGAGATTTGCTACTGACAATAGATTCACAGTAGCCTGGATGCCAGCCAAACTTAGCCCAGCCATCAACATTTTTAGGTCGGGAAGTTCGGTCTGGACTTGATCCGTTGTGGAGCAACTATGCCCGAACCAAAGTTGTTCGGACCAATCAAATTGTCAGGGCGGGCTTTATACGATGATGGACAGATGATCAACAGTAACGTAATCATCCACGTCACCAACGAGCGCTTGGGTTGAATTTACAACAAAGATGACTGCCGCTGGAGAACTGAGATTTCACACTTACAAATAAGTCAGATAGAATAAATGCATATTTGGCGTGCTGTCCGAGGAGAGGGCTCGGGCTCGGTATTCGGCCCGAACCCAAAGTACTCCCCCGTATTCCAGGCTGTGGAAGAACAAGCCAAGAGTGAGTGGAGGGATGCTGAAAACTGTCAAGGAATGTTAGGTGAGTTGACAGAGTGAATATATATATATGCTTCCTCTCATGCTGATAGGGTAGACATGGTAATTGTTTGATGACAAGTTGATTGGATTGATTATTTGAACGTGCTCCTCTCGAACTTTGTTTATGAAACGTCATGTGTAGATTCCGCCATCGCGTCTGTTATAGAAGATATCGACAGCGCATTCATTTGAAAAGAGGAACAGAGAACCGCGATCAAGGCATTTGTCGATCGGAAAGATGAATGAAGAACATACTGTACGTCACTTACTCCGTTGCTCTGATTGGTTGTAGGTCTATCCAATTGAGTGCAGAGGCATTTTCCTTCCTGGTTCGATTGAAATAATATCCCCATAATCACAGCCCAATGGAGCAGTTTCAGACTCATATTCTGACTAGAATCTGAGTATGACGACGTCAGGCTAGATTCACAGATATTGCTGTGAGCATGTAAGATATGTAGATAATGATGTGATCGCTACCAAATGAGTTTAAGACCTATCAAGCTTTCAGCACGTCTGTTAGCTTTGAGGATAATCTATATGCTTGGCCTTATGGTGCGGTCACATTTAACATTGCTCGTCATAATTTTGTGAGCACAATCCTGTCATTTCAGTAGGCTCAGCATGGTGCTAAGCTAAAGACCTCTCATAAGCAAATTGGTCATGCAAATTTGCAGCACTGACCAATAGAAATCTGCTTGGTTTGAAATTGACTTTGGTGTGCTTTATAGATTGCTATGCTATGCTCTTGACAATAGAAAGTGGACCATTTTGCTCTCAAAATTTCGCATAAATTACACTTAAGTGATCGCACCTCAAAGGGATACTTTAGCATTTAGCATTAAGCTTTGTATCAGTAGAAAACCTGTAGTATTTTTGAATTACAGTGCCTCCCTCCCTCATATCCCCCTGAGACGAGAGATTTAAGTATTTTTTGTCTGGAAAAAAATCCTCCGATGACGCAAAAATCGTCATTTTGCGTCATCGGAGGATTTTTTGGCCAGAGGCTAGAAACTACAGCCAGTAGTAGGGGTTAGTTCCACATGTTTTCAACCCGCCCATAGAGGGAGGGATCTCACTCACAGAATGTACAAATAGTGTCAGCCATCTTTTTTTGGAAGCTAAGCTAACAGGCTCTTGTTCTGTGGAGAAAGCTGAGTATTAGGGGTTACCATCCACTTTTTCCCGGACATGTCCGGCCGTCGAGATCGTCCAAAATGTCCGGGATTCGGCTTTTGCTTTATACAGTCGCCATTCATTGTTTACATGCACATCTTTTGTTTCAATCTAACTGAATTCATTCCGATTGGTGAATCTGAATGTAGTGTTTATATGAACGCTAAACAAGTGATCGGTTGATGTGCGTTTTAGCATTGCTAAGAAAATTCCCGCTCCTCCGTGAGAGAGCCTACGAGACCGGTGCGTCTCACAGGTGTCGCTCATCAGTAATCACGCCACCGGCCTTGGGCCGTTCTCCCGCGCCCCTCAGCCTCCTCTTGCTCGCCACAGTAAACATAATGAATGGCGACTGTAGAACGCAAAAGCCTAATCCCGGACATTTTGAGTGATCTCGAAATCCCGGGCAGACTCGTCACGGAGACTCACGATAAAACGGCGTCTTTTAAGTTTCGAGTCAACTAGTTGCCTAGCCTAGTTGTTTAACTGCTCTCTTAGGCGTGGCTTGGGAGCATACAAACACATAATTTTTTTTTGGCTTTTCTCCAAATTCAAAAATAATTTCACATTTCTACATAAATCACCCATTTTAAATACACATTCATCTTTCCAGAGGTGAAGTATCCCTTTAAAGTTGACAAAATAAATTTTAGCAGATGTAGACCTTTAAAATGTACTGTCTTGAAGCTATGGTAAAATGGAGGAAAGGCTAAAAGCTATTGACACCTTGGATATGTTCCACCTTCAATCCAGGAAAGAAAACTGCAGTCGTCAAGCCATTTCATGGAGTCTTTAAAGTTAAACTGAATTCAAAATTGATCCCAAAACTGATGCCAAACAGCTATTTTAAGCTTCACGCGTGGCAATGTGCAGTGATGTGCTTTCCAGCACACAAGCACTCCCTACACTCACGAACACCGTGTCCCAGACACCTACACTGTCTTACATACAAATTATGGTTTGCTGGTTCAGTGTCTAGCTCTGAAGGTGCAGTGAATCAATACTGGTTATTTTGCAGTGCTGTTGATTATTGCTGGTGATAACTTGTTTCTCACCCGAGACTGATTTTAAATTTTCCCCAATTAATTAAGCAATTGATTACTTCAGCTATTCAATAAAAAAAGCCAGCTCTGAAGTCATTTTCTGTATATCACTGATTCTTGAGACCTGGGAGACCTGCCGTAGTTTTAAAATATATATGATAGTTTGACAATTTGGATGATAACTAGAATGTACATTTATTGAATTTTTTCCTTTTTTTAATTTAAAATAAATTATATACTTTATATAAAAAAATAAATACAATTTCATTAAATAATTTTTTCACTCACTTCCCCTAAAACAACTGTCCTCAGACCATAACTCTAATATTTCAAATATATACTTTTTCACTTTTTTTTGTTTGTTTTTTGTTTGTGAGATTTTTGTTTGTTTATTTCAAAAGATTGAGCTGAAAATCAATTTTGGTACCAGATAATATTAGTAAAGTATTTTTTGGAGTGAATTTAAGATCTGTAATTCATATAAAGTATTTGGCACAATAATATGTCACAGTGATATTGGTTGAAAGGTAAAAAAAAAACTAAAAAAAACATGCATACTGTATGTGAAAAAAATGGAAGCAAAATGTTGCACCCGAACATGATTAATTCAATGTAATTGCATGACTTTATTTATTTATTTATTAGTTCTAAAGCCTGTTTTGTTTCAAGAATCAGTGGTATGAGAGCAGCCTGTCCAGCATGTCAGAACCCAGAAAGCATATAATTTGAGCATTAATTGCAGTTGAAAGCACTCACCGTTGATTTTTTTTAAGCCTGTGGTTTTAGGCCGAAATTAATTGTGAGTCATTCATGTTAGGAAATGAAAAGGCAGCAAAAGCTGATCCACATGCACTGGTCTATACTGCAGAAAAGCAGCTCGTTCAATACGTTTTAGTATTCATTACAAAAGGAAAAAAAGTGCTTCAATGGCTTTAGCTCTAACTGACACCCTTACTGAGAACATATAAGCTCTTTTTAAAAGCTGCTTGAGTCAGAGTGATTTATGACCCGTAGCAATCAGAGTCTGATGTAACACATAGAGAAAGAAAGCGAGGGGACATATAGAATAAAGATTCAGGACAGAAAGAAAGAATAAAGATCTTAACTCTCAGAGACCCACTGTAGCAAAACTGCAACATTTGTTCAAAGCAATTAAATAATGTTGCACACTCCAAAATGCACAATAGCAACACATTTTGAATGAAAATATTTGGGAGAATCTCAAAACCTTTAAAGAAATGTTCAGGCCACATTTCAGCCCAATACCAAAAGGAAGAGAAAAAGAAAAAGAAGAATATTTTTGGGAATAAATAAAGTGTAATTTACTATTGCACTACAAGGTCCCATAGACATATTACAATTGGATATGTAAAATGAGTATAATTTTCTTGAATATAATGTCACAATTCGTCTTTGAGGGTTAATCATAAGAAAGTGGGAAAGAGGAGGTGAAGGAAATAGAGTGCTAGAGAGACATTTTGAGAGCTTATTTGATTTGAATGTCTCCTCTGTGTCAGTGTAGGTCAAAGGTTAACGAGAGAGACATTAAATCCTCGTTAAGCCCCAGTGATCAGTATGCTCGATTACAGCCTCTATGCGCTTTACATACAGTATGAAGAGCGAACGCACTCCAAAGCACACACTCTCATTAGTACACATGCATAATTAAGGTTAAGGACATTTTATGAACATTTAAATATGTATGAATATCATTGCATTATACTAACAAAATATCAATCAAAGATTTTGTTTTAAAGGATAGGATTTTTAAAGGAAAACATTTCATTAAACATTCCACAGTTTTAAGTGACAAATAATGATGGCATTATTCTGAGATTTTGGTTCGTATATAAGAAACCGTCTCGGGTTACGTATGTAACCCTCGTTCCCTGAGTAGGGAACGAGACGCTGCATCGATACTTGATACTTTGGGGAATGCCTTCGGCATGAAGCGTCTGAAGTCAACTATGGAACTATTCCAATCTTGATTGGTGCAACGTCACCCGTGACGTCGCATGTGACGGTGATCCGGAAGCTACAAAAGGGTCACAGGAACCAGGAAATGTTAGCTTCTAATTGGTCAAAGCAAGTCGTTCTCAGGGGCGCGAAAAGTGTGGCCGAGGGATGCAGCGTCTCGTTCCCTACTCAGGGAACGAGGGTTACATACGTAACCCGAGACGTTCCCTTTCGTAAAGGGAACTCCCGCTGCATCGATACTCGATACTTTGGGGAACGAATACCCACGCCGCCACACTGAGAGAAAATGCCCTGGTGTAAAGCATCTGGCACACTCACGGACGATAGAATGAGTAGAGGGCAGATCCAAACTAGCTTGTCATAAGATTTGGTGCAAGAAGGGGAGGTCTGGAGCCGGAGGCTCGACTGACCTCATGGATGGGAGCCCCAGACCGTAGAAAATATTAGATGAGAGGTGAAGGCAAAAGCGCACCTTGTACTTCAAATATAAGTGGTTTTAGATAACCAACTGTACTCTTAATAAAGGGAATAGCTCCTAACCCTTGATGCATAACTAGATGGACTGACTCCTCTCAGCCTAAGGCCTAATGTAGGAACCTCAAAGGCTACGACCTTGACCATCCGACACATGCGATGGAGGATGGAATACCCGAAGAATCTTAACATTGCCTACAGGTACCTCAGTACCGGGCAAAAATAACGTTGAGTGGCTCCCACGCTAGCAAGTAAGAGGGGGCAGCACCACCACTCTTCCAGGGAGTAAGACGAGCAGGAAGCAGACTCAATAGATTCTCCTATATATACTTATATATCTCAAATATATATTCGTATACCTCACCCACAGGACATGATGGGTGCCAGGGATAACCCATCAGCCTGATGCCAATAGGCTGGATGAAAAGGATTCATCCTCCAATCTACAGGAACATGGAGTTTCAGTGGGAACGTCCTTTCGAGAACACCCTTAGAGGCTTGCGGAGGGCACTGAGGCCGCCACAGAGGCCCTAAGCATGAACAGGAGATCCCGTTAGAGAGCGGGATGGAACACCAGTACTGAAGCCAGTGGGCAGTAATAAACTGGGTTCAATGCCCTCCCTAACTTAATTGTTTAGTTCCTAGTAGAGTGGGGTTCTAGTATGGATGTCCTGACCACCTCGGTGGAAAGGGCAACCTAATTATGGGTGGGACCCCCTCAGGGGCCAGACCCATAGTCTCCATTACTCTGGTCGGGGATGAAATAATGTACCATCAGCCTGAGACAGAAGATCTCTCCTAATAGGAATTTTCCATGGAGAACTCTCCAAGAGACTAATAAGGTCCGAAAACCAAATTCGGGCCTGCCAGTACGGAGCTACAAGGAGTAGTATCACTCCGTACCTCCTGACCCTTTCTAGAACCCCAGGGAGCAGAGCGATCGGGGGAAAAGTGTACAGATGTGACCTCGGCCACATCTGTACCATGGCATCCAAGCCCAAAGGAGCTGGATGTGAGAGAGAGTACCAGAGCGGGCAATGAGAGTTCTCATGATAAGCGAAACAGGTCAACCTCCGCCCGGCCAAACTCTCTCCATATAAGGTCAACCACTTCAGGGTGGAGCCGCCATTCCCCGGGCCTCAGCCCCTGCCTCGACAGGATGTCTGCTCCCATATTATCAACCCCAGGAATATAAATAGATCTGATGGAGAGAAATTTGTCCTGGGACCAAAGAAGAATTTGATGCGCCAGTCTACAAAGAGGGCGAGATCTCAATCCTCCCTTGGCAGTTGATATAAGAGACCACCGACCTATTGTCTGTCCTAACAAGAACATGATGGCCTCTGAGGTCTACAAGGAAGTGCCTCAGGGCAAAAATACGGCCAACATCTCCAAGCGATTAATATGCAATGTGAGATGATGGTCTTTCCAAGTACCTCGGGTGTAACGGCCCTCCATAACCGTACCCCAGCCCGTTAGGGACGCATCCGTGGTCAGAGTTTTTCTCTCACATGGTGCTCCCAAAACCGGGCCCTGAGACAGGAACCATGGTTTCTTCCATACGACAAGAGAACGAAGGCATCTGCGCGTAACTCTGATCGTACGAAAAGGGTTTCCCAGAGGACAAAAACCCTTGTTCCTGAGCCACCACTGCAAGGCCCTCATATGGAGCAGACCAAAGGGTACTACCGTGGAAGCTGCAGCCATAAGACCCAAAACTCCTTGAAAGTGTTTGACAGTGATAGCCTGGCCTAACCTAATACTCTTCAATGTGTTTAAGATAGTATTTATACGAGCAGGAGACAATTGTGCCCGCATCGTGACTAAGTCCCACTCTACTCCCAGGGACGTAGTCCTCTGAAGAGGAGTTAAGGAACTTTCCTTCACATTGAGTCTCAACCCCACACACCACAGATGACGCAAAACAACATCTCGATGTTGAATTGCTAGTTCTTTTCGACTGAGCCAAAATGAGCCAGTCATCTATAAGATACGGACCCCCTGAAGTCTCAATGGAGCAAGGGCCGTGTCCATACATTTAGTGAAGGTGCGAGGGGATAAGGCTAGGCCGACTGGAAGAGTCCAGAACTGATGCGCTTTTCCCCCCAAAAGCGGATCTCGGAAACTTCCTGTGATAGGGTTAGAAGGGAAAGAGGAGTTAAGGAGCTTGTGGATCTATCAAGACAGACCAGTCCTCGGAGCTGGTCTGACTGACAGTCGGTAACTTGAATCTGAACCCCCTCGGAGGTTGATCCAGTACCATGAGATCCAAAATAAGGCCTAACTCCCCCCCTCATAGGAACTATGAAGTGCCAGCTGTAGAACCCAGGCTCCCGTAACCATTTTTTCTCTTTTTCTTTTAGGAAGAGCCCACTTTGAGGTTTCCTGTGTTAAGAGGGACTAGACTTCCTGTTCCAAGAACCGACCCTGCTCGGGGCTGGCCGACATGTGAACCACCCTTAGTAGATAATATTTGTATATTAGCTCCACTGTAAGCAGGACCCCCTAGGATATATTTTGAAGACCCCTCGGGGTGTCTAAATATGCCATTATGGGGACCAGTCCCTCGAGACTGGCCTCGGCTATAAATTTCCAAATGGCTTCGGTGACCTGAAGCAGCTAACTGGCAGGAACTAACCGAAATATGCTCTCTACAGACCTCCTGAGAGGCGGCGAACTCGACAGGGCCGCAACGTCATCGGGCAGATACTGCGATTTGTGTTCGCTGGAAGCCGATGTGTCCCGAAGCGCCATCGGCGGCAGGAAGCAAACATCGATTTCCTAAGGGCTGCATAAGGGGGCGAGACTCCTGTACTCGCTCTCCTGGGGAATGCCCATAAGGGTCTGCGTGTTACGACAAGACCTCTTAGTTGAAGCCATCTTAGCCCGAGAGACAGTCCTCAGACCTGTCTTCGGTATGGAGTGCTTCGTGCGAGAATGTTTCTTCTGGCCCCAAGCCTTATACGGGGGGGCACGAGAGGAAACCTTCTCAAAATATGAGGAGCTGGCGGCTGTCCCATGAGGCTGCCCCCTGGCAGCAACCCCATGAGACCTGGACTGACAACTGGGGATAGCTGATTGTCGCTCTGCCTCCTGAAGCCTCTCGACAACGGATCTTGCCGCGTCGCCAAAGAGGCCGGAAGGTGAAAGGGGAGCATCGAGAAGGAAAGCCCTGTCTTTCTCCCCGATCCACAAGCGATTAAGC
Organism: Leuciscus leuciscus; assembly: GCF_965113295.1. Classification (NCBI taxonomy): domain Eukaryota; kingdom Metazoa; phylum Chordata; class Actinopteri; order Cypriniformes; family Leuciscidae; genus Leuciscus; species Leuciscus leuciscus. The sequence continues at coordinate 18,328,669 of NC_138728.1, read as the reverse complement.
CATAAATGTCTCTCTGAGACGACTAGTGCTGCCATAGAACGGCCAATAGCACGGACCGTCTCTTTAATAATACGGAGAGATAAGTCAGCTACTCTATGAAATTCAGTAATACCATTGAGTGAGACCTCCCAGTTATCATCCACCTGCTTGAGGAGGTCAGCCAGATATGCCTGTAATAACCCCATTGTGTGTGGGCATGCACCGGCTCGACCCACCGCCATATATGCTTTCCCTAACAAATTCGATGTACGAGATTTGGAGGGAAGTATCTGAGCTATCAGGGGTGACGCAATGTCGGGGAGAAAATATTTCGCAAAATATTCCTCAACCCGAGCCATCACCTCATAACCATTTTCATTAGATTCCCTAATGGATGAGTAAATATATACATGGGGGGGAAATAATTGAGATGAAAATGGATTTTTCCACGATCTCGATACCTCAGTATGGAGATCAGTGAAAAAAGGGAAGGCTCTGACACGAAGATTGTGACTGGGTCTGCAGGAAGCGCTCATTCATTTTATTTTTCTTAGTCGCTTCCTGCTTATTATATGGCCATTTAACATTTAATTTAACCACTGCCCAGATTACAACCTCCAGCAACTCCTCACTAACGGGAATATGGGGTGGCGAATCCCCATATCCACGTGATTCAGTGTTGATAAATAATATCTAACTCCTCGGAGCCAGATAAATCAAACGCTGTGTCTTTAACACGGTCGGAAGAAGCCGCAGCGCGGGCTTCCGAACCGTGCGCGAGACCAGTGGAGCTGGTTAATAAACACTGAGAAAGGGTCGCAACCGTCTCAGTATTATATGCCAGCCCCACGTGCGAATCCCATGCATACAAGTAGCGCGCTGCCTCAACAGACGCGGGACCTGATGCACTGGAAACGCGAGCCTGATCTATTTGATCGAATCAAACGCTCTGTCTTTAACACGGTCGGAAGAAGCCGCAGCGCGGGCTTCCGAACCGTGCGCGAGACCAGTGGAGCTGGTTAATAAACACTGAGAAAGGGTCGCAACCGTCTCAGTATCATATGCCAGCCCCACGTGCGAATCCTATGCATACAAGCGGCGCGCTGCCTCAACAGACGCGGGACCTGATGCACTGGAAACCCGAGCCTGATCTAATTGATCGAACAAGCTCGAACGGGAGCGGAGCTTTTTCATTGAAAACAGTTTGCACAGACAGCGCCCTCGAGCACCGCCCGTGCATGCTCCACTCCCAGACAAACTACACAAAGCGAGTGTGCGTCACCCTCGCTTAAATAACGTGGGCAAGGGGACGCACACTGCCTGAATAGCTTCTCTTTTATTCACCATAAATAATACTCTTTTCACGGGACAGACAACACCAAATAGAACAGACAAGATGACATAGAGCGCTTGCTGAAGACCAGAAGCTAACATTTCCTGGTTCCTGTGACCCTTTTGTAGCTTCCGGATCACCGTCACATGCGACGTCACGGGTGACGTTGCACCAATCAAGATTGGAATAGTTCCATAGTTGACTTCAGACGCTTCATGCCGAAGGCATTCCCCAAAGTATCGAGTATCGATGCAGCGGGAGTTCCCTTTACGAAAGGGAACTAGATTTTCTGTAATTTCAAATATGAAATTAATGGGGAAATATACCTTGAAAACCAGGCTGCTTCAAAAGTGGGCATTCAGCTCTATTGTCAGTCAGTTCATTTGAAACTATGAGGGGTACAGAAGTCACCTTGATTAATCCTGAATGCAGAGAGGTTATTGGTATTCATTCCTTACTTCATTTATCTTAATGTGTTGAGATTTGTGCCTCACCAAAGTGAAGTGTAATGTAATTACATTCTGGGTGTTTGCAAGGGCACTGACCCACAACTAGAGTGTATGTTTTGTTTCGAGTGCATGTGGGTAGATCCACTTCTGTGCCACCAACTGAATCAGCGTGCTTGAAGGTCATTATGGTCACTTGAATCCGAACATGGCCTAATGTCCCGTACATCAGCAATCTGTCGCATTCTCATCCTCATCATCCTTGTGTGCAGACAGACTGAACAGTGAGCCCTGAAACACTAGACAGCCTGTTGCATCACGCTACCACCCGAGTTTAACATCCGTCTGTTCAAACATACCGTGACTGACATAAGGAGGACAGAAGATGATTTGCACAAACCAACAGTTTCTGTCAAGCCAAGTTGCAGGGTCAGTTTTATTCAATGCTGCTTCCATCTGTATTTATCTGCACCTCTTCCCTTCTATTCTTCCTTTTAAAGCATAATATTCCAGGTCTTCCGAAGCCATACGATAGCTTTTATGTGCGGAAAATCCAGATTCACGCCATTCTTCTCTTGAAATCATAACTTCCGAGTTTGTGAGAGAAGATCTTTTCAATGAATTGGTTTATCCTATTCACAAAATCAGATGATTCATTGACAAATCAGATCCAATAGCTAAAAACCTCTAAACTTCGTGTGGCCTTCAGATCAGCTCAAGAAAAGTGCATAGAGAGCTTCATAGAATGGGTTTCCATGGCCGAGCAGCTGCATCCAAGCCTTACATCACCAAGTGCAATGAAAAGTGTCGGATGCAGTGGTGTAAAGCACGCCGCCACTGGACTCTAGAGCAGTGGATACGTGTTCTCTGGAGTGACAAATCACGCTTCTCTGTCTGGCAGTCCGATGGACGAGTCTGGGTTTGACGGTTGCCAGGAGAACGGTATTGCCTGACTGCATTGTGCCAAGTGTAAAGTGTAGTGGAGGGAGGATCATGGTGTGGAAATGTTTTCAGGGGTTGGGCTTGGCCTCTTAGTTCCAGTGAAAAGAACTCTTAATGCTTCAGCATGCTAAGATATTTTGGACAATTTCATGCTATCAACTTTGTGGGAACAGTTTGGGGATGGCCCCTGCCTGATCCTCCATGACTGAGCACCAGTGCACAAAGCAAGGTCCATAAAGACCTGACCTCAACCTGATAGAACACCTTTGGGATGAATTAGAGGGGAGACTGCGAGCCAGGCCTTCTCGTCCAACATCAGTGCTTGACCTCACAAATGTGCTTCTAGAAGAATGGTAACAAATTCCCATAAACACACTCCTAAACCTTGTGGAAAGCTTTCCCAGAAGAGTTGAAGCTGTTATAGCTGCAAATGGGCCAACCCCATGTTAAACCCTACGGATTAAGAATGGGAAGTCATTAAAGTTCATGTGCATGTAAAGGCAGACATCCCAAATCTTTTGGTAATACATGCAGTTTACCAAATAATAAACAGGCCTTCTCCGTTTTACTGATCCTGTATCCTAAGTCAGTGACATGAGTCGTAGCTAACTCACACAGAAAGATGCGTAATGCCAACACTTAAAGGCTTCTCTACAAATCCAATCAGTGGAACAGTCCAGGAGCGTTTAGACAGCCTATTATACACCCTAATAAAACTGTCAGTGCTCCAGTGAAATGATGTGCTAGTTCTTAATGTGCTGCAATTTGGCCCCTCTGTCTCACCACTGGACACTGGCCATCCTTTCTAATTACACTAGTGCAAATGTGAGTGTCTCTTGTGAACCGTTTGGTTCACCCTCGCTGTTTCTCTTTTTTTGCGCATCCCTGCAGATTGTTTCTCATCTTTTCTTTTCTTTATATCTTCGAAGCGGGAGTCTAAAGCTAAATCTCAAGGCTTGTCCATTGTATAACAGTGGGTTGATTGTTTCTAAATGTCTCATTCATAATGTCCAGATGGTGATGTGTTTTTTCTGCCAGATCTCTTTGTCTCTGCAATAATTTCACTGCCCCACATGTCTAGCACTCTTCACTTGTGAAAATGCCCTTGGCTGCTGATTTAAGTGCATTTTGGCATGTTCCCCTGGAATGGTTATTGGTTGGATCTGTCTTTGAAGAGCTGCTCTAGGATCTCTAACCGGAATCCACTGATTAACACACACCCCACCAGAGCTCCATCTGCCGTTTCCATGATTGGCTTATTTAGTGAAGATCTTATTGTTATCAGATAATTGTGGCAAAGAAATGTCCCGTGGACCGTAACTATGGCAGACAGCCCAACAGAACATTGATGATGATACCCAAAAGCAAGACAAAGGTTTCCAGAAGAAAACGATTAATTGAAGTTTTGTGGTTTGTGTCTGTTTGAGTTTGTCTTTATGCTATAGTTTTGTACTCCTTAAAACTAAATCAGATTTGAGCAGATTTGAGAATTTTGATAATTACAGTCTTCTGAGAAAAATGTTTATGACTCACTCACATGCATATCCAAACTTCTGTCCAATAAAATGCTATCTAATGAGAAAGTCCCTCCCCTTAATACCCAAGTCTGATTAGCATTATCAAGGAGCTAATCATGGTTCATGCTGTGAAGTAAACTTAAAGCCTTTCATTTACATTTACATTTGGCAGACGCTTTTATCCAAAGCGACTTACATTGCATTATCCTATACATTTTTATACATAGGTATGTGCAATCCCCTGGGATCGAACCCACAACCTTGCGTTGTTAACGCAATGCTCTTACCACTGAGCTACAGGAAAGCTGCATCTTTCGATATGCATCACCACAACCTTCCCTTTAAATAGAACATACGTCAATACAGGAGAGAAAATTAGACATTTCATGGCTTTTTAAAGGAACAGTTCACCAAAAAACTAAATATTTGTCATGGTATGCTACTTCTACAAAGGTTTGTAGAGTTTCCTATCGTAGAACCATCAGAGGTATATCAAACTTTTTTTTAAGCTTTACCATTATGTAATATTTGTAGTGAGTTCTAGAGTTTAGGGTAATACTTTAGTTTGTGGACCAATTCTCACTATTAACTTGTTGCTTATTAGCATGCATATCACTAGCATATTTTCTGTTATTAGTATTTATAAAGCACATATTAATGCCTTAATCTGCATGACGATATTCTACATCCCTTAAAGGGATACTTCAGGATTTAGCATTAAGCTTTGTATTAGTAGAAAACCTGTAGTATTTTCGAATTACCGTGCTTTCCACGGTCATATCCCCCGGAGATGAGAGATTTATGTATTTTTTGTCTGTAAAAAATCCTCCGATGACCGTAGAGGGTGGGATCTCACTCACAGAATGTACACATAGTGTCAACCATCTTTCTTTGGAAGCTAAGCTAACAGGCTCTTGTTCTGTGGAGAAAGCTGAGTAGTAGGAGAAAGCGGAGTAGTAGGGGTTACCATCCTCCTTTTCCCGGACATGTCCGGCCGTTGAGATCGTCCAAAATGTCCGGGATTCGGCTTTTGCTTTCTGCAGTCGCCATTCATTGTTTACATGCACACCTTTTGTTTCAGTCTAACTGAATTCATTCAGATTTGTGAATCTGAATGTAGTGTTTACATGAACGCTAAACAAGTGATCGCTCGATGTGCGTTTTAACATTGCTAAGAAAATTCCCGCTCCTCCGTGAGAGATAGCCAACGAGACCGGTGCGTCTCAGTGATCACGCCACCGGCCTCGCGCCGTTCTCCCGCGCCCCTCAGCCTCGTCCTGCTCGCCACAGTAAACATAATGAATGGTGACTGTAGAACGCAAAAGCCGAAACCCGGACATTTTGGGCGATCTCGAAATCCCGGGCAAACTCGTCACGGAGACTCACTAGTAGCCTAGCCTTGTTGTTTTCAACTGCGCTCTCTTACCAGTAGGCGTGGCTTGGGAGTAGCCTCCTCGGTCAGCGAAACAAGTGCATTCTGGGAGTTGTTGTCTTTCATCCACATGAGCCAAAAATAAATTTTCTGGCTTTTCTCAGTCTAGAAAGCTCCAAATTCAAAAATAATTTCACATTTCTTCTACATAAATGACCTATTTTAAATACACATTCATCTTTCCAGAGGTGAAGTATCCCTTTAATCCTACCCATACTTAACTGAACCACTACAACCACTGCCTCTCTAACTATTAATATGCAGTAAATGAGGAGTTTATTAAGGCAAAAGTAGTAGTTAATAGTGAATATATGTTCCCCAAACTAAAGTGTTGCCAAGTTTAGCTTTTTGGCTAGCTTTGTGATAAACAGAGCTATAAAGGCTATTTTAGTGTCTGTTGCTAATGGTGACTAGATATTAAAGCAGAAGTGTGTAATTTCTGTCCCATTACTATATTGTTGCTCAGGATTCTCAGATATCAATCTTCAAAAGAAGTATTTTAGTGTAGAAACACCTACACATTTAAGCTTTATATTATTGTCGTAAGTTCTTATTTTGGTCACATTTGTCAAGTTGTTTTTTCCAGAGCCCTGAGAGAGCATTTATGTATTTGAGTCATTTAGACATGTGGAACCAAAAGGTGATGGATATCACTCAGGCTTGTGTTTCCAGTCTCACTGTTGTCATGGCCACCAGCGAAAGCATCTGCTATTTTGGTTGTATTTGTTGTTTAGAGGAAATGTGCCGTCTAGCTTAATGCGTGTACGTGCGTGTTTGAGAGAGTATGTGTGCACTGTTTAAATTACCTTTCAAAGCTTGCATTAATATCTCATATGGTGTGATCAATTCAGCTTATCAATTATCTTCATTACTAGCAGCTTCGTCCATCCTGAAGTGTGTGTGTGTGTGTGTGTGTGTGTGTGTGTGTGTGTGTGTGTGTGTGTGTGTGTGTGTGTGTGTGTGTGTGTGTGTGTGTGTGTGTGTGTGTGTGTGTGTGTGTGTGTGTGTGTGTGTGTGTGTGTGTGTGTGTGTGTGTGTGTGTGTGTGTGCACGCGCAGAAGCAGATGACTCTTAGCTGGTTGAGAAAAAACAAACGCCTCTCAGAGTCTCATCAAAGAGGTAATTAGCTCCAGCTCTACTGATATACTCATTAGCTGATTTATACCCATTAGCTGAGATATAGGCATGGGACCATTAGCTTACCAGACACATGCTTCACAAATTCAAAAGGAGCTTATGGGGAATTGACAGTGGATATTAATGCACACACACATAGACATCTCACATAACTCGTTATCTGTCAAAAACACTGACTAGCTTCTCAATGAGGACAGTTTGGGTCAATTTGATGATGGATTTAACCCACAATATTCTTTTGAGTTGCTATTGAACATATTCAGTATATTGCATGTGGTATCTATTTAATATATTCTACTCGCAGCTTCATACCTTGGTGTATTCAGCAGTCAGACAGTTGCCCGCTGGGTCTGTGTGTATATTATGAATAAATGAAGATTAATGCCCCCCATCTGATCTCTGTGCTGCTTAAATCTTATTTGGTTAATGAAATGTGCCTCAGCCATAAATCGAGCACTAGACGGTAAGCAAGCCGTTGATTTGCGGCAAAGTGAACATCAGATGTCCTGACTGCGTGTAAAGTATACCCGTTTTTAGTGTTGTAGTTGTTATTTTTATTTGGATTAATACATTTCTAATAATAATTCATGAAAAATGAATACATGTATTAATATTATTATAATTCAATTTGATCATTACTAACAGTTTGCCTTTATGAGAGTTCTTTGTGGCCCTGTTTACACCTAGTATCTTAAGTAGATGAGAAAAACGTACCCATTAGGGTGGTCCTTATTTTTAAAGTTTCCAATTGTCATGCTCTTAACCCTTTAAATTGTTCCTTTATATAAGAAAATACAGCATGCCAATTTTTATGGCAGTAACATAATAATTACTGGTAGCTCAATAGCTTTAAACTTTCTGAGATTTTGATGATTTTCGTAAAAACAGATCATTTGAATTGGTATTGTATCTGGCTAGTAAAATTCCAAATAAATCTCTATAAAAGCATCTAATGCACCATATATTCCTAAATATGTATTTTAGATACATATCTCAGTTTACTTATTGTAGAAACTAAATCCAAATTAATCCATCCATGACCCGGTTTAGCAGATTTACCTTTCCTGGTGGAATCAATACATATTTCTATTGATGATCACCTTGGTTATTGTTTGGGTTTAGAGCAAATTTTTTGGTTTAAAAAATTACATTACGTTCCTTGAAATTGACCCGGAATTTTGGCCGAATCAAGCAGATTATCAGGAGGCACAGGCAATTATACATGCAATGAAAGTAGTCAATGATCACGCCGAGAGGGGAGTGGCTCTGATTCAAGAATACAATGGCTATCTCAGATACTCTGAAGAACAATTGCAGTTTCTCCTTCATGGGGTGGAAGATCACCGACGGATCTATCCAGACTGCAAAAAGTCAACACTGGCTGCTGAGCATCAGAAATTAGGGATTGTTGAAAATTGTGTGCTTTTTTTTTAGATTGTTGTCATTGTTGTCATGTCAGTGTTGCTCTGATTTCAATAAAATGTAGTTCATTTGCAGCAACTTTTAATATTACTTGCATATCACAATAACGCCACACAGCTTAACATAGGCAATCTTCCACATGATTGAGCTACCTCTAAATATCATTTTTTTTGTCAACATTTTTGCATATTTATCATTTTTAAGTTAAAAGGAACAGTTTAAGAGGTTAAGACACTAACATTTTGCAAAAAACTTGATAAGAACCACCCTAGTACCCATTTACACCTGGTGTTTTAATCCGTCTCTTTTGTCGACTTTCAACCACTTCTGTCCTGATGTCTTCGGGAGGGTCTATGGGCGGCTAAATGTATGGGCTTTTTCAGATCTTTAGTTCTAATGGACAAAATAAGCTCACGCAATTTACATAATTATGAACTTGACTGGAGACAACTGGAGTACATGAACTGCTGGAGAGCATCAGCTTTGGTTTCTGCTCTGACAGATGCAAAACCACACCGAACGCTGTGAGTGTGTGTTAGAAATCAGGAATGGTTAGAGAACATTGCGCTTGGTACGTTTTTCGTCTTCAAACTAAACTTGGGTCTCCAGCTGACAAAGTTTAAATCCCGTCTGGCTATCGCGCTTCCCATAATGTTTACGCATTTGGTCAGGAGGTGAAGAGTAGGTAGTCTTTTGTGGTTGTTGAATGCATTCGGCCACAAAGCAATCCGGCCGAATGTGTTTTCGACTACCTCTGGAAGTGCACGAAAGTGAACAAGCTTTAGACCCTGTTTACACCTGTATTTAGCGTCGTCCACCTGTGATCCGATCGACCAAAACGCATCTTAATACCAGGTGTAAACAGGCCCTGTGACTGCTCTCCTCTAAATAGCTATAATGTAAAGAATAGTTCCCGTATGTTGTCCACACCCAACCTGAAAATAAATCTATACTGTGGGATATTCTCTCGACTCTTGCCGTCCTCCACTCATGTGATCACCAATTAGTCGACTGCAAATTTGGACAAGTGGGCAACACTTCCATAATTGCCAGATGGCAGGATCTACTCCAGAACACAATTTCTGATAGAAGCTCGCCTGGATTAGGTTTACCCCTCACCTGCATCATACAGATTTACGGTGTTTGATGGTTTTTATTAGCATAATCTGCTTAATATGCATCAAGGGTGTTGCAGAATCTAGGACATGTTTATTTTAATGTGTCATACAGGGGGGGGGGGGGGGGTATTTAACAACCGCATCCATGAGCTGATATAGTCTTGTGAAGCGATGTGAACTACATTACGAATTAAAATATGAGCGTTGTTGTCCATTTATTGTGATTATAGCCATCAGCAACATTTTTTTGTTTTGCAAAGCGCTACTTTAAGCAAATATTTATAAGCAAGTATGTTTTTATAATTGTCATTTGATTTACATCCACTGATGAGGCTTGATGTCTGTATTTTCCAGAGCACGCCTTCCATTCGTTTCTCTATCCACATGAAGCACAATCAAGCCACTTTCCCTCCCTTTCAGCTGTTCTGCCCTAGTGTCACTGATTTCTTGCTCGGTCTTGCTCACTGAAGCTGCCCAGTTTTTTCTCGCCGCTCCTTATTTGATGACGCATGCCCAGCCGACAGCAACACGCTGCACTTCTTAATCAGCCGGTTGCGTGGTGCTTGTGTTATAAAAGTGGCTTAATGTAAGAAAGTGTTTAATTTGAATTCAGTGTACATTAAAATGCTTATTTTGTGTGAGGCGACTGCATGTCAAATTTGTATGTAGGTTGCACATCCAACTGCTGTTTAAACATGAGGAAATCAAGATATAAATGTGTCTAAATGTATTTATAGACATGTATTTTAGATTTCCAAAACTAAACATAAACACTTTTCAAAAATGACACAGTTAGAAAACGCATCAAGAATTTTTGTAACAATGTACAATTATATAAATACCAAGTCACGAAACAATATAATTATGTGTCGTAAATCCTTCTCATCTCTAAACTTAACCCTAACCATTTCCTATAAAATATATACAGTTTAAAAAAGTAAGTGATAGGCAAGTGTATTCCAAAAATGGTGGATTTTTTTTTTATTTGTAATGAGTGCGGGATTTGAATGTTATGTTATGTTATATTTGAATGTCATCGCTACTGATGAAAATGAAGATTGTTGAATTTTGGCAATCATATGGATTCTGAAGATTTGAATTACAGAGCACAAATACAATTGATTACTTGTGATCATTTTTATTTTTGAGTCACAGTAGATTTAGAAAACTGTGTACAACAAAATAAGTATTACATAAGTGATGGTTAAATTATTGCAGGTATTATGTATTTGAAGGTTTTAAAGTATTCTTGTATAAATTATGTAATCCTTAAAACGAGATGGCACTAGAAATCCCAGAATGGAAGAAAATATTATAATTTCAAATAAAGTAACAGCAAAAAAAATTAAAAAAGGACTTATTTTCCTGATGTTTTATACATTAGAAATCCAAGACTGACTAAAAGGTTACTTTAACATAATCACCAAAGCATTTTATTCACAATCACAGTCAACCAGGAGCCTTAAAGAGCAAATACACTGTTCTGACAAGCCTATTATATCAATAAGTTTTTATCTCCAGAGAGCCATGGAGCAACTCAAGAATCCTATCCACCTTATTTTGCAATGCGCAAGTAAGCAATTTTTTGCTAAATTAATCATCATAACAAGCTGTTTTGTACAGCTAAAAATAACTGAAAGCAAATCACACCAGAAGCCAAACACATTCAATTTAACAAATTGGTGGATACAGTGAAACAATGGTTCTTGATAAAAAAAAAAAAGGGTACAACAGTTGGTCAGTGAATGCATGAAACCGGAAACAGAAACAGGGAATGAAACTATGAAAAAGAGTAATTTAATACTTTTTTTTAGAGTAATACTAAACCTCTGTTTAGTTAATTAATTGTACGATACTTGCAATGCCTTAGCCGTTGAACGAGCGCCCTGATATGCAGTCTCAGGAGAATGTGTTGATGATTCAGTGGTCCGATAATGCTGAAGTTGCAATCTATTTCTTCAATGTTGAATGAAGAAATTTTGATGAACTTGCGATGTTTGCCTGACTCAGTCGTTGTCGAGGAAGTTACAATAGTTGTAACGTGAGGCCCTGTCACTATGGCTGCGCCGACTCTGGGACAAAAGGTCCAGTGGAACTTAAACCTTTGGAGGGAAAGTTTGCGATCCTTTGTCTTCTAGCATTGTATTTTTCATATGTTACTGGATTGGGTGTTGATGGAGAAACTATTAAAGATTCTTGTAATACTAATATGCTGCATAGGTATCAACATATTATATACACAATCATTTAGATCATCAAAATACAAATTTGTAGATGCCAAAAATAATACAGATGAGGTTACATTATCTGGTTCTATCATAAAGCATGTATAGAACGTTATACAATACAAAGACACTATTCAAGACTTTTAATTATACACATAATGTACTGAAGATATGCATGTTCATTCATAGATTGACTGATTTTATGGGCATGTGTGTTTCAAATATAATTAATAATGTTGTCTGATTGGACGCTACAAAACTTTTGTGGGTAAATAAGGTTCAAAGATGTCCCTTTGAGGGTACTGCCCCAATGACAAGCTGTTTTACCCCTAAAGTTTTTTTTATGAGTGTATAAATATTTACAAAAATCATTTATTCTTTAAAAAATAAATATATATAATTATATTAACAATGGAAAAAAAGTGTCAAAAATTGAATTTTGCAATCAACCTTTTTCACAGCCGCACTCTTAATGCTTTATTGGATTAACTGCGGTCCTAATATGTGTCTCTCTCGCTAATTCCAAACAGGTCATTTGCACTGCCTTGTTCATTCCTGAAGGTCATCTGTGGTAAGACATGAAAGACAGAGAGGCAGACAGAGGTTGAATGCAAGACACTGGACAGCCTGTGTGTATGCATGAGTTTGTTTTTGTACTCCAAGGCCGATTTAGGAGGAGTTTATAGAGAAAATATTCATGAATCTGCCGTTTGATGTCGGCGGGTATTGTTTAGCTCTTAATACCAGGAGAGGTGCTCTACAGTCTGACAGTACTTCCTGTTTGTTATGATTAGAGTTCGGAAGCCTCATGGCCTTTCGCCTCATCTAAGCCAATGTTTTTCCTCCAGAGGGAAAGTGAGCATTTGATGTGATGTGAAGATGCCGTTCAGTGCATTTTGAGTATATTTCTGTCTTTGGATTTGGGCATCCTTTCATTGATTGCAGCAGGGAAAAAAATGTTGTATATTTTTTGTCATCAAAAAAGGATCAACAAATACAGTCCTTAGGGTCAAACTTGTATATTTTACATTTAAAACTCTCTTTTACTTAGATACATGAAAGATTCACCACTTGTCCTCAAAATGCAATTGCTTCCGAGAGGATTTTTTTTTTTCTAGATTGAATAGATATTTGAATAGCTGCTGTTTGAATTGTGTCTTCAGAGTTAATGACTTATTAAATGGTTTCGATTTTAAGCACTGTTATTTTGTAATTCCACACTAATCCTGTTAGGGTTGATTTTAAGCTATTTAAGACTGTGAAACACCAAAACAACATCAAAGAACTAGTGGCGACGACAGCCGTCTGTGGTGTCACCTCGCGTCACATGCGTCTGGGCTTGAACACACCGCAAAGACTACAGCCAGCGGCCAACTAGCAGGTACATTCTGTATCAGCAGGGGTTAATGGTCTATATTTGTCATTTAAAAATGGAAACCGAAACTTGGACTGCGGATATACAAACCATAAACAAACGGGGAAAAAAGCGCTTGCTTACCATTTAGAATATCAATCATGTTGATCACTTTCTTCGTTCCAGGCGGCTCATGTTGTTATTAAATAATGGAATGCTCAGGTAAGATGACATAAATCAGAACAGACTGTCTGTCTTGACTTCTTTGGTCGCTTTCATCACCTCGCTTTTCTTCTCGCGCACTGACTGGTTCACTAAGTTGAACAGCCAATCAGAGTTCTCTATCTCTCCGACAGCACTGACGCAGATGGATGGCGATTTAATATGCTCAATCTGCCAAAAAAACACTGACGGGGTCCGTCTAGCGCAGATGGTATGGAACACACCACAAAACTAAGCTGACAGATGCTCAACGATGGCCCAACATTGGCTGATTGCCAACCATCAGCTTGGTGTTTCAGGGCCTTTAGGGACTTCATGGATATGTTTAGACTTTGATATTTGTTGAGACAAGTTTTAAAATGTTCAAATATATGTTCCGAACTAAAGGTCGCTCATCAAATTGGCAAATTGAACATCTTTGTATAAAAGCTGAGATTTCCCTCCTTCCATTGAATCTCAAATCATGCTGGATTATCCGCTTCTGCACAAAGTTGTATAAACATTTAGTATTAAATTAGAATATTACAAAATAGAAATAATTTCAGAAATATCTTTTGGACTCTATTAAAGAAAACTTCAATATTAGCTAAAATAAATACAATCCTTACACTCAGATTGTACCCCAAGAAGGAACGGCTCTGGAGAAAACAAATTAAAATGCTAATAAGAGATTGTCATCCAGGACTTTTCCTGTTTTTGTTTTATTTAAAATTCCCACTTTGATTCTTATATTAAAGCTCCAGCAGGCTAAAAGTTTTGTTTGTTTTTACCATTGCAGGTCACTTTTCACCTTGGAAGACCTCTAAACAGGTAAATCGTATCGTATTTCAGCCTTCTAATTTAAATTAATAAACTAACAGTAACTGTGCACTCTCACTATTGACTGATTAAGTCATATTATACATTATGCAGAATATGTATGAATAACCTTGACTGTAGAGCTTTATTACTAAGCTGAATGGATAACAGATGCTTTATTAAATTGTTATAACATATTACCACTAATTGCATTGTACTAAGCTACTGCTTGTGCCTTGTGTTAATATACAGTACAGTAAGAATGACTCATTTTCTTCACAGATGAATCATCACAACACCAAACACCAGCTATTTTTAAAATATTTGAAAATAAATCAAATTATTTTAATTGAGCTAATGATATTTTCTCGGTTAAAAGATGTATATATAATTTGTTCTATTAAAAAATCTGTTGATCGGTTAGAAGTTGCATTGGTGTGAGTGCAAATAATTAGGTTATGGAAATTCATTGTTAAAAGATGTGGGAACCCTAGTTGAAATAAACACTTAAAGGGTTAGTTCACCCAAAAATTTAAATTATGTCATTAATGACTCACCCTCATGTTGTTCCAAGCCCGTAAGACCTCCGTTCATCTTCGGAACACAGTTTAAGATATTTTAGATTTAGTCCGAGAGATTTCTGTCCCTCCATTCATTGAAAATGTATGTACGGTATACTGTCCATGTCCAGAAAGGTAATAAAGAAATCATCAAAGTAGTCCATGTGACATCAGTGGGTTAGTTAGAATTTTTTGAAGCATCGAAAATACATTTTGGTCCAAAAAGAACAAAAACTATTTTTAGTTTATTCAGCATTGTATTCTCTTCCGGGTCTGTTACTGTCTGCTGACGTAAGACGCTGCTGACGTGTTATCTGGTGCGCCCGAGCCTCGTTTACAGTCTGAGGACGCTGTTTTTCGACACAGAGGAAGACTTGCATTTTTTTTGCCCAGCCATATTTATTTGAACCCGAATACACGGACGAAGAACTAAGCAGCGTCTTACGTCAGCAGCGTCACTGCGGAGTCGTGAACGCGGATTGACAACAGACCCGAAAGAGAATACAATGCTGAATAAAGTTGTAGTTTTTGTTCTTTTTAGACCAAAATGTATTTCCGATGCTTCAAAAAATTCTAACTAACCCACTGATGTCACATGGACTACTTTGATGATGTCTGTATTACCTTTCTGGACATGGACAGTATACCGTACATACATTTTCAATGGAGGGACAGAAAGCTCTCGGACTAAATCTAAAATATCTTAAACTGTGTTCCGAAGATGAACGGAGGTCTTACGGGCTTGGAACGACATGAGGGTGAGTCATTAATGACATAATTTTCATTTTTGGGTGAACTAACCCTTTAATATGTCATAATTTCACAGCTAACAATAAACTCTTAAGACCACCGCACCTTCACTAATCTTTTCTCACTAACCAGTGCGCTGTGTAATGTGGCAAGTAAAACATTGACCCTCAGAAGCAGTCTTTCCATGTCTTGTCCACTATCTCTGATCCAATATTGTCTGCTTGACCACATCTTAAACTGTATATGAACTTGAACTGTATATGTATAAAGATATTTGAAAACAAATCAAATGATTTTAATAATTTGCAAATAATCTTTTCTAGTTAAAACAAATTTTGCTAAATCTAGTTATGCTCAGGCGGCCGGCTAGAATTTGCAATGTTTTGCATATATAATATATGTATTTTATGTTTATGTTTTGCAAATCCAGTAATCGCAACTGAAAAGTTATTATTAAAAATGGCGGAACCCTAGTTGAACACACACACATACTGTATATACATATATATATATATATATATATATATATATATATATATGCCTTTCCATGCAGCCACACATCTATTTATTTTTGGTTTGAGAACCCTGCCCCGTCTGCTTCATATAACAAAGGCTCGACTGGTCATAAATCGACTGATTTTTCTTCAGACTACAGAGAGTCAGTGGCACTGCCTTGAGCTGCTGCCGACTGTACTGTCATTCTTCAACACATATCTTTGTATCTATCTCTAGGGAACAGAACTGGGACAGAGTGAAAGTAGTACCCGCTGCTGCAGTACAGTAGAGAGCTGCTTGGGTCTTTATCATCTCGCTCCCTCCCTAACGCTGGGGTTTAATTAGACATCATTTGCTTTAAGAATATCTCCACAGCCAGAAAAAGTTTCATTACTTGAAAATGCTAAAGTACTCCATCTTTTTTTTTGAATATTAGCCAACGCTGAGTCACAGCACTGCATCATTTAATCGACTGAAATTATGAAATGCCAGTAAAAGATATTATGACTTTTGCTATAGATTGCCCAATGGTTACAGCTGTCAAAAAACTGAAATGCTGTAATGCATATGAGAACCGCCTAAATGAATACGGTGTATAATAGGGATGGGACGATACAGCTGAAATATGTTAATTTCTGTGGCAAGCAGGGCGGGGCCGAGAGCCGTGGGAATGGAGCGAGTCGTCTGTCGTCACTCCTCCTTTTATCCTTCCGCTCATTAGCACTCGCGCCACCGGCCTCGCTCCGTTCCCACGGCTCTCTGCCCCGCCCTGCTTACCACAATAAGTTCTGTTATTGACATTTGTTCTGAAATGGCTCAGCGGTACCATCATTTTGACCAAAAAGCCATTATTGCAAAGTAAATATGCAAAAAATTTTGCTTTACTAAATGAACTGAATCGGTTGAATCATGATTTATATCAAATATTCCTCTCTTCATGCGCTCATACTCACAAGTCATGAAGTACTTAGTGCAAACGCTCCAATTTCCACAGAAACTTAAAGGCCAAATTTAAAGTACATTAAAAATACCACAATATTAATTGTTTGGTTAATATTATATAACCAATCAAATAGAATCAACTTTATCCTAAATGTCTGATATAATGCCCAGCACCAGTTTACATTGAATACATACACAATATACAAAAGAATCTGATAATGTAAATCTGATGTTAACAAACCCCATCTAAACCACATTGTCCAGATACTCTGATGTTTGCTCACTCTTTCCTCATAAAGTGAACTATGTGACATTCATTATATAGTGAAGGAGTGAACAAGTCAGCAGAATGTGTGAGATGTGTAAAATGCCAACCTGACCAGTACTACTAATAAGACTAAACCCAATATAAGTCTTTCCATTTCATCTCTGGATGATTAAACTCATATGACCCATTCTCACAGACTCTGACTCAAAGATGAAGAGTGTCTGAGCAAATAAAAGTTAAGTTAAAACATAAAATATTTATAATAAAACTGTATTTTTTATTCATCAAAAACCTGAACCAAGCACAAACCTGACGTTATAAATGAAAAACTGACGTGAACCCACCCAAAACAGTTGGTCCTTTAGCAGACCTAGCGTGAGCTGCAAAACATTTCAAATGGATGTTGATTCTTTAAGGGAACGTTTACCGTGAGCAAAAGCCTATTTGAAGGAGTGTGTGTCACAGCGCTTTGCTCTGGCAATATTAATATAATCTATAAGCTAATGTGCGCGTGCGTATGAGTTTGCTTGGCAGTGACATGTTATAATCTGTTTGTTTCCCATCTGCACACAGCAGCCCATAGGCATTTGCCTTCATCCTCTAGAGCTCCTCCAGATTAACATGCTAACACAGATCTCCTTTAATAAGCCCTGGCATCTTTCTCATCCTGGCATCTACTTTCTTTCTTTGCTGTCTATTCCCCCCTCTCATCCAATCAGGCCTTTTGTTTGGCTTTGCTTTTAGGGTGCTTTTACACTAGAGCTTTTGGCTGAACCTGAATCCATTTGTTGTATAAGTTTGGTTCGTTTAGTTCATTTTAAAGAGGACCTATTATGCCCCTTTTTACAAGATGTAATATAAGTCTCGTATGTGCTCAGAATGTGCCTGTGAAGTTTTAGCTCGTGCCTTGGATACTCTGCCAAAAACTAAAAGATCTGTTTGGCTTTATCGTCTCTATTACTGTCACACTCATGTGACATTGCAGTACGTCATCATTATGAAAGTCTATTATCTGCATGTGTTTTAAAGCCATATCAGTCTAAACTTCTGATATGTGGTTTTCTGAGCGCACACATCCGAACCACTCGCACAGAAAGCCGAAAGTCAGACGGGGCGTCCCGTGAGTATTAAACTAAGTTCTCTTTCACGTCTAATTGTGCTTAAACTGTCAAATACACAGAAGGTTATGTCAAAAACACTCAAAGTTCACATAAACACAGTCGGTTTTGTCTGTGAATGTAGACAGCAAGTAAAGAAATCGCATGTGTATATTAGATTTGTGTAAAAAGCAGCGTATTACACAGTACCTACTCCTATATATGCTGTTAATATGAATCAAACAATAAAAGAAAACCAGAAAATCACTCGCTGCACTTGATTGAATAACTTAGTAGCTTTAATCAGAATACATTTATGTTCAAACACCATGTAAAAGTGATTTATGCATAATAGGTGTCCTTTTAAAGTTTTTTTTTTTTTTTTTTTTGCTGTAACACTGTGTGTTCCTTGGGTTGGGCAAAATTCAGAATTCAATCGCCTCTCTTATGATTCATGAGCTTGAATTGAACTGGCCACGACCCCACGGGAAGTTAAATGAGAAAATGAAGTAGGATTTACTTAACTAAAATTGTTGTTCAGTATATAGTTACAGACAGTTATTGAATTAAAAAAAATTGTTAAAGTCATTAAAACATCTGTGTAAACTGTTTTGGGGGAAATTATTATTATTTTTTTTAATATTGATATCTCATAATTTGGTAATGGGATTTTTTATTATATATATATATATATATATATATATATATATATATATATATATATATATATATATATATATATAAGAATCATGAATGAAACCATTAAGAAGCTGATTCAGAACCAGTATCAATATATCCTTTATCATTCCCATCCCTAACAGCGATACTCACCTTAATGACACAAACGTACAAAAGCACAAACTGACTAGCAGGACGGGGGGGTGGAATTGAACTTGAGTTCAGGCCAAGCAATCGAATCTTGTGTGAAAACAGACTTCTATGTCTGCTTGCTGTTCTTTGTGCATTCTGTTTGCATAACCTAATTTTGAGTGTCGTGTGCGAGAGCCCGGTGCAGTGAAGTGGTTTGGGAGCGTTTCACCCACAGCTGCATTAGCATGAGAAAACACAAAGATTACATTCAGTATCGTCAGCAATAGAGAAACGCATCAGCGTCCTTGATGAGCCCTTGATGCCGCCTTATTTTGCTGAGCTAGAACTAACTTGCCATGCATTGTGTGTACACTTCATTTAAAAACTAATCGCCGCAAAAGCGAGTTCATTGTTAAACACCTTCCTATCCCACGGCCAGTGAAATTCCAGCCGAAAGTTTGCTTACTCAGTTTAGCATTTTAATAAACTCAGCGCTGGGAGATGATTGGGTGCTTTACTGAATGCCGGTGTATTTGCAGGTCTTGGAACATTGGGATCCTCACAGCAGTCCCACAACCAGTCTTTCTATCCATGCTCTCCCTCACAGCACTCCATATCTGCACTGGCCTTCAGGTCCAGAGTTTGACATGACCAAACCTGACCCCTATGACCTGTATGAGAAGTCCAGGGCTATCTATGAGAATAGGCGTAAGTAACTGAAGCAACATCTTGCTAGCACCTAAAGCTATTGATGTCTACTTAGCCTGCTGCTAATCTGTGCTGTTTACCTACTGTGTTTTTCCACTCTGAAATTTGCACACATGCGCATACACACCAAACATATGGAATTAATGTTGTGCTTATACATTTTCTGCTGTTCTTCCAACAAAACAAACAAAAAAGTGTAGCACTGTGTCCTAATGAAGCACAATGCTCTAAAATAGCTAGCGTAGCGATTAAAGCTATCTTGTCTATGGTATGTTTTTCTGAGGCTGGGATGAGTGACAATACATTTTGGTGATTAGGTTATTATACTCTCTCTCAGACTCACAAAATACCTTTTCATTGTTGTAACTTACAGCCCATCTTATCCTCCATGGTAAGTGTTTTGAGGTTATCGTGTCTTGTCTATTTGGAATGACAATATCATTTGGAATGAAATCCGCAGAGCTGCTCTGGAGTCTGGGAGAACTTCCGTTGACTTAGTGATTTCAACATTATCTAACACTTTACATTATTAATGCAGGTACTTTCTTAACCAAATTTAGAGACATTATCACACATACAGGCTTTCTGAACTTTTCGAGGTCCCCCTGTGAACCAACATTCATAGCATTTTAAGTAGTAGCATATGTTTAATTCAACAATAGTTTTAAATACTTTCATTCGTACAAATATGAATATAAATGAATGAAATTGCCTGCATAGTGAACAAATGCATCTGAACTGTCAATAGAGTTGATGTTGTAGTGTGTTTAGACTGACAGCAATTAAATAAGTAGAGGTCAACATGTCGTTTTGTTGTTACATGCATATATATTCAACTGCTATATATTCTCTCCTATTACTGGTCACTTCATCCTTTCACTGTGCATTTGCATAAAGTTGAACTGCTATACTGTACTTTCTATGGTATTAAATCAGCAGGGAGTTGGTGTGCTCTCCCTCATTACTGTTTCCTATTCTATACCTCCTCCTTTATGTTGTATATCGTGTTCTCTTTAGTATTCACAGCTGGCAATGACAGCTTGGCAAATGGCAATGGAGATGTTGGTTAATATAGTGAGTTGTTGTTGTTTGATAATGTCCTTATCTTGTCATGCACAAGGATCCTCCATAGAATTATACGAGGTTTCTGCTTTATAGTTATAGATCTTATTATATCGAAGACACTTTAGCATCTATTGCAGATATGCTGATGATATAGATATTAGATATGCTGTGCGCAAACCGTTCAGTTTCTCTTCCAGGTAAGTATGCTTGCTTCCTGAAGGTTGATTACATTTTGTATATTTTTCTGTGAGCCTCATTTTATTTTATGAGCAAGATGTTTTAAACAGCCTCATTTTGAGAAATTACACTTCTTTCTAAATTGACAGTGGCAATGTTTCAGTACGTTCAGTCATAAGACTGTTAATGTTTTTTATAGCTTTTTGAATGTGCACTTGATGATGCAAAGATGATGTAAAGATGTCCATTTGACGAATAGATGGCTGTTTTTCAGATTCTTTCAATCTTACTCATTTTCAAGTACTACACTGTAAAAAAAAAAAAGTTGCTGCCTTAAATTTTTAAGTACAATCAACTTGGGTGTTTAAGTCATTTCAACTTAAATTACATTAAACTGACTTTAAAAATTAGTTGAATCTTGTAAAACTTAGTTTAAAAAGTTAAAGCTATATAAAAACATGTTGTCATAACTTATTAATCATACATTTTTTATAGTGTACAGGAGCTATAAAGGACACACATTCTGTTTAATGCATAGCATATCTTATGTGATCTTTGATATATGTTTAAATGAATAAATCTTAATATTTTTATTTATTTATGTTTAATATTTGGTAAAGTGTGGTCTGCTGCAGTTGGAGTTTTTTTCACTTATCATTGTATAGATGTTATTTTCATCACCTAAAATCATATGGCATGTCATTTAATGTAAAAATATGACATGATGAAATTTAGACAGAATTTTAGGACATTTTATCTCTTCAAAAACAACAGCAACAAAAAATTTAAATCAGCACCTCATTGAACAATATTTGACATATCATTTCACATAATATTTCAGTTTTTATGTATTTGCTCTGAAATGAGAGCAATAATAAAAAAGTTAATCTATTCAATGCATGTTTATCATGCTGCTCTTAATGATCACAAATGAGAATATTTAATCTTTTCAAACGCACTAATTTAACAATAAATAACAGACAGCAACATCAAAACATTTTAAAGCATGCAAAATGTCACTCAAAGACCTCCATGAACACAAAGAAGTAATTTAATTCTGAGCTGATTCTTTTCAAAAGAGGTAATTTGCGTTAATGAATCAAACTCTAATGCAATTGATTTAAATTAGATGCGCTAAATATACTCATGAAATAAGACAAGAGGGCTCAAAACATAAAACCAGCCTACTGCTACAGTCAAATGAAAAGCATGTAAATCATCACAAAACCAATATGTTGGTTTAATATCACCAGCATAGAGGTTGTACATATCAACCAGCTCTAGCAGAGAGGCAGATGAGGTTGCAGGAATGATGCAGTTGAAGATCTGACTCCCTCTCAGAATCAGAATAAGGCTCGAGCTCCATCTGGAACCTATTTTAAATGTGAAATACATACAGCATGGCCGTGTCTAAGTTTGCAGGCAGAAATGCGCCGCTCATGCTGATCTCAGTTCCTGCTGCTCTAAAACAGAGGATGAACTTCTGTTTGACATACTGTATAAAATCAAGAACTGACTTCATACATCCACTAAAAAAAAGAACAACATTTGATTAAAGTTGTGAAAGTACTTGGGGCACTGTATAATATCTTCATTGCTCTGTAGTCATTGGGCATTATTTTTGCAGTGAGACAGGTTATGCATATATTGTCGTTAGTATATTCCAGGTGTGTATGTTTATATAAGCATTGATTTATGGGCTGTTCTTGTATCTCTCCCTTTCTTAGAGCCAGGGCTTCCTCGAGCAGCCATCCCAGCTGACCTCTCCGGTGAGTAAATATATCAGCACCCAAAACAGAAACAGTCTGACAGAAAGAGTTCTGCATAAAGTCTGAAATTCATTTTTTATATATATATCCAGTGACCTCTGTACATTTTTTGAATGTTAAGTAAAGTTTTTTGGTAACACTTTACTATACGGTTTATATGTCAACATTAGTTAATTACCTTAGTTAACATGAACTAAGAATGAACAATACTTCTACAGAATGAATTCATCTTAGTTAATATTAATTTCAACATTTACTAATACATTATTAAAATCAAAGGTTGTATTTGTCAACATTAGTTCGTGCACTGTGAACTAACGTGAACAAGCAATGAACAGCTGGATTTTAATTAACTAACACTAACACAGATTAATCAATACTGTGACAATTGTATTGCTCATTGTTAGTTCATGTTAATTAATACATCAACTAATGTTTACAAATGAGACCCTATTGTAAAGTGTTACCAGTTTTTCCCTCTGTAATTTGACCTTTTTTTTTTGTATCCTCAAATAAACTGTGATTAATGTCGCCTAAAATCATATGCCATTTAATAAAAAAATATGACTAACCCCAACCTAAAAAATTGTAAGTGCTGCGTTTCCCGATAACGTTGTCTCTTAGCGCGGTACGAAGACTCTTAAGGGGGTCGCACACCGGACGCGCAGCTCGGCGGCGCGCCGCGCAGCGCCACGTCTTTTAAATTCGAACACACTATTCTCTATGAGAGTACACACACCGGCGCCGCCTTTCGGCGTCTGTCCACGGCGGCTCAGGACCGTGTTCAAAATCCTGCCGCGCCACAGAGCGCCATTTACATAGTTTTATATTAAATTTACATGTATGTGTCTCAAATCGTAGTTAATGTATATACGGACCTCACCCTGTGCTGCAATATACATTTAGTTTTATATTTATTTACAGAAATCAGAAAATTGCTGATGTTATCGGATTTTCAGGTGACAGTTGTCCTAGACGTGGCGCGGCGCGGCGCTGAGCTGCGCGTCCGGTGTGCGGCCGCCTTTAAGGTATAACTTAACTAAAGGTATACCATTTCTAGGCGTGTTCCCCGAACCGTACCTTAGGAAGTTGCTTAAGATATACCTTCTTACGTGCGACGTTACCCGGTGCTGTCCGTGGCGACGGTGCTGAATCTGTTGATATCGATGGATCGAGAATAATTTATTCTCTCGTGCAAGGGGCTGTTTCAATGCATTATGTGAGAAAGCGGTGTTCTTTATAAAAGAAGCACTTCAGAGTTGAATTTGCATTTATTTGGACTCATGGGATTGTATAAAAAATAATCCAAACTATAATAGCCAGGCCTACATATTTTAAAATTGTATCATATATTGCTGCCATAATAACCATTTCAAATGTTTACCTGCTTTCTTCTCTTTCCCATTTTTGTTCGCTGAGGTGGAGCTGCGACGAAACATTGTTCTTATAAATACTTTCCAGCATTTCAGTTATAAAAGTGAACCTCTTTCGTACGGTGCTCGGCAGTGATCAAAAGGATTTAAACAGTGAATTTTGAATCTCTTCTTGTAAACTCAGAGATGTGGATTCAGACACCAAATGACCACACGACCTGTTTGTCAAAAAACAGTAGGTATAATTTGGCCAGGGATTTTTACGCAGGTTGGGTGAGAAAAAACACTGACATTATGGATTCAGACGCAATAAAATCACAGACTTACCCCTGTAAATGTTTAAAATACCGGACGAGCCCATGAGAAACAATTAGCATACAAATAGGACTTAACTGACTATCACTGGCCTTTGAAAGCACTCTTTTAGCAACAACTATTCGCTGTATCGCTGCCATAGTTTGAGCAAACTCCCCACCACAATCATTCGCAGTTATATACTGCGACTATTAAGCCTTTAATGGTTTGCCAGCTGATGTACCTTTGGATAATATAATTAAAAATCTAACAACAATCAGTGTAATGACAATTTTATTCTTTGCATGAAAACACTTGAATTAGTCTAACTGAACACTGTCTGGGTGTATTAAAACTTCAGAATTTTTTTCATATAGACCTGCAACAGTGATAAGGTAAAGCTAAGAGTGGTCCACACCAACCTTCCGAACGTATGACTTACAGAAGGTATACTTAACTAAGAATGTTTCGGGAAACACGTATTATCGATAAGGTACAGCTTAAGGTGTAACTTAAGAACGACGTAGCGTTAAGAAGGTTTTGGGAAACGCAGCCCAGGAAATTTTCCATCAAAAGACAAAAACTGTCACTTCTGTTTTAAAATCAATACTCTATTTACGATATTTGATATATATTGTAAAAAGACAGAAAATATGATCTCAGTATTTTTGCATTTGCTCTGAAATAGCTTTACATGTTAACTAAATAAAGTTTCAAAGTTTCACATTTTCACATCCTGTTATTGTGTCCTTCTTTTGAATATTTGGTATAAATAAAAATATAAGTTTGGTCTGTTACAATTATATTTCTATAAAATCAAATAAATAATATTTTTGTCACCTAAAATCATATGATATAATACATGATGACATTTAGACTAAATTTTAAAGACATGTTTCATAAAAAGATGAAAATAAAACACAAAATTTAGTATCATCAAATAAATATTATTTTTGTCACCTAAAATCATATGATATTTAAAACATGATGACATGTAGACTATATCATTACAGCAAAACACTGTTTTAAAAAAAAAACTTGACAAAAAAAGATTTTATATATATTGTATAATGGCTGATAATAATATCTCAGTATTAATAAAAACTCTGAAATATATTTTTTTCATATCCAGTTATTGTGACCTCTGTGAAACAGTACCTGGAGATTCCTGGAATTTAATTTTAGTCACTTGTCATTCTCTGCCTTGAGAATGAACCTGCCAATACAGGTTCAGGAACATAAAACGAATGAATTTACAAATTAAGTACTCACTGAACAGTAATGGGGGTCTTAAATGTCAGCTAGAACAGTAAATTACACTTGAAGGATGAGAATAATCTGGAGAAATTGATAAATGAGTGTCTCTCTTCGATGTCAGCATCAGAGTTCCAGGAGGTGGAGGTGCACCTGCGCAGACAGAAGTCCGGTTTCGGCTTCAGGATCCTGGGCGGAGAGGAACCAGGACAGCCTGTGAGTCCGGAGGCTCAGGAGAAGGCTCGTACTTTAGAACTAACGCACACGCTTCCTAAAACAGAGTTCACTGCCATTGGCTAACATGATAACATGTCTGTTCATCCGCTTTCGTTTCCATACAAAGCTGAAAGAGAGACAATAGTAACCGTGCTGTGCCTGCGCAGATCCTGATTGGTGCAATCATCGAGAAGAGCCCAGCAGATAAAGACGGGCGTCTCCGGCCAGGAGACGAGCTGATGTCAGTCGATGGGATCCCTGTGGCCGGAAAACCCCACCGTTACGTCATTGACCTCATGCATGGGGCGGCCCGGACCGGCCAGGTTAAACTCACTGTACGGCGGAGAGTTCAGCCCACAGGTGAGAATGTCTACTAGCAATGTCCAACAGTGAACGTACATTTATTGAACGTACATGGTATTTCCACCCAATATCAAATCATGTATTGTGTTTAATAGCATTCTGTGTTGGAAATGACATGTAAAATAACCACATCTTTTGTCTTGCTAAGGCTACCATTTTATGTATCCTAAATTTACACAGTTAAACAATATAATAATCATTACAGCTCCACTGGAAATTACACAAATTCAAAATACTCTGTTAACAAGTTATATTTACCTTCTTCGCCATCACATGTTTCATATTTCATCTCAAGCATGCAATTCACTGTTTTCGCCATGGTAAACAAGTACTAACATTTGATTTTTTATTATGAACAGGGTTCCCACGGGTCCTTGAAATCCTTGAAAGTTTGTGAATCTGAAAAGAAAAATTCAAGGCCCTGGAAAGTTTTTGAGAATAAACACACACAGATACAGGTCCTTTAAAAGTGCTCGAATTTATTTTGTGCAACAAGTTTTCTAGATAAAATTCCATATTATTCCCTCTGGTCCGCTAATGTGTTATTTCGCCAACACTTCGTGGCCTATGCGCACTAGCTTGCTTGATTTACTTTAGTTACGCGCATTTACGCGTTACGTAAGTGTTTTCCGCGTGAGATACTTTGTGTTTTAAGTTGCCATAACGTTCACGCGCGCACGAAACTATTACGATGGAACCTCAACGTTTGTTGTTGGACACAATAAGTGTGTCCCCGCATTAAGTCCTTGAATTTGAGGGTATTGGACCTGGAAAGTCCTCGAAAGGTCCTTGAATTTGAAGTTAACCGAGGTGTGGGAACCCTGTATGAAAGATTAACTTTATTAGAGGCGAAATTGTTTGTTGTGGTGGAATGTTCATCATTTTTGCAAGAAGTAAATCATTGTCTCACAATAAATATTGAAATGGTTCATGTTTATTTCACTCTCTTTTTTAGATTATCATAGTTTTAAACGTAATAATATTTCAAAATGGATATTCATAGTTTAAGATAATAGTCTGGGTCAAGGACATGATTAAAGCAATACAATCTGTACATTGAAAAAATGCTGAAAAAATTATGATGGCATGATGCAAAGTTTTCAACACAGATTTAATGTGACCTTCATATATCAAAAGAAAAAAATTTTATATATATATAATTTTTTTTTAAATAAACCCTTGGGACATAAAACTGCCAGAAATGGAATAAAATATCTTTAAAGGCAAAAGCTTGTTATTTCCTGACAGTTACAGCAATTATAGGTTGTTGTGAAGTATATATTATGTGAAGAAGGTAATGGAGGTAATGAAGCAGGTTCTGTTATACTGTTCCTCTGCGGCTTATTATGTGTCCTCTATTTATTCTCTCTCTCTCTCTCTCTCTCTCTCATCCTCTCTCTCTCTCTCTCTCTCTCTCTCTCTCTCTCTCTCTCTCTCTCTCTCTCTCTCTCTCTCTCTCTCTCTCTCTCTCTCTCTCTCGTCCTCCCTGTCTAATAATTCTTGGTGTAGCTGAGGCTCAGATTGTGTGCCCTTTCAATCGCTGCCTCCCTCATCCTTCTCGCTGTCTGACTCATCCTCTCATTCTTATCTTCCCTGGACAATCGTTTCTCCCACCCTTGCATCTCAGTGGAGCGGTTGGGAAATGTCTGGCTTCTGGCTTTTTTAAGCTTACTGTTTGATCGCAGAGGGACTTCAGACCAGCTTTAGCCAAACTATAGCACCTCTCTTTCTCTCGTTCTCGCACACTTGTATTAATTGTTGTTGAGACCTGTTTCTAAATCTAAAAATCATATGTAATGTTTTTAATGTAACTGTTAGAGAGAGAAAAAATCAAGGAAAACTGATAGAAAATCGTGGAAAAGTAATTGAGTCAGTTTTTGAAAGACGTTTCTTATGCTCACCAAAGCTGCATTATTGATCTAAAATACGGTAAAAACAGTAATATTTTGAAGTTTTAAAAACTGTTTTCTATTTTATTGTACTAAGTCTAATTCCTGTGAATCCCATTCTAATATGCATTTCTTATATTTATAACATATTGTAACATTTATTATTATTAATGTTGAAAACAGTTGTGATTATTAATTTGTTGTGGAATATTTGATCAAGATTCTCTGATGAATATAAAGAACAGCATTTATTTGAAATTGAATCTTTTGTAACATTATACATGTCTTTGCTACCATTTTTTATTAATCCTTGCAGAATAAAATATTGCAGAATTTCTTTCCAAAAATATCTTACTCACCCCAAACTTTTGAATGGTAGTGTGCTATGTAAAAATAATGTAATTTTTACAACTCAAACCCTTCTTCCCAGTTCAAAAAGATATAATTATAATTATCTTGCTTTGACCAGAAACTCTTGTGAACTTGTGAAATATACATTTTAGTGGCCATAATATAGAGATATTCAACTGCTCAATGCAAACAATTAACCAATGAGAATCAAGTATTTGAGAGAACCTTATTCCTCTTAACCATAATATTTCCCATTTAAGTCTGATGAATCAGAATCAGAATGAGTTTTATCGCCAAGTATGTTTACATGTATGAGGAATTGTGATAGAAGCTTCCACAGCACAGACAGAATGACAGCGACAAAACACAAATAATAAAAATGGAGTAATATAAGTGAATAAAAATACACAATATACAAAATAGAATATTTATGCTAAATAATATATAAGCATAAAAATTGCTCATGTCTATTGTCAGTGGTGGGGGCATTTAACTGTTCATGAGGAAGATTGCCTGAGGAAAGAAACTTTTCTGTTCTGGTGCTCAGTGCTACAACAGTGCGGAAACAGTTCAAAGACGAAGTGGCCTGAATGTGAGGAATCCAGAGTGATTTTACCTGCCCTTTTACTCACTCTGGATGAGTACAGTTCTTGGAGAGTGGGGGAGGGTTGTACAGATGATTCTCTCAGCGGTCCGGACTATCCACTGTAGTCTTCTCAGGTCTGATTTGGTAGCTGAGCTGAACCAGACAGTTATTGAAGTGCAGAGGACAGACTCAATGACTGCAGAGTAGAACTGAATCAGCAGCTAATGTGGCAGGTTGAACTTCAGCTGGCGAAGGAAGTACAACCTCTGCTGGGCCTTTTTCACAATGGAGTCAATGTGATTGTCCCACTTCAGGTCCTGAGAGATGGTAATGCCCAGGAACCTGAATGACTCCACTGTTTTAACAGTGCTGTTCATGATGGTGAGTGGCGGGAGTGCTGGGGTGTTCCTCCTGAAGTCCACTATCATCTCCACTGTTTTGAGTGTCCTGGATGAGGCCGATGAGTCTGGTGTTGTCTGCAAACAGGAGCAGTCATTGGTGTAGAGCAAAGAGAGTAGTGGGGAGAGGACGTAACCCTGGGGGGCGCAAGTGCTGATCGTGCGGGTGTTGGATGAAAATGTTCCCAGCCTCACTAGCTGCTGCCGGTCTGTCAGGAAGTTGGTGATCAACTGACAGATGGAGGAGGGAACAGAGAGCTGGGTTAATTTGGACAGGAGGAGGTTCGGAATGTTCACAAACGGGATCCTCACATAAGTTCCTAGTTTGTCCAGATATTGCTGGATGTAGTGCAGTCCCATCTTCCACAGACCTGTTTGCTCGATAAGCAAACTGCAGGGGGTCCAGCAAGGGTCCAGTAATGTCCTTTAGGTGGGCTAACACCACTCTTTCAAATGACTTCATGACCACAGATGATAAAGGGAAATTAAATGAAAATTCCAAGTCAGTGGAAATGTTTGTTGAAAAGTGTATTTATTGTACTTTCTCTCTCGATCTGGTATCTTCAGGGGAACCCTTTCCAGAGAACGGCCGCAGTCCTGGATCTACCCAGCACAGTTCCCCCAGGAGTGACTTAACCTCCAGAATGTTTTGTAACAACTCCGCCCCCACACAAAACTCCGCCCCATCCACCACAGGCTCCTCCCCACCAGACGCAGTAACCAATCAGAATCTTCAGCCTAGCGATGTCACCATTCAGCGCAAGGAGAGCGAAGGGTTTGGATTCGTTATTATCAGTTCACTGAACAGGCCCGAAACCGCGGCTGCTGCTGGTAAGGAATGATTGTTTTGTACACTTTGTACACTAAAACTTATTTTCTATCTGGGACATTCCTTTACTGTAATAGCTCACTCTGGCTGGCTGATTCATAGGGGTCATAGTGATTTTAAAAGTGCAGCATGTCCTCATAAACCTATGTATTAATAATGGATGCACTTCTATTTGAGGGCTGAAGAAGCTAGTTAAAATGTTCTAATGCAGCGCCCACTCTCGTATATAAAAACAGCTCCACTAACAGGAGAGGACAGAGAGCAGAAAAAGAGCTCTCTCAATGTATTACGTAAAAAGTATTTGTGCGTGTGTGTTATCAGCCGTGCCTCATAAGATTGGTCGCATCATTGAGGGAAGTCCAGCAGACCACTGTGGGAAGCTCAAGGTTGGAGATCGTATACTGGCCGTCAACCATCAGTCTATTGTCAACATGCCGCACGCAGACATCGTCAAACTGATCAAGGACGCTGGACTCACTGTCACACTCAGGATCATCCCTCAGGAGGGTGAGTGTACATCTGTGAACTCTAATTCTGCTACTAATGTGACTTTGTAGGTCGACTTCCTGAACATTGCTCTGTCATGTCAACTGGCTCAACCAATGGTTGAGGGGGGACATTATTTTTGCCATGTGCCTAGTGCTGCAGAAATTTCACACTGTAGCTGTCATGTTTATAATGACAATTATTTTAATCTAACTATACTTTTACAGGTCTTTTCATACATAATTTAAGTGTTTTTAGAAGTTGAAATGTGATTGGATGTTATTACTGTTTTTTTCTGAATGGTATTTTGTGATAAAATGCAGGAGGTTCATGAGATTGTGACTGAAATGTCAGTGCTGAAATAAATAAGCAAAAAGGTTTTAAAAATAACATAACAATTAATATCCAAATAATATTTACAACATAATAAATAGCTAATATTGATAGCCGAATGACATGTGCAAACATACTTTTATACAGAAATTAAATGTGTCTCTGAAACACAAATATAAATTCGATCTTAGGTAGAGTTCAGCCAAAAAGGAAAATTCTATCATAATTTAATCACAAAAAAAGTCAGGTTTGTAGTGGTATGAGGGTGAGTAAATGACAACAGAATATAAATGTTTGCCCTTTTAATGGCCAAATTCAATAAATGGTTGCACACAAAAAAAAAATCACCAACCACCAGAAATCCAGTTTAACAACACACTGTCATTCTTTCCTTTCTATGTAAATTAGAATTATTATGGGGCCTATTTACACTGGTCACTGTTCCATTTGAACATGTCCACATAAATGTGTCTCCGAAACACAAATATTAATCCAATCTTCAATTTCTGTGCTACTGTATGCAAATTCAATGTCACCGAAAGCAACAGATGTGTTGCATTTTATTTATCATCAGCTGATTTCAAGATCAAAGACCGCAATAGGAGAGAGAGCGGCGTCAGCACTGGTAGGAGAATTTAATCTCACCACTTTCAGTTTCATTTGCGGCAGTTTGCGCTTCAGCTTGTTGAAGTGATATTCATATACAGCGGGCCATATTCGTGGCTTCACATGGCTACAACGACCAGATGCATTTATACTTGTCCAGTTGAATATGAAATGCGTCTCAAACCACCTCCTGAAGTGGTTTGAATGATTGGATTGCTATCTATCTCGAATGAGTTTTGGGGGGGGGCATTTACACCTGGTCTTTTCACGATCAATTCACAATTTCTTGAAAATGCATGAAGGGGCCAAGTATAAATAGGCCCATATTTTTTAAACTGTACAGATTAGTAAAGTATGCCAGATTATTGTAGACTGGCATATACTCCATGACCTAACACTCAGTTTTCCATCTTTTCTGCATTCACAGTTTGTCTGGGTGTGTTTGCACCGTTAATTTATTAGTGCTAACAACAACAAAAAAGTGCTATCAAGGGGCATAATTAATTTTGGGTACTAATGCAACGCTTAAACTGCCATTTTAGAAGATGTGTACCAAAAAGAAGCTTAGATTTTTGTCTTTTCTCCATTTTTCAGAGACGAACAGCACTCCTTCTGCAGGCAGCTCAGAGAAGCAGAGCCCTATGGCCCAGCCCAGTCCAGTTTGCCAAGCCAGCACTGTGAACCAGACTGGTGCTGCCCCTCTACCCAACTCCAACCCTCACACCAACTCTGCACCTCAACCCAGTCCCATAACGCAGCCTAGTTCAGAAGCACAACCAAGCCCTGTCAATCAAACCAGCCCAGCCAATCATCCCAGCTCAGTGACCCAACAGAACCCGCCCACCCAGCCCTCCACAGTGCCAGTACAGATCTACAGCCACGACAGCAGGTAAGACACCAACTCAAATTACTTAATTATTGGTTTAAGTATTACGATTTTAGGTTAAGCTAAAAAAAAAAAATCTGAAGAAAATGTCCATGTCTGTGTTTGGCCATGGAGTGAATAAAGTGGTTGACAGGGCAGTTGCTTGGGCATTTGTAGAGATGCACCAGTTTTAAAATGCACCGGTCACATTCACCATTACTCAGAGGAATTTCACAGGTGAAACCAAGTCGTTTCAATAGAAATGTGTGTGATTGGGAGTTTTGCATGAGAGCGGAAAATTTCCCCACACAGATTTCGCAATAAGTTCAAGTTGATCACATGATTTGCTTTTGACTAACAGAAAGCTGCTCGTTTTGAAAGTGACTTCTGTGTGAGCTGTGAATCATGCATTGTTACACTATTAACAATGGGGAAAAAATTTGACTGCAAAACTTTGCTGAAATTTTGTGACCTCACCTTAAAGGCCCACAGAAGTGCCTTAAAACGCGCAGCATTATTCAGTGTGTTGACGTAATTTCCACTAAAACAGGAAGACAGCACTGACATATCGAACAGCTCCTCCCCTTTTTAAAATAGCCAATAGCTTTTAGTTAATATCACAGCTCAACCTGGGGTGTGTTTCCCGTACAGAGACGTAACGCGCTGGTTCACTACCATAGTACGAAGCATCGTTGAAGAAACCAACTAGCTAGTCACGACTGTTTCCCGAAACTGTATTGTCGCAAATTGGTTATTCAACCACGTTGGTAATGATGTCAAGCAGGTGGTGGAGTAATAATTTCTTTAATGAATCTGTTTGAGATTGAATTAATGCTAGATATTTTGCTATAAATTACGAACATGGCATCTGAGGATTATTTCTCATCTTTCTCAGTTATTTTGCTTTATTTCCAGATTCAATCATAGTCTCGTTCTTACGTGGTAGAGCACGTTCGCACATGCGCACTCTTCAAAAACGGTGCTTTAAATCTCTTGACAAACTAAAGACGTAATGACATTTGTACATATTCTAAATAAAATATATAGATTGTAATGAATGTCAGCTCAAGATTGTCATTTTGCTCAAGACAAGGATTTATTAAGTCCACATGTCTTGCAAACAAGAAAATATGCTGCTAACCACAAGTCGAAATCTGTCGTTCCAACCACACAACTTTGCGTTGCTGTTTGCGAATGTTCGTTAGAACGATAGTTTCGGGAAACAAAGACTCGAACTATGCCGATAACGACAGAACTTACAACCATAGTTGGCTAACGATGCTTTTGGGAAACGCACCCCAGAGCCATTGACCTCGGTAAAGCCGAAGTTTCCTCCTTATCTCTAACCGTTTCTCCTCCTCATCTCCTCCATATCGCTTTAAAATACAGCATTCTGTGCAGAACTTAAATGGGTCCGATAAGTTTTCTGCGCATTTTGTAATTTTTTTGGAACACACTAGCTTAAAG